>NC_052627.1:25963347-27163347 GCF_016161935.1 Mauremys reevesii | reverse complement strand
TGGTCTATTCCTATATGTGATCATTGCATAGTTTGCCAGAAACAAAGCAGAAACAATGATGTGTTAAGGTAGTAGGGTGCTCAATGCCATAGAAATGCACATAAATAAAGATAACCATGAAAAAAACACATTACATTCCTATTAGCAGTAATCTTTGTATTACTGTATCAGCTGAATAAAACTTCTACTTCCATTAAACAACTGGTAGGCAGCTGGAGTGCTGTGACCACAGCCTATTATGTTGACTGTATAACCTCACTGTTTCCTTGTTCTCCCCCATCTGTCTGTTATATCCACTTCTCTCTCATCTTGTACGTAGGGGTTATCTATGCTTGAAATGCTACAGTGGCACAGCTGCAGTGCTTCAGTATAGATGCTACCTATGCCGATAGGAGGGGTTCTCCTGTTGGTGAACTTAATCTACCTTCCTGAGAGGCACTAGCTACTTTGACAGAAGACTTTTTCTGTCAACCTAGTGCTATCTTCATTGAGCTTTAGGATGGCTTAATTATCCCGCTCCGGGTGTGGACATTTTACATCCCTGAATGGCTTAGTCAAGCAGACTTAATTTTCTACTGTAGACCAGGGCTCAGACTGTAAACTCCATTGGGAAGGGACCATGTTCACTATGTGCCTGTACAGCACCTCGCACAATGGGGTCTTGGTCCATGACTGGGGCTTCTAGGTGCTACTGAAATACAAATAAGTAACCATAATAATGATACAAATCCCTGGTCAGCTTTTCAACAGTGCTCAAAACTCAGTAGGTTTCATTCAGAACGTGGGAGCTGCTTGGGCTGAGTGCTTTTGAAAATCTGGCCATCGGCTATAGAACTGTGAAGCTTATAAAGCAATGACTATTATTAGATAACACACACGTTGGCATGACCTTCATATATACAGTGCAAGTTGTTCCAGGCTAAAATTCTCTCTTTACCTAAAGATAAGATAACACATATACAAAGTCTGTTAGGTTGTTTGTGGGTTAAAAAAATCTTACACGCTATGGTATTATACCTACAAATAGTAATGTATACTCAGTAGATAGCACTGTTCATCCAAAGCATTTAATAAACTATTCATAATCATGTATAGTTGAAATGCCAGCATGTCTAGGGTAGAGGATGGCAGCAGCACCCAATAAAAATAAAGATCTAGACAGAGAAGAAATGTTGTTTAAGAAAAGCAGGAGAAACCCCTATTCTTGCAATACACCTCTACCCCGATATACGTGGTCCTCAGGAGACAAAAAAATCTCACCGTGTTATAGGTGAGACTGCGTTATATCAAACTTGCTTTGCCTGCCCCGTTCCTTGACCGCCTCCTCTAGAGACCCCCATCCCTAATCACCCCCAGGATCCCACCCCCTACCCAACAACCCTGTCCCCTGACTGCTCCGACCCCTAGCCACCCCTCCCCACCCCATGCCAGGCACTCACTGGCAGCGGTGGGAAGCGGAGCAGCCCGGCCCCAGTCCATTCCACCCTGCCAGGTCCCAGCCGTGGTGCTCCACTTCCCGCCGCAGGTGAGTGCAGAGGGCGTCCTTTCCTCAACCTCCCTGCACTCACTGGCAGCGGGAAGCGGAGTGCCATGGCTGGGAGCTGGCGGAGTGGAGCTGGCTGGGGCTGGGCTGCTCCGCTTCCCGCCGCCAGTGAGTGTGGGGAGGTTGGGGAAAGGACACCCTCTGCACTCACCTGTGGCGGGAAGCGGAGTGATGCAGCCCCAGCCTGCTCCACTTTGCCACCTCCCAGCCGGTGAGTGCAGGGAGGTTGGAGAAAGTACGCCCCCCATACTCACCTGTGGCGGGAAGCGGAGTGCTGCGGCTGGGAGCTGGCGGCATGGAGCGGGCTGGGGCCGGGCTGCCCCGCTTCCACCGCTGCTGGTGAGTGCGGGGGGGATCCCTTTTGCCAAGCCCCCTCCCCCAAGCGACACAGCTGGGGCTGGGGCGAGGGAAGCAGAGTGGGCTGCTCCGGCACCCCGCTAATCCCCCAGGCCACTCTGGGACTGTGGGGCCCCCAAAAGTGCCCTCCTACAGCTCCTGCCCCCCAGACCCTGGGAGGAGAGGGGGGCTGACCGCCCCTGAGACCCTCTGCCTCTTATCAAACCCTTCAGCCCCATGTCAGAGCTTTACCATGTTGTATGTGAACCCACGTTCTATCAGGTCACGTTATATGGGGGTAGAGGTGTATATCTATTTTAATCTAATCTAATCTAATCTGCACACAAATGCCAGAAGAACATTAATGATCACCCAGAACTGAATTTTCTGCAGTCTTATCCAAATAAACTACACTCACTAAACTATGAAGCACCCGGTTTATTTCTGTTAGGATGATGAAGATGCGTTCTGAATCTAGTGGAATTTCAACTATAGTTCCAGGGAGTCTGTTTTGCATGACAATACCCTAGAAGCCCAGTTCTACTCCAGATGAGTAAAACGTCTCGTGATTGCAGTGGGAGCAGAATCAAGCCCCTGATGCTTTATTAAGATATTTCCTTTAGTTACCCAAGCTGTAGGAGTACCCAGTTGGTTAGAGACCCCACCAGGGCCACCCAGAGAATTCAGGGGGCCTGGAATCTTTGGCGGCACTTCAGCGGCGGGTCCCGGAGTGGAAGGACCTCCTGCTGCCGAAAACCCGGAGTGGAAGAAGCTCTGGGGCCCTGGGCCCCGCGAGAGTTTTCTGGGGCCCCCGGAGCGAGTGAAGGACCCTGCTCCAGGGGCCCCAAAAAACTCTTGTGGGGCCCCTGCAAGGCCTGGGGCAAATTGCCCCACTTGCCCCTCCCCCGGGCGGCCCTGGACCCCACTGGCTGTGTTGTTAACCCAATCTTGAGTATATAAATTTTTAAACCTCTTGTGTTTTTTGTCGCACTTTTGTGCTACCTAGAATATTATGTAATATAGCAGTGTCACATCAGACACTGGATGGTAAAATGGGGTGCCAGGGGTACAGGATTTTCAGCCTTTCTGTTTTTCTCCTACATGCCCCTTTGTTTTTTCTCCAGAATCACTCCCTGTACACAGAAAAATTTCCCAATCAAAATCATAAAGCCACCATCTTGCTCTCCTTCAGAAAAGCCTGTGCTGTGATGTTTAAAAGCATTACCTTCTGACAGTGCGCAGGCAGGCTACCTTATGCAAACTGTGCCATGTTTATTCTTTCTTTATCCTTCCCTATTTCCATTTCTGGATGTATCTGAAGGTGCAAAAACAGGCCTGTACACATGTGTAGTTCTGACTCTTTAATGCATGAAAGTGCTAAATTTAGCTATAAAACTCTACAGGCAATTTGGCTGTTTGATATCAATCTGGTTTGATCAGTTGAAAACAAAATCCCTTAAAATGGCCAAATAATTTGATTTTACCAGCTATTGATGCAAACACGTATACAGCAATCTACAAATGTGCATTGATTTCAATAAACCATCATCTCAAGTAAGTATTTTCAAACAAAATTAAGCTCTCAAAGCTTCTAAAACAGTGATAGGGATTCAGTTTTCTCTGAGTTATGTCCTCATTGCAGAGCATGTCTTCATGAGCAGCGCCCAGGTGTGAGCAGCCACACTGCAAAGCTATATCCAAATTACCAATAAATTTGTTAGTCTTTAAGGTGCCACAAGTACTCCTGTTTTTTTTTTGCGGATACAGACTAACACGGCTGCTACTCTGAAATTTGTCTTCTCTGTGTGTTGTTAGGAATTCTGGGGGAACATCCCAGGCTTCTTTGTGGTGCAGTAAGATGCGCTGCATTGTGATTTTTTCCGAGTAAATCGTGGGAGAACTCATCTGTTCTTTGCACATGGGGGGAATTGTGGGAAGGCATTGGAGGATTATTGGCACTCGAGTGGTTTAACCTGTGTCTTCCCTACAAAGGCGATTGATTACCATCCCGAGTGAAAGTGAAACCCAGGCTTGAGCCCATGCCCCCAGGTAGGCCAGGTTGAAAGCACCACTAAACTTGAATGAGTGGTTTTTGTGTGTGGAGGGGAGTGGGGTTAGAGAAAACGCCCAGATAAGAACCCCAGCTAATTCTGCAGTGAAAAAACACCCTCAGAGATCTGAGATAGTGACTTCATGGAGAATGTATGTGTGCATGCATGATTTCAAGGGGCAAGATATCATGGGACTGATCAAATGCAAATTCCCTAGTACTTTTAAAATTATGACACTGTTGGTCAGATATGCAGCAGGTGTAAATCGGCACAGCTGAAGTCAATGGTGCTACATCAATTAACACCAGCTGAGAGACTGGCCCTGTTTGTGTAAATACCAGATAATTTGCAGAAACTTGTCATGTACTTAACATACTCTACTATAGTACTCACACTGGGTAGCTACCATGCTAAATAAAGAATACTTAAATCATGCTTGTGCTGTGTAATACCTTTTGGGGCACTTTTTCAAAGCAGTTTGCAAGGGATTTAGCAAGATTCCTATTGACAAATTGGAATAACTTGTGAGGCTAAATCCTTTTGTTCTCTGCTTTGAAATTATACTCCAAAGTGCTTTTAAGTATTCTTTAGCTTTGGATTTAACTCTGTTCTCTAATGTTTGTGTATCAAAGATTTCTATGGTTTTAGGTTTATGCTACGCTTTGTTGAACCTAAAAACAGAGAGAGTTCAAAACAACGATGGTAAAGATGGTCACTATCATTTTTCCAACCACACTGAGATGTTAGAGTTGTGAGGTGGAGTTATGTTTTTGTATCGTTGATAGAAATGCTGCTGGCTGTACATACAGAAGTTAAATCAGAGCTTCGGCCATTTGCTGATATGATGTCATTTCATGAAGTGCAGCATTCCTGAGGGCAGTACTTCCAGCTAAGATAACTTTCAGAATGCTGTTTCAAAGACTGAACAGGTAGGCTAAGGGAAAAATGCAACCCTGCTGATGAGCTCTTGGATATGTATTCTGGACTGTACTTTAGTAAATAGAATGAAAAAAATATTTTTTTTCAATTGGAGACTATACGTAATGTGAGTTTGAGAGTTTAGGCAGAATTTTACAATATACTTTGGCCGGCGAGTAACTTGTGATTTTTGGGTGCCCTTCTTGTTGAGTGCCCAACTGGAGATATTTTCAAGAGACCTGATTTTGGGTGGCACTTCCTGAAAATCAGGCCCTTTAAGGTGTCTCAAGTTGGGCACTCCAAAAATTGAGACACCCACAATCATGAGTCACTTGAAAATCTTGGTAAGCTTGCACACAGTCTTTGTATCTCGTTACTCTGATATGGTATCACTACCCCATCGATAAACCAAAAAGAAATCTATTTCTTCTTAAAAATGTATCTATAAAAATGCCAGTTTAGTACTTTAGAATTTTAATTGTGCCATTTCAACATGAATGCATATCCAGACCCAGTACTTTATTGTAAGCTTACACTGGTGTAAAGCAGAGAAACTCCACCAAATTTCATGGAATTACATCAGATTAATGCTGGCATGGTACTAGAATGTGGCACTCTCTCTGTTTAACTTACTTGTAAATGAGGGAAATAGAATGCAATGGGAGAAGTCTCATTAAGCCTCTGACGTTCCCTCTCCTGCCAACATTGCTGTCTTACTTTGCAATAGCTGCTTAGCCACTAATGGTCAACACTGAAAATAATGTGTTTAAAAATATTTTTATATTTTCTAGAGACCAATAAGCATAGCAGAAATAACACCTTACATTATAGAATGCAGGCATAAAATGTTCATTTTTATTTATTTTTTGTTACCAATAAGGGATAAAAATTCACAAATGAGTCATCACGCTGCTTTGGTTTCCACATTCATGGATTATGCTATCACCTTAGCTTTCTGCATCTGTAAGTATGCACATATATGTTATCTAGAATCTTTGTATAGCAATATTATATAGCAAAGCTTTGAGATAAGAATATCATTCCAAAACCCTGTTTTCAATGGCTTATAGCTGTTTCAAAAGATTATCTTTTTTAGATTAATCTTGTCATGCTTGATGTTTAGCCCAGGAGAAACTTTTATTGGAAAGTTTAATAAAAATCCATTTGGCCATTTTTGAGTTACCTGATTTGTGAAAGTTTTCAGATTGTTTTTTGCACTTAGATTACTTATATCCGTCTTTCCTTATAAACTTCAAAACGGTCAATGTTTGCTGTCCCAAAAGGTTATCCAACTAATCTAAATCACTGCAAGAAATTTGGTTTTAAAATAAAGTTAGGAGCATCTGAAAATACTGCACCTGCTAAATGCCTTATAGGCCAAATCTTTGCCTGTGAAAATATTCCAGAACCTGCAATTTGACCTGCCTGCCAGACTTTCTGTCTTACATCTCCTCATGGGTGTCCAAACTTCTATTTCAGTTGACTATGGCCTCAACTGAATTTGTAATCTTTCTCTTTAAAGATTCTTCTGCCTCCTTCTATCCTGGTACAAAACATCACTTTCCTCCCATGCAGATGTGAAATCTGGGCATCCTCTGCATCTCAGCCCTATCTTTAGAACCCCACAGGCCAGGCTATGTCTGAATTTTGCTGCTTCTTTCTCTATAATATTTCCAATTGGGCTAAATGATTCTATTGGGCTAAATGATTGCTTTGATCATCCAGCCATGCTTTCTGTCTTGTCCAGGCCCTTATCTTGTGCTTGGATTACAGTAGTTTCCTCCTCTCAGAACTTTGACTGGTCCGTTTTTGCCCTCCCCCCCACCCCGCATCTATTCCAAAACCTGCTGCCAGTGTCATTTCCCTGGCTTGTCAGACTAACCACATCACCCCCTATTTTGTATCCCTCCACTGGCTCCCCTTTCTCCACCATGTCAAACATAAACTTCTCCCCTGTATCTTTAAAGCCATTCACAACTTAGCCCTGCCTTACCTGTCAGATCTACTAGTTTATCACAACATTGACCTCTGTGAATGATGCTGGCCTCAATTGCCTGCTTGTCCACTTTTTCTACATGCAACTTTATATTTTCTCTAGGGCCAACCCCAGCGTATGGAAAAATTTCCCAGTCAAAATTCATAAAGCCACCATCTTGCTCTCTTTCAGATGTTTCTTCCGTGATGCTTACAAAGCATTACCTTCTGACAGTGTTTAGGCAATCTGCTTGATGTAAAATGTGCCCAGTTTATTCTTTCTGTCTCCTCCCCCACCTCCATCCTTGCATTTCATTCATTTTTGCATCTTGTCTTAAGCCTAAAGGGTGAGCTTTCTGGGGCAGAGATTATAATTGTTTTGATTGTACAGAACCCCACCCAATAGGAGCCTTATCCCTGAGTGGAGCTCTTACATACTGCTATAATAATAAAATAAATAAAGTCACGAGATATGTTATCTGAGCCCAGCAGGTGGGCATAATGGGCTAAGCATCAGCTTTGATACCCCTGCACTTCCTAGCACCACAGATTCTAAACCTAGCAGGGATGACTCCATCCTTCTTACACAAATATATTAAGTGCCATGCCAGTGACTGTGTGAGGGTCGATTAGATGAGGCCTTGAATATGTTCTCCATGTGGCTATTCAAAATTCCATGATACTTCTTGTAATTGTGGGTGAGGGGGACTTTCCCCAGTGTCCTTCACCAAAGCTGAACTTCTACTCCCACTACCACATCCTCTGTATTGACTGGCTGCCACCCTCTACCTTGCACCTGGGTGCCTGTGAGTGGTGTGAGCCCCCTTGTAGTTTGTGAAGCACTTTAGGATCCTTTGGAGAGGGGGAGGGAGAGGTTATATAAATGTATATATTGTTACACATGTTGATTTAACATTGTTAGATTTGTTTTTGCTTGAAGACTATACAGAGTTAGTGGCTTAGGTCACAATGAGAAACTTAGGTTTTTTCAATAGTGAAGGAAAGAGATTTTAGTCATTGTTTCAAACTCTAACTCAAACTTCTAAAAACATCTGTGACAAAATAGCTCAATGAAAAACTACAGACATGCTGCACCATGCGTCTCACTATGTATATCTGAAGACATGAAAAATATTTAAAGAACTAAGTGCAGCACCAGTCACTGCACCATCCATCTGGTGCTTTCAGAAGTGGCCAAGCTCATGAAGTGGACTTGTGGGCTTTAGGGTTGGAGAAGCTGAGAACTTTCAGAAACTCAGCAGAGGTTTCTTGGTATAGGTAACTGCAAGGAAGGAAATACCTAGCAGAAATTTACTTTCCCACCAAGTAGATCCGATCCCAAAGCTACACATAAATAGCAATCTGTAAAGTTTTCTTTGTAGTTAAAGGGAGGGGGTGGGAGAGAGAGATGTTTGACCTTCAGTGACTTGTGTATGACTGGCTGCTTGTTGGTATCTTGTTTTAAATCCACCTCAGCAAGAGAGAAGCCACATTTCCTGCCAACCAAACAGGATCAATCCATTTACAAAAATGAAAAATCCCAATTGATCTGTAGGGAATGTTCTGCAGAAACTGCATGTTCAGTTTTGCTGCAGGTCACAGCAGGGGATAGATCTGGCAATGACATTTGTCACTGACAATGCTGTCCAAGTTAGCTGGATTTCATTCAGAGCATCAACCTGGAGGTGAAAGTCTCTGCTCCATTACCACTATCCCAGGAGCCATCCCTTCGTGCTCTTGCTTCTCGCTCTTTACCACTGCAAGTGAACATTTCTGGAGATCTGGAATGCCTTAATTTCTATCCCTCTTTAGATGCGTTACCATTTCCTCTTCTGTTCTATTTAACTTTTTATAATTCTCCACCCCCTTTTTCCCCAGAGGTCTGCTCACTGACCATCCTTTTGCCTACTTTCTTAGAAGGCTTTATCATTAATTTGCTGTACTTAGTGAAAGAATACAAAGTGAGGTGGCTGACAAGAAAACTAGGCTAAGACTGTTCTAACAGTTTCTTAGAAACAGAGGCTGTACAAATACAGTTGGGCAGGAAAGCATTTCCTTAACTCAGGAAAATTTTCATGATTTTTGAAAAAATTTCCCATCCTGAATCAGGATGAAGTTGAAATCTCAAATTTTTCACAAACTGGGGGAAAAAAAAATCTTGGGTCAATCAAAATGATTTGTTTATATTTCAGCCATTTATTTATTTTATTTACTATAATTAGCTTAAATTTCAAAGCAGATATTCATTTTAAATCAGAAAACCAAGTGATTTATTGTAAACTTGAAACTTTTAAAAAAATGTTTTTGGGTCAAGAAATTTGTCAAAATGGACCCTTTCCCACAAACGGTTCTGGTTTTGATGAATTAACATTTTTTTGACTGGAAACGTCTTGTTGAAAAATTGCTGGCCAGCTCTAGTTCCAACAATCTGGAGGGAAGCAAACACCCTCCTTAACCATTTAGAAAAGGAATAGGGAAGAGCTAGGAAAATGTGGATCATAAAATTAGTGGTATAGATATTGGGAGACATAAAAAGTGGGATCACAAGACATTTAGACAAAATGAAATGTCAGAATGAGCCAGCATGAGTCCGCATAGAGTAAATTTTGTCTGACGAGTCTGGTTAAGAACTAATAAAAGTTTGTTGAGATAAATGCAGAGAGCAGATAAGGATGAAAGTTTGCAAGTTAGCAAGTTTGCAGATGACACTAAACTGGGAGGAGTGGTTGATACGCTGGAGGGTAGGGATAGGATACAGAGGGACCTAGACAAATTAGAGGATTGGGCCAAAAGAAATATGATGAGGTTCAACAAGGACAAGTGCAGAGTCCTGTACTTAGGACGGAAGAATCCCATGCACTGCTACAGAATAGGGACTGAATGGCTGGGCAGCAGTTCTGCAGAAAAGGACCTAGGGGTTACGGTGGACGAAAAGCTGAATATGAGTCAACAGCGTGCCCTTGTTGCCAAGAAGGCTAATGGCATTTTGGGTTGTATAAGTAGGGGCATTTCCAGCAGATCGAGGGATGTGATCATTCCCCTCTATTCAGCACTGGTGAGGCCTCATTTGGAGTACTGTGTCCAGTTTTGGGCCCCACACTACAAGAAGGATGTGGATAAATTGGAGAGAGTCCAGCGGAGGGCAACAAAAATGATTAGGGGGCTGGAGCACATGACTTATGAGGAGAGGCTGAGGGAACTGAGATTGTTTAGCCTGCAGAAGAGAAGAATGAGGGGGGATTTGATAGCTGCTTTCAACTACCTGAAAGGGGGTTCCAAAGAGGATGGATCTAGACTGTTCTCAGTGGTAGAAGATGACAGATCAAGGAGTAAGGGTCTCAAGTTGCAGAGGGGGAGGTTTAGGTTGGACATTAGAAAAAAACCTTTTTCACTAGTAGGGTGGTGAAGAACTGGAATGGGTTACCTAGGGAGGTGGTGGAATCTCCTTCCTTAGAGGTTTTTAAGGTCAGGCTTGACAAAGCCCTGGCTGGGATGATTTAGTTGGGTTTGGTCCTGCTTTGAGCAGGGGGTTGGACTAGATGACCTCCTGAGGTCCCTTCCAACCCTGAGATTCTATGATTCCATGAATGTAATCTACTTGGATTTCCAAAAGTCATCTGACATGGTGCCACATTTTGCCTAAGATTATTTATAAAGTGTGACCTAGCAGTTGTTGCCCTGACAGACAAAAAAACTGGTTTGGTGACTGAGTTCACATTACAATAGTAAAAGGTTCAGATTACCAGGGGAAAAGGTATGAAGTCAATAGGGATCAATGCTGATAATCTTCATTCAGTACCCAAATGACTTAGAGGAGGACATCATTAATGCAGTACCAACTTCTGGCTACCATGTGTGCATAAAAGTAGCCCCAAAATCTTGCACCAATTCTGGCTCCACCAAAATTTATGGAGAAGCCAACCTGCGAAGCTTCCATAATGGGAACTATTGGAGGGGCATTCAAGACCAGGGCTAAAAGCCAGGGAGGGGTACTACTACATTTCTGTGTCTATTCCCTGAGCTGGCAATGGGAAATGCACAAACACCCCAACACACAATATTTATGCTCTTTGCAGGGGTAATCGGTATGTGGACTGATCAGTGGGAGAGATGGTTAAACTGTGAATTACTGGTTTTGCAGTTTTAATGTGACATTTATGCAGAGGGCCAGAATTTAGCTCAAGGTATCTAAGTTTACAGACCCTATCTAATTGAGTGAGCCAACAAATGATGTCAAGGTAAAGTGTCAAATCCAGGGAGACATAAATAGGTTAAGAGCATGAGCAGATAAATTGCTCATTAGTTTTAAATTAGACAAGTGTCAAGTCATGTGGTATAAGGCCTAATAACAGACATTCCAGTAGGTTAAATGTGCATTCTACAGAACACAGCAGAGCAGGAGAAGGGCATAGCAAGAATGCTAGGCAGAATCATGACACTGTCAGCTCATTGTAAGGCCAAGGCTGAAAAAATAGAGAGAACACTGGGATGCATAAGTAGAGGGACAGGACACTAGTCAGGAAATTTGTAGATAGCATTGTCCTTCTTTGCAGATCCCTGCGCAACTTGTCTATTTCTCTGCCCTACTCTCTTTCTGATGCTTTCTCACCCTCTTGGGCTGCCAAACTTGCTTGCTGTTCCTAGGCCTGGAAAACCCTCCCTTCCTGGATCTGCTTTGCCTATACTCTTCCCCCTCAAGACATTTCCCAAAACACATTTCTTCTATGAAAGCTTTAATAGCTAGTCTACATTTTCACTTCTTCTGGATAGTTTGCATGAAATTCCTAGTTAAAAAACACAAGGCCACCTGGGTTGTAGTAAAATATTAAAAACAGAGAGAATACTTAGTCTGTCTAAAACAATGGGGTCCTGATCCTTGAGTGGGACCTCTGGATGTTACTATAATACTACTAATAAAAGAGAAGAACTGGTAAGCATAACTTATCTTGACTTGAACTCTGCAAACGTTCAGCTACATTGATACAATCCAGGTAGTTACAGAAAAAATCAAAATTATACTTTTCCTGAGAGTACATTGTGTTCCTTTCTCACCCAACATTTGGTAGGCAGCATATCTAAACCCCAGCTGTTAGCCTCCAGGTAGGTATCTGTCCCCTCTCATAGCAGATGATGTGTGTCGTCATCCTACTTTATCTCTCTGGAGTTCCCCAGTTATACCTTTCAGTTTGCTTTGACTGGCCCTTCTGGCATCCTCCCCAACAAAAGTATTTCCATAATGTATTCTCCAAGTTTCTCCTGACATGTCCATTGTATGTTTCCCATATCCATTCAGGAGTCTCTTCATTGCTTTGGACAAGATATTTGGGGTTCCTTTTTCCCCTCTGTGCTCCTTTAATAACTTAAATCAACAAATTAACAAATCAGTCAAGTTCCAGGTCTCAGTTCTTATCTTCAAGGTGTTCCATGGCCTAGACCCAGGGTATCTAAAACTGTGGGATGAACACTTTGGTCAACAGCTCTGCTCCTCAAGGCACACTGGAACTGTCTACCATATGCTTAAAGCTCATCTGTGCAGGAAACAGAGATTTACTGGGGATCAGTCTGAGACTGTGGAACAAAGTCCCACAGGAACTAAGGACCATCACACACCTCACTACCTTTGCTCCAAGTGCAAGGTGCATTTCTTTGATCTGCCTTCTTATCTTAAACACAGAAAAGTGTACATTTAAAAACAAAGACAAAAACAAAACACAACACTGCATACACATTTTGAGAGAAAATGAACCACATGTGACAAATTTTAGTTATGTCACTTAATGCACTACCGTAAGGCACTTAGATACTAGGGTGATCAGGTCAGTATAAGAACATGTGTAGAATAGAATAGACCTTTTTCTTTTGAAGGCATATCCACAGAACAGTTGTCTTGTAGTTCTCATTCACATCCTCCCCCCCTCCATGGGCTCTCTATTCTATCCTAATGAGCATGCTTTCACAGGTTAATTGCCCTAGCTTGCGTTGTCAATCTAAATCCAGTTCACTTTCTGCTTTTATAGAGACAGGCCCACATTTTCTTATAATATCCTGTCAACTGTGTTAATTGTCTCTCTCAAATCTGTATTATTGTCAAATTAAAGCTGATGTGTAGCAGCACCATATATACATATGATGCTATTTTACATAATATCTAATCAGCTAGTCAACATTTAGAATGTTATAACCTAGTCTGGGGCACCGCATTAGCAAAAAATACATCGAAGAATTAGAAAAAAGTTAAGGGTCTTAGATAACCTTTCTAAATGGCTAATAAACTCTTGGATTTGAGAATGAGGAAACTGCGTGGGCAAGAAATGTAGGCGAAGCATTTCTAGCAGAGGGTGGTGTAAACATGTGGAATACCCCATCCAAAGCAGTAGTAGAAACAACTAACCTAGAAACTAAAACAACCCACCAACCAACATCCCATCAGGCACATCATACAAAAGAGTATTATGGGTTATTTACGCTAATGGATTCAGCTGCTATTTTGATATTTTGGTCAGACTAGAAAGAGTCCTAAGCCACCTTTTGACCCATAATATTCCCAAAAGGAAGCCACTGTATTTCCCTTGGAGAGAAAGAAGTGGAAATATGCAGATCTCTAGTGCATGATTGGGTTAATAATGCTTATTAAGGATTTGCCTATTCACAGGAACCTAGTCATTCAATGTTTTATAAAATTACTCTTTGAGCTTTTATATCTGTGAATTAAGTTCTTATTGTCTTGCACAGACGGGGACAAATCCCTTCTTTTTATAGCTCTTTCAGTTTTACATTTCTTTCTGTGTCAGACCCCTTCTCTATTAACACAAAGACTTCTTTTATTTTATAGGGCTGTAAAAACCAGCAGACTTCTCTCTTAATCAGTGTTGTCTAGGTTCATTGCCGGAGGGCCTGGGTCATTAGTAATAAAGGTCATTACTTCATGTTTCCAACATACAGAGACTGTCAAAATGATTCCCCCCTCCCTCCTTCCGCATGTAATTTCCCAATAATTAGAAACAGGCCCAGGCTTGCATTAGTTATTTTATTTATTTGTTTAAAGAATAAACTGCCTAACTCTTGGAAACAAAAGCTCTATAATATTAATAGTATGTTCACAATAGACTAGAGGGAATGACAAAGCACATAAAGGTTCTAAAAGCTCAGACAAGAGGGAAAAATGTAAGCGTTTAGTATCAAATTCATCCGAGGTGTCTCCAAGGAGCTGAATCAAATGCTAAGGGAAAAGCCCTCCAGCTGCCATTCATACTTGCCATCATTACCTTACATTTGATTTCTAGCATCCTAATTGAAAAGGCACTTTGTAATAAAAAGACGTGTTTGAATCACTTTGAAACCCAAGATTCTCTGCTATTCTTTTTGGCAAATGTTTCTCTTGGATCTTTGAGTTTATTAAACAGAGCTGCCTTCAGAAGCCTCTTGCGCAGAGTGCGGGACTCTGACTCGGGATGGGGGAGGGGGAATAGCAAACTCTAAATCTGATGATTTGGTGGAGATTTTATACCTGCCTGGCTTTCAAATGTTGTTTTATCTTGCCTGTTTTCTTCCCCTTTCTTCTTTCAGTGATCAGCGTTGCATCTGTCTCCATAATTAAATGAATGCCATGTATTTAGTCTATATATAGGGTGGGTTTCATGCCAGAAAATTGTATAAAAGAACCCCTGGTTTATTCATTTGTACAGAGATGGAAATTTAGGAAAACGAAAATGTCTATTGTTACAGAGCTTTCACATACCCTCTAGGAAACCTGTATTTACAGTAAGTCTGGATGCAGACCAGTTCTTTGCAATTCTCATTCAATAAGTCTGAAATAAGATTAATGAATGCAATTATGATTCTGCTTCTCTCCATCCACTCCCCATTACCCCTCACATATACAGGACACTGTGTTTCAGTGAGTAGCAGAGAGAGATGGCCTGTAAAGAGATGGCTGGTGAGATTTTTCCTGGGAATGTTAAATAACTTTAAAAAAAAACCACACACACTAAATGAAAACCGGGCAAGCCAAAATCCAGGCCAGGGGTCAGATTTAAAGGGAAAAGGCTGAGGTAATAGCCACTCTCTAATCCTACATTCACTTGACCTCTTTGCACTAAATGTTAAATATTCTATTGCCTTATCACTGCTGCGTATTCTCAAGCTTTTCTAGTACTGAAAGAACACCCTATGGAGCACAGTTCAAGAGGAGTCCATGCCTCCTCCTTTCACCCCAGCCCGTATCACTTTTCTCCAGAAGCCAGCTGTTCTGTGAGTTTGTGCTTACACCTCTTTGCTTCTGCAAAACCGTTCATTCCCCCCCGCCCGTTTTCTCTCACATTCCTTCTGTTTAGAGAAATGTTGGGGTAAAAGAAATAAACCAATCAAAAAACACAGTGGAGGCTTCACAGTACGAACTGGCAAATTGGCATCTGGAAGCCTGAGAAATGAAAACTCTAATGACGTTCAAGAAAATGAATGTTTTGTCAAGTTGGCATCCCAATACCTTTCCCGTAGCTAGCTATTAAAACATTGCTTCATAAATGGAATACTTGGAAAGAAATGCAGTTTTTTCAGATCAATAATAAATCATAAACAGCTGCACTTTGAAAAAAGCTTTCTTTTTGATTAAGAAACTTGCTGAGAGTCACTATGGCTCCACTATTGCCTAGTACTTATAGAGACTGGCCTTCAATTAGGCATAATAATGATATTTTGTGTGTGTGTATGTAATATGAAGGTAGTCAAAATAGCTTCCTCGTAATGCTGCTGTGAGACAGGTATTCTCATTTTACAGGGGTGCCAGCTGAGTGACTTTCTCTATATTACACAGCAAACCAGTGACCAAGAGTCACAAATTAGAACCCAGGAGTCCTGACTCTTATGCCCCTGCTTTGCCAGTTCACAGTTCTTCACTCATCCAAAATTTCTGCATTTGATTGAATCTTTAACATGACTGTTTTATAAGTGGGCAAAGGTAGCATTCAATGCAATGTGATTCTTGGAAAACTTCTGACTGTTAATCCAGTAGAAAGCCCATAATTGTTTCTAAATGGTATGATCCACATGATGTGTAATTATTTTGCACTGACCCAAATGCCAGTACACAGCCAAATGTACAACATAAAGGGGATTAAAGTTAAGTAAAGCACTTCTCTTATTTGGATGATATTTTTCTCATACGTGGACCTTGTATGGGAGATAAACCATTAGCACTGAGGAATGTAATAGGGTATGAATTTTAAGATGGAAATTTCTAAAAACTGTTTTAAAAAACAAAACAACCTCAACCCTCCAACACACACAGGGACTGATTCACCAGTGTATTACTCCATTCCTTGCCATGTATTGCCACTGAATGCAGTGATGTAGTGTGGCACTACAGTATTCACCTTTTAAAAAAAAATAAGAACCTTCAGAAATGGTTGAGAATAAACAATTTGCTTATTGGTTTCGACTACCATTTTCCTGTGCTTTGCAATTATATTTTGTTTTTTATTTTGAGAAGATTAGATTACACACTTTAGCCCATCCACAATACTCTACATACTTTCAAACAATTGTAAATTATGAAACAAAGATTATAAGGACATCAAAAGCACAAGGTGCATTTCATCACCAATATTCATGTGACTATCACACCATGCAGGCCCGTGTGGAGTCGATATGGAAGGTTCAAAAATCACCTTCCATAGCACAGAGCATGTTTTGTGCACAATAAATTGGTGTTACTTTATTTAAAAAATATTTATAGCTGAATAATCCCCAAAGGTGGGTGTTTTTTTTGTTAGTTTTTTTTTTATTCTGAACTGAAATGGGCTTCCTCCAGAAAAAGAGAAATTCCTTGTTGTATTCTATGTTGAAAACAGGGGAAATCCTTAGTTTGACATGAATTTAATGATGCAGTAGGTGTGCTTTTGGCAAATAATGTTGTATGATTTTATTATTATTCATCATTATATACAAACCACTTGTACAAATCCTCTTTATTCCTTCACATATGAAAATATGGATCTGTTAAGGAGACAGGCTAATTAATTAGGGTGATATAAGGTGAACGACAAAGTGTAATAAAGAAATGGAAAGCTCAGACTGATTATCAGGAAAACTTTCCTGACAGTGTGTGCTATTAGACTAAAATATCCTCTTCTCATGGGACCTGGTGGAACTCCTATCATTTGAGGCATTTAGAGCTAGGCTGCATAAAGCAATAGGAAATGTACTATGGGGAACAGTCCTACGCCAGCATGGGGATGGACTATTTGACCTAACAGGTCTTATCTACATCTCATTTCTATGACTCTTCATGTGATCATGAAAAGGTAATTAAATCTGAAACAACAAGGAAGCTGGAAAAAAGCAATACCCTTCAGAGATGGGTAATTAAAATAAAACAGGAAGCATCCATTAGGGACATAAATTTGACTGCCCAGGCAGAGCTTTCTACCCTTGCATTACTGCCTTTAAATCATATAACCATTTACCTCCAGTGGTTTAGGTCAAACATTAAAACAGAGTGATGCCTGTAAGGCAGAGCTGAAGAAGTGGTGTGGTGGGTAGAGAGCTCTACACCAAGAAGTCTGGGATTGGGTTCAGATTCTTAAGTAAAGCCATCACTGGGTTTGCTTGTGTAAGGTGGCATGATCACTGTTGTAGTGTCTCCCTAAAGTTTCCTGCTGCCTCGGAATTCCCAGTATTTAGTCAGAAATTCACAGGGATTGTTACGTTGCTGCTTCTAACTCTTTTGGTACCAGTTCTCCTGCTCAGAGGTACAAAACAATATAGTAACGATTAATTAATACCTAGCCCTTGTGTAGCACTATTCTGATGTGTTACAAAAGTGAGCAAGCATTATAATCACCGATGGATAAACACTATTAAAATCCAAGGGACTGGCTCTATGAACTCCAAGGATTTCAGTACTGCAAGAGGAATTAAGCCTGTTGACTCTCACCCTATTTAAAGATTTACAGAGTTACCAGGCCTACAGATGAGCAGCAGAATGCATTTGTGCCTATGGTTATCAACCATAGTCTTGAGAACTGTACAATTTCCATGCAGTACAGTACTGGGGGCTATGTGAAAATGCATGGCTACGGCCCTGGCTTTTGCTATGCAGCAGCTTGTGTGATCATGGATTTAAAAAAGGTTATTTTTCTACTGAAACCTGCATTTTATTTGATCAACTCTAGCCAACAATAATATTGCTGGAAGTCACGGACTATGGTTAGAAGAGCTTTACTTAACTTCCAGGGCTTAGAACCCTAATAACAATGTAACGTAGTTGGAGTTTAGTTGGGCATTTAGGGTATGTCTTCACTGTACCTGGGAGGGAGCCTCCCAGTCCGGATCCACAGACTTGTGTTATTGGAGCTTGCGCTAGCATGCTAAAAACCGGAGTGCAGATGTTACTTTGACAGTGCAGCTCAGGCTGGAGTGTGGGCTCTCAAGCCCCCCCACCCCAGGCTTGAGAGCCCGAGCTCCAGCCTGAGCCACAACCGCTACACACCTCTTTTAATAGCATGCTAGCGTGAGCCTGCCAGCACGAGTCTGTGGACCTGGGTTGGGAGACTTGCTCCGAGAGGCAGTGTAGACATACCCTTAGGACCTGACCTAAAGCCCACTGGAGTCAATAGGGAGTCTTCCAATTGACTTCAGTGGGCTTTGGGTCAGGCCTTCCATCAAAGAACAAAATGTAAAACTCTTACTCCTACGGTTTAGTTGTTCATCCTTGTATCATAATCCACAACACTAAAATATTTGTGTCTCATTTTTTTGTGCCTTCTGCAACTGAACGGTATTTTCCTTATCTAATTCCTGTGGCATCAAAAAGCATTGGCTCCCTCCAGACCAATAAGAGCAGGAAAGACTTACAAGCAGAACTGATGTAATGAGGATCATACAGACCAAATCCTGCCCTTTTCACACATGCAAAACTATCATTGACTTCAGTAGGAGTTTGACTGAATAAGGTGGTCAGGCTTTTGCTGTATATGGAGCTATGAAACTGCAATACCTTTTTTTGTTTTCTGTGTGGTGTGCCTTAAAATTTCTAATTGGTCTCTCTCAATGCAGATTTCAGCAGTCGTGTTGTTCTGACTCCATTGCAGAGGGACATGCTGTGTACTCTCCCATGGAGACTGCTTGTGTTTGTCTTGTTCTCCTCATCTAAAACTGAGGTCATTTGGACTACAAATATCTGTTTTCCCATTGTCTATGGGAAAAGCAACAAGAATTCCATTGAAACAACAGATCTCCCCACCCACCTCTGTCTCTTACACAGAGTTGGAGATTGTATTTAAATTACCCCAAAGTTGAGTAAGAAAAGAAGGTAGGGTCATAAAAACAATACAAGATACTATGGAAAATTAAAAAAGGAAAAAAAATAAGCTGCATTTTAAAAAGCAACAACATGTGATCGGTATTAAATCAGTAGGATATGTCAGTCTCACCATTTTCTTATATAGATAACTGAGACATCCTGCAGAACTTTTCATCCATCTAAATGGCTTGTCAAGTGAATGCGTGTCTGTGAACAGAGGATAGTTACCATGATTTGGGGTAGAATTAAATCAGGAAAAGTCTATACTTCTGAAACACACAAAAAACCACCCCACAACAGCAAAGAGAAGCCCTAGGAAACTGAAGTCACAAGAGCTACAGCAGCTAACAGCAGCTGAGGGTCTGGGCCCCAGTTTGTGTAACTGCTGGAAGCATGGGATACCAGGTATGGATTCTTGTATGTATCTCTCCATAAAGTAGAGGGACAGAAAACTAAATAAATATATTCTAAACTAACTCTGCATCTAATACTCTGCTAAACAATTGTATGTGCATCTAATGGCTGAACGTACTAGTTAAAGAAGAGGAGCACAGTTAAAAAATGCATCCCCAATATTCTTCTTAAAAACATTTTATTTTAAAACCTCTTGAAACTGATGTGTGAATGAGTCATCCATTTAAATCAGTGGTAAGAAACAGTTAAGGGCCCACACCTAAAATAAAGCCTAATAGAGTCTGCCCAGAAACTAGCGCCCAGAAACTAGCACCCAGTAGGCAGATGGTTTGACTGGGTATTGTGATCAGGTGGAGTGAGGGGTGGAGTGAGGGGAGAGGGAGAGAACATACAGAAACTGAGACCAGACAAGTGAGAGAGAGAGAGAGAGACCAAAGGAGCAGCTGACAGTATGGTGGCTGGCTCTGGAAGCAATCTGAGGAGAGGTTTTTGGGTCAAGGGAGCACACTGAAAAGGGAGGTCTTGGTGGTGTGAATAAAATAAACTGTTTCCTGCTATTTGATTCCTGCTGCATTAAGAGAGAGAGAACTTTGTAACTAAACAAAACTGCATCCAAGAAAATACCAGACTGCATCAATTTCTGTTTCCAAGTGGAACATACCCAGAGCCCTGAAACCGACTATCCGCTTGGGTCCAAAAGGGGCAACAATATTTTTAAACTTATTGCATCATTTTTTTATATGAGAAGCCTTACAGAAAGCGTTTCCAAGTAATATGTATTCTAACAGCTTTCTTTTTGAGTCAGAGTAATTGAGCAGTTAGCATTGAAAATGGATGGGCTAAATTTAATGACACCTTCAGGATCTTAGTGCTGTAGTAAAATGTCATTCTCCCTCCCTCATGCTGCCTCCCAATAAAATTAAATGCACTGGGAGGATGTGGAAACCCTGTTCATGTTAAAAACAAATATGTATAATATATAAAATAAAAATTTATGGTTCTTTAAAGCTCTACAAGTAGCAAATCCATCCATTATCTATATGTTTTGGCGCTATCTTTAATGAACCCCTTTTTCCTGTGTATAGGGTATATATATAATTATATATTGGGCATAGAACCCTCTGGTTGGTTGTCTTGGAAACTAAGTGGTCACTGGCTACCCGAGGGTATGTCTACACTTAAAATGCTACAGCAGCGCAGCTGCAGTAGTTCAGTGTAGATGCTGCCTATATCAATAGGAAGGCTTCTCCCTGAGAGGTGGTAGCTAGGCTGATGGAAGAATTGGCATAGCTATGCCTCTCAAGGGTGTGGATTTTTCACATCCCTAAGAGACATAACTATATGCATCCGACTAAGTGGGTATTCACCCACGAAAGCTCATGCTCCAATATGTCTGTTAGTCTATAAGGTGCCACAGGACTCTTTGCTGCTTTTACAGATTCAGACTAACACGGCTACCCTTCTGAAACTATACTGATGTAAGATTGTGGTGTAGACCAGGCCCTAGCATCAGCCAATCTAGGATTTGTATTCTAATCAGGTGAAGTATGGACTTTCATTTTCTCCATTTATTATCTGACATCATCTCCCCGGCTTTTGCAAAAGGCTCATTTTTAGTACACGTGGCTAGAAGGTTAGTAATATGAAGCTTAACGACAACACTATTCACAAAGAACTCTGGAACGGCTATAGAAAGCCAATTACCATTTTGCTCAGAGCTGAGAATTGTATTGGAATCCAAAGAAAAGTATTCCTGAAAATTGTTTTTTTCACCTTGTATTTTTGGAGACATCAGTATCATATCCCATTCTTTACAAATAACAAATTTTCCCTAGGGAACTGTGTGTTACAACCCTTGGGACTGTAATACAGCATGGCCAGAGGGCAGCAGGAGAGGGTTAGAAGAGGGCCTTATTCCCTGTAAGGGGAAGAAAGTTTGCTATAGATTAACTAGAGCACCTGACGCCAATTAGAGCACCTGCAGTCAGTCACATGATAAAAACCCCCTGTTTCAATCAGACAGTGTGGGAGTTAGAGCAGAAAGGATTGGTGTTGGAGTAGAGAACAGTTTGAAGGGAAGCAGAGGACAGTTTGGAGAAGCGCTGCAGTGGGCTAAGAAGTCCTAGACCCTAGGTAAGGGGCACCTGGCTTGTGCAGAGGGAGGGCAGGAAGCCCCCCCCCCCAAGCTGAAGGGCAGGAGAAAGAAGTAACCCAAGGGAAGGAACCGTCAATTCAAGTGGTTTACCACTATCCTCAGGGCCCCTGGGCTGGGACCTGGAGTAGAGGGCGGGCCCAGGTCCCTCCCTCTCCACTCCCCTCCTCAAAGACACTAGTGGGGCAATTAATATTCCAATTTAGGGGCAAGAAATGGTGCCCTGAACCCCTCTCAAAGAAGAGAAAGTGCGAGACCCATCATAATAGTGCCAGCAATTTGCCACAGGACCTACAGTACAGTACTAGACATCTGAGTGTACTATAACCCCAAATTTCCTTGATAGCTGTTGTCTTTGAGACCCAAGTTTCCTCCCATATAAATAAAAGGTTAATGACACTTCTTTGGGAAGACTAATTATTCTGTCCCCATCCTCCAGTTCCTACCTGGCTTTTCTGAAGTCCAGGGCTATCTGGGGTTTAGGGTGTTTGCGAGGGAAGGAGTTTTACAACACACATGCTAGATATACAACGGTCCTGTTTACTGAAATGAGCATTGGACTGGATAGACACAAAATAGTAGGTTATTTTCTGTTTGTTTGAATGAATGAATGACACCTTACGGAGGTGTGAACATAAGCCATCATAAAAGACTTTATCTATTTTTTTGGATGGTGGGAGGGAGGTAGAGGGGAGACTGGGAGAAGGAGCTGCCTGTGCAGTTTCAGCCACCAAGTATTTTAATGGATTTTAAGAGAAGCCTTGGATGCCAGCCAAAATGTGGGAGATTTGTGTGAATTTTTTAGCCCAATGTTAGCTCCAGAATTTGATGTGATTATGAATATTAGCCCAATGTAGACTAAAGTAGGAATTTCTGGCTTTAACATGTAAATTGATCCTTTTGGAAGGTTTTGTATTTTGTGAACAGCACTGCACAAATCTACAGCACAAATTTCATTTATTAAATATTTTTGTGTGCAAAACAGCTTTTCACATTCAAACGACTGATTTGACTTCATGTTTTTATGTCACAAACAATGCAAGTCAAGTATGGGGAAAATGTTTCCATGTCTGCAAGTCCAAGAAAACCAATGAAAAATCTGGTTTAATTTATGACGAAAACCATTTTTTCATATCTGGTAACAAGGCTTTTTTATATTTTCAGCTGCTTGAAAATAATGCAGTATGCATATTGGTATCTTGAGAAATTAATTGTATTCAGACTATTCAGATGTAGACTACACCTTAGTTAAATGCATCCAGAGTGGCTGGGGCTCTACCTTAAACTAAATAAATGCTCCCCAAATTCTTAGCATGAACTGGGATGGATCGTATCATGATGATAAAGAAGTACTGTGGACAATGTCTAGAAGCAGAAGGACAAGCCTGGAGTTGGTAGCAAGGAGTTTTGAAGCAGGAAGGGAAGTGCGGCTGGAGAAGAGAAAAAAAAATCTAAACCTAAACAGCCAAAGACCAGAGCAAAGCCTCATTTAGCATAGTTACTGTATTTCACATGAAGTCCACTAGGGACTTCCCTGCTGCTATCGATTATACATGGAGGGCACTCAGATACTTTGGTAATGGGCGGGAGTATTAAACCTAGATAAATAGATTTTAGCACCTCGACATTATGGTGACTGGGAGTATATAAATAATGTAAATAGATGAGGAAGGGAAATTAGAGGGGAGAAACATGACATGATAGTTTGAAAGAAAAACAAATGTCAGACAGTGAAACCTCAATTTGGGTTAAACATCAATATAGAAAATGAAATGCAGGATGATTAGCATCTGAAAAATATTTAATAGAGCTGTGAGTATTAGAACTACATACATTTTGGAGTAACACATATATCTGAATTACATTTTAATTATATCAGGTAAAAAAATTGCCTAATTTTTATCTGATAAAACATAGTTTTACAAAGGAAAATATTTTCATAAAAAAAATCTTTCTTCAAAAATTTGTTTTACAAATGAAACAAAAATCTTTGTTTCTAAAAGAAATTTTTTATTTCAATTTTAATCTAAAATTGAAAGGAGGGTAACAATCCCAAATCCAAAATGATTTTTTTTTGTTTTGTCAAAAAATTCAGGTTATCAGTTCTTTTCAACCTCCTTGTCTGGGTAAAAAATATTTATTTTAGTAACTTTTTTGTTCTCTATTTGGATACCATTTGGCACCCAAAACAGCCAATAAAACAGAATTTGTGCACAAAAAGAACAATGCCCTTCAAAATCACTACAGGTGCTTTAAGTTGCTAAGTGATAGTGAGGGTCCTGACAATACAGATGTTGTCCAGCTCTGGAACATCTAAGCAGTCAAATGAGATCATACCAAGGTTTTTTTAATAGACTGTATTTTCTTCCATGCCATGAGAGGCAAAGTAATCCGTTTAGTTGTACAAATATCTGTGTAGTGCATTCAGACAAAATTCCTCACATAGTGTTTTCCTATTCTGAAAATTGTTGTTCTCCAAAACTCTAGAGCATTTTGGGAAAGTTCAAGAATTCTGAAGCACACAGGATCTGTAGCTCTCTTTATAAAGACTACACTGTTGCAGAACTCCTCTCATACTCCTGTAAATAAACATTGTTTGATACGTGCCTGTGAAATCATGAAATCCAAGATACTGTGACAGACCCAGACCAGTGTGGTACAGGAGTCTGGTAGAGGGCAAATATACTGGTCACTGGATGAGTAGTTTTCTGTTCCCTGAGTGACCAGAGCAGGGGCGGCACTAGAGTAATCAGGAACCTGCTAGAACCAATTAAGGCAGATAGGCTAATTAGATCACCTGCAGCCAATCAAGGCAGGCTAATCAGGGCACCTGGGTTTAAAAAGGAGCTCACTCCAGTCAGGCAAGGAGGAGCCAGAGGAGAAAAAATGTGTGTGAGGAGCTGGGAGCAAGAGGCACAAGGAGCTGAGAGTGAGAGGGTGTGCTGCTGCTGGAGGACTAAGGAGTATAAGCGTTATCAGACACCAGGAGGAAGGTCCTGTGGTGAGGATAAAGAAGGTGTTTGGAAGAGGCCATGGGGAAGTTAGCCCAGGGAGTTGTAGCTGTCATGCAACTGTTACTGGAGGCACTCTAGACAGCTGCAATCCACAGGGCCCTGGGCTGGAACCGGGAGTAGAGGGTGGGCCCGGGTTCCCCCCAAACCTCCCAACTCCTGATCAGACACAGGAAGAGTTGTCCCAGACTGTGGGGAAAATCACTGAGGTGAGCAAATCTGCCAATAAGCGCAGGACCCACCAAGGTAGAGGAGGAACTTTGTCACAATACATTTAATAGAGGGCTGGGAAAATGGTGATGAGAGGTACTGTAGTTTAGGTACTATGCATTAGAAATATGCTATTGGATTCAATTTGGTTTTCCAGATATTATTTTTTTATTTGTATTGCAGTGGTGCCTAGACGTTCAAGTCATGGATCAGCACCTCATTGTGCTAGGTGCTGTACAAACAGAGAACAGAAACATGTTTGCTGCCCCAAAGAGTTAATTTTATAAAGACACACACGTCTTCCACAATATGGTCATAATCTTATACATGTTGATGATGTGCTCAGATATTACCAAAGCAAGTGTAATATAACACCTGGGGGATGGATCCTGCAGATGAAACCATCTGGGCAGATCCCTGTCCATGTGTGGAGCCCTGCTGAGTTAGATCAAGCTCTGCATGGGTGCAGAGGTTGGGAAGTAATGATCCATTGGCAGGATCTAGCCTTAAGATAGTTAGTTAGTTATAATGGTGATGTGGGCTTTATCCCAGTTTTTTGACCTGTTTGTTTGTTTGTGATCATGTTTCTTAGGATTGTCAAAGGTGCTTAGGGCACTGGATGGATACTCTTTTATTGTAAAAAGAACAGGAGTACTTGTGGCACCTTAGAGACTAACAAATTTATTTCAGCATAAGCTTTTGTGGGCTACAGCCCACTTCATTGGATGCATAGACTGGAACATACAGCAAGAAGATATTTATACATACAGAGAACATGAAAAGGTGGAAGTGGCCATACCAACTGTAAGAGGCCAATGAACTGAGATGAGCTATCATCAGCAGGAGGGAAAAAAAGCAGTCTCTCGTTGGAGTCTGTTTTTGAAGGTTTTTTTGTTGTAAAATTGCCACCTTCAAGTCTGTCACTGAGTGATTAGAGGGGTTGAAATGTTCTCCCATTGGTTTTTGAATGTTATGATTCCTGATGTGAGATTTGTGTCTATTCTTTTGAGTAGAGACTGTCTGGTTTGGCCAATGCACATGGCAGAAGGGCATTGCTGGCATATATCACGTTGGTAGATGTGCAGGTGAACGAGCCCCTGATGGTGTGGCTGATGTGATTAGGTCTTACGATGGTGGCGTTTGAATAGATATGTGGTATTGTATTGTAGTGTAGTAAAACTGGATATAAATAAATACCTTCTGAATAGAGATCTGTAAAGTTCAGATTTAGATATAGGTACGCATTTTTCCAAGTTGTGAGGTCGTCCTAAGATTCTGTACTGCAGAGCACACAGGGAGTGCTCAAATTGGTGTAGAGAAGGGAAGTATGACCATTTATTCCCCAAATAGCAAAGGCATACTTTTTTTTTCAGTCCCTTTACTCTGTTTTCAACTAGAAAAAGACAAATGTACTCCCAGTTCAAGCACAGCTTCCAGAGCAAGACAAAGTGGGATAACAAGTAAACGGGCAATTTTCCTAAAAGATCAGATGAATAGGTATAGTGGCAGTGATTATTGGGGAGGTGATGGGAATGAATAGACACTTTAGGTTCAGCAGCACTAGCAGATCTATGTAACACCCAGAGAGCTCAGTAGCAATGGAGCAAAAGGAAAGATGTGAAAAGGGTTTAAATATTTGTAAGTGATACCAGCTTTTCAAGGTGAGAGTGGAGCATGAAGGCAACCTTTGTGTCTGGATGATGACAAATGAATAGAAAGACGGGGAGAGAGCTGCTTAGAGGCAGCCAACCAGCCTCCCTAGTGTTCATCCTCATGAAGACAGAGTGTCAATGACATGACATACCCTAGGGAAATAAAGTATGAGAAAGCTAACCCCTTCCATGCAGGTCCTCAGCTTCCCCATACTGATCCCTGATAAAAGGAATATGTAGTAGCTAACTAGGGTTAGTTATGGGCAATGCTGCTTACAGAACACATACTACTGGGCCAGATGACAAAGTTCTTACTTGTCTTTACTCATTAAATCCCCTATTGTTGTCAATCTATCATAACACGGACAAAACTTTTGTTGGTTTGCGAAACTAAGCACTAGATTATTAGTATTCATATTAACAATGTTACTAATACTGAATAATTATAAATTCCCCAGCACTACTGATGTGCAGGCACATCTCAGAGAAGTTGAGCTTTCCACTGTGCTGGGCTGTGTTCTCCACTGTGCACCCCGCTCCAGATCCCCTGGAAGCCTGACCTCCCTGCCCTTGAACATCAGGGGTGAAGCCCTGGCTTTTTCTAAGTCAATGGCAAAACCCCCACTGACTTCAGTGGGACCAGATTTTTTCACCCAACTACCAAGGGTCCCTGTAGCCACAGGGCTCGGTGGTAGCCTTGCCATCCTGACCCCAACTCAGCATTTTAAATAATCAGAAAAAGTTTGAGACTCCAGTCATCCCGCTTCATTATTCCCTGAATGACTAAAGAACAAGAGAGAGGGAAAAAGGAGAATCTTGGTGTTTGGTAATTAGAGACTCCATGTTACTTTCAGCAGTAGTTCAAGGACTAAGGGTTACAAAGACTGATAGGTAAAATATAAACCAAGACAAAGGCAAGGAGAAAGTGCCACTTCAAAAGAGCTGTGGGTTTTTTTTTCCTACAGTATGTCACTAAATGTGAGGAGCTTCATGATATTAGCTCCCTACCCCTCCTCCTCCTGCTTTCCTCCTTTCTGAAGGAAAACCTATAATCCTCTCTCTTTAGAAGCTGCTGCAATTGGAAGGGATGTCTACATCTCCCATGGGCTGAATACTCAAAGAGAGAAAGTCACATACCTTAGGTGAAAATCTGACCCTGAAATAAAAGGTTCATTTTCTTAGGTTTTAAAAATATTTTTCCACTGGAAGCCGACAGGTTTAAAAATGAAATAAATGTGTTACCTCTGGCAATCCTGCAGTTCACCTTGGGTGCATGTGTGTACTCTGTTTTGCTTACCACTCTCTCCTTCCCTCCCGCACTCTTCCTTTGTTGCTGACTTTTAGACCTTGCAATTCACTTGTATTTCTCCTCTTTCAAGGGCACAGCAATACAATAGAACTGTCCGACAAGTTTCTACGGGATATGATTTTTAACCGACTCCATAAAAGGAACAAATCAGAAGCAATGCATAGCAATAGTTATAGTCGTCTGTAAAAAGTTGACCTGACTAATTCATTGAGGCCGACTTGTTTGAATGTGGGCAAAAAGAAAAATCAAACAGCCAGCAGTATGTTGCTCTGCCAACTCTGATACCCAAGTGCAGTTTTTGTTTCCAAATTCTGGACTATTGGAGGCCAAGTTCTCCAGAGTGGTGCTAGATATATTTTGCAGACACCTGAGTTATGGATGCAATGCTCACAAAACCATCCTACCAACCAGTGTAGGAAGCAGCATGGGTACTGAATCGAGGAATGGAAGACTCTTTTATGGCCTTAAAGGCGGCAGAGAAATTGCTAAGATGGTGGTCAGAAGATATGAAATAATGAGGAGAGATAATGATGTGCAAGGAAAGTGAAACACTCCTCAAACATCCCCTTTAATTCTGAAAAAGGTTAGACTTTTCATCATTCTAGTATAAAAGTAGCAGAAGTGGAAAGCAGCTACATCAGCTGTGATGGAAAACACCTTAAACAGAACATGAAGAAAAATTAAGGGCATTTATTACACCTCCCTCCTTTTTCTTGTTCTCCTAAATATCTCCTGGTACTTGAGTGGAGTAAGGACTAGAACTGGGTGAAGACCAGATTTTTTTAGTTTCCTGGCAATTTTGAACAATTGGAAAAAGACATTTTGAGATTAGCAAAATTTTATTTTTGACTAATTTTTTTTGTCAAATCACAAGTTGAAAAAAAATGTTTTGCGTCAAATGAAACATTTTGTTTGGCCCAAAACTAAATATTTCATTTCACTCTGAGTACTTAACATTTAAAAAAAAATTATAACCAATGTCATGTCAAATTTAAAAAAAACTGAAACATTTAATAAATGTCAAAACAGAATATTTTGATTTTTTTTTCACATTTATATTTTGTACTGAAACCCTTTGGCAAAGCTGACAAAGTGATAAAATGTTTTGGTGTTGCCAAATCTGCACTTTTTTTTCTGTTGTCAAATGTGTACTTTTTGCTCCCTTCCTCCCCCACCCCAGCCAAAAAAAAAAGGGTTTGTGAAAAAATTTTACCCAGCTCTAGTAGGAACCCTATGAGACACTATGTTCAGATGCTAGAGGGAAGGAATATTCCTAGCCTGCATGCTCCTATTGATGCTCAAATTTCACGTATTTAACAAGATAGACATCTTTACAGATGCATAAAATCAGATTTTTCCATTAACTATACTTTTCTCTCAGTTGACATTGTCTCCAGATTTTGATGTCTCTGATAGAGGGAGATAGGGATGGCACTAGATTCTGTGGCAGAAGGAAAGAGTGGAGATTACTCCCCAGTTCATTTGATTTTTACCTGATGATTTACAAGGTATGTAAATTAGGAGACAACCACAGAAGGTACATTTAATGACATCTTAATGCATCATGGAATTTATGACATAGCATGAATAGCTTATGCACTCAACCATTGGAAGCAGATGCTGCAATAATTCTACTTAATACTAAGAAGCAAAGTAAAGCATATTTTTGTACAAATGTTTATGAAACATTAATAAGAATACTATGCACTATTCAATGCTGAACATAGAATGTGAAATCTTCTCCTATAAATATTTATAAGGGAGACATTTTGGTTCACTGTATAAATTTATCTCAAGCAGCAGTTTGAGATGCTCCATCATTTCTTTCCCCCTTAGCATATGTAGGTTTCCTCAAAGGAGAAACAGTCTAGAGGGCAGCTACAGTCATATATGTATGTAATATAGGAGCTGCTTTCAACCCGGGAAGGATCTAAAACTTGCGTATTTAGTGGTTTGAAATCTGGACTTTTTACTGTTGTATTAGTTTATTACTGCTGAGACAGAAACAATTAATGGGTTTCATTAAATTCAGTAGAGTACATGGATTCTAGACTTATTGTGGTAGTGCTTGGCTTTCAAAAAATAAATTCTAGAAAAAATATGCAGTTTTCCGCAAATAATTGGAATGTTGGAATTAGTTGTTCAGAATGGCCAGTTATAAGCCTTCAGGGAGCTGCTGTATATTTGCAACAAAAGTCTGTCCTTATTTTATTGTAAATTTGATTTACCACTCAGAAACATTATACTCTTTTTTTCCCCTTCAGTTAATTGGAGTGGTAAAGCTTTCAGTCACATTATTTTCATTAAGGAGGTATCTTTTCTATTCACACTTATATTGTGTTTCTTATCATGATGCTTAGTCGCCAATAAATGAGTTTTGGTATTTTTTTTCCAGGAGAAACAGGATACTCAGGCTACATGATCCCCCTCACCCCCAGTTCAAAAACTGGCCCATTTGCTAATTGCTCTTTGCCATTAAGTGTCTGTCTGTCTCCAACATTCTGAGATATTGCAGCAAGTGTCAAGATTCTGAAAGGAATCATTCTTATAACTTCATTTTGTGCAAAGCATTAGCTCTTGGAGAAGTTTAAATCAGAAACCTGAGCTGCTTTGAACAGCACAATAGACTTAAGGAAGTGGGACACAGGAATAGGTATGACACTTGTGAGCTTTAAAAACAAAAATCCTCTTTTCTCCTGAGAGGTTCACGGTTTTTCACAGTTTGTTAGTAAAAAAAAAAAAAAAAAATCTATCAAAGAAAGTCCCTGAAAATTATCAAGGCACTTGAGGTAGGTGAATAATGTGCATAGAAATCCAAGTCTGACAGAACTAGTTACTTGCAAGTTTGTCATAACTTTTTGTGAAGTTAGATAATTAGTAGAGCTGTTTTAAAAATGAGTTTTTGTTTCCAATGGAAAATGTTGATTTTTTGGTAGAAAAAAATCAAAACTGAAATATTTATACCCCAAAATGAAATATTTTGATTCAGAAATGCTATCATGGTGACTCATAGGAGCCTTCAAATAGCCTCTATAGGTTGAGCTCCCCGGTCAAACGACATGATGCACCAGGATCTCCTTGTGATGGGTTTGGGCCCTTCGGGGTGTCACCTGATGTGCTGGGATGCCACTGAGTCAGCCTATTCTGCTAGCCAGGGTCCCCTTTACCTGGCCTTGCTGGGTTAGGCTCAGAAGCCTCTTCCAGCCAAGCACACAGGCAGGACCACATCCAGATGCACAGGGAGGCAGAGATCCGCTCTGGAAAGATTCAGCCTTAGCGGCTTGCTCCAACAATCTGGTTTTCAATCCTCTTAAGGGGTACAAACCCAAAGGTTTTATGAAATTCTCCCCCTCCCTCAATGTGGAGGGAGATATGCATAACTTCTTGCCCACCCCTCCCCCAGTCAGAAATTACATAAATTGGCTTATATTATAAACAAGCAATATGTTTATAAACTACAAAAGACGAATTTTAAGGGAATATAAGAGATGGATAGAACAAAGCAGATTACTGACCAAATAAAGCAAAATATACCAGCTAAGCTCAATATACTTAAGAAACAGGTTACAAAATGTAAATTCTCACTCTAAATGTTATTTTAGGCAGGTTGCAACGTTTATGTGGTTCAGAGTTCCAGTTATATTCCTTTTCAGACTGGATCCCTGTCTCAGTCTGGACTCCTCCCCTCCCCCCCTTCAGGTGGCATTAGCAGTCTTTCTTCTTTGGCAAACAGTCCATGGAAAGGAGGGGTCCTGTTTTCTTTCTTCTCCACCCTTAAATAGGATTTACATAGGATGTGAATCCTTTGTTTCCCAACCTTGACCCCCCTTCTATTCCAGTGGAAAGTTACAAGAAGTCCCAGGTAATATTTAGTATCAGGTGACAAGACCACCTGACTCAGTAGGATCACAGGGTCCATGAGTCAGTGACAGTATGGAGCATCCGCAGGAAGGCCAAGCCTTTTCAAGTCCATTGTCCTCACTGATGGGCCATCTGCCCTGTCTGGCTTTTTCATTGTTGTACCTGAAGTGTTAGCAGTGTGTCACCCAAAGTAGCATAGTTGAAATACAGATACATAGTCAATATTCCTAACTTCAGATACATAAATGATACAGGCATACACATTGGATAATCACATTTAGTAAATTATAACCTTTCCGATGATACCTTACAAGACCCATCTTGCATAAAGTACATCTCAGTTATGTCATTCATTTCATAAGCATATTTTCATAAAGAATATGGAGTGAAATATCACACTCCTCTCTTACTGAGGGCAGGCAGAGCACCATGGAGCAGTGCATCATAGGACACCAAGTCTAAGTGGGGATCCCAACTCATAGAGGAGAATGACTATCAGGGTTAGAAGGGACCTCAGGAGGTCTCTCTGATCAAAGCAGGAACAATCCCCAACTATTTTTTTGTCTGAGGTCCCTAAATGACCCCTCAAGGGTTGAGCTCACAACTCTGGGTTTAGCAGGCCAATGCTCAAACCACTGAGCTATCCCTCCCCACCATACCACAATGATTAGGGGTACTGTGCTGGCATACCTGAATCAAAAATATGCAGTTTTTATTTGAAATCTGAAAATGTTTTGGTTTTTTGGGTGTGTTAGGGTTTTCTGACAAAATCAAAATGCTCAATGGAAAGCAGACACTTTTTGTGGGAAAAAAATTACTTTTTCATTGTAAAATAGTTAAATGGAAAAATTTCAACCAGTATTAATAATTAGACATAGGTAAAAAATTTCAAAAGCACCTAAAAAGCTTAGGAGTCTAAGTCTCATTTTCAAAACTGATTTAGGACATATTTTCAAAAGTATTCAGGCACCTAAAGATCCATATAGGTGCCTAGTGTGACTTTTTAATAGTGCCTAGGCACATAACTCTCGCTGATTTAAAAAATCTGCATCTTTAGGCACATGTGAACATTTGAACATGTGGCCCTATGTTTTGAAAATAAGACTTAGACTCCTAAATCACTTAAGCCCTTTTGAGATTTTTGCCATAATACTGAGTTCTAGGTTGGAAGGTTCTACAGAAATGCAAAATAATTCGGTTACATACACATGACCAAAAGGAGCCAGCCAACCAAATCTTAGAAACTGGGACAATAAATATTTGTAATGTTAATCTGTTTCATATTTCCAGCCCTTTTCCTAGAATTTGATCCTAAATTAGGATTTGCATATCACTGGGAGTTGGGAAGCTCCATAACTTTAAATAATTGAAAAGTGGTCATGACAAAGCACTGGAGAATATACTAAAGGGCACAGTCCTGCACTTGCAGTAGGTTTGAGAGGTTAGACTAGGTGACCTGAGCGATATTTTCCATCTGATTGTAATGACTTTATTCTATGAGTTCATTAAGCTCACTGCTGATACAAGAGGTTGCCTGCAAACTTTGACTTGCACTAAAAGAAGCTCTTTTTTTCTCTGGTGGGGGGTGTCTGAGGAGGAGGGGACAAGATGACATGTGGTTATTTAGTTTGCAGTAGCCATAATAATGGGAGAGCTCAATTAAATTTAATTAAGCAGGTTTAATGACCAAAATGTTAATACAGTACCAGTTTATTATTAAGATCAGGCATTAATGTGATTTTTTTTTCTAATTAATTCATGCCTGCTACAAACCTCCATTCTGCTTGAATATGCAGTCTTTGGCCCAAATTCTGATCTCAGTTGCTCAGACCTCCTGTAAATGTGGAGTAACTGTATAAATCGGTGGAGTTACATCAGGTTTATACTAGTGTGACTGTTATCAGAATCTGGCTCCTAGTCACTAAACGAGTTTGAATGGTTCAGAGAAAACCAAATTTAGTACAAGTCCTGCCTGCATGGCAAACACTTTATGGCATGTTTGTGTAATAAGAGAAATTCAATTACTAGGCCATATAGTTAGTTTACCATTCTAGGGTGTCCAAAACAAAGAAGCTCAAAAAATAAGAGGATTAATAAAGCCCAAAGCAACTTGCACTCAAATAATTATTGTTCTCATTAACTCTTATTGAGCTGTGCAAATGATGCTAACATACTGGCATGTTAATGTTTTGAATGTGTTTCATTAGCAGAATCTACCTGCTAATAAAATTAACATTTTCTTGCTTCTAGGTAGAAACTACTTGGCAATTCCTGTTATTTTTGCTGTTAAATGTTAAAAGCTATGTGCAGTTTACTATTTGTTAATGGTCTAATGGACTGGTTGTGAAATTATTTTTAAAAGGACCCAAAAGCTCTTCCCATCACAGCACTAAGAATTTTCTTGCTGTTTTTCTTACTTGGTACATGTGGAGGGGAAGGGTTCTGAAGAGGCTGGGAAAAGGGATCTCCTTATTCACTGAGAAAATAAAAAGAGACAAAAGCACTGAGTGAAGGTTATATGTCCAAGCTACTGTTTTCATCACTTAAAATGAAATTCACCCGGGTGTGGCGTGTCCATGCAATATCCTCCACCTATCTAAGCTTTGTATTGCGGTAGTGCAGCTTGCACGTAACAGTTGGTCATCTATGTGCTGTGAAGGGCATTTCCGCACTGGCTACACATAGGTGGTACCATGGCAGGAGGGCAGGTGTCAGTGGATATGCAGTTACATGGATCCAGTGGACATACCATTCTGTGCTAACCATTCCTGCTATAGCTGGAATAGCAGCCCAAGCAGTGAAGGCCTGGTCTTTGGTCCTAATTGGGATTGGGTTTTTTTCCCAACCTCTGTGCACTTTACCCTCATAACCCAGTTAGTACAGTCTTACCTCAGTAAGTAAATTCCCTCTGGGGGGTTATATTTTTACATGATAGCTATGTAGTAGAACATCCTACTATATTATGTATTGAAAGTGCATATTGTAGAAAGGTATGGGGAGGATAATCCCAAATTTTCTCTGCTTGTCAGTCTCTAAAGTCCTTGCACTGTTTGTGCACTGATTTAACTAAATTGGTTTAAAAAACATTCTAACTAAATCACTGCGGCTCTGTAGCATGGACGCACTTGTATCAACTGTTTATATTGATGTTGATAGCATTAGTTGCTGTTGCTACCAAAAGGTTAAATCCCCCCATAGTAATAGATTTGGTTTAGATAAGCACCCAAGTGTTTGGAAGATTATCTAAATTGTAAGTAAACTTTCCTAATCTCTTAGGCTTGCAAAATTTGCCTGGGAATCTTGCTAGAATAGGCTGAAGATTTCTTATAGGACTCCCTTTCCCATCAGGTCAGGAACACCAGTGGTCCATCTCTTCTTGGAACAGGATAAAAGTAACTTCCACTGACTTCTGAAACTGTCACTCAAAATCTAGCACAAGAAGAACTGAACCTTGGGAAATCCCGTCATGGTATTTCAGCAGGTCTGCTCTTGATCGTAGGCCACAACCCTGAAGCATGTGGGTGCGCACATACACACTGAACAATTATTAAAATAGAAATTAACCAAACTATTTCAAACTTTTTTTTTAAAGGCAGCTCTGTTCTGTTTAAGTATCATTTTGGACAAAGCAGCACTTTATTTAATATAAACCATTTCACCCTCCATAGTGCTAGCAAACCAGAGGAAGTTTCTTCCAAATTGCTGGCATCTTGTTTTCCTGTCCTCCTAGAACTGCCAGAGAGTGCTTTTTGCTGCTAATTACTTTGGCTGAGAGAATTGACTTACATACCAGGATTTTGGACTGTGTTGACTTTCCGGATGAAAGGGGATCTGGAAGCTTGCTTCATTTTTCTTTTGTGTGTCACCAGGCTAGTTTGCTATGCAGGGTTATATTTTTGCAACTAAATAAATAAAAAGAAAGCAGCTTGGCATAAGTTTTCTACTGATACAGCCTTGGTTCTTCATTACAGTATATAATTAAATGACAAAACGACTCAACCAAAGCTTTTATGGATTTGTCTAGATTTCTCTGGAGACTCCTAGAGATTTGAGGCAACCCTCCCACCCCCAACCCATAAGTAGGAACTAGCTCATATTTTCTGCAGGCTTCAGTTAGGTGCTATAATATTTTGACAGGATATATGTTACAATGTGCGGTGGAAAGCACAAAAAAGAGTACAGAAGAAAGATTTCCCCTGCTCCCCGACTTGAATTTTTATTTACAGCATCAAACAATGAGTGCCAATACATCCTCTTTCAGCTATTCAGAGTCAAAACCAAATGCCTTGAGCTGTCAGCGAATACAAACTCTTCCAAGGGCTGTGAATTTTAGTGCAAATGTGAATGATTATAAACAGACTTGGCTTCAAAAAAAAAAAATAGAGAACCCAAGCTGGTATTAGTCTGTCTTTGACTATAACTTTATTAGCATAGTACAGTCTACTAGGTGCAATCCTATACTGATCTTGCATTTGGAAATAATAAGGGGGTATATTCTCGTATTGATGCATGGGACTTTGCTGCTAGTTCCCATTAATGCTAAGAGGAGTTATATGGTTCAAGCAAATATTCTGATTCATAAAAATCAGAATATATTTCTTGACATCTTCCTGTAATAGCAACACAATATTTTAATTTTCAGCAGTCTTATCTATGTCCGGTTGTTTTCATCCCTACGGTATTTGATATGGAGAGAGTAAGTCTGCTATTAAATCTGCAAATGATTCTCTATAGCAGCTAAATGTGGAGTTTGCACATTTCCTCTTTCTTTAGGAAATAAATGCCCAGAATCTGCAAACTTCAATGGCTGATAAAGGTAACAGCCAGTGATTCAGAGCGTAAGACCAGAAAGGAAGATCATCTAGTTTGACCTCCTGCATATCACAGGACATTCAATTGTACTCAGTTACCCCTGTATTGAGACCAATAGCCTGGGTTTGACTAAAGCATAACTGGTGTTTGGCTAAAGTATTTCTTCCAGAAAAGCACCCAATCTTGATCTGAAGACATCAAGAGATGGATAATCCACCACTCCCCTTAGTAGTTTTTCCAATGGTTAATTTCCTTCACTGTTAAAAATTTGTGCCTACTATCTAATGTTGAATTTGTCTGTCTCCAGCTGCTAGCTATTGGCACCGGTTATGCCATTCTCCTTGTGAAGGTACTTACACACTAACCAAGTCACCCGGGGATCTTTTTTTATAAATAGTTACATGTGTTTAGCATACGTCTCTCACAATGAGGCAGTTTCTTCAGCTCCCCAATAATTTTTGTGACTCTTTTTCTGCACCCTCCCCTATTTCTCAACATCCTTTTAAACATGTGGACACCAGAACTACATGCAATATTCCAGTATCCATCTCACAAGTGACATACAGAGAGGTGAAATCATCTTCCTACTCATATTTGCAACTCCCCTTTTTAGACATCTAAGTTATTTTCTGCCACAGCATTGTCCTGGGAGCTCACATTCAGTTGTTTGTCCAATGTGACCCTAAAATCCTTTTCAGAGTCTCTGCTTTTCAGGATACAGTCCCTCTCATTCTATATTCCTTTTTTCTTATCGAATGTAAGACCAGAAGGGACCACCAGATCATCTGGTCTGACCTCCCATACATCACAGGACACCAACCTCACCCTCATGCTTAACCCAATAACTGAAATCAGCCCAAAGTATTGCAGCCCACAGGAGACTAGACTATATTATGTGCCACAGACAGCAGATAGGAGGGACCCTCATGCCTGAGGCCCCTGCAAAGGCACAGAAATGATTAAGTGAGATGTATGACTTTGCATTTGACTGTATTAAAACACATTTCATCTGAATAAGCTATTTTATCAAGCAATCCAGATCACTCTGTACAGCTGCCATGTCCTGTTAGTTATTTACCACTCTGACTATCTCCGTGTCATCTGTAAATTTTATCAGCCGTGATTTTATATTTACTTCCAGAAAATGTTGAATAGCATTGGGTCTAATACCAATCCCTGTGGAACCCCACTAGAAACACTCCCATTCAATGATAATGTCCCATTGACAAATGCATTTTGGGAACTGTCAGGTAGCCAATTATTAATCCATTTTATGTATGCTTTGGATATTGTAAATTGCTTATTTTTTTAGTCAAAATGTGCTGTAATAAGTCAAATACCATACAAAAGTCTAAGTATATGACATCTATGCTGTTAACTTTATCAACCAAACTTGTAATCTTGTCAAATAATGAAATCAGGCTTGTTTGAAAAGACATACTTCCCACAAAACCATGTTGACTGGCATTAATTATATCAATCATATTTTTTAATTTTGTCATTTTAATTCCATATTAGCTTTTCTGTTGTTTTGCCCCGGGACTGATGTCAGGTTAATCAGCGTATAGTTATGTGTTATTTCCCTTGCCCTTTTTAAATATTGACACAACAATGCTAGCATTCTTTCAGTCTTCCATAATTTTCCCAATATTCCAACATTTATTATTAGAACATCAGAAGGCCAGAGATCTCCTCATCCAACTCTTCTTGGGACTCTCGCATGCTGGTTATCCAGGCCTCCTGATTTTAAAATATTTATTCTTATTAAATGTTGTCTAACATCTTCTTTAATTACTAATGGACTGGAAAATGTTTCATCTTCCGCATGTGATACATGCACATCATCCTGCATATTTCCAAATCCAGAAGAGAGATGTTCATTAAACACTTCTGCCTTTTCTTCATCATTAACAGTTTTACAATCTCTACCCATTAAAGGTCCTATACTGTTTCGGAGACTTCTTTTGTTCAGTAGATGTGCTGAGCCAAACCTTGAGATCTGCAGTGGGCATCCAGTATCTTTTTCCTAGCAATATTTCCTCTCCCACCTGTCCCTGATTCATGGATATAACTTATTTTTTCAGTACTACCACCATTCTCCTGAAACACAGTTTTAGGTCCTCTTGCTTTTGTTCAGTGCTGGCCTCATTAAGCTTCATGCCCCAATCTTGACAGCACTGGGCCTACTTTCCACTGTTTTGCAAGTGCAAAGAGGCCCTAATCCTGGTGTATATAACCTCAGAACATCCTCTATAACATAGATCCAGTGTAGTGGCTTCTATGTGACCCTCCTTGCAACTGGCATTGAAGGCATGGTCAGGGCTTCCCTGCACCTCTGGAATCCATGACTGATTCAATGCCCTGAGCAGGTACAAATCAGGGTACTTTACCTTATGCCAGAAGAGCACATCAGAACATAATGCTCCTCTAGCGAGGATTAGACCTTAATCTTTTCCTGTTGACCTTAGTTTTCTTTGAGGGAATTTGATTTGTTGTCATAATAATAATTTACAATGAATACTTTGGCTTTCTGTAGCATCTTCCTGCTGTCCCAGTGAATGTACTTTATAAATATTGACCAAGCCAGTTTCACAACATCTGGGTGAGACAGGTGAATTTTATTGCATCTGTGCTGCATACAGTGGAAATTGAGACAAGAGGTAAGTGACTTGTATAGATTCACATAGTGAATGAGTGACAAAGCTAGGACCAGAACTCAGGAGTCCTAGCTTCCTGGTTTTTGCTTTAACCACAAGTTACACATAGCTTGGAATCTTTAGTTCAGGGTAAGTAAGTTGAGTATAAAAGTCTGTTCTTAATGAGGGTGGAAAGGAGAAAGTACAGAAATCCTCAGGCATAGCTATATACTAGCCCCATTTTCTTAAAGTCACCTGAATGTGTCAACTATTAACTTTCGGGCTTGTTTACCAATTTGGTTTAAACATCAACCATTCCCTCTCTCCCTGTCGCAGATCTAGTTGAACACCTGTTCTTGGGCACTCAGCAGACTGCTGTGAGAGAATCCACTTCCATTGACTTAAACGGGCTTTGAATCAGGACGTTAATGCCTCCGAAAAAAATTCTTCATTTGGTAAAGGAACTACAGCATCACAGCCTTAACTATAGAGAAGTTTCATCTTTGCTCAGACTCATTATGTTTTTCTATCGTTAATAATCACACTGCAAAAAAACGAATACACGAGTTTTACATGAATCTGTGTGCTAGTCTGTAATATTAAGCAAAACACTCATGCTTCAGATTTTATTTTGCTCCCTTGGTAAGACAATTTGTCAAGACTGATAAATTCCCGACCTGACTAGTAAACTGTGTCACACTGAGAATGAAGGTGGGGAGGAGCAAGTGCTCAGCTGCATCTTAAATTACATGCCCTATTATGTAAATTACAGGTGATAGGTGGCAAGAGCCATGCAGAATGGATGGGTTAGCTACAGTCTTACTATTATCTCTTTAAAATGTATATCAAGTAGAATCATGCATAAAACCAAAGGATTTAGGATTCCAGGTGTGTTTATAATATCACTCTCTTTCCTTTGCATAAAATAGGCAAATTTGATTAGAAGTGTGTGAGATCAAGGAATACTCTGCTGGTTTTATTCTGATGGGAGGGAAATGAGCAGTGCTTACAGTTATTTTTATTTTTACTTTTTTTACTCTCATCATTAGCAAACTGCAAATGTGGATGTTGTGTTGCCTTCCCAGTCCAAACCAATTTCATAGTAAGCAGGCTTCCCACTTCCAAGGACTCCTCTAAAATCATGTGCTTCAGGTTATACATATATATGTATTTATTGCATTGGTGATCTTTGAGAAAACAGTGTTTTTAGAACATTCTGGAGCTGACAAACTCACTGTGCTAAATGTGAGAATTTGGATGGGTGGGCACTAATGTATCTACTTTTTGTTTACTGGGATAGCATTGCATGTTGCACATCTTGTTCTTTTGAGGGCCCTAAGGGGGATGGTAGCTCTACAATCTTATTTCAACATGTTCTACTTCAATACAGACAATGTAAGGCAGGATGCTCAATGCTAAATGGCAACACTGAGCAGTCACCATGTCAGTTGAGTTTATAATGAAGGCTTATTGAGATAAGAGATCAAAAGTTTCTTAAAACTGTGTGTGTCTGGATTAGTGGAACTGGGATCTTATGCCAGCTGTTTGGGGCTATAACCTCTGCCTTCAATACTTACTTATAGATAGTGTCAGATTTTTTGAACCCTAGAGCCAGATAGCTAAATTTCTGAAAAGATCACAAATTATAGAATAGGTGACCACAGGCTATTCTACTGGAATAGCCAAATATTGCCTTCATCTCCTCTGAGTGTAATTGTTTTATAATTTGTATTTATATATTTTTTTCCACACCAGTAATCAAATTTCCAAGGCTGTATGCATAAAGCTAATAAAATTATCATGCAGAGCATATTTAAAGGTCTTTCAAGTTACCCATTATTATATTGAATAAGCTTATGTCATAATAATGGGCAGTGATGATGAACTGAGATTGTCCAGCCGCTCTGAAAAGCAGGCTCGCATACGTTGTACCAAAGGCAGAGTTGGTGAAGTGGCTGCACCTGCCCATGGAAGATTCTTCCCTTATGTTCCACGCAGAATATAATTCAATTCATTTTCATTATGGAGTGGGGTAGCCATCAAGCCTACTGTACCAATTAAAATGCAGTAGTGAATTCAAATAGCTCACATTAGGTAGAGAGCTAGATCCTGCTCTGTTTATTTGTGTAAATCTGGAGTGACTCAGCTGAAACCAAGGAAGCTACTCCCAGGGCCGGCTCTGGCTTTTTTGCCACCCCAAGCAAAAAAAAAAAGGGGGGGGGGCAGCCAGAACGGCAAAGCAAAATAAAAAAATCCGGAGCAGCAAAGCAGGGGAGCAAAACAAAACAAAAAACAACCTGCGGCGTGGCCGGAGTGGCAAAGCCGGCGGGGGGGAACCCTGTGGGGCGGCCGGAGCCAGGCTGCAGGGGGACTCCCTGCACTGCAGACGTGCCCTAGTGGAGGGGATGGGGAGGGAGAAAGGTGGCCAGGGCTTCAGCAGGGCGCTTACCACCGGCTGGGGCAGACAGAGCATGCCGCCGCCCCCTATAGGGCGGCTGGATGGGCGAACCCCCCCCCCCCCAAAAAAGTGGCTGTGCCACCCTAGGATTGGTCAGAATGCCACCCCGTAGAATCTGCCACCCCCAAGCACGAGCTGGTTCGGCTGGTGCCTGGAGCCGGCCCTGGCTACTCCAGCTTTACAAAAGGGTAAATGAGATCAGAAGCTGCCCTGCAGCGTATAATAGGGCAAAATATTCTGGACCAATTGATTAAAAAAAATAGAGAGGCCAAAATATTTTAGCCTGGACAAAAAGGCAGCAATCTTTTGGTGTAGGTAGATCTCTACAGAGGAGATGATGATGATTAACAGGAGGAAAAGAACAGTACTATGTGAGTTGTCCTATTGTTTCTCTTAGAAATTCAGTGGCCAACAATCAAGGTTGTCTAATCTGGACTCCATATCCCTGTATAGATAACACAAGTGATTTTCCTATTTTTCTTTTTATAGTTTGTGTTTACAAAACAAAAAGATATTAGTGAGAAACATTTTGTGATTTCCCCTGCACCCATGCCCCATGCATATTTCACTACAAAAAATGAAGAGGGTTCAGAGAAGAACCGTGAAAGTGATTAAAGTATTAGACAACCTGCTCTATAGTGATAGACTCAAGGAACTCAATCTATGTAGCTAAACAAAGAGGGTTAAGGGGTGATTTGATTATAGACTATAAGTACCTATGTTGGGAACAAATATTTAATAATGGATTCTTCAACCTAGCATAGAAAGATGTAACGTGATCCAATGACTAGAAGTTGAAGCTAGACAAATTCAGACTGGAAACAAGGCGTAACATTTTTAATAGTGGCATAATTAACCATTGGAACAGTTTACCAATGGCTGTGATGGATTCTCCATTACTGCCAATTTTCAAACCAAGACTCAGTGTTTTTCTAAGAGATAGTAAAGATTATTTTGGGGCGGTTCTATGGCCCGTGATACACAGGTGGTCAGACTAGATGATCACAATGGGCTCTTCGGGCCTTGGAATCTAAAAAGATATGGGGTTAGAAGGAAGCCACAAAATTTCCCCAGGAGAATATTTCATCTGGGGTAAATGCGTGAAAAATCTTAATTTGGTTCAGTGCAGAATTTATTCAGTTTGACTGCAAATTAAAATAATGAAGGCCCAAACTATGGCATCACTTTGTTTGCAAACAATTGTTATGATATGGCCCAGTACAAATAAATTGTATTGTGAACTTCTACATAACCATCTTCCCAGGATCTCACCATGCACTGAACATTCATTAGTTAAGCCTCAGATTGCTCCTATGTGATGTGTAAAATGAGGATAATAATACCATCGCGGAACTGAGGCATAAAGGCTCAGTGACTTGCCCAGTGCTGGTAATAGAACTCAGGTTTCTCTTTTCAGTCTTGTTCCTTATCTATAGCACTATCCTTCCTCCTGTTAAAAAGGGACCACTGAGATCATCTAGTCTGACCTCCTGTACAACACAGGCCATAGGACTTCCCTGAATTAACTCCTGTTTGAACTACAGGAATGGTGCAGGAGCTTAGTCCCTCTCAGGATCATGCTCAATGTATCCAATACAAGGTGGCTCCTATTCTCAGAACAGCTAAGCAAGCACCTGCAGCTCTCACTGAAGTCAATGGGAGCAGCTGTTGCTATGTATTTCTGTAAAATCAGGCCTCACATGAACAAGACCCACTGTATATCACATATCATCAATGTCAATATAATGAATTTCAGGATGTATATGTTAATCTACCCCGGAGAGGGGGGAAAAAAACTAATCATTAGCATCAAGAAGAGAAAGTGATATGCTTTAACCATGTTGGAGGCACATTCTTACTATGCCCTACAAAGAACCTTGGGTGAAGGTCTAAAGAGCCATTTGAAACAAGCTAGGGAATTTGAGATTTTAAAAAGAAAGGGGGGGGGGGTGGAGAGAGCCAGGCCAGGAATTGCAAGATTACATTGCATTAATAATACAGATACTGTATATCTCCCACTCTGAATATAATGTGCCAAAATGAAACAGTTGTTTAAGTATAACCAGCTGGCGTGTTGGCTCACAATGTGTTAGATGCCTCTGCCTAAGTTTAATAAGCTTTCACCAAGGAAAAAAAAAAAGAGGGATTTACATGATATGTTCACAAGGGTTACAGGATGCACAGATGAATCTGAAGAACAGGAAGCTGTTGACACAAGAAAAGAATTGGTTTTGGGGATTTTCTCTCTCTCTCTTTGGAAACTTGTAGATAGGTTTATTTAAGGACAAGGTAATCTCTTTTTATCCTCTTTCTGATTTCCTTCTGATGGTTTGTGGGGTTGGAATTTTTGTTTCTTATCTGTTTTGTTGTTTTGTTTGCTGTCCATCTCTGACAATTCTGAACTTGGGATTTCCTTTGTTTAATGTCCTCCTGATCCTCCCACAAACAAACTTCTGCCCCAGTTAGAGCTAATAGAGATCTTTATTTGGGGTGTGAGGGCGTGAGAAGGGGAGGAGATCACTGTTCTCAGACTTACTTAACCCTTTCCCTACCTGTCCCTGCTGAAGCAAACATGGTGGTAGGTCAAGGCTGTTTGAAGAATTGCTATTTCACAGAAAGGAGAGAGAGAGAGAGAGAGAGGTGAAAATCACAGCTTGAAGGACCAAGAGTGTAGCAGCATTGCTGATTCAGGACACCTACAGCAGCCACTAGTGCCAGTGGATCTGGGTCAAAGCTGGAGGAGAAATTGTTAGCCAAATAATGTTGGCTCTTTCTGTGTTCAGACTGCTGAAGAAAGGTGCTGCTGGAAAGGTGCATGGTGTCCTTTATTTGACCTGCTCTTGGTATTAACAAAGTCTGGCTATTTTCTTGACTTTACACACACAGCCACTTGTGGTGACGGTGTATTCAAAAGTACATTGAAATGCTTCATTGTAACACATCCAAAGCAGAACATGCTTATTTTTCAGGGGGAGGGTGGGTAGTGGGCTTCCCCCAAAATGAACCACAGCAAATTAATAAAGGAAAAAGATTGAGAGAGGCTAAAACTTGCCTTCACGGACCCATGCTTCAGTCCTGGCTACTTGAAATATCTCCTTCTCCGCAGGCTGAGTTTCAGAGGATAACACTATTTTTTTTTACTGTTTGTTACACAGGAGAATCTCATCCTGTTGAAAAAGAAGAATTTTAAGCAGATGGGACTTTATATGAATGATGTTGGTGAAAAAGTAAAATTAAGGGGGGGGTAATCTAGGAGGAAATAACAGAATTAAGCAACTTTTTAAAAATTATACATTTGATAGAGCTTTATGAAATGAAGTAGTTTTGGCTGGTATGGGGGTTGCAACCTTTATTTCAGATTCAATCTGCGGTGGATTTGCACTCCCTGAGTTTCCCTCTAAATTTTTGTTTGGTTGCAGCCCCAAAACTAAAAAAACAAAAACCCAAATTCAAAGCTGCCAAATTTCACCATGATGCAACCAAGGCATTTCTCTTTTGTTTTCGGCTGGAGTTTTGGAACAACAGAAAGGTCTTTGAATGGAAAGAAATCGAAAACGAATCTTATCATATATCCCAGCACTGCTCCATTATGTTCTTTCAACTAGTCTTTGTTTATTTCTATTGGAGGAGAAGTAGCTGTAAGACCTAGTAGACTAATAGTGGGAAAAAAATTGAAATCTTGTGCCTCTTATTTGTTTATGCATGCTCAACTTTGGTTAAATTAGCATCTGGTTAAATAAGGCATCCTGAGAAAATGAAGATTTTCTTAGACTGAAGTTTACATTTCTTTTTGGTGCCTATTTTGCTATAAAGTATCAGTAGTCACGTTAGTCTGTATCCACAGAAAGAACAAGGAGTCCAGAGGCACCCTAAAGACGAACAGATTTATTTGGGCATAAGCTTTCATGGGTAAAAAGCCACTTCTTCAGATGCATGGAGTGAAAGTTACAGATGCAGGCATTATTATACTGACACATGAAGAGAAGGGAGTTACCTCACAAATGGAGAACCAGTGTTGACAAGGCCAATTTGATCAGGGTGGATGTAGCCCACTCCCAATAATTGATGAGGAGGTGTCAATTCCAGGAGAGGCAAAGCTGCTTTTGTAGTGAGTCAGCCACTCCCAGTCTCTATTCAGGACCAAATTAACGGTGTTAAATCTGCAAATAAATTTTAGTTCTGCAGTTTCTCTTTGAAGTCTGTTTCTGAAGTTTTTTTTGTTCAAGTATAGCTACTTTTAAATCTGTTCTAGAATGTCCAGGGAGATTGAAGTGTTCTCCTACTGGATTTTGTATGTTACCATTCCTGATGTCTGATTTGTGTCCATTTATTTTTTTATGTAGAGACTGTCCGGTTTGGCCAATGTACATGGCAGAGGGGCATTGCTGGCACATGATGGCATATCTCACATTAGTAGATGTGCAGGTGAATGAGCCCCTGATGGTGTGGCTGATGTGGTTGGGTCCTTTGATGGTGTCACTAGAGTAGATATGGGGACAGAGTAGGCAACGAGGTTTGTTACAGGGATTGGTTCCTGGGTTGGTGTTTCTGTGGTGTGTAGTTGCTGGTGAGTATTTGCTTCAGGGTGGGGGGCTGTCTGTAAGCAAAGACTGGCCTTCCTCCCAAGGTCTGAGAGAGTGAGGGATCATTTTCCAGGATAGGTTTAGATAATTGATGATGCGCTGGAGAGGTTTTAGCTGGGGGCTGTATATGATGGCCAGTGGTGTTCTGTTATTTTCCTTGTTGGCCTGACTTCTGGGTACCGATCTTGCTCTGTCAATTTGTTTCCTCACTTCCCCAGGTGGGTATTGTAGTTTTAAGAATGCTTGATAAAGATCTTGTAGGTGTTTTGTCTGTCTGAGGGATTGGAGAAAATTCGGTAGACTTCAAACAGACTTCAAAGAGAACCTGCAGAACTAAAATTCTGGTATAAATATTGGGAGTGTACTACATCCACCCTGATCAAATTGGCCTTGTCAACACTGGTTCTCCACTTGTGAGGTTACTCCCTTCTCTTCATGTGTCAGTATAATAATGCCTGCATCTGTCATATTCACTCCATGCATCTGAAGAAGTGGTTTTTTACCCACAAAAGCTTATGCCCAAATAAATCTGTTAGTCTTTAAGGTGCCACCGGACTCCTTGTTGTTATTTTACTATAGTGGAAATTCCAGTTTAAAAATTATTATTAAGTTAGAACTTACTTTGCAACTATGCAACAGAGTCTAGAAAAGATCAACACCTGCACTGCTGTCCTGTTAATAAGATTATACTAAAGTATTACTGTAACCTCTTCCTTTTAGTACCCTTCAGTATAGACTTTTAGAAAACCTCCAATAATACTAATAGCATTATTTTCCCCTTTCTTTTTCTTCAAATTATTTATGAATGTAAACATATTTTTCCAAATGTAACTTTTACATTGAGGCAATTAGGAGAGCATGTTAGCCAAACATATATCAAACTCTGTACATATTGCTCCAACAAAGCAACTACAATGTGTTGCCTTTTATAAGGCCTCACTTTGTCCTCTGCTATTGATAGAGGAACAGTATATAGGTAATATTTCACTGTCAATTATTTTCCTTAGGGAGCATTGCCTAAGAGTTAAAACAGCATACCTGAGAGTCAGGAGAATGTGTTTCTATTCTTGACTGTGCTACTGACTTGCTCAGTGTCCTTGGGCAAATTATATAGCCTATTTGTATCTGTTCCCTCATTTGTAAAAGGATGATAAATAATGCCTACCTCATTGTGAGACTTAATGCAATTTATGTACACATTACCAGTCCTTTGGGACAATAGAACCTCAGTTGGGGGGGAGGGATAGCTCAATGGTTTGAGCCTTGGCCTGCTAAACCCAAGGTTGTGAGTTCAATTCTTGAGGGGGCCACTTAAGGATCTGGGGCAAAAATCAGTACTTGGTCCTGTTAGTGAAGGCAGGGGGCTGGACTCAATGACCTTTCAAGGTCCCTTCCAGTTCTAAGAGATTGGTATATCTCCTATTATTATTATTAAATAGCATAAGAGTATTGGATTGATGTACTAGATTGAAAAATGTTCAATCTTGTCTGGTAATCTGTTTCAGATTCTTCAGAGTGCCATCTCCCCCACAGGGCCAATTGATCATAATCCAAAAGTCTGTCCATGGAGCAAATTTCTTTCTAATCCCAGGTAGTTAGTGTTTGGTTTATATGCTGAAGCATCAGGGTTTATGGCTTATTTTGTTACTATTGATGATCTTACTATTCATGTAAATATCTAATCTAGTTTTATAACAGTGATTTGCTAGTAGACTATTTTGTAGTGAAACTTATTACATTTATGTCAGTCATTCTGACTATTTCAAAACTACCCTCCTAAAACAATTTACAATTGAACTGATACAAAACTGCAATTCCGTTTTTAAGTTCAGACTAACTGCAGCATGGCTGCCTAAAATAATCAGGAAAAACTTTTCAAAGAGTAGAGCGCTAGGTTCATGCTCAAAAAATGTGTGCATATGTATACACCCATCTTTTTCATACAAAGAACTATTTCTGTGTAATTACATGTGCAAATGGGCATTTAGTCATACACACATTGGTGGTAATATGTAAATGACAAAGCATTTTTATATCCACAAATGTGGGTGTACTATGTGAGTGCACAGGGTGAAATTCACTTTTGTGTAGAAGACCTATGAAATACTGAAATTCAGATTACCTCTCAAAAGAGGATGTTTGAGGGTGCATAGACCTTCTGCTGTCCCTTTGCCTGGGTGAGGTGGGGTTAAATTTCATTCCCTGTTTGTCCCTATACAAATTAGTTTCAGCTCTTTGAAAATGTGACCATCAGTTTTGTCACTTTGCTCCAAACCAGTTTTAGAATCCCATTCCGGTTGTCACTCTGATAGCCCTTGCAGAGGTCTTGGCCTCTGCAGTATCATTCCTCCATTTCATCCCAGCAAAAAAATAGAGCTGGATTCTGTACTGCAGTACACTTTGTATAACCATTTACATCTGTGCAAAGTGCTACTATTCTGATTTGGGAACAATTTACACTAATTTTTACAGCTGTAAATGACAACACAAGGAATAAGGCAATGGAGAATTAGGCCAATATTGTTTAATCTTTACTAATACTTGTTTTATGATAGTGCCTAGGAGCCCTCATCGTGGATAGCACCACATTATAATAGGTGCTGTCCGAACACAGCACTAAAAGATGGTCCATGCTTTAAAGATCATACACTCTAAATGTAAGACGAGAGGTGGAGATAGGCAGACCAACAGGAAATTACAAGGAAACAATGAGATAATATTTGTCAGGATGATGAGCATCTTTGTTGGTTCAGAATAAAGTAGAGGTTCCTTTGTGTTCCCCAGAAGGAGTACTTTCTTAATGGCAACCTGGATCATCTTCAAACCTGTGTTGGAGTTGAACATCTGTGATTCTTAGCATTTCATACAGAATTTCTTTCCTTACATTGCACTATGATGTTCTGTCTTCATCATGGGGGCAGGAGATATTGTTTTGTCAGCCAGTGAGGGTGTTATCGTTAAGCTTTCAGAAGGTCCTTCTATGTGTATAGTTCATTAATCTTTATACCCCCTGGGATTTAGTTCTGTAGTGGTTTAATTCTATCCACTATAATTTTCATCTCCTCTGTTGCTTTGCCTGTGATTGCTGCTTCAGTTCTTTTATAGGCTCTTTGCAGGTTGTCTCATCTTGACCATGTGGGTTTCCATCTCATTGATCCTACGTAATAGCTGTTCATATTTGTCATCCAGTCCGGGAAACACCTGATGTTTCCTTTACTTCTTCCAGCAGTTCAGTATCCAATGACTTTGTGATCTCCTGAAGACTCTCACTCTGCTACAGGCCACATCTCAGTGGGCCTTCCTGTGCGGGTGCACAACTCACCACATGGATGACATCTTCTGGTGCCAGTTTGTCTTTACTTTTCCCTATTTCCTGGTGTACTTGTTACTTGCCATTCAGAACAATTTATGTTGTTTTTGTGCTATTAATACAGCAGTGATAGCCAACTGGAGCTCAGATGAAGTACAACTGCTTCTTCTGACAATCCTCTACCTTTCCTTTTTAATTACAGTCCTCCTGCTGTGATTGACTTGCAGGCATCAAAGTTCTATACAGAGGCTGGTCTCTGAATGTGGCCAAGTGGAATTACACTATTATAAAATCAACCTATATGAGATGCTGATGTCACATCCATTCTTTTGATACCACTATGTCTCCCCTAGGCCAGATTCTGATCTCAGTTTCCTGACATTGGTGTTAATCTGTAATACCTTTATTGACACTAATGGAATTATTCTGGATTTACACTGACAAAAACTGGTATCAGTCTCTCATCCATTGACTTCAGTGGTGTAACTCCTGATCTGTTCCTGTGCCCCATCTAAGTCAGGTCTTAATATCAGTGTGAAAGGTTTGAGAAATGTGTTGCTGGGTTTAATGTGTGTGTTTCAGGTGGGCTATGGTTAATGATAAAGGAATTCACCTAGCTCTGCTCTAACAAGAAAGAAGAACATTAAAATGTTTTCCTTTTAGGGTTGGAAAGTATTGACGGAAATATTCACTGGAGTGAAATTCCCTGCCTGTACAGCACAAGGTGTATATGCCATTCAAGTCCTACTTAGGCCGTGTTTTGAGTGCTTAAACGCTTCATGCTGGCCCTTTTCACAGGCATGAATTTGACCCTTGATGAAATATAAAACCTGGACTCTATTCAAAAATAGGTTAATGTTTTGGAAAATTAAGTTAGAGAACTCACTTGTTCACGGGCATTGGTAAGTCAGTATTTGAACTAAACGGAAAGTAGACTCTTAAAGACACGTGGTTATTTTTACCTCCAAAAAAGTGCTGAGAAAGAAATTAGCTGGGCTTGATCATAAAATGTGCAGGAGGTTGATGTGCCTGAAAATTTGGAACAGGGAAATCAAGTCCTTTTTTTTTTTTTTTCCTGACTGGATCCCAAATATTTTTGAGTGGGATAATTTCTGTGTGCCAGATATAGACATTCTAAAACAAAATACCATTTCAGCAGTATCTGTGCTTCTAACACGTGTATCTTACTCTTTAAGGAATGAAATTTTAAAGGAATCAAGTACAGTAACTCCTCACTTAACATTGTAGTTATGTTCCTGAAAAATGCGACTTGATGTTAAGCGAATCCAATTTCCCCATAAGAATTAATGTAAATGAGGGGGTTAGGTTCCAGGGAATTACTTTTCACCAGACAAAAGAGAGAGAGAGAGAGAGAGAGACACACACACACACACACACACACACACGTTTTAAACAAACAATTTAATACTGGTACACAGTGATGATGATTGTGAAGCTTGGTTGAGGTGAAGGAGTCAGAAAGTGGGATATTTCCCAGGGAATGCCTTACTGCTAAATGATGAACTAGCAATTGGCTGAGCCCTCAAGGGTTAACTCTCACACTCTACAAGGCAGCAGGAATGGAAGGAGACAGCATCACAGACAGACATACACACCGTGTGTGTGTGTGTGTGTGTGTGTGAGAGCGAGAGAGAGAGATGCATTTCACCTTTTAAGTACACTGCTTTGTTAATTAGGTCAGCTTGCTGAGACCACAGCGGCTGCCAGCAAGCTCCTTCCATCCTGAGCCCTGCCGTGTCTCTCCCCTGCTCTATGGAAGACGGGGTGAGCAGGGGGGAGGGGGGTACCCTGACATTAGCTCCCTTCTTCCTCCCCTCCACTCCGCACAGCAAGCAGGAGTCTCAGGGAGCAGCTCCAAGGCAGAGGGTAGGAGCAGCACATGGCAGTGGGTGGAGGGACAACTGCAATTGCTAGCCTGCTGGGCAGCTGCTGCACAGGTTATTTAGGGGAACAGGGAGTTGATAGGGGGGCTGCCTGTCCACCCTGGTTCCAAGCCCCCACCAGCTAGCTGCAATGGGCTGCTCTTCCTGCAAGCAGAGGATAAAGCAGGCGGCTGCCAAACGATGTTAGAAGGGAGCACTGCACAACTTTAAACGAGCCTGTTCCCTAATTGATCAGCAACGTAGCAACGAAACATTAACTGGAACAACTTTAAGTGAGGAGTTACTGTATGTTGCATGAAGTTTATTACACAACAGTATTTTTCTTCTGTTGATTAAAGCCTATTGCTTTTACAGCAATGTAGTGTTAATTCCAATCCAAAAGCTTCTGAAGGCATTTAAGATTGAATCTATACCATTATATCCTGCAAGGTTAAGGTGGTATTTTTTAAATAATGGTCATATTTTCAATGAACTGCAAGATGCACTGCTGTTAGTTACTTCCAAAGTATCTGGGGAAGGCTAGGGAAGATTATTCATGAAAAGGAAATTTTATTTCCTCTTTTTGTATCCGCATTTTACAGTGACAACTCAATAGCTTACTCAGACAAGCCTCTATTGAAGTCAATGGGAGTTTTGCCCAAGTAAGGACTAAATTAAAAATTTGAGTAAGGACCTCAGGGCTTGGCCCAATAGCAAAACTATATTTTTGTCACAGCAGGGAGATTCGCGGATCAGGATGAGCTTCAACATATTTATGGTTCTCCTCCAACTTTCTAATTAGCATTTGAACTAACCCATACAATTGGAATTGAGGACATACTGGAAAAAAGAATTCACACAGACAGGCAAATAAGAACTGCAGGCTCACTTTTACAGTAATTTCAACCCCCTTGTTTTTCTCTTCCACAAACATTCATATGGATGTCTTTCTGTTCAAAGAACATTCCCAGGCTGTGAAATTCACTTCAGCGCACAGAGCCAACACTAAGCCTAGGAATGATCTAGCTCCCACGTAATCTATATTTTGAAGGCTGGAAAGCATGTTAAAATTTCTAAAATATAGTCTTTACAATAAGAAAAGTAAAATTTTTGGCCAAAATTAACGTATTCTGTTTATATTCTACTTATCAATATATACATGATTATCATCAATCTTGTTTGTACCAGTAGTGCCTAGAGGCTGATTGCCAATGGGGTTCCGTAGTGCTATGCACTGTACAAACAGATGAGAGCTTACAATCTAAATAGACAAATGATAGGGGGAAAGAGACATACCCTACAGGCAGCATGAACAGTGGAAAGGCTGCCATCATCATGTTAACATATCCAGCATTTCCAATATGTGTATCCCAATAGCACTAGGGATTGTAACAGCTTCCAATGTTGTGTATTACACAAGAGTAATTCATGGTCATTTTAGGTTTTGTTTATTTATTTATTTATTTTTAATTTCATTTATGAGCCTCTCAAACGCTAATGTAGGAAAGGCTGGTGAGTCTAACCCTTTAGGGAATTTCTGGCAAGTAAAGAGTTTGAGCGTGTGAACTGTTGCACAACAAGAGGACCTGTCAAACTGAAAGGCAGCTTCTTTTAGTTTATACTGCTGAGTTGCTACTAGTGATGAGAATCGGGTGTGTGTTTTCGAATTTATGTAACATGCACATCTGCCTACATACCTACATTCTAAAACAGCTTACCTCGCAGCACAAATGTGTTTAACATTGATAACCTCCCAAAATGAAGGCAGCAAATCCATCTTTCTCAGCCAGTCACTATTTCACTAATAATATAAATTACCGACATACTGAAATGTAGAGTAGGCAGGCCTGGCTGTATTATTATTAGCTTGTTTTGCAGTAAAATATCTCTTTTGGAGGGGATTGATCATGTTTTTATTGTTAATGGCAGAACTCCCATTAACATCACAGGGCCGGCTCCAGGCACCAGCTTATCAAGCAGCTGCTTGGGGCGGCCACTCCTGAGCGGGGCGGCACTTTCAGGTATTCGGCGGCAATTCGGCGGAGGGTCCCTCACTCCCGCTCAGAGCGAAGGACCTCCTGCTGAATTGCCGCAGATCGCGATCGCGGCTTTTTTTTTTTTTGGCTGCTTGGGGCAGCAAAACCCCTGGAGCCGGCCCTGGACATCAACAGGATCAGTCCATAAAAGGAACTGTTGGAATATACTCTACTGGAATACATAAAAAAAAAGTATCTGATGCCAGTTGTATATAGAAATATAATCTACTATTGACAAAAAAAAATTCCTTCTTTACTGTAATCTGAATAATCTCTGTCTCACCCATGCAGACATAACAATCCTTCTTGTAAATGTATGCACTGGGCATTAAATTAATATATCTCATTAATTAACCTCCTCCCCAACTCTATATACTTCAGTTAACAACTGGGTCACTTGTTTTTCTACTATTTTGCTATTCTACAATTCTAATCTACTAGTGCAAACCAAATGGTGCGCCATAATTCAAGGTGTTTGCTTTGTCTTGTGTTTTCAAGGAATTCACATTCAGTACAGGGTGACATGGAAAAAAAATCTAGTTGGAATATATATGAAAGCTTGCTGATATGAGATCCCACCATACATTAGGCTTTCTGAAATCCCCACACAATATTATGTATTGCAATCTGGCCATTAACATCTGCAACAATGTTGCAAAAGTAGACTGCACAGTTATTTGCTTTATTGCCCAGAGAGGAAATGGTGAATCTTTTATGAACAGCTATGTGAAAGCTTTCATCTTATAAGATTTCATCTCCTCCCTAAATTGTTTTTTTATGAAATATTGGGGAAGGAGGAGGGCGCATGGGGTGGGGAGAGGGGCTGGACTTTCTTTGTATTAAGAGGTGTGAAAACTGAGACTTGCTGGGCCAGATTTTGGTTTTGGTCAGGCTGATGTAAAGACAGAGAGTAACTACTGACTTTAGTGGAGTTGCTCTGGATTTATACTGGTGAAAAGGGAGAGCAGAATCTGGCCCAGTCGCATACCTAAGATCACACAGGAAGTCAGTGCCAAAAGAAAGTTTAAAACTGAGATCTCTTGAGTGCTAGTTCAATATCTAATCAGTCTCCGGGGAAGCCACCCAACAGCACTGAGCCTCAGTTCTCCTTTATGCCAAACAGGACTGCTAACAGTTTACAGCATACCGACATCTGGCTGTGGACGTCTTAAAGCTTGTATATTTCCAGATTCTGCTTGGTTGAAATATCATTACCCACATTTCAAAGATGAGTGAATTAAGCTTCTGAAATGTTTTGTCTCTTCCTTGGGAGGAACTGTGGTCGAGGATAGTCCTGCTCAAATAAAAGGGCATCATGGGTTTTAAGCATCACACTGAGGAAAGGTGAATGAAAACTGGCAAAATACAAGGGCAGCATGAGCCTGTAGGAACCTGGGCAGGGGAGGGAAGGAGTAACTCCCTCTCCTCCTCATTCTGTTGCATCCTCCTCACTCTTAAGCTGATCACATCAGTGGTCTCCCCCTTCTGCCTTCGCCACACCATGCGCATCTCTGTGGCAGGAGAAGCCTTGCTACAAGAGGCCAAGAAGGCAGTTTTACAGCCTCTTGCAGCACTGCTGGCCTGATGCTGGGGAGGAAGAGAACCTTCAGATGTAGGTGCAAATGCACAAGCACACACACAGCCCCACGCGGCAAACACACACCATTCAGGCACCCCCGTAAGCTCTTAAGTCAGGAGTGCCCCCCACACACACACGCAAAGGAGTCAGACCCCAAATTCAGACTCCTATACACACACTGTGGATTATACAATATTTTGGCTGATCGTGGACCTAAAAAAAGTTAAGAACCATCACACTAGGGGTTTGGTACAGGCTTGGGCAAACACACATGTCCTGGAACCTAATCTTGCTGCTGACACTGACCTTGGGCAGGTCACTGACACTCTCAGCTGCAGTTTCCCCATCTATCAAATGTCATAAATGTAAGCACTCCTTGGCGAGTAGTTGTGAGATGTAACTAGCATTTCTTGACTGCAGTTGATCGATGCAGTTGCAGTTGATCGATGCCTCTCTTAGGATCAGGCCCAGGGTTGCTTCCAGGTCTGCTGTTTCTTCTTTACTCTGCAAGTACTTTTGTTTAAAAAAAGAAAGTGAATTTTCAAACAGCTAGCTAGTGGAAAATATTTTATTTCAAAATTGTGTCAGGGAAAAGCAAAGCTGCACAAGTCTAGAATCAGCTGTAGGAGAAAAAGCTTTTGTAATGAATATTTCACCCAACTGTAACTATCTATTACTAAAAGCAGCGTGTATGCACCCAACAAACACTCATTCCTCCCCCCCGGGGCAAAAATCTTTGCTTTAATAGATTTTGTCATCAGTGTCATTTCGTAATTTATTTAAATTCCCCGTGTATTTCCAATGAACGGCACATGACGAGTTGAGAAATGTTACATTATGATTGAAAAGCTGGGGTACTTGTCATAACTCCCAAGCTCCTTTGGAAGCTAGCATTCTTTTGCCATGAGAATGGTAGGTCATACTTTAGGAAAAAGGAAAAACCAGGATCCAGGATAAACTGGACCACTTAGAAGTAGTCTGTTTTGGGCGGGTTGGGGAAAGACTTTCCAATGAGTGTCTGAAATGGCCTTTTTTTTCCTCCCAGTGACAGTGCTTTCCAGATTAAAAGCTGTTTTCTTTTATTGAAATCGAAATGTGCCAAACATTGAACCTGCTTTGTAAGACATACATCAAGACAGAAAATATTTCACTGCAGTGACATGACCTGACATTTTAAAGCAGATAACAAATGACACCTTGTCAATGGCACCAATTTATTATTCCCTCTTTTCTACCTTTTTGCCACAGTGAGATACCACATTCCTTTTAATCATGGGACTGTGTTAAACAAAATTTTACTAGCAGAGAATATAAAACACCTCTATTTGTTTCCCACTCCCCTGACCTCCCAGCTGTCCCACCGAAACACGTAAAGACAAAGGCTGTATTAAATTTTGCATTGTTTTATTCAATTTCTGATCCAATTATATGAGAGTCTTCCATCACTTGCATAAGTGCATGTGCTACAGTGTCAGCTGCTGCACATTAATCAGCTTTTTTTTTTTTTAAAGCCGGCAGACACTGGTGCTTAATCATAGGGCTCAAAAAAAGCGGGACAAGAAATAGATGCAAATGAACAAGGAGGAAGCTCCCTTTTGTGTAATTACAGCAGGAAATGATTACAGTGGGTGGCCTTCCAATTAAATCCAAAAAGGCCTGGAAATGCATCAAGTTGCTGTTGTACATCTTTCAGTGCCACCTACAGCACTGAATCAGCACCTTTCAACATTGCCCTGGGCACTGGCCTTCTTGTTGAACTCCTGGATCTAATAGGCCACTAAGCTGAAAAATGACTAGCCTGACACCTCAGATTTGCCTTTTCTGCAATGAATACTGTCCCCTTATTTCTGTACCTTCTTAGAGAACAAAACAAGACCTTGAAATAGGGAATGTTTCTAGCTAATGGCATTTATGGTATGCAGCCTGTGTGTGAGAATACCATGATTTCTATGACCAAGAAACCTTATTGTGCAGTCTGTAAACCAAAATGCCATTTACTTGTCACTCCATACATCTGAAGATGTGGGTCAAAGCCCATGACAGCTTATGCTTTAATACATTTGTTAGTCTTTAAGGTGGCACAAGACTCCTCGTTGTTTTTGCTGAAACAGACTAACATGGCTACCTCTCTGAAACTCATTTACTTAATTGTATTCAGAGCTCATTTCAAGCCGTTACCGTCCATCCAAAATACCACTGCTGAAATAATTTTCTCCTGCTGTTCTCACAATGTTCATCTTCAAATACTTTCACTGATTTCCTTTCACCTTTCACAGCAGCTTCAAGCTTCATGCTCCGCCTTCAAGTTCCTGAACTGCTCCACTCTTGTCTTTCTCTCTGTTCTTCCTCTTTGTTCTCTTGTTCCTTTGCTTCTCCTACACATCTCTCCTAATCATCCAATTTATATCTTCACATTTGCCTCTGTGCCTTCTTCCACATCACCCTTTACATTTGGAATGGGTGCCTTTCTCTTGTATGCCGAACAACCTTCTCTTCCCTTTCAAATTCCTCCTCCAAAAACTTCTCAATAACAACCCTCTCAAGCTTCCTATAGTAAGCTTGACTTCTTGAGCCTGTAGGAGCTGTGAATGTATCACATTGTTATTTTTGAGTTTGTACTATACAGGAGGAGAAGAAATCTTGTGGTTAATACCCTGGACTGCAATTCAGCCACTTTGGGTTCAATTCCTAGCATTTGCCACAGACTTCCTGTGTGACTTTGGGCAACTCACTTAATTTCCATATCCCTCAGTTCCACATCTGTAAAACAGAGGTAATAATACTCCCTTATTTCACAGGAATGTTTCAAATATAAATTCATGACTACTTGGGAAGTGCACAGACACTACTGTGATGGAGGCCATATAAATATCTAGATAAGATAACGTTTCTGACTCTGTAACCACGGGCTTCTTAAGCAGGGGATCAGAGCTGTCATGTCCACTTGCCAATGGAGCAATAGAGCTCAATATGTGAATTTGCATTGGTGTCATAGGCTGCTCTCAGTTCTGGGACATGCCAGGCTGTGTAAGAACAAGGTTTAGCTCATTCCAGCATTCACTGGATACCAGAGTCCTTGAGGAAAAAAATAGAAGGGAATGGGGATAGGGGTGCCACAAAAAATTCAGAAGGGCCAAGTTCAGCTTGTGAGGTCAGGGTTTACAGTGGCCCATGGTAGGCTACAGAGCCTAGAACCAGTGAGCCATCACATGCATGTTCTTGCTCTTACTACACGTCTTTCTGAGCAAGAATCCACAGAGAAATTCATTTGGCTTTTTGGGCTTTCTGTTGTGTTTTTGTGACTTTGAGAGTAGTTGCCAGGGTGGAACTCAGTGTAGCATTACTAAATTATTTGAGCCAACTGAAATGGACGCAGGCATCAGTAGAAGAAACGGTGCTGCTGAGTTTCAGTTTTAGTGTCTGAGATCACTCGATGGTCCTAGACCTTGTTCTGTGGTGGGCAGGATCGGCGTGCTGGGAAGGAGATCAGAGTGCTGTAGGTCACCGTGTCCAAACGCAGTGCAGACGTGGTGCCACTCCTCAGGTGGTGTAAATCAGCAAACCTCTAGTACAGCTAGCCCATTTACCCCAACTGAGGATCTGTCCCTGCTGACTGGCAAACACTACAGGCAGATGTTGAAGGAAAAGCTCTCTGTAAAACACGCGGGAAGGGATAACAATGCTTTTCATTCTTCCCTTCCCTTCTTAAATTGTATATGACAGAAGCAAATAAGCCACGCTTCAGCAAGTGTCTTAAATACTGTTGTTTCCCTAAAAGGATTATTACACTGTGTGAATTCTCATTTCCAGAGTGGTAACTGCTTTCACAGTGACTGCAGCTTAATGTTCTACACGATAGAAATCAGATATTAAAAATGCAAAATACTTCACTATATAAGCAGGCTTTTGATAAACAAATACCTGCCTTCATTGAACTGATTAACTGAGCTGAGTGATAAACCCTCGTCTAATAATGCAACCCAACATACTGTGAAAAAATCAGCACAGTAAGGGTGATGTTGTAAATGTGAAGGATGTCACAGCTCTGAAATGAAGCTGCCAGAAGGAAGTGTCGTCAACCTGGTTCGTCCATCATGCAAAATATTTTAATATGAAAACTTTTAGCTTAAACACACTTGGTTAAGAAGGCAAACTTTATTTGGGTTCTATTTCCTAGATTGGGATAGGCAACCTGTGGCACGCGTGCCAAAGGCAGCACACAAGCTGATTTTCAGTGGCACTCAGACTGCCCAGGCCCTGGCCACCAGTCCGGGGGGCTCTGCATTTTAATTTAATTTTAAATGAAGCTTCTTAAACATTTTAAAAACCTTATTTATTCTACGTACAACAATACTTTAGTTATATATTTATAGAAAGAGACCTTCTAAAAACGTTAAAATGTATTCCTTGCACACAAAACCTTACATCAGAGTGAATAAATGAAGACTCGGCATACCACTTCTGAAAGGTTGCCGACCCCTGGGTTAGATGTTGATTTCAATGGAAACAGGCTCAGGTCCTTAGGGAACATAGGCAAGGGAGCAAGATTTTCAAAAGAGTTCAGTTCCCAGTCAAGTACCTAAACAAGGGCTGGATTTTTAAAGCTGTCAGCCTCCGGAAGCTCCTGCTGTGACACTTAAGGCAAGATATTCAAAGTGCTCCACATTCAACAAGTTGCCCTCTTTTAAAACCTGGCCACTTACTTTGGTGCTTCAATGGGAGCTAACTACTTTTGAAAATCTCACCCTAGGAATCATATCCGCAGTTACATGAAGGCCCCTTTGTATCCCACTGGCAGTGCAAATTAGAATTCGGCCTTGGGAATTTGGATTAAAGTAAACAATTTAAATTTGTTCTTCTGATATTATGTTTGTGGCTTTCATATAAAGCAATGTAATTTATTTTTTTTGTGGCGGCGGGGCGGGGACAGAAACATTCCATATTTACATGTACTGGAGCTTTTATAATGTAATTTATCATTTCTGTCAGCATAGAGTATCCAATTATATCTTTTACATAATGTAAAAATCTTAACCCTCACAGTAAACACAAACATTTTAAATTTATGGTATATTTGAATTTCAATCATCTTTGTCATATAACACTCTCTAGTTCACTGCAATATAAATGGGAATACACGCTATTTGGTGGCTTATTTTGTAGGTCATAAATTATATACAATGTTCACATTTAAAAAAAAAACAACAAAAAAACCCTAAACATCAAACATGTCATCAGGCAAATGTGATTGAAGCACTGGTCTAGGAAATTTGTTGGCCTCATGTGAAGTCTGGGACGATTACCCCTTAACCTGTCGTAAATTACCTTGGCTATATCTAAGCTGGGGACCACTATTGCTGTGATAACACATTTGGTTTTCTTGGTGTGTGTTTTGGCGGGGGACGAGTGGGGCGCGGAATCAATTTTATGAACCTGTTTCCTTCAAATGGTTCTTCCAACTATGATTTCCATACTATTTTATTAACTGGTCAATATTTGGACCACTCACAGAAAGCAGGATGCTTGTGGAAATGGCTTTGGGGGCCCCCATTTCTCTGAGTCACTTTTGCACCAATACCTCAGCCTGCCTGTGCTGCTGGCAGTGCTACTTTTTGGATGAGACATAAAACTTGAAACTCTGGCTCTTTGTCATTAAAGTTCCCCTCTGGAAAGCCAGGGGTTATTGGTTCCCAGCTCTTCTTAGAAAAGTAAAGATGTTTGACCCCATATCCCATCCAGACACCTATGGGTTGTCATGTTCTAATTGTATCCTACATAGAATTCCCTGAGCAGTTTCAGTTGGCTATCATATTCTTCAACACAGCTAAGCAGCTTCAATGTTGCACTCCCAAGGGGGCATGTAGGATACATCTCACCGCTTGGTGAAGTATTACTTGGATATAGTTTGTCAAGGACTTTGGGCCCCTGGGGAGAAAGATACAAATAAAGGTCAATGTCATTCTTTACCCCACGGGGCCTTTTCTCTCCATCATGGGGAGAGTAAATTTCAAGCGTACTGCTCTTTCTTTATCCCACATTTCAGGAGAGCTAGTGCCTGGTGCAGTAACAAATCAATAATTGTTTCTGTCCCAAACATTTTTTCCAGATACTAATATGAATTTACTTTGAAAGGCTTCAAGCTGGCTGTGGCAACAACCAGAGTTGTGGTTAAAAAATTCAATGAAGCTCAATGGCAGGTTATATCTCACTGAGCTATTGGAACCGGCGGATAGATATCCAGTTCTCTTGGACTCTAAGACCAGTGAGATAAAAGTGACCCTGCTCCTCTACTTATATCCTTAGGTTTCTGTCCATATGCATGGGCTGCTGGGAGGGGGAGGGTTTTTTTTAGTTAGGGTGACCAGCTAGCAAGTGTGAAAAATTGGGACGGGGTAGTGGGGGGTAATAGTCAGGGCTTTGTCTTATATAGGCACCTATCAGGACTGTCCCTATAAAATCAGGACATCCGGTCACCCCAGCTCAGTCCTCCAACATCATGGAGAGATCTTTGTTATTGGGTGAAGAAAGAAGGGAAATAGTTTTAAGGCAAAAGGTGGGAGTCTGTATTATTACTTTAGTGTGTCTAGGAGCAGTGCTGATATCCACTCACAAAGTGGGCAGAGCACATGGAGAACTGATTTTCAGAGCAAAGCTGTGCTGGACAAGCCTGCAAACACTTGGGTGAGAGGCATTGCACACAAGCAGCACCCCTCCTCACCCCCATGCTCCACCTTCCCCCCCACTGAGCAATCAAGGGCCAAGTTTGGCAGTGTTTACTCAGCTAAGATTTCCACTGACTTCAACAGGAGATTTTTTTTTTCAGAGTAAGCACTGCAGAATTTGTCTCCAAGAGAGGGAATGTACACCACCATCCTTTTCCTTTATATAATAGTTAGTCACTTAACTGCTTCTGAATGTTTCACTTGCATCCTATCCCTTGCATTAATTTCAGTGGACCATTAATGAATGATGACAGCATAACAGATACAGTGGGAGCAATAAAAAATGAAATCGTTAAAGGGCTCTTATGAACTAACTGTAGCAAAAGCAACAGCCACGTAGATACAAATAGTGTGGCGTTGTGTATTGTAAAGCAATCATATCTCTTTAATCCTGCCATTCTCAGGTGTATTAAGTGGTAATAACTACAGTACAAATGTAATATGGTATATGAGATTCAACATTTGGATAAGCCTACTACACAAGCAGACGTCCCTGGTGCAGCCTAGACTGGTTTGCTGAGGATGAGAATGAGTGACTGCTATAAATCACTTTCTTTTGTAACAGTAGCAGATTTCTGCAGCCTTGGTATAGTGCAGTTGAAATGCTGCATGCAATGTGGGGCCTCCCACTATAAAAATGACACTGAAAAGTTAGCTAAGATTCAAAGGAGTGCAACTAAAAACACAACTAAACTAAATGTTAGGGGATATGATGCATAGTATATAGATGTTGATGGGATATTCTCCCCTTCTCTCTCTCTCTCTCTCTCTCTCTCACACACACACACACACACACACACACACACACACACACACACACACACACACACACGATGAGTAAGAGGAAATATGATACCCTTATATATAATATCTTGTATAATAAAGAGACCGAACACACAGAGCCTGATCAAAAGCCCAACTGAATAAATGGAAAGATTCCCATTGTCTCCAATGGGCTTTAGCTCAGATCCATATGCAGTATGTATAATCTGAGGTAGGTAACTACTGTACCCACATTAAATAATAAAGACTTTTATCAATGGCACAAAAGTCAAATTACTCATTTAATAATGATGATGTAGAAAGTCAACAAGAACAGAACTTTCAGCAGGGGAAAAAATAATGGGAAAGAAGGGAAGGGACATTTTTCATTCATTTGTTTAGTACAATTGAGTGGCAGTTAGAAAATAGCTAAAAATAGAAAAAAAAATTACCTAAAAATAGTAACATTCAGGTCAGCTGAAAAGGGCCAGATTCTGTTCTCACTTGCACTGGTGTAAACCCAGAATAATTCTGCTGAAGTCCAGAATTGCACCAGAGTAAATGAGAACAGAGTCAGTCCCAAGTTGAATTTTCTACAGATGGGCCATGTAGTCAATGACAAGTCTTCATCTTTGCCATGAGAAGTTTATGGAAACAGGAGAGAGAGAGAACACCATTCTTAGATCCCAGTCCTTCAATGAGCTCTGTGTGGGGTGATTCCCTGTCCCTGCTGGAACCCCACTGACTTCTGCAATGAGCTCCCTACCAGTGCATGGCTTTGCCTGGGGGGAGCACTATGGGTTGCCAGAGTCTGCCCATAAAGCTCATTGCAGGATCAGGGCTTTACAGGACTTCTGGAATCTTAGTTTTTGTAAATCTATTAGTCTGAGGTATGCTGTGTTTTCCAGTCACAGTTTATGCCCCTTTCCTAGCCTTCGACTTTTGTCAAACTCCACCAACAAATACATAACTTACAGTTTCATCACATTTTCCCTCTGTGTCATCACCTCTAGCATCAGGGTTTCCTTCCTGCTTCAGAAAGCTTCCATTATGTTTTTATTCCCTTTTGGCATCTCCAGACAGCCATTCTAGCCTCCACTTCAGTGGTATGTGCCTCTTGGTATTCTGATTAAGGCCATGGGAGGATGCGTCACCATCACCAATTACAAGAGGAAAAAAATCTGTCCTACTTAGATACTGTCCTACTGTCATCGCTGTCCATACGGTGCAGATAACCTAGAGAAAAGGTATATGAAGCAATATTATACAGAGAGAGCATGCCAAGCCCAAAGGCCACAGCACAGCCATATGGGGCCTGATTCTCCTCTCTCTTTCACCAATGTAAATCAGGAAGAATTCCATTGACTTCAGTGGAGTTTACACAGGTGCCAAACTAACGCACAAGGAGAATCGGGTGTCAGCTTGTTGGAGATTAAAGAGGAAAGATCATAATAGTCTCACTTGCCATTTCTGAATATACCGCTCAGTTGCCTACATTGCTGCTTCAGATATCTGCACTTGTGCGTGCGCGTACACACACACACACACACACACACACACACACGACGTGGCAGGGTATGAGGTCAATCTTTTCTCCAAGCCTCTTAATGAAGGGATCGGGTTAATCTTTATAGCCAGGTTCAAACTAATTAGGATGACTAGAGACACTGGGGAAGAAAAAAAAATAGATAATCTGCCCTTGAGAAATCCTCAGGGACATAGCAATGGAGATGTAGCTGCACAAATGCTGAGTCTAAGAAAGAATCTGCAACAGACTGCACTGTGCTTTCGCAGCTTTGTTTTCAGCAGCTTGTGACATACATGACAAAAAGCAATAGCTCTCTGCTTTACAGGTGAATTGCAAAACAAAACAAAATCTGAATTAAGCACAAATGTGTGTGCTGAACATCTCCTCTGAAAAGGCTCAGAGCAGACATAATTTTAACTTTTTTCAAATTATTGTTTCCTCTCTGTGAAATCTTCTTGGCACTTCCTATTTCATTATACATTCTAATTTTTTATTCCATTCAGTGTGACCCATAGGTCAGATTTTGTTCTTATGTGGAAAAAAACAGTGTAGGGGGCCTGGAATTTCCGCGTGGTTTCCCATGTGGAGTTTCCTTTGATCTCTTCCATCTGAGCAAGGCAGAGTTTGTCCCAACCCATAATAAAAGCAAAGGGTACTTCATGAAATCCATGTAGATCTCTGTGGATGAGTCAGAGGTCTCCACACCTGCGCTGGGGTTCCTCCCTAAGCCCCTCTTTCCAGCTCTTTGGCAGTGTGGTCCCAATGGGATTTTCACATTATGGAAGGGCTCTACAGGAAAGTTAAAACAGCCCAAGCAGCTCCCTGGTTCCGACGGAGGACCCTCTGCGAGGTCTGGAGGTAGAGATACAATGTGGCAGTGATGTCTATGTGCTCAGGGGCACATAGGTACACAAGGAGTCCCTCTGAGCATGGATCCGCAGGGCATGAGTTGATATTTGTGATGACACTGAATGATACATTCTGGGATATTCTATGTGAACCAAGATGTGGCACAAGGATTTCAGAGAAATTAAAAAGAATTTTAGAAAGATGAGTTAAATTTTGTTTCTGTGCTGAATGCCTCCCACAGCCTCATTAGTAGGGACATGAGTCATTGCAGGAATATATGCTTTAAAGCATGAATGGAATGTGAGTAATGTATCACTAATCACTTTTTTTTTTTAAATCTTGACCAAGATTGTCATAAAGGTGAAATCTTCAGTGAGGTGTGTTTTCAGTAGTTTCTGGGGGCGACGGGTGGTGTGGGGGAATCAAGTTTTTGTAAGATGTCTCACGTTGGGCACACACAATCACGAGTCACTTTTGAAAAATCTCAGTGCATGTTTCCTGAGCTTTCAGTCTGTTCATGAAGGGTTTGTTCTCTCTTGCAACTCGCCTCTTCCAAGTATTCAGGTCTGACTGTTCCCCTCAAGGAGAGCTAGATTGAACTCCCATTAGAACTTTATTAAGGATAAACCTGATCAGTATCACACATCATTTTTCATCAACTATAAGCCTTACCTAAACCATCTCCAACCCCTAAAGATCTGCCATGATACCTCTGCTGGCTTTGATTACAAGAAGCTAGCATCCAGACTCCCAGCTGCTGTAAATAAGTGTAGTTCCTTTTAAATCAGTGGAGCTATCCCAATTTTCTCCACTGGACGATTTGGCCAGAGAGCTGTGAATCTGAGTCTTTCTACAGTTGGTGAAGTCAATGACCAGAACCGCTAATATCTGGTTAGCAGGTTCTGTACAGATAGAGAATCAGATCCACAGATGATGTAAGCTAACGTAACTCCATACAGTAGAAGTTAATGAGCTGTGTAGATTTACACTGGTTGAGGACTTTGCCCAGCGATATTAATCACAAGAACTCAAGAAGGCTCTTTTTCAGGTGCACACCTTGAATGTGAAAAATGTCACTGTGCGGCAATTGCAGCAAAGAGTCCTGTGGCACCTTATAGACTAACAGACATTTTGGAGCATGAGCTTGGCAATTGTTATCTATGATTAGGGAGAGCTCAGGAACCTGTAGGAAGTGGTAGGTTATCGGCCTGTGCATTGTAAATATAGATGTGAATGGGAAAATATGTAACTGCATTTTATTTTGCCTCTAAATATCATGCTGAGTTGGTTTTGTGTGTTTTATGAAAACATGTTCTTAAATACTGTACAAAATGCCTAAGTTCTTCATAATTAAGCTTTGAAGAAAAGCAAAAGCTACCAATGTAATGCACAGTCTGCAATGCAAGCAGATGTTGCTTTTGAATGAACATCTTCCATTGCTTAGCCTCTGGCTGCAATGACTGCCATTCAAGAGAAAGATAAAGAAGCAACTTGGCATGCTGTGGATGCTGGGGGACATACAGTATGCTAACTAAATAGTTGCATATCCTCAAAATGTAGTGCCTCTAAGCATGCTGGGTGGACTCTGTTTTTAAATGTAATTAGAGTGCAGCTTGCCTTTGATAAACATCATTTCTCTTTAACTGAGATTATTTACATAAATTGGGAGAAAATAAGGTGGAATTGATAGTTTGTGGCTTAAACACAGCTTTGCTGTAATACCACTTGTCAAGATAAACAAAACTGTGCAATAATAAGCAACCAAATACCATGCATGATAATGAGAGGGGAAAAACATAGGGAACTACTTTGAGACTCTGTTCATGATGCTCTAGAAACACATACAACAAACACACACCAAACATGTTTCCTCATTACCAGAATAGCAGCTGTGCTGCCAAGGCTCTTAGGATTTTGTAAGCACTTTGCTCATACCACTATGTTAAATTGTTCTGGCCCTCTGTTTCAGGCAAGTTTAACCAGCAAGATGGGGATTCCCTTGATCTAGGCCCTAGTATAGGAGCATACAAGGGGGAAGGCCATGGGAGGAAGCGTGGCCAGAGTGCTGCTGTACTTCAGCAGGTCTTGGCTACATAAATGGCCCTTTGGGGGCTGTTGCAGAGGGGAGTCATTTAAAGAAGCCCCGAGGCTGCTCTACATTATGCTGGGGACTGGGAGAACTCAAAGGTGGCTCTAAGCCACCTTTACCCCTCTCATCACTTTTCAGGTATGTCGACTGGAGCTATGATTCAGCTGACAATATGGCCCATAATATTTATTTATAATCAAGCATCAAAAGTGAACTGATAACAAGAGTCACATTCCAATGGTGCTATTTGCAGAGCACAGAACTATTCCATGTGAGTAAGAGTAGCAGAATCAGGCCTATAAACATTATAGTATTACACTATCTGAAATGTTTATAGTAATTAACAATATGAGGAAAGGATGTTGCTTTTTGTAAGTACTAGCATCTGATTTCACAATAAAGCACTGAGTCTGATTCTTTGTTATTATTCACAAGTATCCAGGCATTTGTAAAGATGTTTATCCAAAAAGTATTGCAAAAATGATCACAAATGAATATTTTCTGCAGATTTATAGCCAAAGTGAATTTTGGGCTATTTCCTATTTGTCGTTCATTATTCTCGAGTTCAAAGAGATTTAACCATCTGATCAGGGAACAGAAACAAGCGCATGTAACTTAGGTGGTCACTCATATTCCATGACTAAAGAATAGTGAATAGTCAAAGTGAACAATCTGGTAACAGCCCAGAAGTTGAAAATTGTTCATACAAAAATAGTCAGGAAATATTTCTGAGTGACACATCCTTTTTCAGAAATCAGGATCAGTGCCAGAAGGACTTAGGTACAAGAAGAAAGGGTTAAATTTACATAAAATGTAATTCACAGTGAATAATTTGACCAGTTCTTGGTTGAAGTTTCTATTGCTGTGGGACAGCCGTAAAATGCTGTCCATGCAAAACCCCACAGAGATACCTACAATATGTACTTTCCCTCACTAGCTTGAAAGCCCTTAAATTCTCATCATGGGCAGGTGGGCACAGTGACTGGAGAAAGCAGGTCAGGTTCCCTCAGAGGGACGTACAGGTGGCAAGGCCTGCAGTGTGCTGGGCGAGAGCAGAGAATTTGTAAATGGTCTGATAGGGGAGGGTGAGTTGTGCACTGGGGACAGGCAGGGGAAAAAAGATACGCTAGGATAGCAAAATGAAAGCTGCTGAAAAGGAAGAATACAGCTGTAGGTCTGCATTCCTACCAATAGGACTGGAAGTTATTTTGAGAAGACTGCTTTCTGCGTTAGAACTCAGCTTGTATGTTGTGTTCTTTTTCCTCCACCCTTCATTTGTTTTTTGTTGGTTTGCTTTGTTTTTTAATTTTATGCCCTGTTCCTGCAAATTGCTCCATGCGGGTGTGTCTCATGGAGGCCTATTGACTCAAGCATGGCTATGCATGGGCAAAGAGGTCTGCCTGCATGAAGTAACTTGCAGGATTAGGACTGTATGTTATAAGCGCTTGCTGTAGCTTTAAGAAATGCCCAGGACAATGGAGTCTAATCCAGATTGGCACCTTTGGGTGCTATCACATTAAACCAATAACTAATAGCTAATTTATTATAACTAGTAGGAAGTGAGCCAACAAAGATGAAATAGCCCCACTGTTTCACGTTATAGAGGCCTGTTAAAGTCAAATCCATCAAGTTACTGATCCATCAAAACAGACTGAAAATTGCCCAAGTAAATTAATGACCTGAGGCTGTTTTCTAAAACAACTCCCAAAAGAAGATTCATTGATCAGATTTTGAGTCACTTTTACACCCACTCACGTGTTTTGTTTGTTTCTTAATTATGATCTTTATTTTAAACTCCTCACCACAGAGTTCAGAGTGTTTCGGTATCTGAAAAATAAAATGCAGTTAGCAACATGGGGAAGTGATATTTATTCAAGGCCGCTAAGGTCCCGGTCCTGCTAAGACTTCCATATACACTTAACTATGAGCACAGGAGTAGGTGCACTGACATCAATGGTTGTTTGTGTGCTTAAATCTTTGCATGATCAAAGCCTAATGCATTAAATCATTCATTTCCATGACAAACTTGTCATTTTCAAAAGATGTAGTTGTCTTAAACACACTTTTGGATTAACTCAATAAATTGTCCTGTACTGTAGGTGTAGTAAAGCTGCACTTATGTGACACTAAGGCTATGGCTACACTGTATCTGGGAGCTAGCCTGCCAGGCTGGGTCCACAGACTTGTGCTGGCGGGACCCCCTCTTCCCCATCACCACCCCAGGCTTGAGAGCCCTAGCTCCAGCCTGAGGTGCAACATCCACACAGCTATAATTGGTACATTAGCACCAGCCCAGCCCCCAACACAAAAGTCTGTGGACCTGAACTGGGGGGGCTTGCTCCCAGTTGCAGTGTAGACATAGCCGATAGGGCCTACACTGTAGCATAGCTATGACATTGGCTCCATTGTGTCAATAGCTTAGTGTGACTTTAGATGCTTGGGAGGCTTGTAGACTGCAACTTCCTGGATGATGCTCCACTAAACCACCAGGTAACTTGGAAAGTTTGGATGGACGCCGCTGGATGCCAGGTAAACCACAGATTGGTGGGAAGAGGAAAGAACTGGCATCAGGCTCTCCATAAATATTTAGGTCCAATTTCTCAGAAAATCTTTCAGTCAGCTGTACGTGCAAAAATACATATTTGCCCAGTTGATTCACAGTATTGTGATTGCATAGATAGACATGGAGCTTGTGCATGCACATTACTACTTATACATCTGATTGGTCATATGCACAAACAACTACTGTAGCTGCATGTGCAAATTATGCACAGACGCTTGTGCACACATCTCATAATCTGCCCTTTAGGCGCATTTCCTAGATAGTTTATGAACCTGGATCTATAAGGTCTACAAAACCTACTATACGTGAACCAGACATGATTGCAATTTTTTGGCTGCTTTGAAACAAAGGCATGCTGACCTCCATAAGCTGATCTGGCCCCGTAGGATGTGGATCTGATCTCACTTATTAGTAAAATGGTTTTAAACCAGTGTGAGAGACCAGAATCAGTTCCATAGTGTCGTGGGATAAAAGATAGCTTTTCCACATTGTAGTTGGCTCCCAAGCAGATGAGAGTTGTGTTTGTGAATGACGGTGAACTGGTCTCAACGTTATTTGTTTACTCAAATATTTCAAACAAATTCACATTTCCCCCGTCCCATTCAGGTCTGAATATGAAGCAGATATCTGTCTTATACACCAAGCATAGCTTTATTCTGTAGTATGCATTCATGACCAAGGCCATCAATCTGGTTTTTAAAATGGGTGGTGTGTTAGATAATATAGGTGGCCTGTGAATTCTGACACTGGGGAGGCAGCACTGAAAGGTTTTTACATGCTTTAACTACAAAGAAGGGCTTTGGATACAGACTTGTAGTGATATTACATTAAAAATCTTCACCTGCCTAGGAACTGGGGCAATAGTTATTGCAAGCAATAAATATTTGTAAATTTTATGTGGTGGTTTTCAAATGATATTTCATGTCTAGTTTTATTTTGAGCTATTTTTTAAAACTTCAATTCCTCATGAAAACAAGTTGTATGGCTTATAGTATTACTCTGGCAAAATGATTTCCATAAATAAAGCAAGACACAATGGAAGGGAGCATATATAAAGATTAATGCATCCAACTTTTAGGTTTATAGTGACTAACTCTAATTCCTGAGACTTAAGTTATTGGAAAGAAAATCTCTTATGGAAACAGACGACAAATCCAAAACGACCTGAGCAGCATGAGCAATTTACTTTCTCTTGACTTAAAGAATTGTAGTTTTATAGCCATTTTCCTTGAGTTTATTGATTTCATACAGTTTTCTACAGTGACATAACGCATCTGGGTTTTAGACACACAGAGAGAGACAGAGGGTAACTAATGCTTGTGTCATTTGTCAACCTAATGTAATCAGTGTGGTCTAGTGTTGCCTTCGTTGTACAGAATTTCAAGGGGAGTGTTCCCTTCAAACCAAATGCCTCTGTGGTGAAAAAAAATAAGGAATAGGATGATATAGTGGAATAGAGGTGAGTACATATCAATTCTAGTGCTAATCAATTGAATGCAAACAAAGGCAGCTACTATAAGCTTCTAATATATTTCATTAAATAAATATATCCTAGATCATAAATAATGAAATTTCAATTGGAAAAGTATTCCAAAGTTTGGATGGTTATAAAAAGTGTATATAAAACTCTTAGTGTCTGTGTTTAAAAAGAACCAACCCCAAAACTGGAAATCTTGTGAGAACAGACTTTCATAGCATTTTTGTTCCTTCCTTCTTTTAGTTAAAATGGAAAAGCTGAGAGAATAACCCCTCTCAAAACATGTTGTCACTTTCGCTTTCAGTCCCAGCAATAAGTTAGAAGTGCAAAATAATGAAAATGCAGAAAATAATGTAACTTATCCTTTAGCATTTTCAAATAAAATACCATCAAATCAATAGCTGTGCAAACATGCAAACAAAAAAGTGCTAGATGCTCCAGCAAATGATTATTACTGGCATAGGCTTAGATTTTCAAAGGAGCCTATGGGATTTAGGTGCCCATATCCCATTGAATTTTAATAACATACAGTTGCCTAATCCCCTTAGGTCCCTTTGAAAAGTGCTTTGTAGCACTTACTACTATGAATAGTGCTATTGACATCAGTCGGACTCAGAGTAAAAATATTTCTCATGTAGAGGCGTCTATATAGGACTGGGCCCTAAATGAGTACTTTGTCAATTAATAATTTAAAACTAAAAGCTAATCAAATTTTTGATACCTTCAACAACAACAACAAAAACTCAAACCAAAGGTTTGGTTCAGATTAAGCTTATACTTTAGGCAAGGATTTGGTGCAATTTTTATTTCATCTCCACTAGATGAATTATCTGTGTTTAGGAAGGAGAATAGCATTCATTTGTACAATAGTATTTAAGTGAGTTCCTATGCTTTCAAGCTGTAATGATCCTCTTGCAGTCTATGCATAATATAGCTATGTCATTGGTGTACCATGCTATCGACAGTGTGTGATCTACAAGGGACACCATTAAAAACTCAGTATTCATTAACCCAGGTACCTGCAATAACCAGATTATCTTCCTGTATCTGAATATCAAAAACATTAGTACCACATCGTTGCAGAATGGCAAATTTTGAATTTTTAAATGGTGACCTCTGTCACGAAGTTTACCACTAATGGTCATCTTAAAAACAAAAACCAACAACTCAGTTATAGTTTTGCAATCTTAAAACACACAACCGCCCCCATATTTCCAATTATGAAAATGCTGCACATAGTTTGGGCAAGCCAGTATGAAAATAATCCAGACCAGACAAAAATCGTACACCTCTCGTCTGTCCACCCTGAGCCGAAAATTTTACGAAAGCTTATAGGTATTCTCCAAGCCAGTCTGTTAAAGGCTCTTCTTTCCCCACTGATTTTCCTGTTTATCTAGTCTGTCTGTTCTAAGTAATTTTGTCTCTCTCCTGGTTACGCAGCACCAATCCAGGACCCCATAAGGAAGTTAGATCCCCTTCTTAAAGAAACAAAAGCTTTCTGTCCTCTCCCTTCTGTTCTCTCCCGCCTCCTGTATAAAGGTTGCTATTCCCATGTTAACAGTTGCCTGAGATATCTCCTGTATTATATCTAACTGGATAATGAAATCTGGGTTTTCAGTACCCATAATCCCCTTTAAGAAGGACAGCAAAGTGCTTTTGCAATTTTACTCTGATAAAACTCATCTGTCATACTTGTCTCAAATGTGTAATCTGTCATTACTGCATTGTGAATTTATTTCCTTGAGCTCCCTCACTCTTTAGTGTTTTGCATGTGCACTTTCTACCCCTAAAAGATTGATGCATTTCAGTCCTGACCTCCACAATAGAATAACAGGTATTTAAATAAAATTATGTAAATAATCATTAGAAGCCACTGTTTGCCATTTATTGATTCGGACTCAGATAAGGCAGAGATAGTAGGGGGTTGGAAATTGTGATAAAACTGGCAATGAATTAATAAAAACATATCAAGGGTAAGACTGGTGTTGCAGGAAAAGTCAAACAAGTGGCCTTACTGGGAAAGAAAATGACTTGTTTGTGTCAGAGATGAACAGTCTCTCTGATCAAAGCCAAGATATGGGCTTACGGCTGAGACAAATCATCTTTTCTCTAGGGGAAAAAAACAAAAACATGGAAGTCCTAGGAAATAGGTTTCTTGGTATCTTCATGCTGAGGTGAAATGGAGGGATAGGCTGGTTTGCCTTTCATCCTTAAAGAAAAGGTGGGGACATGGCCTTTCTGACCGGTGGGAATCCCCAAATCCATGGTGAAATCCTGCACTTCTGAGGCATCTGTGGGTGGATGTGGCATTAGCAGAGAGGACTGCTGCTTCCATGCTACTCCCTACTCCATGACAGCTGAGTTCCCTCCCTATATTGCCTTAAACTTTAACTCTTGATGGGGGGATTTCAATGTATGTGCAAGAATCCACATAAGACAATGCTGACAGGCCAGGGCTGTCTTTCATGAGAAAATCCCAACTGTCTTGAGTGTGGGAGGGACTGTGCTGCAAAGCATCCCTGGCTTTAAGTTCTCTTTGCCCAAACATGTTCCTCCATCCCCCAGAGACTCAAACAGGTGAAGAATCCCTGACGGGCTTCCCTAGAGATGGAGGGGGGAGAAGCGGCAACACCAAGGTTCAAACTTCCTCTCGGCAAATATGGGATGACTTTTGCAGTGTTTTATCCCCACCAGAGAAAACAATAAAGAGGTTGGGATACAGTGTGCCCTCTGTTTGCATCATCGCTACCCATTTCAACTAATTTTGCAAGCCCCTCCAAGCTCAGGTCTCAGTTCTGAACTCCTTGCCCGTGTTATCATTTATCTCAACCTACCATTAACATTCTTGCCCTCATGCCCATTGTGATCATTCCTGCACTGTTTGAAATGTGGTCATGGGGACATGGCGACACCACCAAATTGGTCAAGGGGTTGTTTTTATTTTTAGAATCTGGTTCATTCCCTCCTCCCATTTCTAAAGTAGGTACTCTGCTAAGGCTCTTTATCACACACAGAATAGCACAGCTATTCTGCTCAGCCTTGTCTTCATTACAAGTTAAGGTATTATTCATTTTTTTATATATATTTGTTCTCAGCAATGTGTTTGGAGAAGAAGATTTGAGAATCAGCTCATTGAAGGTGTAAGAAGAAGAGACCCCGCTGGATCATCATCAACTACCTTTCCCTGCCAATGCAGGAGACAGTCCCCTGATGGAGGATGCAGCAGGCACTACACTTGACCACAGCCAATGTGCCACATAGGTATGAAGAATCTCATCTACTTACACATGTTTGGTATGATGGGCAATAATCTAACAGTATTTGCATCCTTACCCACTCATTTTGAGCACATTGTACTGTACGCAGAATGTAGTACTATTTGTCATCTAGGGCTATAGTATTTATTTGTTTTGATATAGTTTGAAAGCATCTATCCCCAAAAGTAGGCACTTGTACATTAGTTCTGAAGTATCTAAAGTAATTATCATCCAAATATGAATACATATTAGATTATCCTTATAAGCCACCATATAGTGTAATTAAGTGTGCACAGCATCATATAATTGTCTCAAATATGCCAGATGAGGAACGCAATTCCTACCTCAAGGGGCTTTTAGACTAGAGGCACAAGAGGGAACAATACAATGCACAGCTTAATGAATATCACGCAGGTGATCACTAAGTGGTGTGCCATGGCAGCTGCTATCCTACATCATGGAATGGGGGCAATTTCAATAAGTTTTCCATCCACTTCTATTACTATTCATAAACTCAAGTGAGCCCGTCTCTGAAATGATGGAAAGGAAGCAGCAACTATTCACTGTGACCCCCTTGCCTGAGAGGCTATTTCCTCTGCATATAGCAATAGTAAACAATGGGACAAATCCGGAGGTCCTTTTTCAGTTTTACTCATTCCTCACTGGGTCAAAACTCTCGTTGACATCAGAGAAATAGTGTGGGTGAAATATAAAGCAAAAGAACAAGTCCCCTGAGTTTGTTAATCAAGTCACAAAGAGAACACTAGGTTTCATGTGCTGTTGGAAGGGTTATATCATTCTGACATGACAAACATTCACACAGGTTGCAGGATTATAAAGATACAAGTAGGCACTAGTAGGCTTTACAAAGTCCCTTACCTGGTTAGGTGCTTAGCTACTGTTGAAAATCTGAGTTGCGTGTGTTCAGCACTAGGCCCTTTGTGATCATTGCTGGCCACTTATCAAAACAAAATGGCTCATCCCTTGCAAAACGCTGGTTACCTGAGCTGTGTCCACCGGAGAACCACCAGTAAAGAGCCTGGGCCAGTGAGCAGGAGTGAGATCAAATGTAGGAAAGGAGGAGAAGTCTGCAATGGTACCAAAAAATGTATGAGCATGAACCAAAACAGTACACTTCATCTCCCTGGATTTCCAGTGCACTTCCATTTCTGGCAGAACAGTATGGGGGCATGACAATGGGAGGGGATCTCCAGCTGGTATAATGACATTTTGGGGCCACTTACAACTAGTACAAGCTAGAGCAATATCAGGATTATTCTGATTTGTGGTTGGGCCGAATCGGACCCCAGCTAACTCCAGGCTTGGGAGGAGCTTAACGGTGACATTCAATCACTTCCCCCTCTGGTTCTGCACTGTGCCTAAAGATTATATTTTTGATTTATAATGCAGAGTAGAGGAAATTAAGAATACATTAAAAAACAAAACCATTCCATCTTCTTCCTGAAGACACTGTCTTTAGAGTCTGTGACATATTTTGACTAGGCATGTAGAATTAATCTGCTGATAGGAATAAAGTTAAAACCCCAACCTTCAACAGGAGTGTGACACTAGCTCTCTGCAGGAAAAATCCATGTGGTAAGAAAACCAGTGACACTGGTTTTAAGAACAGAGCAGGAGGATAAGAGGGAAGAGGTGGTAGGAGTTGGCCTACCTGATTTTTCAGAATACTGAGCCTCAACCCACCCCTGGCCCAAGGAAAAGAGGAAGTTTCAACAAATAAAATTAAGTGATTTTTTTTAAACTTAAAAAATGGACTTTTTCATGAATGTGTATATATGTATTGTGATGGGGCAAGGCCAGATGGCTACAGTAAAGTAGTGAGGAACAGGTATGTTAACCCCAGGCTAAACAAATCCCTGGTACCATGGTAACCAAATGGCAGTTGCTCCAGGTTAATCAAGACACCTGGGGCCAATTAAGATCTTTCTAGAAGGCAGTGGAGATAGCTACATTGATTGGGACACCTGAAGCCAATCAAGGGCTGGCTGGAACTAGTTAAAAGTCTCCCAGTTAGTCAGTAAGGTGCACGTGTGTGAGGAGCTGGGAGCAAAAGGTGCAAGGAGCTGAGTGTGTACACTGCTGGAGGATTGAGGACTACAAGCGTTATCAGACACCAGGAGGAAGGTCCTGTGGTGAGGATAAAGAAGGTGTTTGGAGGAGGCCATGGGGAAGTAGCCCAGGGAGTTGTAGCTGTCATGCAGCTGTTACAAGAGGCACTATAGACAGCTGCAATCCACAGGGCCCTGGGCTGGAACCCGGAGTAGAGGGCGGGCCCGGGTTCCCCCCAAACCTCCCAACTCCTGATCAGACACAGGAGGAGTTGACCCAGACTGTGGGTTCCTCCAGAGGGGAAGATCTCTGAGGTGAGCAAATCTGCCAATAAGCGCAGGACCCACCAAGGTAGAGGAGGAACTTTGTCCCAGTATGTATGTATGTAGGGTAGCAATCAATACATTCTGCACTGAAATGCAGCCACTGCCATGAAAGCATGATTTGTCAGTGTTCACATATTAAAAAGACCAGGTTATTCAAAGAACAGACCTTGCTCCCCATGCAGCTGCAAGTTAATCTGCTCAATAAGACAGTAAACTATACTGCTTTATACTTAATAATGATTGTAGAATCTTTCAGCACAGATCAGTCATTTCCTGGGTTTGTAATGGAGCAGTCCCAATGGAAAAATGCCTATTCTGTCTCATGCTGTCTTCCTCCACACCCCCACAGAGCGGTAATGTTCTCTTTTACAGAACCTAATTTGTGATCCTCCCTATAAGGAGTATTATCTCATTCGTCAGTGAAAGCGGAAACATTTTGTCACACATCAAAAAATTATGTATCCGATTTAGTAACAAGTAGGGTTTGGTTGACAAATAAGGCTTGAGAAAGAGCAATTATGTTTTTAAGGATCTGAACGGCTCCTTTTATACCTCATCTAGTAGAGTTCTAGATTCAGAAAAGAGGACAAAGGTTCTAATCTCCCCTTGGATTTTCACTGCACATCTGTGTATGATATAATCAATTCCTACTACTGTACATGGACCGGATCTTGAAAGGCACTAAACTTCCTTAGCTTCTATGAAGTTGGGGGAACTCAGCATTTCACAGGAGGTGCTCAGCACTTCACAGGACAGTGGAAACCATACACTTTTAGTTTAGAAATTCCTTGGAAAAAAGTAAGGATAATGGACCAAAGCATGCAAGAAAACAATCATGGGAGATATGTACATATGAAGAAGAACTGGGTTGAAATACAGTACATCCAGCTATAGCTCTGGCCTCATCTTTTATCTATTCTAGGTGCCTCAAATTGTGCTAGCCTGAATGCCCTGTTAACCCCCTTCTATCACAGCCACTCTACCCCACACACTGAGCACTCTCCCAGTTCCAATTCACCAGGCCACTGCACACTCATTTCATCTGCAGTGCTCACAAGTAGTGAGTCAATGACAATACGTTTCTTTATATTAAAACAATTATGTTTAGAGATGGACAAAAATTGTGACTTTCAAATGTCAAAATTGGACATTTTAGAAAAGTGCACTATGTTTTCAGTCCAATTTTTAACCAGCTACAATTTAAAAAAATTGCAAGTTTCAAAATATTGAATTCTGAAACATTTAGGGGGAAAAATGAGGAAAAACTTCCTAAGCAAAATTCAGCTTTTTATAGCGACTCCTTCTACTTACTATGTCCTTTCAAGTCTGATTGTATAAGGACTGTGTTTATTGATGTAAGTCTTGACTCTGGCTACAGGTGGGAAGATTAGAAAAAAATCCACTTAGTAATGGAAGTTTTATATGTAAGCGCTTTCATCTCGGTAAATCTGCTTATTTAAACAAAAAATGAAAGAAAAAGAAATGTAGGTATAAATCAATATTAATCCTCTAGATAAATTTGTAAAGAATACCATACAGAAACGGCTTCTTCTGAGCACTGATGTTCTCCAAACATGCAACCTTTTGCCTGCTGTGCTTAAGATCAGCCCCTTTGAGACACTGCTCTATATTGACAACTTACAAATACTATGCCTACCTGTGCATCAGTACTGTTGTAAGGCAAACACCTTAAAATATTAGTCAGGATTCATAATTTGTGTCTCCTATATTTTATATAGTGCTGCATGCTTCTCTAGATGTAGCTAGCCAGACAGACAGAATGTCCGTCTTTAATTTGCAGTGATTTTATCCCACTCTTGGATTTCTGGAACCTTGTTCTCCACACTGATCTATAAGAATTTTGAAAACCCCAGGTGCTGTGAATGTGTAAAGAATATTTATTGCCACTATAGGAATTCTAAAGGAATTAAGATGGCAAATTCTCTGAATACCTCTCCAGAACAGTGTGTTTCAAAGTAACAGGAACCAGTTTTTGAACAACCCTCATTAGCACATTGGACAGTTTCCCCCAGAATCCCAAGTTACGTGCAGCTCTGTTCCTTATTGGACAACCACAGACAACCACAACCCTTGTAGGGATTGGAAGGGGCTGTGCTGCATTCAGAGGAATTCTGGATGACACACAGAATTTCTCCAGTAGCTTTAGAGCAGCCTGTGGTGGAGCTACCACTCCACCATCCTTCGCAGTGGTGCAGTTCTGTAGGCTGGTGTGAAACGGGGCCATGGCCCTGCCTTTACTCGATCCCCTTTGGAAGGGCTAGCACTGCTGGCTGCAGTAGCCTGGATCAGTCCTAGTTGTAGATGGCCCTTGTGTTGGGCACAAATGGGTCAGGAGATTCCTCACGCTCTTCCTCTATCTTACATAAAAGGCAGCTGGAATGAGGCCTTAAATGTGTGTAATGCTCATATCCTCTCCAGCCATTACTAGAAAGATGTGAGTCTATTTAGACTGAAAAGCTTACGTACAAAAGTATCTACTACTAAATCTCCCACTGAAATTCTCTCCAGGGGAGCTAGTCAAAGCTATACAGGTTCTCTAATGTTTGGGCAGCTGTCTGCTTTCAACTGTATTTTTTTCCATTTTTTTTCTCCATCTGATATATAATGTAGCTTCAGGAGCAATTCTGGTTATAAAATTATGGAAATGTGGCCTAGCTGGTTTTTATTTGAAAAGTTATTTCATTGCATCTCACTAAAGAATTTCTCTCAACCCCAAGGGCTGATATTAGGCAATGCTTTATTTTTAGATATTTAACAGTCCTGATTAGTCTATTTAAATTTTACTGTTAAGCATGTAAATGACTTTACTTCCTTCTTCCCTTACTGCACAAACAAGTCTCTCATATTTTAAACCTGATTGCTCAGATATAGTCCCCATTCACTTAGCTGATCCTGGTAGATTAGTAGGCCAGTCAATTTGGAAACAGTCTGAGCTACATAGAATTTGGATCCAATTCTGTAAAACTACCATTGACTTCAGTGGTGGTGTTCCTGGTTAACACCACTTTGTGAGATCAGAAGCAGGTTCTTAAATGTCATTGTGTCCTCTTCATACAGCTTGAGTGCTAGTTAGCACACCTCTTACTCGCAGTAATGAGCATTTACTGACTTTAATGGACCACTTGCAAGACTAAGTGCTTGCCAATGGGACTAAGACGGACTGCATATATGAGTACTTAAATCTTATTTGATCAATAGATTAACCTGTTGTTGACTTTCATTTTGCCTGTCCTTGTAAATGGAAATAAACCTGCCCCATAATGACAGACATTGGCAATCAGATTGTGCCATGTAAAGGTAATAATTGGAGATATACCAATCTCCTAGAACTGGAAGGGACCTTGATAGGTCATTGAGTCCAGCCCCCTGCCTTCACTAGCAGGACCAATTTTTGCCCCAGATCCCTAACTGGCCTCTTCAAGGATTGAACTCACAACCCTGGGTTTAGCAGGCCAATGCTCAAACCATGGAGCTATCCCTCCCCCGACATTCACAGCCAGAGTGACACCGTCCTTTTATTTTTTCTTGTAATTAGGACTAGGTGGGCTGGACAATTTAAGAAATGACACTAACTTTTGCCAAGTACTACAAACAAACCAAACCCGAGCTCAGGCCCATCACTATGGAAAGGTATCTATTGGGTTTCCGGGAAACGGGGCGAGCGGAAGCACGCCCCATGCTAACGGATCCCCCCCTCAGCCTAAGGGGAGGATCTGCAGGACCTCAGAAACCCACTAATTGTGGGGGACAACTAATAAAAGAACAGGGACAGGAGTGCGGTCAAAGGGTCATAAGAAGGGAGCCTGACGGGGACACTGAGCAGAGAACCCCGGACAGCGCCCACTGCTCCTCGAAGGCGTCAAGGGAGTCAGTGGACGCCGCCCAGAGGAACTCCGCCCGGAGACGTGAACAGACTAAGGAGCAGGGGACCCAGTGCAGTCCCGGCCAAAAGAACTCCAGAACCACCTGCCGGAGGTCGGCCAGGAACACCGGGGCCGGGACCAGGGTGTTGAGCCAGTACCAGAGCATGGACAGGACCAGTTGATTGAGCACCAGTGCCCTCCCTCGGAGGGAAAGGCACCGGAGGAGTCTTGTCAGGGAGCACAACTTCTCCAATCCTGTCTCACCAGCTCCTCTCTGACCCCGGAATGCTCTGAATCCTCCTTGATGTGAGTGAGGAGTACCAGGTGGCAACTGCTCTCTCTACCCTGCTGCTACAGCTCAGCAGCATCCCCACTAGTTCCCTGCTGTGTCCCTCCTGCATTGGTGTGAGGGGAAAGGAAATTAGTTGCCTTATTTCTCCCCTCCCCCCACATCCCATCCAGCTGTGATATTTGGACTAGAGCCTGGAAAGGGAGCAGGATCAGTGCTTTGCAATGTCCCAAGTGTAGCCAGGCAGGAGGAGGAAGGAAAGGAAGACGTCTTCTCCCTCAGCCTCCACGCCACTCCAGAAAGAAGGTAAGAGATAAGTTGGAGGGCAGGGAGCATGGGATGAAATTGCGATAGGGTAGAGGCACTAAGTCAGTTTTCTGGGATAGGGTGAGGCAGTGATTAGAGTCATGGAAATTCTACCAGGTGAGCAGTGATGGAACAGACTGGACCCCGTCATGATAGATAAGAGACAAATGAGAGGACATAATAGAGGTATGCCCCCCAAAAAAAGTGCCCCAGTTGCCTGGGGGGGGGGCAAGATAGCATTCACAAACAGCCCTCCTGCTTCTTTATCACAGCTTCATTATTCTCCAATCTTCACTCACCGCTCCAGAATCATACATCCCAATACTATAGCTATGAAATATATGGTCAGTTCTGCATAATATTAGGCCCCTGTTGTATATAACTGAAATAAAAGGTACTACAAACAGCAGCTTATGCACCATCTCTGCATATCAGTTCATTTAATGAGGCGCATGCAACAGTCCCTGATGCTTCACAGACTGTGTCTAGAAAGACCATCATCTTGTCAGTGCAGGAAAAAAAATCTGCTTCTCTAAGCAAACTGAATCTGCTTATCAGCTGCAAATAGAAACCTTAAGCCTGGCAGTTTTTCAAAGAGTGGAACTGGTGAAAGGTGTTTCTAAATTACACCTGAAACAATCACTTGCTTTGAAGTTCTGATATGTCATGTTGTGCTGCCAATCAAGATATGTCACCAGCACATCTTGTTGCATCATACCATGTCTGGCATTACCAAAACAAAGCCTTACACAACATGTGCTTGACAGGACTGGATTATGTCACTTCAAAATAGAAAAATACCTTGAACGTGCGAATATTCTGAGCCTTTGTTTCAGAGGTAAATCAGGGCTGTGTGAGTGAGCTTACCTGGCAGCAGCCTTAAAAGAAAGTGCACTCTCTCTCCTTTTTCCTTAAATTTTCACCTACCCCTTCATCCTAAGCCTCTAGTATTTTTCTTTTTTTGAATCAGTAGTTGGATCATAAACCCTGCTCTTGACAGAGAGATGGCAAGTACTTGAAGAATGTACTTCCGCTGTGTAACCAGATATTTGAGGTGAGAGGGGTGGCTGTAGCTCAAGATGGAGGATTGCGACTGGGACTGGGAATCAGATTTAAGGCCCGCAAGGTCTATTGTGATCATCTAGTCTGACCTCCTGCATAACACAGGCCAAAGAACCTCACCCAGTAATTTCTGTATCAAGCCCATAACTTCTATGTGAGCTGGAGCATATCTTTTAGAATGACATCCACTCTTGATTTAACAATTTCAAGTGATGGGCGATTCCACCACATCCCTAGGTAGTTGTTATAGGTCTTATTGTAGTGCCTAGGAGCCCTACGCAACAAACCAAGATGCCATTGTGCCAAACGCTGTACAAACCACAGGACAAAGACAGTCCCTGCCCCAAAATCTTACATTCTAATCATAAGACAAGAAACAACAGATGGGCTACAGCCAGGGGAGTACAAGGAAACAGTGAGGCAGTATTTGTCAACAAGCTAGGTAGTGGTCTCAGCACACCAGCAGCCAAACATTGTCAAGTATTTTGTAAGCATCATGGCAGGGCAGAATTTTAAAGAGGGATTTAAAGGAAGATAATGAGATTGCTTTTTGGATGGTTATGAGGGTGTCCTCCCAACTGTGAAGGCAAGTATGAGAGAGAACACAAAAGTGCTTGTTTGGAAATTTAACAAGTAGGCAATGGGTGCTGGTATCATGGGCCAGTTCGAGGTGGGAGCTGACTTTTTTTGATTCTGAATGAGAAAGTATAGGTAGGGTGGGAATAGGTAGTGACCAGCCTTGAGAGTGAAGACAAGTGGCTTATGTTTGATACATTAGAAAAGAGGGAACCCCAAGCCTCCCCATACACACCTGCCCGGAGGAGCCCCCAGCCAGCCTCCCCACCCCAGACCCCAAGCTGCCGGGAGAAAAGCATGCATCTCTATTCTCCTCAGCCACCCCAAAACCTGCATGAGGCATAATAAATCAAAAACTTCCCCCCCAAAACCCTGCAACCAGGGGTCTGGCGGCCACAGCAGCACCAGGGGAGGCTGAGCCTCTCCATGCCTATTATTCCCATGGTGACTGAATGTGTTTGTGGATAAGACTACCCAGAGGTAAGGTGTAGAGGGCAAAGAGAAGGGAATCAAGGATAGGACCTGAGGAACCACTATGGAAAGTTGGAGGTAAGTTATTCCAATAATTAATTCCCTCACTTAAAATGTATTTCCAGTTTAATTTTCAATATTGCCAACCCCATGCTTTCAAAATTCGTGAATTAGGTGCTCAAATCTTGAATTTTAAAATATTAAATGAAGTGGTTTTTTTTCTCTTCTGTGGTTGGAGACTTTAGGTTTCACATTTTCAAGCCCTTCTCTGCAGCTCTGAGGGCTAGAAGCTTACTAAAAAAAGTGCTGAGATTCTCAAGTGATAAGATGATTTCAGAAGTTGGCTTTGAGAAAAAAACCCACATTGTGGAATTTGCATTAAAATTGCAAGCCTTGGCAATACTAGATTTTGTATAGCTTCAACTTCCAACCATTGGATCACATTAGGCCTTTTTGCTAGATTAGAGAGTCCTCTTCTATCAGAAATCTCTGCCTGACATAGGTGCAATTAGATTGCTATCAAGTCGCCTCAACTTTCTCTTGGATAAACTAAATTGATTGAGCTTCTTAAGTCTGTCACTATGAGGCATGTTTTCCAGACCTTGAATCATTCTTGGAGCTCTTTGCTGAACCCTTGTGTGAAGTGTGACATCAGAACTGTTCACAGTATTTCAGTAATGGTTTTACCAAAATGGCATATACTGAGGTCCTACCACCTCTCTACCCCTTCTTGATATTCCTGTGCTTACACATCCAAGGACCACATTTGTACTCTTAGCTACAGCAACACACTGGGAGCCCACATTCAGTTGGTTATTTATCATTACCCCCAAGTTATTTGTTTTGTTCTTAGATTATTACCTTGCATTTGGCTGTTTTGGACCTCATGTTGTTCAAATAGCCCATTTTACCAAATTATCCAGCTTGGTCTGTACAACTGACCTGTCCCCATCATTATTTACCACTCCACCAATTTTTGTGTCAACTGCAAATTTTACCAGCTATGATTTTATATTTTCTTCTAGATCATTGATAAAGATACTGAATGGCATTGGACCGTGGGACCCTGTGACGGGGTGTATCTACCACACACTGGCCCAGCATTGTGGGCTGAGAAGGCCACACTCCTCTGTCCCTGCTGGGCATGCTCAACCTGGAGACAAGATCTAAGAGGAAGCAGTTCCATTCAGTTGGTCCAGACTGCTGAGGAGGAAGGATTGCAGGTTCCCTCACAGGAGCTGCTGGAGCCCCAGACCACAGAGGCCAGACATTCTGAGCCCTAGACAGATCCCCAGCTGGCTGCGGAAGCCAGAGATGGGATTGAGCCTTCAGGAATTTCGCTAGTCGACGGCCCCAGAGGACCCATGGACTATTGCATTGGAAGACAGGGTAGGAGGTAGCCCAGGGGAAATCGACATTGATCTGGTTGTAGGATCAGGAAATAGGACAGTGTGTTTTGGCAGATCCCTGCTGACCCAATGGTGAATACAGTTGCCACTGTCAGGGCCCTGGGTGGACCCACTGGAGTAGGGAGGGCCTAGGTCACCCTACCTCGGCCACCACCTTCCTTGGGCAACTAGGCCCCGCAACTCCACACAGGAGGGAAGCCATAGTGACTCTGGCTGCTAGGCCACAAGCCCCACACAGGAGGGTAACTATAGGGACTCTGGCCACTTGGTCACGCTGCCCTGAGAGCAAGGGCAGGCCCAAGGGACTCTGGCTGCTAGTCTGTACTACCCCACTTTATAGGCTTTAGCCAGCTGAGGCATAACCCCTCATCGACCATATGCAACCTGACATCCCATGACAGGATGTGTCTACCCCACGACATACCCCACTACAAATACCCCCATTGGATGATGATTCTCCATTTACAAATTACTTTTTGCAATGTAAGAGTTAACCAGTTTTTACATCCATTTAACATGGGTTACGTTGATTTTTATATAGTGCTAATTTTTTTTTTTTTTACTCAGAATGTCATGGACGACTAAGTTAAATGCCTTACAGAAGTCTAAGTATACTATGTCAACACAGTTACCTTTCTCAAATTCTTTTAATACTCTGGGGTGCAAGCTATTTGATTCTGCAGATTTAAAATAGCTTAACTTTAATAGTTGCTGTTTAACATCCTCACTACTGATTACTGATGGAATAGAAACAGTGATAATTAAATCCTAAGATATGAATACATCATCTTGCTGCTTTCTGAATACAATATAGAAATATTTATCAAATACTTCTACCTTTTCTACATCATTGATAACTATATTATCCATGCCTAGTATCAGACCATACCATTAATAGAATTTTGATTTTTTTATATATTGCAAAAATTGTATGTCCTTTTTTTTTTTTCATGGATACCTTTAGCTTCCATTATCAATTATCTGCATTCCTAACTGCTCATTTCTACTCAGATGCTTAGAGAGGTTCTGATCCTATTCCCTTATCTGAATTGTTGGCATTTAGCAGAGTCCTAACAGTACCCCACTGTGTGATTTATCAGTTTGTACAGTGATCCATAAGTATTCCAAGTTTTGTCATTCTGAATTGTCAGTTATTCTAAACTAGGTAATTGTGTATGTTATATAGTGTTCCATCCTGCTTCCCATCTACCCACTCTCTCTTTCCAAACTAGGGTGTATCCAGTGATTTTAACTTTCCAGTTACTTGACTCATCTCTCAAACATTTTGATAGAAGATACAAAGTTGAGACCACTTCCTTGTGTGAGGTGCAAAAATTCTGAGGCTGGACTTAAATTCAGGTCTTGTATTTAGTCTTTCAAAATACCTTTTTTGTTTTAAAAAAGGTGTTCTTCTGAGCACACGTGCACAATTACTCGCACACAATAATAGAGATGTGTCCATGTCATAACATCCAGATTTTGGTTCTGGTTCATGACCACATGAACTAGAGTGGGAGTACCTCCTTATTGAACTTGGATAAATATTCCACCCCAAACTATAAATAGGCTTAACTTGACTCAAAACTCAGTCCAGGTCACCTCAGAACTTATCAAAACTTTGTGAAAATGCACAGCAAAATCTGGGTTAGTAATGAATCCCAAAACCCGGAAAGATTTCGTATGTGAAATTTTCATACAGCTTTAATCCAAGGTGGATATAACATGGAGTTTGTGTAATTTGACACCAAAAGTATCAAATTCCTTTATCTCTGTGGAAGTTGGGAAAATAAGTTAACATTCACAATCAGTTATAACTTCTTCAATGGCCAAAATAGAGAGACATTTAAATGACATATATTATGCTAAAAAGACTAAATCAACAAGTTATAGCTTAAGAAGGAGGTAGGATAGCATGTTTGCCGTGGGACCTTGCCTGAGATGGAGCTGAAGTGGCCCAAAATTGATTTTAATGCACCTTGGAAATTCTTTTGTTTAATGTTCCCAATTTGTGGATGAATGTTTTGTTTCAGAGACTGAGAGGAGAAAAAAAAATTGACTGCAGAAGCTGTGGCAGGTTTAATTATATTTGAGGATATAGAGGAGATCAAAGCTGAAGAGATAAAAGCAGCAGTTACTGTATGGGCTGAAAATATCTCCCAAATCATAAACACCCTTAAGTACAGTGCTTCAGAATCAGCCACCTTTAAGTCAGGAGAGAGTCACAGCTGAAATGGAAGTCCTCTAGTTACAATATTTTATGACTTGCATTGCCTGCCTTTGGCTAGCCCTGTACTTACACAGGCACCAAAATGTCTGGGATCATTCACAAAAAACAGTAAAGCAAACATTTCCACCTTGGTCAGTGGTTCTAAAATAGCCCCCCATGAGCGGTATTGCTTGTGGATTGCTCTGCAGAGATGGCAGTTGGCTGTTGGCTAATAAAAATCCATCTTTAGCCACAAATATAATTGGAACCCCTACTGCGGTAACGACTCTGTCACACTTTTCATTAGCTGGGAACGTTTTATTTTGGGAGGCATGGGTTTGTTTTCCTCCCAGATTTTAATGATAATGTATGATCCATTAATAATGAAATGTATCAAAACTGATAGATCTTTTTGAATGCTTTTATATATAAAGAGAGTAAGATGTAATGATATGCTGCCAACCTTTTAAAAAAGGGGTCTCTCTCAAAATTCTTTTGCCTCAGTCAAACTCTCGCTCTGCCCCCCCATGAGGCAATTCCATACTCTATCCCCCTCTTCCCCTAAAACAATCTTTCCATTGTTTCAGTGCCCCCTCTGAATGCATTAATCCTTCCACCCATACCCGCGGCCTAGTACCCTTGATGTATTCTTTCCCCATCCTTAACATCTCATGGAAGCTCCTTTACTGGGCTTCCTTTCCTGCAGCAGCAAGTAGTTGTCCTGCAGCCTTTACTGGCAAATTAGTAGTCGTCAGGTCATCGTGTGGTCTCTGGCTGTGGGGTGGATGGCCAGGTGGGCAGTCTCCCCTAGTCGGTGAGAGTGCGCATAAGCAAGTGAGGATGCTGTGTGGAGTGAGTTTTACATTGAAGGGTCATTGCAGGAACTGGCATCCAGGCTTCTTCCCACTACTGACTCCTCAGGCACCAGGAGGGAGAGAACTGGACTATACAACCTACAGTTGAGACTGCAGCAGTTTGGCCCCCTGTTCCTCTCCTCCTCCTCTTGTGTTGCTGCAGCCAATGCCTCCCCACCGCCAAAGTCTTTCCCCAATGCCAGATTCTTTCATTTTCATTGGAAAGGCTGTGGCAGCATGACCCTACACTGCTAAAAATAGCAGTGTAAACTGAGGAGGGACTGGTTGTATGCACAGAGAGCCGTGTAGGGTACAAGCCCTAAGGTTCTGACATATCTGTGCTCTACTGACTTAAGCAATGCCTTACCACCTACACTGCTATTTATACCCTTGCTGGGGATGGGACACACAGTGTACGTACTGTACATGAGTGTGCAGTGGAGTTATCCTTAAAGTCAGTTCTACTATGAAAACAGATATCTTATACAAGAGAACCACTCCCTTTATTCAGAGTCATAGTCCCTGATAAAAAAAATAGGTAGTCTTGCCGAATGAGCAGTAATGGGAGAGGGAGCTGAATTCTATTTCTTCTCATGTGTCATCAAAAGAATTGTTAACTAAATTCAAATTTCAGGGCTCAATTCTTCCCTCGGTTACATGTGTGCAATTCCACTGAACAGAGTAGAGTATAAACTGAAGACAATGGAATTGCATCGGGTAAACCCGAGGACAGAATTTGGCTTGCAGAATCTTTATAACTGCTGCTGAAGAATGAGAAGAAAAGAACCCAGCTTCACTTTCAGCTCCCAAGTTGTTTTTCTAGGACTGGCAATTAGAAATGCTATTTTAATCTCTGTGGAATAATCACAAATCCTAGTTATTCTACCTGGATAAATCTCTTTTCTTTCACAGTCAATTTTACCTTCATGAAAATAGTCAATCCCTTTACTCACACAATGGTTATATGGACAAAAGTTGCTAACGTTCTTGAGTACTTACCATTCTCCCTTCCTTCACCCTCGCTTTGTGACAGTCTGCTGTTTCCCCTAGGAGTTTGCCTATTTTTGTTTGAAGAGTGGGACATTTTTGGTTTTACTAGATTTAATCAATTGCTTGATTAAAAATGAGCAGATATAGTCCTTTGATCAATTAAGGACACAATATAATTACACAGACATACCAATACTTTCCAAAGTCAGACATTTTGCATTATAATGATACTTTAATGATCAGATGCATATCGCACTTCAAAGATTTTTTTTTAAAATATCTAACAGAAGCAGATTATCTATAATCCATGCAAAAATTCCTATGAGAATCAAACCTTCAAAGCTCCACTGGGGCAGTCCCTCTGCAGTTTCTAGGAGAGGTTCTCTCTTTCCCGTTGACAATCCAGTCACTAGCAACTGCAGGGAGGCTTCAGCTTTGTGCTCAAATCTGGGAAAGGCTTATCAGTCCTACAGTGGGTATCAGAGGGGCTAAAATTATATTTCCAAGTCCATCCCCCTACAAAGGATGCCCTTTCAGAAATAAACCTAGATACCTTGTTAGCCTTAGAGAAGGAGATAAGACAAAGTCCAGTGTTTCAGGCTTTAGAGTGAGCGCCAACAGAAAACTCCAAGGGACGGTTAAGCTGTATATATTCAATTCCCAAGTCCACTGGGGTATACTGTCCAGTTTTAAATCTAAAGCCCTTAAACCTCTTTATGGCTGCCCAGCTGTTTTGCAGGGAAAGGCTCAAAGCCATGGTTTACAATGGGGATTTTCCAGCAAAAACTGGATCTGAGCAAAGCCTCTGGTAGCTTGGATACATGGTTATGCTATGGGAGATCCCTAAGAAGATATATGAGCTACAGGAGACTTCCTGGAAAGCAATACTGTACGGTAGGAGGGGTTGGGAATTAAGCCTGTATGTGGCTCCAAGGTTTTTCACCTCAGTTATGAGACCCATTCCTCATGTCCTAAAAATCTGGCAGTGAAAATGATAATTTATTTAACTGCCTCGATTTCAGCCTAACCAGAAGAGCTCCTAAAGTAGGTTATTGTGTTCACACTCCATCCAGTAAGGGTGGTCAGCTTTATAGTAAAGCAAGAAAAATCTGTATTAAACCTGTAACGTGGGCAGACACCTCGCACGCACCTCTCATGGCCACAGGTAATTCTGCAGTACCTTACCTCTGTTTCCCCCTCTGCAAGGCACTTAAAGAACTCATCCAGTTCAAAGCTAGTTCAAAGAGCCCCCTGCTGGGATCCAATTAATTGAGTCCTCTGGTGCATATTGACCCTCTAGACCGCAACCCTAGTTCAGTTCTCGCTCCTGATAATCCAAGAGTCTTTCAAAAATAAAACACAAACTCACACGGGCTTCATCCCAGGTTCAGCTGGGCACAGCCCTGCCTCCCCGAGTAACTGTTGTTCTGCTTTCCAGTACCTCCAGCCTGGAGTGTCTTTCTCCACAGACCTTTCCAGCTGGGCCTTTGCAGTCTCTCCCCTGCTTGGACAGGGTCTCTCCCAAGCCTCCCTGCCTGGAGAGCTGTTCTCACTCTCCCCTGCTTCTTGAGAATTTTCCACTGCTGACTCAGGGCCCTGCAAGAGCCTTCTTACACCCTGCAGTATTTCTACAGCTGCAGTTTCCTGAGCTTTCCTTCTTCACTGCAACTTCCTGCTCCTTTTGTAGTGGAATCAGGTGATTCCTCATGGAAGGATGGCTGATCCTGTCATCAGGATTGGCTTAGCCACCCAGTTACAAATACCTTTACTTAGATTTTACTTACTGGGATTCACAATGGATTCCAAGGTCTTGATTCTAAACTTTCACAGTGCCCAGTCCAAAAGGAGTGGACAAAAATGTGACAGGACATGATACATGATATTCCTCTTCTCTCAGAGGTGCCAGTGTATTTTATGTCACATCTAGAGAACTTGTACCTTACTAGGTAATGGAAGGGAGGTATTTTTCTTTGTTTTATATTCAAGATGTTAAGTCTACTTATTGTAGAAACATGGTGAACTATAAAACACTTTACCTTTGAGGATATTAAAGTTCTCTGTTTTCATTTCCCAGTTGCCTTAGTCTTTCACCATTCAACATAGGCAAGTACAGAAGATAAGCCCTTCTCAGAGACATGAAGAAAATGTGTTACCTTTAAAGCAACACCCTTAAGAAAGCAGTAAATAGATTATGCTGATCCACTGATGTGGTTTCTTTTAAACATTTCTAACAGATGTGTCAGCATATTCTGAAAAAATAAAGGATTACTATGTGATACAATACGTTGCAACCTCTAATACAAATTATTACAGCATATGTTGATGAGGTCTAGAAATATATTGTGTTTTTAACTATCACAATTAGGATGTAAGAATTAGAGGTAAACTGTCTAATTGTCAGCAATTTCTTAGCAATACATAATAAACTAAACAATTTATTAGGACCACACTGATTCAAGCGTTGTTGATGTAATCTGTATTATATCTGATTATGCAAAGTTTAAAAAATCCTTTCTAAATTTGATGTTCAGACTGAGGCTTATGACAGATATAAAAAAGGATAAGGAGAATTTCAGGTCTGGGTAAACACTGGCCATGTTTGATAGACGTACATATCTGGAAACTCCACCCATAATCACATCTATTCTGACATAAATATAGATGAAAATGAAAGAGCAAAATACTAGCAGCTCTGCTGCTTTACACTCTTGCAAAAAGCCACTAATACTCAGTGTCTGATTTTCAGTGAGGCATCAATCTAGGCTCTGCTTGTGCAGAAGCATCTCGCCTGCAGACCAGCCTCCATACTTGCTTTTCCAGTAATAACACCTCCCTGCTCAAGGTGATGAAATCTATATCATCTATCTGCCCAGGCGTTTGTGTAAGCTTGGGCATTCATAAAGTTGTGAGTACAAGAGAAGAGCAGGGGGTCAAAAAATCAGGCCCTTAGCACATAAGTGATGATTTTCATATAAGTAGGAGTTTGGTCGTTGGATTCCAGGATGCATTTCCCAGTATATTAACAATTTTAAAGTGGGTCACAGTTTGAACCAAAACCGTTTCACAGTCTCCATTTTAAAATAGTCATCCTTCAATTGAAATTTCTGTTTATATTCAAACTAGCACAACAGACATTACTGTGCTTTTGCATCAATATTTTTCTTTCACACTGTACAGTACATTCTGAGAGTATAAGCAAACCACGTCAGAAATGGACAGGAAAAGTTTCTTCTCGGAGTTTTGCAAATGGACATGAGTTTGGATTAGAACTAGCACTTAACAGGGGCTAGCAGAATCGCATGATCATAATGAAGTTTACAAATGTTAGCTCACTATAAAATAAACTCATTGTTGCTAAATCACTTTGGGGACCTTTTTCCTCATAAATACCCCTGGTTACCCTAAAAAAAGATGTGAACTGTTTAAAAAAAAAAAGACCAAATTCTCCAGTAACTAACCCATGTAGTCCCACTGAAAGCAAGAATTCCATTGGCTATAAATCACTGGGGAATTTGGTTAGCATTATTTAAATATATATTGTCACAATCTGAGATCATTAGCCACAAACCACAGTGCTGCTTTGTTTGGAAAGTTTTCTGCTATGTTAAATTCACCCCCACATGTACAATTGTATTCCCTGACTCCATGCCAGAGACCAAAATGTTGTCTGTATTGCATTGGATTGGTGTGCGCACACACACTCTTTTCATATATTACAGTGGATCATCAACAAGGAAATTAAATCCTAATATATCATCAAATCATAGGCTTTATAGAGATTTGGAGGCGTAAATGGTTTCACACCCATCTTCACAGCACTCTGGTCCAATTACAGCAATGTTCTGCCTCAGTAGAGAACGAGAATGCTGATTTTTGCCTTAGCAGAAAGCAAGGCAGATATCCTCCAAATTGCATGCAACACCACCTCCTTGCTGTAATTATGAATATTCTAGTGAGAAGAAATTTCATGTTCTCTCTATACCCCTTTAGTCACCAGCGAAGTGAATGCATCCAAGCTCAAGCTCTGATGGGGGCCCAATCTGCAGCCTGTTAGAGTCAATGGAACAACTCCCATTCTTCTTCGAGTGATTGCTCATATGCATTCCAATTAGGTGTGCGCGCGCCACGTGCATGTTCGTCGGAAGACTTTTTACCCTAGCAGCACTCGGTGGGTCGGCTGGGCGCCCCCTGGAGTGGCGCCGCTATAGCGCCGAATGTATACCCCAGCCGACCCGTCCGCTCCTCAGTTCCTTCTTACCGCCCATGTCGGTCGTTGGAACTGTGGAGCGCAGCTTAGCTGTCCTCCACTTCCCTAGCTTTTCACTCGTTTTTCCTATAGTTATAGTGTATATAGTTCAGTCTTCGCGTTATAGTTAACTTTTATTGTTTTTTAGTAATAGTTAGTGTAAATAGTGAAAGGGGTTGGGGCTTAGCCCTTTTCTCCCTCCCCCGGTGCCGGGCCCATGCCCGGCTCACCGGGGTTCAAACAGTGCTCGACCTGCCGTAGGCCGATGCCCACAGGAGACCCGCACAGCTCCTGTCTTAGGTGCCTCAGGGAATCCCATTTGGCGGACAAGTGCCGCATTTGCAAGGCTTTTAAGCCCCGAACGAAGAAGGAGTGGGACATTCGCCTTAGGCAGCTCCTAATGGAAGCGGCACTCACTCCTCCTGCACCGACTCCGCAGCCGGCACCGGGAACAAGTTCTGCCTCCGCACCGGGAACCTCTGGCACCGCAAAGACCCCACACCAGCCATTGTCTCATCCACGGCACCGGTCACTCTCCCCGCGGGGGAAGAAGTGCAAGACTCCTGCGGTACCCGCATCTGGGGCGCAGTCTGAGTGCACACCGAGAGCGGATTGCCCGGCACCTTCATCTGCCGCGGCACTGCCCACAACTGCACCGCCGATTCCGGCCTCACAGGGGCCGTTGAGTCCGGTGCCCGTTGACCCCCCGGCACTCGCCGCGGTAGAGCTTATTGTGCCCTCTACACCAGAAACTTTCACAACGGCGAGAGACCTGATTGCCCTCACGGACCCAGGACCGCCTCAGCCCCCGGCACCGCCGGTGTGGGCCCCTCGGTCTCTCGGCTAGCCAGCCATGATGAGGCACCCCTCGCAGGGCACAGTCCCAAAGCTTCAGCACTTCAGTCCCCTGCTGGAGTGAAAGTAGAGCCCCTGTCAGATTCTATTACCACAAGATGAAAGCAGAATGAAAATAAGTATGGTGTAGAGGAGTGCTTCTCAAAGTCGGGCCACCGCTTGTGCAGGGAAAGCCCCCGGCGATCCGGGCCGGTTTGTGTACCTGCTGCGTCCGCAGGTTCGGCCAATTGCGGCTCCCACTGGCTGCGGTTCGCTGTCCCAGGCCAATGGGGGCTGCGGGAAGGGTGACCAGCATATCCCTTGGCCCACACCGCTTCCCGCAGCCCCCCTTGGCCTGGGACGGTGAACCGCGGCCAGTGAGAGCCGTGATCGGCTGAAACTGTGGACGTGGCAGGTAAACAAACCGGCCCGGACCACTGGGGCTTTCACTGAACAAGCGGCGGACTGGCTTTGAGAAGCACTGGTGTAGAGGACAAAATCCAGGGCATCCTACTTTGCATACCTGCCATACGCTGTACCCACCGCTAGTGAGAAGATAATAACAATAACAACAACACATTGCTTGGTGACTTTTTAAAAATCAAATCATATACTCACACTTTGAGGCCTGACCACCTGTATATATCACAGGTCACCAATACAACTCAACACCCAGGCTTGACCCATCAACCAAAATTATATTTGCATATCACTTTAACAAAGAATAAAAAAAAAAACCCACCACCAATACACCAGCACACCAACCAAAATAAACCTCTCAGTGCAAAGTAGAAGGGCTTCCCTAGTTTTCCCTGGAGAATGAGCTTTGACCTATGTGCTCTACCGGGTGTTTGAGAAACTCTGCACAAAGCACTGCTGGTAAATCCTGACAAGCTTATACAGAATGTGAGTTAGTGTCTTTCACTGATAAGGGAGCCTCCCGGAAGCCAACAGATATCACAGACCTGATATAGATGTAACATACAGGAAAAAAGCACCTTTGCTATACTGTACACAGAGTCTTTTAGATAAAAAATCTTTTAAGAGTTGAACATAAAATGAAGGCTGGCCCGTTATTTGCTGGAGGATGGGAAGGGCTACTTCAGAGTCATTTTAGCCTCTAGAGTAAATAGAGCATTTAAGCGGTTTTAGAAACATGTATTATATATGAGAGCAGAGCCAGTGCAGAGTATTGAATAATCCATATCTATGACTTTAGAAAAACCAAACAGTGAGTCAGATCCTTGGCTATGCACTCTGGTGGTACAAGTAGTGTAGAAAAGCAGCACAATTGGCCACCCAGGGATTCTCCTGATTGGGGGGGGGCAGTGGGGGATGTCCCTGGATGGCATAAAGCTGGTGTAGCTGGCTCCTACTCCAATCCTTCCCATTGAAAAAGGGTGTGTGAAGAGTCATAACCACAAGGAAGGGCTGTGACCAGGTACTACAGCTCTGTGAAGAGCCCAGGCTGGCATATTAGCCCCCTGCGGCAATAGATAACTTGCCCTCAAGCTGCTCTGAACTACATTGGACATGAGGAGAAACATGTCCCAGAATTAAGTAGCAGCAAATGGTTCCTTTGCAGTTCCTCTCTTCTGCTGTAATCAACAGTTATTGTGTGCAGCTGTGGACTGAGCGCTGGCACTAGAAAGCCCCAGTTGTGCCTGTTCAGAACTGTTTTGATTGATCCCCCTGTTATTTATTCAGGGCACGTGGTATCTATATTAAAATATGCATCAAACTTTGTGATGAATAATTGAACTTCAAGTTTCAGGCCACAGCAAATTATTAGAGAGGAGTTTAAAAAAATAGGTGGCTAAGTGCTTATAATGAAAAACTACTGCATCCCTTTGCACAATGATGGGAAAGTGTCTCTGTTGTAAAGATGATGTCACAGAGCGGATGTTTCATTTGTGAGTTCTGGGAATGTTTTCCCTCTAGAAAGCCAGGCACTGGCAATTGCGACATTATCTGTGGTTTGACTTTAAGGCAAATCTTTCCATGGTTTTCCTGCAGGAACTGTAACAATTCAGAGTAGTGATTAAACACACGTCTCATGCTGGTTAAGACTCCTCTGTGATATGTTCCGGGACTGAATTCCTTTCCGTTCTGTTTTTATATGTTTGGTAATTATATAGCAATAAGTTAAACTTGAGAAATGCAGTAATGTGAAAATGAAGAAATATAGCTTTCCTGTTGAAACAGTATAGTTAAGGAAAAAAGCGTGTGTGTGTGTGCGCACGCTCCCAGTAGCAAGTGATTAATAATATTTAATATGAGAGAAGTGACTCATAGCCTTTCAAGTGGATTATAAGTATCTCTATTAGGATGGCTGTGAAATAAACATCCCAGATATGATTTACTGGTCCAGATGTTTCAGCAAAGAATGCTTTCCCTTATTTCTACAGATATTTTTAAGAAGATGGAGTCCTTGCTGGCAGAAGAATGTCTATAGAAGTAACTGCATTCACTGGGGCTCTCAGTTCCCATGTAAGAAGTCAGCTGATAATTCCAAATGAAAAACAAAGGGTGAAGGGAGGACTGGTATGCTCCTTCGTTTATTTCTCTGTATGACAAGACAGACAAAAGACCTGTAAGGATGATTATTTACAAGGAAGCTTGTTGCCCATTAATAAAATACAGAATAATTCTGACAAACACAATCAACTGTAATACAGTAAGGTTCGCCTTATTCTAGTCTTAGCAATAGCTCCTTAAGTAATGAGTACCTAATAGCCACCGGAAGCCTAAGTTTGTTTATGCTTTCAATAGCCCCTGTCCCTCACTTCCATCCAGTCTTTCTGGTTACAGTTGTGGGTTCTCAACTACTTTTCAATTCTTTTTCATAAGGTGACAGAAAACCCACAAACATCAACAGTGGTAACATTTTGTAACCAAGAACTCGCTTTTAGAACAGGCTGCAGCTGTGTACGAGGTAAGCCTCAGTGCTTCTTTCCCAGAGTTGAATAGAATATTAGCTCATTTTGTTTCAATATAATAGGATTAATTGCCCTGGGACTGATGTTAATGTGTTGCCATGAAAATACGTAGCACTTTTTATCTTTAAAACTGCTTGCAGACATTAGTCATTAATCCTCGCCATCCTTCTAAATCGGTGAGTACTGTTATCCTTATGATATAAGTAGAGAAGCTGAGGTAAAATGTTTGAGACTTACCCAACACCAAAAAAAAAGGCATTGGAAAAAGCTATGATTACAAATGTGGGGGTTCTGTCTCCTTGTCCTAGGCACAGATCATTTATGCATCCCCTCTGCAATTCCTTTGCAGCCAGTTTGTCTTGCATGAATTTCCATTTTCTGGGATTCTGCAATGACAATAAATGGGAACATTTCTTGAATCTTATAGAACAAAACTTTGACTTCTATGGTCTTGTCTAGACTAGGAAAATAGGTAACATAGAAAGGCACTAAATGTAGCATAGCATTCTAATTCATGGTAGAAATATGTACTGTGTACCAATTCTGTCTTTTTTTTTAATTAAAAAAACCTGTACTATTAAGGAAAGAATATTGTATTTTGTATTACAGCTTTGAATAAATATTTTCTCAAAAGAAAATAATAGAATCACAACATTTAAGTAAGTTAGGACTTTCACAGTCAAGTCAAATGATTTGTGAGCTCTCTCAATAGCTCTGCGTTTCTTTGGACAAAGGCAGGAAGCAACTTGTTTGACAGCTATCAGTCAACAGCAGATTATGAGAAATAAATATTTGCAGTGCAGTTCCAAGTGCTGGATTGTCTCTGTACCACTTGTGACATTGCCACCTTGCTTCTCTCTTGAGGAAGGGTAAGCGTGTGGTTATGGCACTCGACTCAGATCTAGCTTCCATTCCCAGTTCTGCCTCAGACTTCCTCTGTGATAGCAGGCAAGTTGTTCAGTCTTTCTGTACATTGATGGTACATTCCACCACCCTTGGTCTGTTTTGTCTAGATAGACTGCTCTACAGGGCAGGGATAGTCTCTTGCGATGTTCCTATATAGCCTTTACACAGCGGGGCCTTGATTTTGATTCTGAGGAATCTAGTTGCTACTGTAATAAATGTTGTGATGCATTATCCCTGCCTTTCATGTAATAATTATTATTAATTCCCTCCATTACATATGCATTATTCTGCACAGAGTGCTTTTTGTTTGGTAACTATGAGGATGGGATGACTGTAGGGTGTTGGAGGGCCAGAAGAGTATAGGTAGTATATGTTGGAGGTGGTCCTGTCCAAATCAGGATTCGGTGTAACAGAATTGCATGACAGTCCTCTATGCAATGAGTCATGAGGGTCAATGTTTTGGTTAGAGGGTATTAGAGAACAGTGATGAAGACATGCAAATCACAAATGATGTGAAAAACTGCCCCAAAGTGCTCAGAATATGGGGAGGCATAATATGACCATTATATTTCCTAAGAAATGCCCATTAAATCAACAAAATTGGAAAGCTTAAGTATATAATGTATTAGCTCATAATGTCTTCAGCTGAGAAGTACATAGTATCACTTTAACTTTTGCCATTCAATCCACAGTGCTTTTCCGTACCAACATTTTTACTGGCATGTCTGCACTGCTGTTGGGATGACTAAAATAACTCAAAGCTGCTAAAGATTCAGGAACCTTCCAGACATACGTGAAGCAGCAGCAATATTTAAAAATCTTCATAAGCTTCAGCAGTTTCTAAGGGAAATGGGCACCAGGTCAGCACTCAGAGAGATAAAATCCATTTGAGAGAGTCTAACTTTTCATAGTGCTGCTTTTCATCGTCTTGGCAGCTCAGCACTGACAAGAAATAGTGGGGGTTTTATTTCAGGCCTCAACAGCTGCTAAAAAGAGGACATAAGAAAAGAATTAGCCCCTCTGACTATATGCCGCTAGAAATGGTGATGGGATTAAAGTGTATTTTGCACAGTTCCGTAGTGTATCACAAGTAATCAGCTGGCTCTGCAACATTATTGAAATTTCTTTAAGCCCATCATTAGTGTTTCTCACTTGACATTCTTAGCAATTAATCCCTGTGCCCTGAGATTGAGTCTCTTGCTGCGAGGCCCTGATATCCAAACATTATATCTAAAATTAGTCTTGCATAACTACATGGGAAATAGCATGATCCTGTGAATACAGCACCGGACTTGGAGTCAGGGCACTAAATCCTGGCTTTGACATTAGCCTGCAGTGTGACCTTGGGCAAGTCACTTCAGTTTGCCTCAGTTTCCCTTACCCAACTTGGCTGTCTGGTTTATTTAGGCTGTAAGCTGTTCCAACTGTCTCTTACTATGTGTACATAAGCATCTCACATAATAGGGCCTCCATCTTGGCTGGGCCTCTAGATGCTGCTGTAATGCAAATAATAATTATAATCCTCTTAAAACCATACACCTTTGTTTCTGTAATTATTTACTCTTAATTGCCCATCAATGAATTTGAGAAGATCTACACTATGATGCAGCAAGGAACACTGCATAGTAAACTTTCACTAGCACAAGCAGCCCTTCCTTTCCCCATATTTGCAGGGTGACTGCAGCAGCCCTGAAGAGCTCTGTATAAGCTTGAAAGCTGGTCTCTGTCACCCACAGAAGTTGGTCCAATGAAATATATTACCTCCCCCACCTTGCCTCAATACTTTCAAACTGGGGCACCTCAAATCAGACCTTCAGCTCAACAATTAGGCAAAGGAAGCTGTGGTGTTCATTGTCTATAAAAATCAGGCCAGTTATGAATATTAGATTTAAATACATATGCCTTTAAATGAAAGGGGGAGATATAAAAATACAAGAGAAAAAAGTACTGTGCCTCCAGATCAGTTTTTGAATAGTAGCGAGGAGTGGCCTTGATTGGGGGAGGCTGGTCTTACTGGCCCCTATGTATTGCCACCTGTGTGGCACCAGCTGGTAAAGCAGTAGATCTAGTACAGCAACATCGTCAGGATCCAATAGAGCAGTAAGTATAGGAGGAAGTTACAGGCCCGACATCCCCTCAGCAAAGCCCTTGTGCAGTCCCTTCGAAATGGCTGCCAGAGCACTTCTAGGGGGAATATTTATTTCCGTGGGTATTTGTGATGCTTTTGCTTCCTATGAACGTTCTGATGAATAACATTTCACTCATGCTAAAGTTTACAAATAAGTGAATGAGGAGGATTGTGGGTCTCAGCAGTGTGATTTGGTGTGTTTTATACACCAGGGTATTCACTTTTTTTTTTTTTTTGCCATTTTCTTTATTTTGCTTTAATAAACTGAAATAGGCCCAAACCAAAATCTGGGATCTGAATAGCTCTAGACTGAAGAGTTTCAAATCCAGATCCAAGTTCTGCAGCTTGTGCCCATACTACTGTACATATAAATAAGAGAAGCCTCAAAAACAGCTTTAGGGCAACAAAGTTGATAGGGTAACCTCAATATAGTTAAAGACCCAACTAATCAAAGTCACTCAGTTACCTCCTTCTGGGCCAGTTTTCTGTCCAATCAGCTATTCTATATTTATTTTATGCTCCTTCAAATATCTTATTAATTTTCTATTACTTAGGTTTTATAGCTCTTCCTGTCCTCTTTAACAGATTATTTATATATTTAAAAAACCCTCCTGCTGGCCACTGCTTATATCATTCTTTATAACCCTCTTTAACCAGATTGGCCTCTGCTGCCATTCTCTCCGTTTGGATTTAACGGGGGGAAGAGGGGGTGTGAATTTCAGTTGCAGTCTTTCTGGCAGTCTCATAAATAAGTCTCGCTTTAGTGCAGATTCCCTATGTGCTACAGGAATCCAGTCTGAAGTTCCCAGGGAATATTTCATTCCTCAAACCTTATTTTTTCGGTTGGTTTGTTTAGCTTTCTAAAGTACCTAATCCTGGTAATCAAAGCTATAAGACACATATAGATAACAAAATAAACTAAAAGTTTTCCCACCTACAAGAATATTAGCACATTTTTCTATTTTTGAATCTGGCCAAAAGCATTTGCTTTGCATAAGGACTGATTCAAATGTTTCACTATAAGGGAAAAGAAAAAGAAGGCAGTCTTATTTGGCAATCACCAACCCGACCCAGTGCATTTTGAGTCTTCAAAATGTTATCATAATGTCACATGGAGATTAAGGGGTTGTTTGACCTATAAAGCCCTCAGTACCCTGGGACCTTCCACCCTGAGTGACCAGCCTCTTGCTATCAGCAGAGAACATTGATCTAGAGCTCTGAGTTGAAAAGAGAGGAAGCTGTTGGCAAGGTGTCCTACAGAAGGCATATCTACTTCAGAATTTCATTGGTCTGAAATAATCTAAGTTTTCTGAATTTCAGGCCACTGTGAAAATCCCATATATTTCAGCAGGTGTTTCAGATATGCTGGGTATAGAGTTTTGAGGTGCTGAGTGGTTTTGGTGAGATACTGGACTCTCTTTGGGATTGAGAACTTCTATGGGTTCAGGAAGTGCTATTGCAGAATTATTTGTTGGGAGTAGAGATTGGTGTATAGGGACCCATTAATCTCTACGCTGCTGTTATTTTTGTTGTTGTTTTTACCAAGTGTGATTTTAATTATCGTTCAGGCACCCACAGCCTTTGGGTAGGCATCTTGTCAGTCTTTGTATGTGCTCAGAGCAAAATAAGATAAATAAGTGCATGTAAGTGGTCCCAGCTGGACACACAATTGCCTATTTTGTCCATGACATTAAGGAGCATTTTTCTGAAAATTTAGCCCATTGTCAACAGACAACAAAAGCAGAGTGCAGTGCGTAATTAGCAGCAATAGTAAATTGGGTCTTAATAACAAAGGTGTACAAAATGGTTTAGCGAAAATAAAATGTAGTCCAAACTTTTATCTGATACTTGATCTGAACCATCTAGGCTTTTACAAAGAGTTCAGTTAATTTTCATATTGTCTATTTTCATGTACAGTATAGCTCTGTGTATCCTGTTTTTGGTAAGGACCAGAAGCAAACATACCAACGTAATTAGAGATGGGCTCAAACCTCAAGACTTGCAGTCAGATGCACATTTTGAACACCTGAAAGTTTGGGATATGTACAGATTAGAGTCGGACAACACTTTGACAGATTTTTTTTCCTTCAAACCTTCATTATTCAGGGCCAAAAACTATTTGTCAAGTTCAATTATTAGTTTCTCTTGAGGAAAAATAAATGCAAATGTTTAATTTCAAATGTTTTAAAACATTTCATTCTGATTTCTTCATTTCAAAACACTGTTTAGAGAATGTCAAAATGTTCCATTTCAAATTTGACCATTTTCAAAGAAAAAACACAAAAAAGGGAGAAAAAACCACCCCAAATGGCTGAATTTAAATGAAAAAAAATGTTTTGAGTCAATTCAAAACATTTTGGTCAATTCAATTATTATTCTTATTCTTTTTATTTTATTTATTATTTAATTTTAGACTTTAGACATTTTTTGGTCTCTGAATTTTCCCCCAAACTGAAAAACCAATTATTTGCTGAGATCTTGTACAGATGTGGGAATAGGTATTGGGTCCATCACTAAGGAGAACATGTGAAAAAACATTCTTGTGCTTATCTCAAGGGAAATAGCATAAAGAGTACTGGGTTCTTGCCATGAAACCTGTTCTTGAGAGATTTGCACCTTCTATGTTAAAGAAGTTTGTACAACTTTGGAGCAGCATTTGTACTTTCAGATGCTTGTTTGAATTGCACTGACTTGCTGTGTGAGCTTGGGCAAGTTACGTAGGCAAATGGTCTCATTGATTTTGGGTCCCTCAAGTGTCCAACTTGAGACATGAAAGTCTTATTTTCAGACATAGTGGCACCCATACATTGAGTTGAAATCAGTTGGAATTGTGGGTGCTGAGTACCACTGACAATCAGGTCCTATGTGTCTCAAGTTGGGCAATCAAACTTAGAGGGCACTTTTAAAATGTTGGACTTAACCTCTCTATGCCTCAATTATGCCCTCTGTAAAATGGAATAATAATGCTTTCCAAACTGCTTTGAAACGTGCAAATAAAAAAAAAACATGCTAGTGAACTCAACATTAGTGTATTAATATGAATCTCAACATAACCCAAGGAGCTTTTGCATTTTCATGAATGACATATTTATCTTCTGTTCTATCTTCTAGAAAAAAGAAAAAGCTTGCCATGCTGAAGTATGCCTAAAAGGCAATGCTGCCTCTGGGATCTCACATTAACATAATGATAAATCTGCTGTGTATTGCCTGAAAATGTTGTATGCCAATGTGCCAGAACGTGTTTTCCCAGCACGCGTCTTGATTAGCATCTTATTTACATATTGGCAGAAGAGCGATCCTGTGAAAGACCTACAAAATAAACTATGTTTTTAACACAATCTTTTCTTAATTCTGTAGTCTGGCAAAAGCAGTTACTTGCTGAGGCAGCGACTGGGGACATTATGTGGAAAGTACTGTGGAGCCGTGAAACGTGCATGAGTTTCAGCCAACCTTTTGGGTAGTTTTGGGACATGTGCTCTTGCAATTCCCTAGTTTCACTTGCAGCTCCAGAGTCCATGAAACTGAGTTATTTCAAATCAGTCATTAAACTGGTGAGTACCAATAATTTAGCTACAAAACCACTGAGATTATTCAGTAACAAAGCTATCTTGTTTCAGGTAAACCTAGTATCAATTTCCCACTTTTTGGTGACAAACAGTAAAAAGATTTGCTCTAACCTCTCAAACCAGAAAACAGGTGAATTTTGTGCTCCCGCACCCTTTTTAAAAGGAAACTCTGCTCTAGCCTGATTCTTATGATCCCTTCTAGCCTTTTTGGATAATCTTCCACAGCTAACCACACATTGCTCAGAAGCCCTTTTCCACAGGAATAGGTTGCAGCAGCAGATAGCATGGAAATTCATTATAAAGAAAATAAAATTACAGGACCAAAGCAACAGTCATTTCAGGTTGTGTTTTAGCAGGGTGCGTAATTCTTCTACAGTGACATTTAAAATCATGCCGTCTTGCCTCTTTATAGTGGTTAAAACTGTACTTATACACTGGCAGCAGAAGATGAACAATGGGTTTTTCTAACTGAAAGATACTTTATCTCCAACTCCTCATGATATTCATAGCTCAGTGGAAGATAGGGTTTATTTAGAGCTGGGCCGTATTGGGAGGCAGGGAAAAGTAAGCTGCATCCTGTAAAGGGCTGCAGTAAAATACTTGGTCTAAGGTGTAAGGGGGCATTAGAGAAGGAATTGTGAGTCTGAGGTACACACTGACCCTTATTAAGGGGTTTGAGCAAAGGCTCAGGCTAGCCCCCAGTAAATACTAGTTTGGGAGGAGTTGTGCAACACAGCATGCTAATCTTCCCACACAGAGCAAACAGTGAAGGGGGTTGCTGTGAAATATGGCCTGCATTACCATGCTAACCTAGGAGATATATTATTTAACCAACTGCACAGAGTCATGTTGGTAAATCTGCCTGCCTCCTATTGGTGACCATGGCATCTGGTAGATTTAGGAGACCTCTACGGACAGCTTAGGAAATAGATTAGTAAGACAAACAAATAAAAATGGATAAAAGTGTCATAAAGCAGACAGCCAGGGCCAGACAGATTAGTTTAACTCTCCACCCCATCTCACCAAAGAATTTAAGGATCAACAATTTTGAGAGGAGAATTTAAAACACACTTATGGTCCAAAAAGAGGTTATGAATGATACATAGATTATGGGAGGGATTTGAAACGAATGTTCAGAGTTGGCATGTCTGCCCTTGAAGGTAAAAGGAGCTTTACCTTTTACTTCAATGGGAGCAGAGTTAGGTCAATGTTGAGCACGTTTGAAACTCACCTGGTACTTTTTTTATTTGCACATATGTGCTATGTGTTTTCAGTCTTATATGCATGTTTTCTGACTGATGTAGTGCTTTCCTACTTGGCACTCGTGCTATCCCAGCGAAACCAACACAGCTAGAAAGACTATCAGAATAGTTACCTATGTACCTATCTTTACTACTGGTGGTGTTGCACAAGCCAAACCGCCTCTGCCCCCCCACACCAAAAAATCCTAGTTTGAACTGCAGATCTCAGGCGAGTTAGTTGGGGTGGCAAACTGAGCAAGTTTAGTCTGGAAATCATTGATAGGCAGCAAATAAAGAACCCAAAGTGCCATATTTACATTGTCATTTTTTAGGATATAATCACATTATTTTAAGATAACTTAGGAGAACTCAGTTAGGTTGTCTATGCATCAGGTCCATATCTGCAAGAGAGGATATACCACCATCACCTGCCTACCTCATGGGATACCATGATGATAAATACACTGAGATTGTAAAAGACTTGTGTCCTGTATCACTCATTAGGGATTCTTCCCATTATCTCTTTCTTTTTACCCTTTTTCTTAGGACAGAAGGGTAATAGGGGCCATATAAACACCATGGACTAGACTTATAGATAATTTAACATTTTGCATTGGCCTTTCATGTCCAGTTTTACTCAAAATGTTATAGAAATCACGATAAATATAGCACAGTAGAAACTTTTCCACTTTCTTATGCAGGTGGTGATTGTCCTTTAACCCTGCAAGATGCAATCTTCATTACTCAAGTAGATTACTCCTTAGGTCCCGCTCATTGGTCTTGTCCCCGGGGCAGGTCAACAGGGAACAGTGCCTGCTTTCAGGGGAGCGCAAGGATTGCTATTGTGAGTTCAGCTGCTGTGGGAGGAGGAGGTGGTTTCTTGCTAACTCCTCTGTCTTAGTTGGGCTCAATCTGGCCCCAAAAGAAGCAACACCATAACACTAGCACAAGGCCCTAGGTAGGATAACTCACTCTGACAGTAACTGGGTGTATATCCAGAGACAAGAAAGTACTACATCTAGTTAGCATTGTATGAGAAAATACCACCACACATTTCTGTGGTGTTCTCCATTAGCACAAAGGAACAGCAGCCATGTTTACTGCAACCCGAACAAAAGAGTAACCTGAAAGAGACACCAGGAACACCCTTGTTGTACAAAGCAGGACAAAAGTGCAGAATATCCAAGGTCTCACTTCTTAATCACAACTGTTATTCTCTGCTGACTCTCTGACCACGTCTTTAGTCCTCTCATCAGCCTAAGAGGTGCATCTTTACTCACAGCTGTGGCTTTTGTACTTCTCTCATGGTTCTCATAGTGCCCTGGAATGAGTCTCCTTGTTACACCCCGGCCTGTAAATCAGGAGAAACCGCAGTTTCTGTCTCTCAGTGAGAGGAACGCTTGTGGGTTAGTTTTGAAGCAAGGGTAGGGCTCAGTGCTGGGAAACTCTCCCAACCACACTTGACCCATTCTGCCTGGATTTGGTCTGTGTAGGCGAAAAGGGTCAGACAACCTCCACTTGGCTGCTACAGGCCTGCTCCGCCTCCAGTATTCCCCCAGCAGGGCAGCCAGAATTTGACTCATAGAGAAGGAGGAATTTTGTGCCTCTCTAATCACTCTACAGAGGCTCATGAGACTCTTACCTAAATGCAGCTAAATAAAATTTTCCACTTCAGCAACTCATTCAACCAGAGGGAATTCTGCCTACAACACAACTGAATGTAGTCTTGCTCAGAAAATAGAAATCATTGATTATACCATATTCATTGGAGACATTGTTCTTCATTCTGCCCAATGGACTGTGCTTTCAGGAATCTTTTCTGATTGCCACTAAATAAGTCAGTGTTGAAAAAGCACTGACTAGGATCTGGATTACTATTATTACTCATCTGTTTGCAGCAACATGGGTCAGGTTCAAGCAGGCAGGGTTCTTTTTAAAATTAGCACATTTTCGGCTTGGGCCCCATACGGAATTTCAGGGATCACTAAATACCTTGCCTGGGTGCCCCTGTAGACAATATTTCCCAAGCACTGACTGTGTGAAACAAGGAAAAGGGAAGACAGCATTAACTTGGAAAAACACACCAGGGATAGAGCTATGTGAATGACAAGTAAAATACTTTCCCTGATGGGAGCTCTGACATAGTCTGTTAACTCGGTTCCCTACCCATGGGTGTGAACTTCCAGTAGACAAATGTCTTTTTACCATGTCACTTCTTCTTCCCCGTCTGCTAACTCTCAATGTGTTTGGTGTTAGAGGATAGTGTAGTCCCAGAGTCCTGAAGTCCACTCAGGCAGACCTACCTCCAGTCTTATGGGAAGTGCTGCCTGGTGCTTTCCGGGGCTACACCACCTAACACAGTTATAGAGATGTTGTGGGGTGCAATCCAGACCAGTGAACGGCTGTGTCATCACCTGCCCTAAAACCTTGGGTGCCTCACAGTGCTTTGTTGCTGTAGCTCTCAACCTGGGCTGCTCACAAACAGCCAGACAGCATTTAAGTCACACCCTGAGTGTCTGGGTATAACTGCAGCCCTAGTCCAGCAACTCTGACCCCAGCAGCCTGTCTGCAACACTCCAGACACACTCTGACTTCAAGCAACCTTGGTTATTAGCTGCAGGGTAATGTCAGCATGCTCCCAGTCCCAAATTTTCCCCCAAAACATGTCCAGCCCCGCTCACCTGGACAGTTCAGATATTAGAGGTCTGTTTGTAGTTAAATAAACTTGTATTTTGTATGGTAACTCAAAGTAAAGTAGCAAAGAGAAATTTTAAGTAGAAGGCATTAAAGTCAGAAATGGTTACAAGAACAAGAAAGATAAAACACTTTCCAATAACTAAGGCTTAAGAAGCTGCACTTGATTCAAGGTAAAACCCTTTACCACATGTTCTCAAGCAACTGGCCTGAGCAAGTTCTCAGGTCATGATGCCCCCCATAGTCAAAGGGCTGATTCCTTTGTCATCGTAGATGAAAAAATGAGAGAAAAAGAAAGTCTACCTGGGGTGCTTTTGCCCCTCATTTTTATAGGCCAGTCACCCTTTGAAAGGCATTTCCACCAAGGGTTATTCCTAGATCAAGTTCCTTCCAGCTGTGAAGATGGAGATGTGGAGTAATGTGGTGAAAGAGGTTCCATTTGTTGTTTGCTAAAATGCAGATCCATCTCTTTCTGCCCCCCTTTGCTGACAAAGAATGGCCATTTGGCCTGTGATTGCCAATTCACTTTGATGACACCTGGCTAGAGGCATCAGCTTGTCCTTTGTCTTTGAGGAACAGGTTTACCTCCAACCCCAGAGTTGTCTGGTAAACACATTTCAGTCATAAGTTCAGCTTCTGTTCACACCTTTACATATAGTGTTACTGCACACATTTCACCATGATATTAGTGACTCGGAAGTTATTAGTTTTCAAATTATACCTCACAAGGCATATTTTGTACTACAATAGCATGTAGGGCATGAATACAGAGGTTCATTCTCTCACACTTGGATATCGGAGCAGGCACTATTAGAGAAGAGAAGTAGAGGGAAATAAAATCTGCAGGCTTACCAGAGAGAGGGAGACTCAAGGGGGAAAAAACCCAGAAGGAAATATAGTTGGTGAAAAAAGGAATTGATCTAAAAGCTGTTAGTGAAAACAGATCCTGAAAATGGTAAATGAGAAGCCCACCCACAAAGGACCTGAAATATATGAACAGAGAGAATGACTGTTGGAACCTCTGTTGACAGAACACAGTTCAAAGGTGCCAAATGGAGAAGTGAGGGCCCAGTAGGAGAAGAAACCCTGCTTGTGGATAAACTCGGTGAAAAGAAGTGCAGCCACAGGAACTTCAAATCTAAGGAGCACTTCATGGTGAGGAGAAGCAAATAACAGGACAGCAAGAGTGGAGCTGGACTTACAGCCAAGGAGTGGAAAAGCTGATTCTTCTCTGAAGTGACACAGTCTATTGTTAAGGAAACACTTTTGTTCTTGTTAATAAAGCACTGGTACTAACTGCACAGTGTGCACAAGCTCACAAGGTTAAAGAGTTTGTAATCTAGAATTTATTATTATAACAACAACAACTAGTAAGTGTTTGGTAATGTTCTATATTACAATGTTGGGGGTTTCCCTTACAAAGTTCTAAAAATGTAAAATGATCCCTTTTGTCTCAGCCTCTTCTCACAGCCTAGCTGGGTCACCACCTGGTCTCCCATCACTGCCTGGATGCTAAGCAACCACTCAAGCTACTCCCCTGCCCTGAAGAGGTCTTTGACTCACCCATGTCATGCCAGAGGCTGCAAGGACCCTGGAGGAGCCTGTTACTCCTTTCTGAAGTGGCCAAGGGAGGCCACTTCTTGTGGGTTGGCTATCTCAGGTGGTCTGAGTGGGGTGCTCTTAAGGTTTGAGCCCTACGGTGGACTCAAGGAGAATGCCTTAGGAGAATGCGGTTTGCCCTTTTGTCTTACTGCTCTGAGCAAGGAGGCCAAAAATAGGGATGGAGGCAGACTGGCTACCACACATGGCGCTAGCAAGAGTCCTCCTCACCCTAGTACTTAGACAACACACCCCAGCGTGAGCTAATGCCCCACCTTCAGTTAACCTGCCTCACGCCACTGATACAAAGAGATGGCTCTGGGGTCTTGAGCAAAGCAAGGTGTGGCTCCCCCTGCACAGCAAAGCAGGCTGGAAAATGCAGCCATCAGTCCCATTACTGCTCAGATGCAAAGGGAGAACTTTACCATTTCATCTAAGCCACCTGACAAAAAAAACCACTCTGAGGTTCCCCCCCCCCCATTACCTTTAGGCTTGTCCATGGGACCACATGTGACCATTAAGAGCGCCAGATTCACACTCATTGACCCTGATTGTCTCCAAATTTAGCCTCATTTAACTCTGCATAAGGCCACTGCCTTGCTACTTGCCCTAACTAACCCCCTTATGAGGCTCATTGCTGACAAATTTATCGCCCTTAACCCCATTACCTCCAGCCTTTCTCCATGTGCCCCCACCGCTGAACACCCACTGCCATCAGCCTTGCCATCAATGATACCTTCGCCAGTCGGTTGCCTACAAACCCAGTCTTGCAGGCTGTGGCCTCAATTTACCCCTCTGAAGGCAAATTGAGCCTCATTGACCCCGGTTGAACAAAGAGTACCTGCAGCCCTGCTCTTTTTTGACCTTGTGTGACCCCCCTCTGCTTACAATTAAAACACATTGACCGCTCCATGACCGCAACCCTCCTTTCTCTGTCCTCATTTGACCCTTCTGAATCCAAATGGAGCCTCATTGAACCATGTTTGACCAAAGAGTACCTGCAGCCCTGCTCTATGTGACCTTGGGTGAACCCTCTGCTTCAGTTAAACCACATTGAACTCTCCATGACCCCAGCCTTCCTCTCTGTGTCCTCATTTGACCCCTCTGAAGCCAAAGGGAGCCTCATTGACCTTTGGGTGACCCCTTAATGGCTTCAGCCCTCCTCTCTGCTTCCAATGAAACCACATTGAACTCTGCATGACCCCAGCCTCCTTCTCTGTGTCCTCATTTGACCCCCATCAAGCCAACTTGAGCCTCATTGACCCTGTTTGTCCAAAGAGTACCTCCAGTACTGCTATCTCTGACCTCATGTGAACCCTCTGCCTGCAAATTAAATTAGATGAACTCTGAATGACCCCAGCCATGATCTCCGTGTCCTCATTTGACTCCTCTGAATCCAAGTGGATCCTCATTGACCTTTGGGTGACCCCCCATAATGGCTTCAGCCCTCCTCTCTGTGACCCTGGGTGAACTCTCTGCGTCCAATGAAACCACATTGAACTCTGCATGACCCCAGCCTCCCTCTCTGTGTCCTCATTTGACCCCTATGAAGCCAAATTGAACCTCATTGCCCCCCTTTGTTCAAAGAGTACCTGCAGTAGTGCTGTGGCCTCGTGTGAATCCTGTACTTGCAAATTAAATTAGATGAACTCTGAATACCACAGCCATGATCTCTGTGTCCTCATTTGACCCTTCTGAATCCAATTGGACCTTTGGGTGACCCATAGTACCCGCAGCCCTGGTCTCTTTGACCTTGTGTGAACCCTCAGCTTCCAATTAAACCACATTGAACTCTCCATGACCCCAGCCGTCCTCTCTGTCTCCTCATTTGACCCTTCTGAATCCAAATTGATCTTCATTGACCTTTGTGTGACCCCACCGTAGCTGCAGCACAGTAATCTGTAACCTTGTGTGAATCCTCCGCCTTCAAATTAAATTAGATGAACGTTTCATGACCCTAGTCACACTCTCTGGGTCCTCATTTGACCCCTCTGAATCCAAAACTATCCTCATTGACTTTTCCAGGATCTCACACTACCTTCATCTCTGCTTTGTGTGACCTCGTGTGAACCCTCTGCCTTCAAATGCATCCTACGTGACCTCTTCATGACCCCAGAATTGCTTTGTGTCTACTCATTTGACTCCTCTGTATTCAAATTAATCTTCATTAACTCATTATACCTGCAGCCCTACTCTCGGTGACCTCCTGTTAATCCCCTGTCTTCAAACTGAACCTCTCTGTTCACTCAATGACCCCTGCATTGCTTTGCTTCCTCATTTGACTCCTCTGCATCAAAGTTGATCATGATAGACCTCTGCCTGACTCCACACCCCTTCCCGCTATACTGTCTGTGAGCTGTTGTGGACTCTCTGTATTTGAATTTTACTTCAGTGAACTCTCCATTTCCCCAGCCTGTTTTGTGTTATCCGCCCGCTCTGGATCCAATCTGATCCTCATTGACCTCTGTATGTAGCTCTCCTCTTTGTGTCATGTGACCCCACTGAGGCTAAAATGATTCTTAGTATCCTCTGTGCCAGCCCCCATTGGCTCCGTCTTTCACTCTTTGTGACCCCATTGCCTCTGAGTTGATCCTGAGTGACCTCTCGAAAGCCCCCAATACCTCCAGTGCTGCTTGCTGTGGCATCATTTACCCCACTGCCTGCACATCTACCCTCATTGATCTCTGCATGACCCTCTCTACCTCGAGCCTTTTTCTCCATGACCCCCCCCTCAGGATTGCCAGATTGAACCCCAACTCCTACCGAGCTTTTTATCAGTGATCCCTGTCTGTCTCTGTTTCCTCCAGACTTGCTCTCCTTGACCCCTGCGTGACCCTGACAGCCTCCCTACTTCCCTCCATGACACAGTTAACTCCAGACCCACCCTTCTAGGCCCCCTTTGCCTCTAGACTCTTCTGCCCTTACTCCTGCATAGCCTCGTGCCTCCTGACCTGCCATCGTAACCCGTGCATAGTAACCAGAAACAGGCGAGTGAGGCGACCGAGTCACAAGTGCTTACTCCAGCGCCTGAGAACATAGCTTTGATTCCACTGGAGGCTCCCTTAGTTGAGGGTTTGCAAGGGACTTGCTCTGTTACCTCACTGCCATAACTGGGGGGGGGGGAGGGGCAAAAAAAGGCAGTATGAGACAGGGTGAATAAAGAACGCAGACATCGATCATGCTACTTTTTTCATGGATGGCAATGGCACTACCATTTGGACTCAGATCCCTGACTGGAGACTGTCTCTGCCATGCCTATGTCATGCCATAGGCCACAAAGTTCCCTTGGCAGCCTGTTGCTCCTTTCCAAACATGCAGGGGGAGCATGCTTCTTGTGTGCTGAATAGAGTGTGGTGCTAATAATGCCTGTGTTGTGGGTTTGATTCCCCATGGTGGTCACTTGGTGACTGTGGGCCTGGGTAGGGTGACTTTTGCTCTTTTGCCTGACTGCTATGGGGAGAGGGGACAAAAATAGGAAGGATGTGGGCTGGCTATGTTGGAGGGACTCGGGGAAAGTCCTTGCCCCACCATCTGGAGAGCACAGGCATCAATCCCCCTTCTGCAACACAGCAGGCTGGAGAATGCAGGCCTCCATCCTGCTGCCACGCACATGTAAAGTGAGCATTTAACCACCGGAGCTAATTCCCCAGGCTCTCAGCCATTGTCCACTGTTGCACGGTGAACAAAGGCCAGAGCCGAGCAGCTTTCAAGCCCACTATGGCTTGCTTCTTGGGAGGCCAAGTGGGGAAAAGGATCACTGGAGATGCTCAGGGCCCTGGCTGACAACAGTTTCTAAACAGAAAGAGCAAAGGGCCTACACCCCACCCTGCCAACCTCCTGTTGTGGCTCAGGGGCTGGACTAGGTTACCTGCTGAGGTTCCTTCCAGCCCTACATTTCTATGACTATGACTCTATAAACATGCATTGCTGAACTGTGGTCCAAACTAGTCACATGGAAATAAGGTGCTATTGGGCTGTTAGGAATACAATCCTGTCCTGATATTCCTATCACCTCCAGAGAAGGGGAAGAGCCTAGAAGATGTAAAAGGAAACTTAGTTTGATAGCATCCTGTCTGGCAAGAACTCACTTATCAATAGACACAGCTGGAAAACACTTATGTCTGTATAGATGTAGTTGTGAAATCCTCACTTCTGTATTGTTTTGTATGTTTATTTGCATGGTCTCTGTCTGGTCTTCTGTCTGCTGTATAATTAATTTCGTTGGGTGTAAACCAATGAAGGTGGTGGAATATAATTGGTTAAATATCCATGTTACAATATGTTAGAATTGGTTAGTTAAATTTCAGTAAAATGATTGGTTAAGGTATAGCTAAGCAAAACTCAGGTTTTATTATATAGTCTGCAGTCAATCAGGAAGTAAAGGGTCGGGGAGGCAAATGGGAACAGGGACTGGGGATGGGGGAATTGGAATCATGTTTTGCTAAAGGGGGAAATGGGAACGGGGGATGGGAACAGAAACAGGGACACAGACAAGGCTCTGTGGTGTCAGAGCTGGGAAGGGGGACACTAAGGAAGGAAACTGGAATCATGCTTGCTGGAAGTTCACCCCAATAAACATTGAATTGTTTGCGCCTTTGGACTTGGGGTATTGTTTCTCTCTGTTCATGCGAGAAGGACCAGGGAAGTGAGAGGGTGAAGGAATAAGCCCCCTAACACCAGTGATTGCATGTAAGATACCAGTGGGTGTTGTGGAGCCTGAAGCACATTCAGCCATGTTTTCTTGTGGGTAGGAACCCAGTAGAACTGGTCCACATAAGGGTTCCAGGGATTCTAATAGGCCCATTGAAGAAGTGGGTGGGGTGAGGACTCCAGGGATTTACATGAGCAGAAAGTCCAGGGTAGCTTCTGAAGTGTGAGGTGCTGGATAGTAGGCTGAAGAACCCCATACCAGGATTTTGGAGTAAGAGGTATCATCCCTATAAGGAGGAGCTCTGGGCATTGGTGCTGGAGAGCAAGTTGGTATCTGAGCTGGTAGTTGGGGAAATACTGGGACACTAAAGCCTGCTGCAAAGTGCTGAGAGGTGGTGCACAGTGGATATAGCAGGACCTGAGGAGAACTTCTCTCAGTCCCATGGAGAAGAGGGGACTCTGGTTTTTTTTAAACAAACAAGTCCCCTTGAGACAGGAACCTTGTCAGATCTGGAGGGCTGTGATTGCCAATTACCAGGGCCCTACCAAATTCATGATCCATTTTGGTTGATTTAATGGTCATAGGATTTTTAAAATAGTCAATTTCACGGTTTCAGATGTTTCCATCTGGAATTTCATGGTGTTGTACCTGTGAGGTCCCGACCCAAAAGATGGTTAGCGGGGGATGGGTGGGGTGGGATGGTCACAAGGCAGGGGAGTCATGCGATTGCCACTCTTACTTCTGCGTTGCTGCTGGCGGCGGTGCTGCCTTCAGAGCTGGGCAGCAAGAGAGCAGCAGCTGCTGGCCGGAAACCCAACTTTAAAGCTAGTGCCATCACCACCACCAGCACAGAAGTAAGAGTGGCAGGGAATCGGGGGTGGGTTACCATATGTCTGGGTTTTCCCAGCAGCCTCCCGACTGGGCTGGAGGGCTCATAGCTGGGACTGCAACTTCCCTGCCCGGGTCAGGAGGCTGACAGCTAGGGCCGCACCCTCTCTGCGTGAGGGGAAGAGGTGACAGATGAGGCCACAGCCTCTCTGCATGGGGGGAGGGGTGACAGCTGCGGCCGCAGCCTTCCACCCGAGTTGGGTGCAGACAGCCACCTTTGCTTTTGTGCTGCCTTCAGAACTGGGATCCCAGCCAGCAGCCGCAGAGCTTCCTGCAACCCAGGTTGGTTTCTGGCAGTAGGTCTGACCTGGCTCTAGGAGTGGCCCATGCAGGGAAAGAGGAAGTCCCATCCCTCCCCAGTCTGGGCTGGGACTAACAGTTGGAGCCCATCCCATGGTAGGACCCCTCAAGTGGGGCGCCCCCAGCCCGGCCCCTCTCCTACAATAGCCAGATTTCATGGTCCATGACATGTTTTTATGGCTGTAAATTTGGTAGGGCCCTACCAATTACCTTTGGTGACACCTGGCTAAAGGGATCAGCTTGTTCTTTATTTTTGATATTTTGTTTTGCATCCTGTGAGGGAGTAGAGAAACTGCCATCCAGCACACCGGGGGTTAAAGAAAACCTTTGGGCTCAGCAAGCCCCACCCTACTATACCTGTAGCCAGTGGCAGGCCTGGAGGGGGTAGAAAAGAAGGGAGCCTGGCTCAGCTGAGTGGTAACTGGTAAGGGGGCAGGTGGATCAGTGACCCACCAGCTAGTACAGGCACTTGAGGTAAGTAAGGGCTCCCCTGCTAACTAAGCCCCAGCACTTGGGGCAACTGGACTAGTGGGACCATGACCCAAACTGAAGAGACTTGTAGGAAGTAACCCAGGGAAGTGGGTCTTGACTCTCTGCTTGGGATTCCTTGTTTAGGGATTGATCTACACAGGGCCCTGAGCTGGGGGTGGGGGGTGGAGAGGGAGGGTCAGGGTTCCCTTACCACCCCATCTTCCCTTGCAGACTGGAAGACCAGTGATCTAACCTTTAATTTGTCTGGCCATGGAAGACCCTATCACACCCTCCCCCAGACTTGTCTGGTAAATGCATTTCAGCTTATGTTCATAACTCTTACTATGTGTTTTGTACATACATTTCACCATGATATTGGCTAGCAAGTTATTAGTTTTCAAATGATAGATCACAAAACATATTTTGTGCGAAGATTCATACAGTAGTGTGTAGGGTATGACTATAGGGGTGCATTTAGGTCATAAGTGATTTCAACTTCATTATTTAATGGGAAGGAAAGAACTTACCAGAGTTCACTCAGCTCTGCTGCTGTGGCTTCAGTGAAGAGCTCTGTTACACCCCAACAAAGAGCTGTCTCATCTGCTGTTGCTGTTGTGAAATCATCTGCAACAAGCTCCCAGGCTGAACTTTGATGTATGTTGTCTCTCACCATGAAGTCCTCTCAAAAGCACAGATTCTTCAAGAGAGCAGAATTAGTTGTATATAATAACTATTAGCATTGCCACTATAGTCATGAAACAAGACCCCACTGCAGTAAGTAATAATACAAACACAAATAGGGCCATTAAACACATTCTATTCTACTACCCAACAATTTCTGAGTTGTTTTAAGTTATGGTGACCTCTGAAGTGTCACTGAAGGAATGCTGGATACAGTGCTTATGCAAATGAAGTTCTTTCTGTAGCTCTGCTTCCCCCGGTCCACCAATAGATGGGAGCAGAGTGCTCCTTCCCTTTTGGAGCTTTAGGCCACAGACTTTCCATTATCATTATTTAAGGTTTATATTACAGTAGCTCCCACAGGACCAAATCATAATTGGAGCTCCATTGGACTGGGTGCTATGCAAATACTTATGACAATACAATTCCCTGCCCTGAAAAGCATACAACCTAGGAAGACCTACATATTCCATATAAAAGGGGGAGAGCTAAAATATCTAATCCATGTAGTTTTATACACCTATAAAACTCTTTTTCTCATTATAAATATATGGAATAAGTATCAACTGTGTCTATTGCCCCTTAAGCTATTGGGTGGGTTTTGAGGCTGCAGTTGAAGGACCTGATAATGACATTGATTCTGGGAGGATAGCAAAGCGATGAATGAGTGAAAGGGAAGCTAGAATCCTACTGTTAGCACCCCCTGAATACTAAGTGCAAGGGTCTGCACCACCTGAAACACTGGACTTTGAAGTGGTAGGGGTGTAGCCACTACCCCATTTTCATTCCACACCCACTAGAAGCTGGAGGCTAGTCCCAGAGGAAGCATACACTGCACCTTTTAAATGGCTGTGCTGTAGATACCACCTCAGTGTGTATTCTCCAATGTGACCCAGGAAGCCGTCTGTTTGCCTGTCTCCTCTGTATTCATGTTTTTGGCAACTGCCTCAGTGTGGGACACCTCGAACAACCTAAGGCAGATGTGGCCTAAAAAGCCTCAATGTAGCTCAACATGTTCAGCTAAGCGTTCGTATTTGGGAGAGCTCACCCAAAAGAGACCTTCAGAGCTTTTTGGGTCACTCTCTCACACAGCTTGTCTTTCTATTTTTACAATACTATCACTTTGTCATTAAAATTTCATGTCTGAGGGTATGATTTTATTGATCATTTAAATATGAAATGATCCAACATTATAGACGTGATACCATCTAGTCAGGACAGGCAAGTTTGCAGCTCCAGCAGAAAAGCAAAATGGGTAGCCAGCAAAAAAAATAACAAGCACTGCAACTTATTCAAAGTAGCAAACAAGCAGGCATTCAAGAATGCATAAAGCTGAAGATGTACCTATTTGCTGGTTATAGCATGTGGGCGCGCATGCAAAGTAAGAAGGAGGTAGAGAAAAAAAACTGAATGTAGAGATCCCAGGTCATGCCCATGTTATATGATCATGTGCAGTATAGTTTGTCTAAATGTTGCTTTCCAGGACTATATCATAATATAACAGTCTGGTGCAAGTCTCAAAAATGCTAGGCTATTTACACTGAGGGTCAAGGGCTTCTTAGCTTTTGATCTGTGCCCTTTATATCTGTATTCATTTTAACTCTTCCTAACAGATGTTTTTCTGCCTCAAAAGAACTGCAGCTATATCTAACTGCCTAAAATTGTAGGCTGTGTTGTAAATGATGCATGGGATAAATTGTCAATACATACTGTCCAAAGTGTAATGACAGTATTTAAATTTTTTATGATTCTTCCAATGTGCTATCAGAGATTGAACTCTGGAATGAGAACAATTTACTAGATGAAGAACAAAAAGAATCTTTTGTAAAAATGAATATTTAATCCGTGTAGTTTAACTATACAAGTCATATAGTTGTTCAGCCTCAGTTCTACCATGTTTCACTATTTTTTCCCCTCAAGTTTAAATCTAACTTGAATATATTAAAATAATGGGAGGCTGTCAGTCATATTCTGATCCTGTAGGAATGCATATACATGGAATGGTTGGAATGCTTAACTCAACCTTATTCCATATATACCTGCGAATCTTCTGAACGACTAGTGAAATACAAGACCTACTGGATCCATAGTATTTAACATAGAAGAATTTGCTTGTGAGGGATATCTGAAGTATGAATATCCAAATTTACCAAGTATCCCTAAAACCAGAACTTTAGGTTTTGGCCTTATTATAAAGATATGAAAACATAGCACGAATGTGGATTGTAACAATCTCTAGGGCAGTGGTTCGCAACGTTTACAGACTACTGTACCCCTTTCAGGAGTCTGGTTTGTCTTGCATACCCCAAGTTTCACCTCACTTAAACAATTTGCTTATAAAATCAGACATAAAAATACAAGAGTGTCACAGCACACTACTACTGAAAAATTGCTTGCTTTCTCATTTTTACCATATAATTATAAAATTAATTGGACTATAAATATTGTACTTGTATTTTAGCATATAGTATATAGAGCAATATAAAACAAGTCATTGTCTGTATGAAATTTTAGTTTGTACTGACTTTGCTAGTGCTTTTTATGTAGCCTGTTGTAAAACTACATGAGTTGATGTACCCTCTGGAAGACCTCTGTGTTCCCCCCAGGAGTATGTGTACCCCTGGTTGAGAAACACTGATCTGGAGAATACTATGTAGCCCACTGGCAAGGGACACCACTAGGACTGGCTGGAACGCAATTCCATTTCATGAAAAATGTTGATGCATCAAAAACAAATTAATTCATAGGCAAAACAAAAATATTTTGAAGTCTCATGAACAAAACAAGGGAGAGTGACCCACCCAAAATTAACCAATAGACTGATGGCTAGAACACTCAGCAGGCATGTGGGAGAACCAGTTTGAAGTCCCTGCTCCTGAAAATCAGGGGCTTCAACCACATCCCTGGTAAGTGCCCTCATCACCGGGCTATTAGCTATTCTGAGATCTCTCCCCCATCCTGGATCTTTATTTTTATATAATTATATTCTCGAAATGATACATTTCTCCACATTTGGTTCTGACAAAGTGGCATTTTTCTACAGAAAATAGTTGTCAAAAAGTTAGACTAGATCTAGACACTACAGTAACATAACTATCAAGCAGATCAGGCAATACTCTTACAAATTTTCCCTGTAAAATCTGTTAAGATTGGTCAGAGCAAGTCACTGAAGGGTTAGATAGCAGGACTTGGTGATACAGGAGCAGAATAGACCACAGTCTCAAAGCCACAGCTGTCAAGGAGAAGTACTGTTGGACTATATCAGCATGTATGAGTTTTCTTCAAGCCTCAACACAGCATCACCTGAAACAGAATCCTAGAAGCAAATAACTGCTATATGGCCCTGATACAAAGCTCATTGAAATCAATGGAAAAACTCCCATCAACTTCAGTGAGCTTAGAAACATATTCTGTGTCAATATATAAAGTATGGAGGCTTTTAGTAAGACTGCTTAGCTACCAAGTTTTCCTATTAAGCATCAGCCATTCTGCCTATCTGGGCAGCTACAGGCATCAGCGCAGCAAGTGCGTGCTGGGGGTGGCCTGCCGGTTGCTGTGAGGGTGGCAAGCAGGTGGCTTTCGGCGGCGCTCCTGCGGGAGGTCTGCCAGTCCCATGGCTTCAGCAGCAATTCGGCGGCAGGGACACCGATGGCGGGGCACTGGTGGACCTCCCACAGGCCTGCCGCCGAATCTACGTGACCAGTGGACCGCCCGTAGGCGCGCTGTCGAAAGCCACCTGCCTGACATTCTTGGGGTGGCAAAAAACATAGAGCCGCCCCTGTTGCCTATCCAGCAAGACTTTGGAAGACTGTCCTGATAACCAGCAACATGTGGTTCTTTAAAAAGAAGTGTCACTGCTAATTAGTTTCTGCTGGCCCTTATTTAAGCAGCTATTGCAGCCTGTGGGTCAAATTCAGTGTTAGTAGAATACAACAGCTCTGCTAGAATCAGTGGCGTAATACCCCACTTATGGGCTCTGTATCTTTGAGGAATACAAATGTCTTGTCATTCTGGTTGGTGGCTGAGCGTGGGAATCAGGTTTTGTGCACTTACAGTGATCATGAGAACTAAGTAATAAGAGAAGCTACTATTGACCACAAGCAAGTTATAATGGAAGGAAATTTTCCTTCCTTCTACTGTTTAGTACACTTACAGTATAATCTTTCCTCGGGATCAGCACAATTTTTTCCTTCTCAGAGCACAGACTTACAATATTTCAATCATTTTGTTATCAACATGTGTAGTGCTCATATGGGCCTGTGAGGTTTAGGAACATTAATAAAAATCTTTCTAGGAAAGTGGCCAATAATAGTGCTCCAGCAAAAGACTCAAAGACTTTTCAGTGTCCCTGATTCATCCTGGTAATGTCTTTCATACACATTACAATGGTCTGTAGAAAACTTTACTCCTCTCTCTGGATGTGTCTCTATGGAGAAGGAAAAAAGTAATTGTTTTAATAAATCAAAGTGCAGCGTCGCTACCATCCACAGCTCTGCTCAAATAGCTGCAGTATGACAGTCTCTCACTTCAGCTAAACCAGACACTCACAGGGATTGCATCATGCACTGCATAGGGGCAGAGCACTGTGTACAAGTGCAAGGCAAACAGTGCTCAGAACAAGACAGAAGAGCTCAGTCCTGCTTTAATGAGTATGAGCTGTCTAGTCCACTTTCACCAGGGGTGGCTCCAGGCCCCAGCACACCAAGCGCGTGCTTGGGGCGGCATGCCACAGGGGGTGCTCTGCCGGTCGCCGGGAGGGCGGCAGGCAGGCCACCTTCGGCAGCATGCCTGCGGAGGGTCCGCCGGTCCCGCACTCCGGTGGACCTCCTGCAGGCGTGCCTGCGGAGGGTCCGCTGGTCCTGTGGCTTTGGTGGAGCCGTGGGACCAGCGGACCCTCTGCAGGCACGCCTGCGGGAGGTCCACCGGAGCCGCGGGACCGGCGACCGGCAGAGCGCCCCCTGTGGCATGCCGCCATGCTTGGGGCAGTGAAATGTCTAGAGCCGCCCCTGACTTTCACCCACACTCAGCAATCAGTGCTCCATGGCCTATGAATCTGTGCAAGAGAAAGGAGCAGACTAGGGGAATGCACGTTGGAGCTCAGGGCAGACAAGTAATATAGCCTGGGCTTGTATTACTAGTCCATGACCCTCCTTATCCATTGGGATCCCACTTTCAGAGGGTTCACTGGGGCAGTAGTGGCCAGTAGCGCTCCTAGCAGTGTGGCCCTACTGGAGCCAGGCTGCCAAGGAGTGGGATTAGCACTACAGTGGGCCAGAGCTAGTGTAGAGGCCTAGGACTTGGGCAGATATAGGCTATAGCCCCTGATTGCCTTCTAAGCCTCTGTGGATGGGTCCAGCAGCCTGTTCTGTCACAAAGTGGGGTAAGCTCCTGGCTCTGAAACTACGGGGGAGTGTCTCAGCAATGAGCACCTTTATGGGATTTCATCTCCTTTAAGTTTTCCCACAAAAGGGGACAATCAGGACTGTTGTTTAGTTTTATGATGAAACATATTCAAATGCCCATACACTGGGGACTTCACAAAATGAGGCCATATCCAAAAGTAGGTCAGAGTCCTAAATCCATATTTTGAAACCGTAATAAAAGTGGCCTGATATTCAGAGGTGCTGAGCATAGTCAGCTCCCATTGACTTCAAAGATTTGAGCCTAGCTTTAGGCATCCAAGTTTCAAACTTTAGCCATGGGCCCTGTGCTGAAGAACGCATCTACATTTAACAGGACACAACAAGGGAAGGTCATAAAAAGCCTCCCAAAGGTGGAGGGGAGGCGGAAGGAGATACTGGACTGGGAGAGAATAAGATCACATTGTTACTCAGCAAGGCATACACATTTTGATGGCTCAGTTCCTTTTTATGATGAATATCTGTTTATCTATCTTCCCTCTCACTTTCCATAGATGAGACAGCATAAGCAAGGTTTCAGGAGGGATGTGAATGAATGAACATGTATTTGGCAAGCATTCAGAGAAGTGCATTAAATAGTTTGGGACTTCCACTAAAAGTGGATACAGTGGAGTAGAAAGTAAGTGGGTTTCACTGTACACAAGAATGCTTTATTGAAAGTGGTGTCAAATTTCCCACTCCAAACTCCAGTTATCAAAATTAAAAAACCCTAGCTTTACTTTACAATGTGTTCCACATTGCCTTATGAATTCCTAGCCTGGTAAAGTAGAGGGACATATGAGAAAGATTTAGACAAACTGAAACCCATTAAACATCACTTTTTCCATTCTAAATGCTTTATCAGTTTGGGCTTTTCTTGTTCTAATAAGGAGATTTCATTTTAATAAAATCTCCGCAAGTAACCAACTCTTAATATTAGATGGGGCTTTTTTTGTGTGTATGTTTTTAATTGCAACTAAAGTGTTGAAAGATTGAAAAATCAGGTACTGTGCATATGTTAATACCTTTAAGACATGAATATGCATATCTATATTTATTAACAGCTTCAGACAAGTGATATGGCATTTTTATGAGGCCTGATTTCAGTGATCTGCATAATGACTAGACTGAAGTAAAGCCATACTTCTCTGATTTAACAAACTACTGTGCAGAACTATATGTACATCTCCCAATGGATTTATAGCATGCCCATTGTCATGGTATATCAGAGCAGGTTGATTTGATTAACCATGGTTGAAGAGGCTGCAATACCACAGCCAGGACTAGAACTGCGTGTATTGGGTCAAAGAAATTAGAGTTGTTTTGCCACAAACTTGTCCAGTATTATCCTATCAGCCAATCATCTGCCAAAGCTCTCTGTACAGTGACATCCATGCCAACTCCAATAAGACCAGTTCAGCCTCCAGATCACCATGAGGTAAGATGAATATTCTCAATGCTTTTATATATTTTAGCTTATTGAATATTCCTTTGCCTCTCTAAAATCATGATCTTGGCTTACACTCACAATAATGACATGATCCTGTGAAATGCTGAGAGCCTTCAGCGAGAGATAAGGATGCTCAGCATCTCAAAGGATTGTGCCTATGTGGATTCTGCAATCAAGAGACACTTCTGCTTCACTAGTGCATTTAATTGACCCTCCAAAGTCATTTTTACACCCTGCCAGGGATATGGTCACTTAAATACACATGACAGTGGACAGTGTAAGACATTCTTTCTCTCTCTCCACCCCCTCTCCCCATGAGTTAGAAGTGATACATAAGAGAAGGAATGAAGAATTGCCATGTGAGTCCAGAGAAAAGGTATGGCAAGAGGTGAGAGTGAATTCAAGGGTAGATTTCACCAAGACTTTTAATGAAAATAAGTGATTCCAAAAGCAGAGATGTGACTGGAGAGCTGAAAGACTAGATAATTTCTTTTTAAAAAATAGTTGTGGGAAATTAAAGGAAATGACCAAGTTTGCTAACAGCTGAGAAGTGGGAAGGTAACATAGAAGGTCAACAGGAGAACAGTGGAGATCTAGGACATCTACAGTAAATGAAGACAAGCTGCAAGAATTATTTAAAAAGCACATGAAGTAATATATTCTGCCTCAAAGTACTTGGTTAGATCTTCCACTGGTGTAAATCAGCATAGATCTGTTACCTGATTTATAGCAACTGAGGTTCCATCCTATTGTATTTATTCTTATGACACATGACCGGTGTAATTTCACTTGCAACTCTGCCATTAGGGACAGCACAGGAGGAGGGATAGCTCAGTGGTTTGAGCATTGGCCTGCTAAACCCAGAGTTGTGAGTTCAATCCTTGAGTGGGCCACTTAGGGATCTGGGGCAAAAATTGGTCCTGCTAGTGAAGGCAGGGGGCTGGACTCAATGACCTTTCAAGGTCCCTTCCAGCTCTAGGAGATTGGTATATCTCTAATTATTATTACCTATCAGTGCCATGACCACTAACTTAAAAAAATGCAATAATTAATATTGAAATTTAGGCAGTTGAGTAATTGCCACTATCTTAGTACAAATTAAATTGGAAATTCAGCAGGACTGCTCATGCACTTAAAGGTGAGCACATACCTAAGTATTTGCAGGCTATTGAAGTCTCAGACTGCTGTCTGATTTTGTAGCCCAAAGACTTGCAAGGGAATGAAGTATCAGACTCGGTGTCTGACCATTAATGTCCCCAAAATGCACTAAGATGGTATTAAATTGACTTTTTTTCTTTAAATTTTATCTTGTGATGTTCCACTGAATAAATTCTTACTGGGAAGGAAAACTATAAGTTGCTTGACTAACCATCCTTTTTGATCAATAGTGTAGTTAACATTTTTTATTTGAAATAATCAAGATTTTCATTCATAACAAACAAGAGTCTTCAGTTGTTTACTGTTTCATTGTTAATGATACTTATTATATAGAGCCAAATCCTCAGCTGGTGTAAATTGTCATAGCACCATGAAAGCCACGGAGGTACATTGATGTATAGCAGCTGAGGATCTGGCCTGTCTGTAGACCAATAACACTTACTTTACAAATATGCATGCCATTGAATTTGGGGGTATGAATTTCATTTTCTTTCACTATTGGCTATTTAAACACAAGTTCATTGCCAGATCCTATCTTATAAAAAAGAAAATAAAGACACTTGCGTGACTTTTTTTTAACAAGAATCTGTTATGCAGCTTTACTCAAATTAAGTCATTCCTAATGTGTCCAGAATTACCAGAAGTAAAGAAATTAGGGATTAGTTTAATGGGAGCAACTATCACATGCTTCCACAACACCAGCCTCTACAGATTACATTTCTTTCCAGCATTGCTCTAAAGTATCATATTTTCACAGAAGTGCTTGTTTGTTTCTTTTTATTAGTGGACTCATCTAAAAAATCAAATTTGTCATTGTCTTGATTTTAGAATGTCAGATTTTTGCATTTTAATATACTTCCCTGATTAGAATTGAGAACGACTAAGCATGCAGCATGGTTATTTCTATTTTAAGTATGTATACAGCTAAGTCCTTGAAAAAGTTTAAAAGCCCTTCAGTTCTTTATGGTTAATTCTACAGACCTTGACCATTACAGTTCAGGACTGAAGTCATTACGTTTCAGCAGACCCCTTCCCCCCTGCAAAAAAAAGGGGGCTGGGGGAGGGTGATTTGAACTTGAAGAGCAAGAAGAGTCCACTGTTGTACTAAATGGCTATCATAGCTATAGAGTGATTTATTACAAACTGAGCTGCAAGGTACAAATAACCTTCAAATGTTATCAGAGAAGGAGATATCGGAGAAAAATGTGTCTTGGTGTCATGAATATCTCCCCAGACCACCAGCAGATTTTTTCCAAGCGCCCCTCAAGACACAATAGGACTCAATGTCAGGCAGTAACATCCTGTTTGAAGAATGACTTTGTAAGTACGGGCTGTATTGCAGCTGCTTACAGTTAATGCCCACCCCCACCACACACCATTTCTCTCCAACTCATGCAGCAAACTTGAAACAGCTAACATGACAATTAAGGTCTTCAAACTCAACTATGAAATAAAGACTATCGCTGTTGCATAGTTGAATTTAGACAGCAGTTGGAAAGATTAAAGGCAGAGAAATGAGTTCCTGGTGGCTGAGACAGGACAGATTAGCTGCAAACTTGCTTCTTTTTATTGTTTTGAGTCCAGCTGCTATGCAGATGCAGAGGATCTTGCGCAACAAGCGTATTGATTGTTATGACTTTGGCATGTATCCAGAATGACAAGGTAATTTCAGCACACTGTGATGCTGTCATTTCAATAAACAGAGGTAGGAGTTCTAAGACAAACACCTACAGCATGTACTGACACCAGAACCAATTTTTTGGAGGTTTGCTCACATCACAAAGCTCATGGTGATTATTTCTGACAATATGAGATGACCAACAGATGGAAAGAGGGGCTTATATTTGTGTTGCTGCTAAGTATTCATCTTTTATCACACTGTGTGAATTTTAGGCCAGGGAGCCCAAATTATCTCAAAATACAGCCCACTTTCATTCAGGTTTGGGCTAAACTGATGTGCACATTTTTACTGCTCATGAACTAAACAAGCCATTACTAAACTTTTAGTACTGAAGATACAAGCACAGGCAAAGGGTAGTTGGGTATTTTTGAGAAGGTTTATAGCTTAAAATTTTCAGATACAAATACTTAGTATTATGCCTGGACAACCATGTGCAAGCACTTAAACAGAAGGGTTTTTATGTGCCCTAATACGGGATGGAGAAGCCTAATGTTGAGCACCCAGGTTTGAAAAGGTTGGCCTGCATATTTTTTTGTATGCACACATGGTTCAGGCTGCAGCCTTTTGACAAGTTTCCAGCATGGCCCTCTGCTACAATTTTTGGCAATCCTGACTTACATTCTACAATTCCTTGTCCTTATGAAGTTTGTGTTCAGATTCAGCCTCCAGAACAGTCACTCCAGCACAGTTCCTGAAGTTGGAAGTTCTCTCCTCTACAGAACCAATGAAGCTTGCATACCGACAGTGCAAACCTCATGACACTGCGCTGCCAATGGTGAGATTACCTGAGTGTAGTTTGGTCTCCATGCCCTATTTATCTAATCTAGCTTCATTTATAACACACCCATCATCTTGGACTTGCTACATAAAGGTGCCAAATAATGGCAATCTTTGACTGGTTTTGGTGATATGGAACTGGGCACTGGAGTTAGGCTTCTCCCCAAACTTGTTTCACACAGGCCACTGATCAGATGGCAACAATGTGTGGTCACTATTGCCCTGACCAGATTTTTTCCAGCAATCATATCCCATTAGCAATCTCGCGCCATCTGGTCCCATGGCACTATAAATCTTCTGATGTATTAATAAAACAATCTAATATAGCTGTACATATTAATAACCAAAAGCAGCTGGTTGTTGTTTGTTATGAGCTTGCTATTTTCCCTGCTGCTTTAGCCACCATAGTATAAAGTTATAAGCAACCTTCACGGAAATGAACAGGGTTTTAATTTTACTACCAGTAAACTAAAAAAACCTAATCTTTCATAACAGAAGATTGTCATTGAAATGGAAATTATACTCAGTGTAAATGTCATTTCCCTGCTTATAGTTGAAGTTCAGCCCTTGAACAGCATTGTCGATTCCCATTATTACTCTCTACACCCCTGACAGTTCTTGTATTAATTGCACCAGATTGCTGGCCTTATGCTTTTTCGTTTGTTTTTCCCCCTCCTCCCTAAAGGAGGTTTTTTTTGTTGTTGTTTGTTTGAAAAGTTGGCATCCCTTCAAATATGGGTCAGGTAAGGAGAAGGAAAGGGAAGCTAAACTTTGGGCAGGTTCTTTACTGACAGAACCAAAAGCCGGGTATCCCCAAGTACTTTCTCAAGGTAATTTGTTACAAGGTCTATAGCTCTAATTACAATGGAACTCACTTATAGCAAATCTGGCTATCGTGAGACCTCATTTACTGTATTGATGGGCCCAAGATATTAATTTCAAAACCAAATTTAATCTTTTTACCAAAAGGTTGAAAGTGTTTGGCTCTGCGGGTTTGTTTTCAATCCAACAGAGATCTGAACCAGCTGTGAATTTCAGATTTCAAAGTATGGGGATGTTCATATCTGTTGTGTTGGATTAGGCTTTTTTCTATATTGTGATGGAAATTGACAGCACCAAATAGGTGTAGCTTAATGCATAAATCTCATTGAAATTCAATGCCATCGGAGTGTCTAATTTACTTAGGCTCTTAGATGTGAGTTTTTTCCAATGTACAAATTATAATTACTGTTCTAAATTTCTGTTCAGTGTGAGGTTGTGTGTGTGTGTGAATGATTTCACACACTTCTCTATACACAACTTGCTTTTTCTTTGTGTCTGTATTTAGAATGGATATATTTAAATGTAGGCAGAAGATGTTACCAGGATGACATAGCGTGTCCACTGCATGGTTTGGTTATGCTGACTTCAAAGGACTTATTCTACAATTTAAAGAAGTTCAGCTGTTAGCTTTGAGAACTTTTATCATGTAAAGGAACCTTCCTTCTTTTTCTTTGCCTCCCCTTCCCTCCCCCAATGTCTTTGCTCAGCAGATGCTGCCCAGGGCATCTTCCACATCATGCAATTTATAGTCCTTTATTGACAGGCTACAGCACCTCAGGTAGTACTGTTCAGGTCTGCCAGGTCAAGAGTATGAACTGTATGCCGAGGAGAAAGGTGTAAGGTAAACTAGCATTCAGTCATCTGAATTTGGGTAATGTCAGAGGAGAAATGAAAGGGCAGGAACTCTCATTTTAAAAGAAACCATAGTATTGTTTTGAAGGTGCTGGCTGAAGGGAATTTTCCAGTTGGCTGGCTTTGTGGCTGGGCTGAGCTGGTGTTTAAGGAACTATCCTTTCTTCAGTTGCTACTGGTCTAATTACATGAGCTTACAAAAGCTGTTGAAAAATTACAAGCAAAACATGTACATGGGAAATAAGATGCACCCCACAAACAAGTGCACTGCCAACATCAGCAGTCACAACCTGACCCAAAGTCCACTGCAGTCAGTGGACAGATGCCGCTGATTCAATGACCTTTGGCACAGGGCCTTAGTGCATGCCAGCAGCTCAGAACAACAACAAAAGCATTTGTGAAGTGGCTCATAAGACATTCATTCTAGAAGACATGTGGGGCATCTTAGTAAGCACATTGAGGTACTTTTAAAGAAGCCTTGGGCCAAAATCTACTCTGCTACACCCCTGATATTCCATCAAAAGTTGTAGTTGCAAAGCTACAACTGAGGGCAGGATTTGACCCTGTAGTTCTGGAGGTATTTACATAGATGACTATCTATTTGACCTTGACACAGGTAATAAAAAGCATTGGAATTTTAATAAACCAAACAGTCTTGTCAAACTTAGATTAGGTATAGTTTCAACAGTGATATCCGAGGATACTCCACCCATAAAACCTATGTTAGGGCTTGGAAAAATTCTCAAAATCAAATCACCTGGAGACCAATGGCCACTGCCAAAAGAACCAGGCAGTCTGTTAGATGCTGCCTGTTCTGGGTCTCCCAATCCCAGACTCTCTTCTCTGAAATGTTTTTTAAAGTGAACAATAAGCCTGTGTTCTGCAGGCCTCTCGTGTTATTCACAAGCAGGGCAGACAGAAGTATGCATAGGCTAGATATGGTAGCTGTCCAGTTCTGTTGGTGTATTATTGTACACCGAGCCCCATTGTTCAACTATCTGTGTTCCCCAGAAAACACTCCAGTCTAATTTACATCTTTTGTATTCCAGTCATTCTTTTCTCTTTGGCAAATGTATTGGTGTTCTCCAGAACTCGTCCTCCGTATGCAGCTCATTCAGTCTCTTCTTTTTAGCGAGTTCAAGTTATTCCAAGTAATTGTTTAGATTTACGTTCATCTGAGTCTCATCTCACTTGTTAGTCAGTGCACTTAAGAGGATGAAGCTGATTATGAGTCACAGTCCCAGAGGTGAAAGACAGATGCTTTATCATATAAATCACTGTTGTCATTCTTTTTGTCCCATTGCAAGAGACAAAGGGATACAAAGTGGAACCTTTTCAGAGCTAGGCAGTGGTGAAAGCTGTAACCCTAGCTGTAATTAGTCATACATAGAAGCCTAATGTAGTGAAGGACTGGAAGAGTATAGAGTTTTTAATGTTTCATACTAAAATGTATATTGAGTAAAAGTGGAGATCTTACGGTTCTGATACAGGAAGAAATCAACTATGAATACATATGTTCTGAAAAGTACAAGGATGAATTTGAATTATGAAAAGGAAGAGACCTATTGTAATGGCATTAAACCAATTAAAAAGAGACAACTGAACTACAACAATGGTCTCTTTCCACTTAAACCTAAAAACACACACATTCAAATCTGGTATGTGTGCACTTTACTTTACACTGGCTTTGAAAAGACAAAATAGTTTGCACAGAGCTGGGAGAAAAATCGGTTTCTAATGAGATTTCTCCACATCTAAAATGAACACATTAGGGCATATTCTACTTTCTGTGCATGTAAATGTCATTAATGTGAGTAAGTGATGGGTGTGTACCGAAAAGACAATAGACTTCATTGTGTCCCTCTGGTCTGTGAGCTGTGGGATAATGCTTTCATTGCTGGGACAGGCAAAAGTGCAGATTTGGTCTTTCCTACGCAGGGGCGGCTCTAGAAAGTAGGCTGCCCCAAGCAGCGCGGAGCGCTGCGCCGTTGAGCTCCTGCAGTCATGCGGAGCTCAAGCAGGTCCGCTTGGACCTGCCGCAGGCATGCGCTCAACCGAGCCAAATGCCACCCCTGGGAAGCGCCTGCTTGGCGCTGGTGTCTAGAGCCTGTTCCTAATGCATCGCTGCTTTTAGAAGTGCTCCTTTATGATTGGAAATGATTTTAAAAACTGGTCTTTGAGGTGCCTTGTGGTCAAGTTGTGGCATAGAAAAACTGATCTGTCTTTCCCAGCACTTACTTTACTCTATCAAATGCTGAGAGAGAGGTAGGGAAGGTTTCCACCTGGGGCAGCCTCTGAGGAGCAAAGTAAAGGGGATGGTCACTGACTCTTGAAATCATTTGAAAGAACACAGGCATATTTTCACTGTTTGGGGAAAGAAAAGCAGCAGAGAAATAAGGCAGAAAGGAAGGTGGGTGACAGGTTAGTAGCACCTAGATACCATGATGATTGACACTAGAAAAACAGTACATGGATGGATGTTGGGAGGATAGGAGTGAGTCTGTGAGGGGCCATACATTAGCAGAGATTTGATAAAACCAGCATCTCTCAAATGTACATGCTGAGCAGCAGATACAAGCTCCAAGGATCTTTCTAAGGTAAGGGCCAGATTCTGCAGCATGCTGAGCAGCACTTACTCATGTGAGTAATCTCATTGATTTCTAATGAAACTACTAGAATGAGGAACTGCACACAACTCTGTTGGCAGGGGACAGGCATTCTACATGCTCAAACCATGAAATGAACTGTATTGCAGGCTCCCAGGCAAGGGATCCCAAAGCAGAAGAATTTATATCCTAGCACACTGAGTGTGAAGAAAATGGTGGAACCTGACATTTCTGGGTACTGCCAGCTTTCTGATGCTGGCAGGTCCATTGAATCAAAGTGATTTTCATCTATCTCAGCTCCCCAAAGCTGAAGACAAGGGTAGGAGATACTTCAGGAAGAACCTAGTGCCCTGATGGGAACTGTCACCTTAGCTCTGAAATGATATGACAGGATGTTTTGTCACTAGCAGTATTAAAGGGGACAATCAATGTTAAAACAGATATTGGTGGCAGGACTTTAGGGGTGTAGGTTTTTTGAAAAGCTAGGAATATTCTCCCCCGTCCCTGCCCGCCTACTATAGTTCCCCTGGGTGTAAATATTAAATAATTTCATAGTCAGACTGTATTTTTCCCTACTTGTATTTGATTTAAAATGATCATTTGCTAAATATTACAACACATTATTTACCTTTGTCCACAGCTTTTGGGGCCTTCTGCTTTTGCAGGAGTGGCACAGAAAAGCCAAGTCAAGATAAGGCACAACACAAATGTCCTTTTATCTCTCATGGTGTGGTGAGCTGAACACTTAAGCTATTTTAATATCGTTCTACTTAAGTTTTTTTTTAAAGTTGTATAGAAATTTAATACAGGAATAAATTAATGGCTCTGTTCTTTTTACAAATAGTTTAAGACCTATTACGATGCAATTCATGAGTCACCTGTGTGGTGTATGGTCTATTTTAAAAAGATTATAGCAGAGTTGTAGAAATCATTAAGAAAAAATGAAGTGCAGTTAAGTGTAAGCTTGATAGAACTGCAGGGCCTGGACAGGCTAGAGAACTGCTTTACCCTAGCAGCAGAAGAGTGGAAAAGGGCAACTGAAGACCTTAAAGATGACACAGGCAGCATAACTTGGCTGTTAGAACAGGTGAGAGCCATTCAGTACTGCTGAGCTGTGTTCCCAACTCGACTCTGTATCACAGTTTAGTGATCTGTAAAATGGTTACAATAACTTGTACACCATACAGAGATGTTGTGAGAATCAGTTTGTTTATAACATGCATTACAATTCTCCCAAGAAAGGAGCTATGCACAACACAAAGTATTAATATTAAAATAAGAAATGGGATCGAACTTATTCTGGAAGCCTTCATTCAAGGGGGAATCATGGGCCTCATATCCAAGTTTCCAGCCTGCAAGTCTTTCCCTGGCAGAGGAGAGGGCATAACAACTGTTACTCTGTAAACATAGATTACTTAAAACAATGTGTTGCAAAAATATAATGCTTTTTCATCTATAGACCCCTAAGTACTTTACAAAGGTGGATAAGCACTATCCCCATTTTACAGATGGAGAAACAGAGGAACAGATTAATGGAGCAATTTGTTCATGATCCTGCAGTCAGTGGCAGAGTCTGTGAGCGAACCCAGCTCCCCTAACTGCCACTCTACAGCTTAAACCTCTCCATTACAGCTGCCCTGGACAAGAATGGTAATTGAGGTGGGGAGAAGATAATGTGCTAGTAGGCAGCTGGGTGGGAGGAATAATTCAATCCTCTCTCATTTCTCATAACTAGAGTGCCATTCAATTTTTTTTCTTTCATGTTAGTATGGCTTAGATGCACTGCAGCTCATTAAGGGTAATTGAGTTAAGTCAATTTGTTATCCAAATAATAAAGGAACAGTGTACTAAAAATGAATTTGCACCATATCACTCTACTTCAACTCTGAGAACTAACATGAAACAATTTATTCCTCTCCAGTTTTCCTGTTAGGGAAATAAATACTTTACAGAGTAATGCCCAATTCCCTTTCAGTTCTTATCTATCATCTTTATGTTGGCATAAAAAAACCCTGCCCCACTGGTTTCAAACATCTGTATTGATACACACGGTCTGAGGTGGTTGTCAGTGAGCTGGGACACTGGGATAAACAGCAATGGGACTTGACATATTGAGCAAAAGGCTCATTCATGTATCCATTTAAGAGTGTTTAAAAAATGTTGTAACCATATATAAATGTTGAATTTAATTTTTAAGATGGATGTTTCAGTATGCTTCTTAGTTAATCTATATCTACTGATTCAAATATCTGAGGAGACTACAGTATTTCACTTTTATAATAAATAATACTCTTATGTACATCACTTCTCATTCATAGATCTGAAAGTACTTTGTCAAGGAAGGTAAGGATCATTATCTCTATTTCATAGGTGAGGAATCCCTGCAATACTGAAAGATATATAAGAATGACACTACTGGGTCAGACCAAAGGTCCATCTAGCCCAGTATCCTGTCTTCCGACAGTGGCCAATGCCAGGTGCCCCAAAGGGAATGAACAGAACAGGTAATAATCAAGTAATCCATTCCCTGTTGCTCATTCCGAGCTTCTGGCAAACAGGTATGGTTCTTCTTCGAGTGATTGCTCATATCCATTCCATGTAGGTGTGCGCGCGCCGCGTGCACGTTCGTCGGAGAATTTTACCCTAGCAACTCAGTGGGTCGGCTGGGCGCCCCCTGGAGTGGCGCCACTATGGCCGCGGATATATACCCCAGCCGACCCACCCACTCCTCAGTTCCTTCTTACCGCCCGTGTCGGTCGTTGGAACTGTGGAGTGCAGCGTAGCTGACCTCCACCTCCCTAGCATTCTCTTATAGTTCTTATTCTTGTTGTGTACATAGTTCTCCAATTTGTTAAATTTAGATAAGATAAATTTAGATAAGATAGTTAGCTTTTAGTGGTTTAGTTACAGTTTTAGTGAGTTAGTCGGGTTCTGGGCTTAGGCCCTCCCCGCGCCGGGGCCGGAGCTCATGCCCGGCTCCCCAGGATTCAAGCTGTGCTCGGCTTGCCATCGCCCGATGCCTACAGGGGATCCACATTCCTCCTGTTTGAAGTGCCTGGGGGAGTCGCACTTATCGGCTAAGTGCTCAATTTGTAAGTCTTTCAAGCCTCATACAAAGAAAGAGAGGGACATTAGACTTAAACAGCTCCTCATGGAGGCGGCTCTAACCCCTCTGTCTTCGGCACCGAGCACAACCCCGTCAGAATCGAGGAGCGCCTCTTCGGCACCGGGCCGCACTGGTGCGCCCACTACAACTCAGCACCGGGCACCTGCTTCCAAGTCAGGCCAGAGCTGCTCGCTCTCACCTCAAGTGAGGAAGTCTAAGACCCCTGCTGCCCCGGCACCACCCGCGGTGCAGCACGAGGGCACGGCTCCACCGCACCGGCCGGTGCCTGCAGCCATGGCAGTGCCTGCGGAGCCGTTGCCATCGACTCCGGTCCACCAAGGGCTGCCGAGTCTGGCCCCTATCTCCCCGGCACCTGCTGTGGTGGAGTTGATCATCCCATCCACGCCAGAGGTCTGTGAAGTGGCGAGGGACTTGATCGTGATCTCGGATGCGGCACCGCCGCCACCCCCGGCACCGCCGGTGCGGGTCATCCAATCAATTGGGAAACCGGCCCTGCTCCATCCACCTTCAGTCCTTCAGTCAGTGCCCCCGACCGGCACCACTCCCGATCGCGGTCCCATCGGCGTTCCAGATCCCGGCACCGTTCGCGTTTGTCCCGCCGCTTGCAGTCCTGGCACCGCTCCTTGACAAGACGCCGGTCAGACTCGCATCACCGTTCCTGTTCCCGCTCGCTGTCGTATTACTCACGACACCGTTCGAGGTCCCGGCACCGATACCGGCACCGCTCCACCAGGAGCCACTCCAGACGCCGATGCTCTCGGTCACGATCGACCTCCCGGCACCGTCCCGGTCGCAGGTCCCGGAGCCGCTCTCGGCACCGGAGTCCCTCACGGCACCGCTCCCCGGTGCGGAAGAGCACCAGGTCAGTGGGGACGTCGGCCCAAGGCCTATCTGCTCCACCATGGCCTTCTCGACACCTCTCGGCTTCATCCCAGGCGGGTAGTCACTACTCCCAAGACCGAGAAACAGATGTGCCAGAGGGTTTATTCCAGGACTCCCACTCTGAATCGCAAGTTCAGCAGTGGCCATTTTGGACACCTTGGGCTTATCACCAGGCCCAAGGTGCTCCCATAGCTCCGCCGCAGACCGTCCCTTCCGAACGTCGGGCCCCTGAGGCAACCGTAAGTCGCCCTCCGCCAGCTGGTACAGATGCACAGCTGCCTCCTACCACCACCTCACCCGAGCAGCTGGAGCAGGAGCCTCAACAGGAGGAGCTCATTCAGGACGTCCTCGCCCCCGGTGTTTCATCCTCTTCCTCACTGGATGAGGCGGTGGCGGGCGCATCGTCGACGAGCCCACCCCCAGTGGACCTTGCTGCGCATCAGGACCTCCTCAGGTGAGTTGCGCTCAACATTAAGCTCCAGGTGGAGGAGGTCGCAGAGGTCGAGGACCCGGTCTGCAGCTTTCTGTCGGCAGACGTGCCCACCAGAGTAGCTCTGCCCTTTATCAAGACCATACAGGCGAAGGCAGATACGCTGTGGCAAACGCCAGCTTCTATTCCACCGACGGTGAAGGGAGTCGAGCGGAAATACATGGTGCCATCCCGCGGGTATGAGTACCTTTATATGCATCCGCCTCCCTCCTCTCTGGTCATTCAGTCGGTCAACGACAAGGATCATCATGGTCAGCCGGCCCCCGCCCCGAAATCTAAAGAGGCCAGATGTATGGACCTCCTGGGCCGTAAGGTCTATTTGGCGGGCGCCCTGCAGCTGCGCGTAGCAAATCAGCATGCCTTGCTGAGTCGCTACGACTTCAACACCTGGGCGGAAATGGACAAGTTTCAGGACTTGCTTCCCCCGGATTCCCGCCAGGAGTACAAAGCCTTCCTGACAGAAGGGAAAAAGGTGGCAAGGACCTCCTTGCAGGCCTCCCTTGATGCGGCGGATTCCGCGGCCAGGACCTTAGCGGCTGGCGTTACCATGTGGCGCATCTCCTGGCTACAAGCCTCCAACCTTCCACCCGAGCTTCAATAAACCTTACAGGACTTGCCCTTCGAGGGAAAAGCCTTGTTCTCGGAGAAAACTGACTCTAGACTCCAGAACTTAAAAGATAATAGGGTCACTATGCGCAACCTGGGTATGCACACTCCTGTAACCCAGCGGCGCACCTACCGGCCTCAGCATTTCCATCCATACTCTGTCCCTCAGCGAGGGCAGGATTTTAATAGACACTGAGAGCGCAGAGGCCGCAGGCGATATTCAGGCCCTCAGTCCGGCCAGAATCGCGGCTCCTCTAAGCCGCAGTCAGACCCGAAGTCGTCCTTTTGAAGACGCGCCCGGGGACAGCATACCTTTTCCTGTCTCGGATCCTTCCCCCCAGTTCTCCAACCGCCTCTGTTATTTTTTCCCAGCATGGTCCCTCTTGACCTCAGATGTCTGGGTTCTACGCACCGTGAAGCACGGATACCACCTCCAGTTTGCTTCTACCCCGCCTTTCCGCCCTCCCTCCCAGTCCCTCTTCAGGGACCCCTCTCACGAGCAACTCCTCTTACAGGAGGTCCGGACGCTCCTCAATATCGGAGCGATAGAGGAGGTACCAGGGAAAGACTGGGGCAAAGGGTTTTACTCCCGTTACTTTCTGATTCCAAAGTCAAAAGGGGGTCTCAGGCCAATCCTGGACCTACGCAGCCTCAACAAATTCCTAATAAAGTTAAAGTTCCGCATGGTCTCCCTAAGGACCATTATTACTTCCTTGGATCCCGGGGAATGGTATGCTGCCCTCGACATGAAAGACGCTTACTTTCATATAGCCATCTTTCCTCCACACAGACGATACCTCCGCTTCGTGGCGGGCCATCGCCATTTCCAGTTTGCGGTCCTTCCCTTTGGCCTCTCCACAGCACCTCGAGTATTCACGAAGTGCATGGCAGTGGTGGCCGCCCACCTCCGTTGCCAAGGGTGCCACGTGTTCCCCTACCTGGACGATTGGGTCCTCAAGGGGGCCTCCCGGGAACAGGTCACGAAGCATGTGCGGGTAGCATCGGACCTGTTCACGAGCCTCGGCCTGCTGCTCAATGTGGACAAGTCCACCCTGGTTCCCACACAGAGGCTGGACTTCATAGGAGCGACCTTGGACTCCACTCTGGCCAAGGCCTGTCTTCCTCAGCCAAGGTTCCTAGCATTGACGTCCATCGTTCACAGCCTTCAGACCTTCCCCACGACCTCGGTCCACACTTGCCTCGCTCTGCTAGGACACATGGCGGCGTGTACGTACGTCACCAAGTACGCCAGGCTTCGGCTCCGCCCTTTTCAAACGTGGTTACATTTGGTGTACCGTCCGGCCAGAGACTCGATGGACACCCTGGTCATCGTTCCATCGACTGCGCTTCGTTCTTTCGACTGGTGGCTGAACCCCTCCACGGTCTGTGCGGGGTTGCCCTTTCACCCGCCCCAACCCACGCTGTCCTTGACGACAGACGCGTCTTCTCTCAGCTGGGGGGCCCACCTAGGCCATCTGCGCACCCAGGGCCTGTGGTCACCAGAGCAGCTCTCCCTCCACATAAACGTGCGGGAGCTCAGAGCGGTTCGCCTAGCCTGCCAGGCATTCCGCCGGTCTCTGTCCGGCCATTGTGTCTCCGTCTTTACGGACAACACAACAGCCATGTACTACATAAACAAGCAGGGCAGGACTCGCTCCTCCCCTCTTGTGGGAATTTTGCATAACTCATACGATCGACCTGGTGGCATCCTTTCTCCCGGGAGTTCAGAATACTCTCGTGGATCGGTTGAGCAGATCCTTCCTGTGCCACGAGTGGTCCATCAGACCGGACATTATCCACTCGATCTTCCGCAAGTGGGGCTTTCCCCAACTGGACCTCTTTGCGACTCGTGTGAACCGGAAGTGCCAAGCGTTAAGCTCGTTCCGGGGCCACTCACCGGGGTCGACCTCGGACACGTTCCTCATCCAGTGGACCCACCGCCTGCTTTATGCGTTCCCCCCCCCCTTTCCCTCTAGTCCACAGAGTTTTGTTGAAGCTCCGACTGGACAGGGCTCATCTGATCCTGATTGCCCCAGCATGGCCCAGGCAACCGTGGTACTCCACGTTGCTCAGCCTCTCGGTATCCCCACTGATCACCCTCCCCCTCTGCCCTGACCTTATAACATAGGAGCACGGGTCTCTTCGCCACCCGGACCTCCCGGCTCTCCACCTCACTGCGTGGCTCCTGCGTGGTTAGATGCCTTGGAGCTACGCTGCTCCACCCCTGTGCAGCACGTCTTGCTCAGCAGCAGAAAACCTTCCACTCGGTCGACGTACTTGGCCAAGTGGAAGCGCTTCTCGTTATGGTGTGAGTCACGGACTCTGGTACCCACTGCGGTTCCCGTTCCAGTCATTCTGGACTACCTATGGTATCTTAAGCAACAAGGCCTTGCTATATCTTCCCTGAAGGTTCACTTAGTGGCCATATCCGCTTTCCACCCTGGCGAAGGTGGACACTCGGTGTTCTCTCACCCGGTGGTCATTAGGTTCCGCAGGGGGCTGGAACTCCTCTACCCTCAGGTTCATCGCCCCGCCCCTACCTGGGACCTCAATCTGGTACTGAACAGGCTCATGGGTCCGCCCTTTGAGCCGCTGGCAACCTGTTCTCTTCTCTACCTATCGTGGAAGACGGTTTTTCTGGTGGCCATTACTTCGGCCCGGAGGGTCTCCGAGCTTCGGGCCCTGACTGTAGACCCTCCTTACACGGTCTTTCATAAAGACAAAGTACAGCTACGGCCACATCCCGCTTTTCTGTCTAAGGTGGTTTCGGCCTTTCATACCAATCAGGTCATCTTCCTCCCGGTCTTCCTCCCAAAGCCTCACTCATCTCCCCGGGAGCAACGCTTACATTCCCTAGATGTCCGCACGGCACTTGCCTTCTACATCGATCGCACAAGGCCCTTTCGTAAGTCCCCTCAGCTTTTTGTGGTAGTAGCGGACCGTATGAAAGGCCTCCCTATCTCCACTCAGAGGATTTCCTCGTGGCTGACAGCATGCATCCGCACATGCTATGACTTGGCCCATGTTCCGGCGGGCCACCTCACTGCCCATTCCACGAGAGCTCAGGCTTCCAAGGCCACCTTCCTGGCACACGTGCCGGTCCAGGAGATCTGCAGGGCAGCAACCTGGTCATCGGTACACACGTTTACCTCGCACTACGCTTTGGTGCAACAGTCTAGAGACGATGCCGCCTTCGGCTCGGCAGTTTTACACTCGGCCACGTCTCACTCCGACCCCACTGCCTAGGTAAGGCTTGGGAATCACCTACATGGAATGGATATGAGCAATCACTCGAAGAAGAAAAGACGGTTACTCACCGTTGTAACTGTTGTTCTTCGAGATGTATTGCTCATATCCATTCCACACCCATCCTCCTTCCCCACTGTCGGAGTAGCCGGCAAGAAGGAACTGAGGAGTGGGTGGGTCGGCTGGGGTATATATCCACGGCCATAGTGGCGCCACTCCAGGGGGCGCCCAGCCAATCCACTGAGTTGCTAGGGTAAAAGTCTCCGACGAACGTGCACGCGGCGCGCGCACACCTACATGGAATGGATATGAGCAACACATCTCGAAGAACAACAGTTACAATGGTGAGTAACCGTCTTTTATTTGTCTACACTCACATAGCAGGGAAGTGTCCTATATATGGGGTGATGAACGAGAACATCTCAGCACCTCTGGATCTTCCCATTGCTTAGATGCCCTTGAATATCATATTTATTGCTCAGTTGAAGATACCTCTAACTTGTCAGTTTTTCATCTACGTGTAGGAGACTGACTGGTACAATTTGGGCCAATTTTAAAACTTTTAGAGCTTGGATCCATTATTCAGGGAGAGCCTAGTGCAGCAGAGACCATTTACTCCATAGAACTGACTTCTTTGCACTTGTTCATCAGAATGCTATGTTCTAGTTGTTCAAATACTTCTACAGTAGAACCCAAGTTACAAAAACCTTGGAAATGGAAGTTGTTCATAACTCTGAACAAAATGCTATGGTGGCTCTTTTTCAAAAGTTTACAACTGAACATTGGCTTGATACAGCTTTGAAATTTTACTATGCAGAAGAAAAATGCTGCTTTTAACCATTTTAATTTAAATGAAACAAGCACAGAAACAGTTTGCTTACCCTGTCAATTTTTTTAAACTTTCCCTTTATTTTGTTAGTAATTTACATTTAACACAGTACTGTACTTTATTTGCTTTTTTTTTAAAAAAAAAAAAACTTCTTTGCTGCCTGATTGCATACTTCCAGTTCCAAATGAGGTATGTGGTTAACCAGCCAGTTTGCAACTCTGGTGTTCATAACTCTGAGGTTCTACTGTATTTTTCTGTTTGTATTGTCAAGACATGGCCCCCAAGTGGAACTGCAAATCCAAGCACATTCAAACACTCGAGATTCAGACTGGTTTTGGTTCCAAGTCAGATCTACATGTGGAAGGAATCCTCTGTCTAGTTCTAGTTTGGATGTGGTTAAAATTTCCGGAAAATAGCTTTTCTTACGAGATTTTGGTAATCAGGTTTTGAATCTGAATTCCAACCTAATCCTTGTCTAGATTCAAAAGTGGTCCCAAATTCTATCCTAATCTGGATTAAACACCACTTCTTCAGCACATCTGATATTTACCTCTGTTCCTATGACTTTTTTTCCCTCTCCCTTTTTTTAAAATTAGGACAAAAGTGTTAAAACTGTATGTGAGTCTCTCCTTTGCACTTGAGTTTTACTTTCCACTCACAGGTGCTGAATGTATATTTTTGTTTTTAATAAAAGGTGTTAAAGCACCAGTTCATCATTTTCTAACAAGCCTAAATAGCAATCATTGTTATGCAGTGCAATCAATTACCATGAATACAGGCTGATTTGGAAAACCAGTTAAATTAATTTCACTTCTATGTTCAGGCATAATTTGCCAAGATTTAGCACAAAAATGTAAGAATATTAGACATGGGCCTGAACTAAACTTGCAGATGTAAAGACCCCTGAATGCTGTGGAAGCTCAGATCTGATTCTGGATCCAAACTTTGTAGCCTGTGTTCAACTCTTTAAAACAAACACACACACAAACAAACAAAAAAACTCCATAGATGAGCAGTGCTAGAGCTCAAAAGCATACACAAAGATAACAATATTTAGTGTTTTTCACCCATAGACCTAAAGTGATTTACAAAGGAAGGTATATTAAATAGGTCCAACATGTTAGCCCTATCCTGGGGACAAATATATAACTAGAGATGATCTTGCTCACTTAAACTTATTGGATCAGACTTCAACGGAGCTGCACCATGTTATATCAGCCAAGGATCTAGCCCATTATTTTAAACCCTTTGGCAGCAATAAAGATTGATTGCTGATATTCTCTTAGGCTGAAAACTAGTTACTTTTAGCACTCAGCTGAAGAAGCATCTATACATGTTCTTAATACTACTTAGGGCAGATTAGAAGCTTTACCAATTACAGAGCATTGTTTTGTTGTTTTACTGTACAGCTGGAAGAGATTTCATTCCCTGTCTCTTTGTCTGGAAATGAAACACTGATGGGCAGAGACACACGTGTAAGGGAGGGAGTATGAAAGGGGAAGGACATATTCTTGTCTCCTTTTTTTTTATTCCAGCCCTGTTCATCCAATGGATCAATGGCCCACAGCAAGCAATCTCAACCAGAGCTGCTTGGCAGCAGGGTCTCAGCAGGGAGGGTCTCAGCAGGTTCTGCACTGTTGGCCTTTGTCCAATCACTTGGTATACTGGCCTTGCACCTCATGTCACTCATTCAGCCTTTTTACATTTTTTTTTATTACTGATGCAAAGATAATGACTTCTTTTAAAATAAACAGACTGGGCCAAATCTGGCCTTAGTGTAATGCCATTGACTTTAGGGATGAATCCAATGATTTCACACAGTTTACAGAAGACCAGGCCAATCTTTGTTTGATTACCCCACCCAAATGAGTTAACCACTCTTAATAGGGAAAAAAATCCCTTATTCTAAAATCTTTCATGGCTCTCCTGGCAGTTATAATTGTCTGATCACCAAGAAAGAGCAGCAGTAGGACAGAGCCATAAGCCACACGGATTTGGAGAGGATCTCAGTGTAACACTGCAGCCTTTGTTTAGTTTGAAGGGGAAGCAAGCTAAAAGACTGAATTCTGATGTTTTTCACACCCTGGCTTCTTATAAAAAAAAAAGGAAAAAAAAAAAAAGCTGTACAAAGAGTAAATCCAAAGCATAATCCGGCCCTGAAATAATACAATCATGTGGCTTTCAAGTTTGCACAAAAGAATATACTTGGAACAGTTTACAGTAGTCTTTTGTCTTTGTTTTGGTCAATAACAGGCAAAGATGAGCAGACCATCCAGGAAGGTGTGAAAGAACGTCATGGCTAGGAGGAGACAGAGGGAGTGATGAGAATCTAGGGCTTGCTCGTATAGTCATTTACATTGTGTAAAATCCAAAGAGTGCTATCATTGACACTCATTTTGAACAGCTGTAAATGACTGTGCCAGGCACAAGGCAGTGGAAAAGCAGATCCACAGCATCAAGGAATATAAATCTGTCCTGACTCCATTCCAACCTCTCCCTTTTCTGGCCTGCCCCTGACATCCCCTCACCCCCACCTCATCCATTGGCCCATCCCAGAACATCCTATGCCAGGACATGCTGTAGAGACAATTTAGCCTCGGCAGTACAAACCCCTGCACAAGGTAATCCCTGCTATGGGATCCTTTTCTGTGCTCTATGGCTCCTTTATTCCCACCTAGCTCATGCAAGCGTGCCACAGGCCAGTGATTAATAGGACTCATTTTAACCTATTATATATGGAGGTGTGACCCTCTAAAAGGTACACACCATATCCTGCCAAGTTATCCCATGTCCCTGTGGAAGACCCATTGGCATAGCCAGGCTTAGCATTTATGATAGGCCTATAAAACAATTTATTTTTATTGCCCTCCTCCCAGAACCATAACTGATTCCTGTCCACCAACACCACACTATTGCACAGTGAGCCAGTCAAACTGTTGTGGGAGGGTACCCCCAAACTCCTCTCACTTTTAACCCAGTTATATGAGACGTATGCCAGTGAGAGAACCTTTAGGTCTTCCCCAGCTGCCTGCTTCGCAAGTGGAACCCTATTGCTTGTCATATTAGCCCTAGATATTGGTCTGCATTTTGAAGGCTCTCTCCACAAGGAAAAGGGCCAGATATCTGCTTAGAGAAAGCTGAGGGACTCCTTTATATTTTAGTACACTGGAGTCAGAGTCCCATAATTCACAATACTGAAAGTCTATTTCCGCCTACTGGGTGGAAGGAGGAGAGTGTATAGAAAGAAGTCATAGCTGGCCTGGGCTTTTTGTGTTATACATGTTTCTTAAGGCCTAGGGTCCTCTATTTCTTCAAATAAGGTTTTCTGACGTAGAGTTTATTCCTCATGCAAATGTGTATGTTCATTTTGGTGAGGCAGAGAGTTTGGGTGGAGACAAGAAGCAGCAGGAGCTTAGCTAAGTCTTCCCTTTTCTTAAGACATGGACAGCAGTACGGTCACTGTGAAGCCACAGATAGTGGATCACTTGCAGTGGAGGCCAAGGGCTAATTTTGGTGGGGGGGGGGTTGCATTGAAGGGCCCAGGAGGCCTTGGCAGAGCACTGAATTCAGAGTATGTACATATGACTCAATCAAAACAAATCAGCACTTGTAGCAAATAATTTCCCAGTGAGCGACTTTTCGATAGCCTACAGAAGATTTTTCTTAAAAACATAAGGCCATATTGGGTCAGACCAAAGGTCCCTCTAGCCCAGTATCCTGTCTTCCAACAGTGGCCAGTGCCAGGTGCCGTAGAGGGAATGAACAGACCAGGTAATCAAGTGATCCATCCCCTGTTGCCCATTCCCAGCTTCTGGCAAACAGAGGCTAGGGAAACCATCCCTGCCCATCCTGACAAATAGCCACTGACGGACCTACCCTCCATGAATTTACCTAGTTCTTTTTTGAACCCTGTTAGTCTTGGCCTTCACAACATCCTCTGGCAAGGAGTTCCTTAACTGATAACTGAAACCTAACTGATAAATGTCTGCATAGATCTACATATTCTTTTTCTCCCCACCTTCCTCACCCCAGAAATCCAAGTATTCCCTTATTTCTCCTTGCAAAGGATTTCACTCACGACAGGAGCTCCTCCTCATGGCCAGCCACCCAACCCTCTCCCCACATGATGCCCTGTACCAGTGGCCAGTGAGTCACTGTGTTGCTCTCTTTTCCCACAGCTTGGCCCTCCAGCCAGGTCACACTTTAGTCCACATCTTCTAGGGTAACAAAGTTCAACCAAACTGTAGTCCAATGACTAGTGTCTCTTCTCTCTGGGATACATGGTCATCACACCCCTTATCTCAGTGTCCGGTAGGGGAACCCAGGTCCTCCCTCTATCAGAGTTCCAGACCAGGAACCTATAGCTGGCAGTCAAGGTCTACTCCCTCAGATGCCTTATTGCTTCCTACCACTATCCTGCCATAGAGTGACTGCAGGCTCTCTTCCTGCAGTCCCTTTCTGCTACGAACTTCCTGGCTTTAGAACTACCACTCCATCAATTAAGGCTGGTTTTTGCTCTTACAGAGGTGCTGCCAGGTATGTTAACTGGCCTCTCAGGCCCACATTAAGCCACCTTCAAGGCCTGTGTAGGGCACACACCCATCACAGTGTATTGGTAGAAAGAACAGATAGGTTAACCTCCATAAATCCATACAAAATAAAAGTAAATCAACATGCACCACCATAACTGATAGACCATAATAACATTTTTATTACAGCAATTTTTTTGAGAAGGAAAGACACTGAAATTCAATGAAAAATAATATGGCACCTTCCACATTTAGATTAGAGCTTAATATCTAGCAAAGATCAGTAATAACCAAAAGTTATCAAATATATTGAGACATAACTGCAGACGGTGACCAGAGGAAGATTGCTTGTGATTGGTAACAAAAAAGAATATAAAAACAAGTACCGTAGTTATTTTATACTCATAAAACAAAATGCACATTTGCATATTCACCCTTGTGCCTATGCACAATTGAAGTCCAATTTAAGTCCTTTAAAATCACACTTAGTCTCTTATTTTGTGTGTCTTAAGTCTTTTGTTGATAGATGAATTTCACCATAATTTTTGTTCCATTTTTGGTGTGTGAGGGATTACTTTCACATGCAGTACTGAAAACTTACAATATCTAAATGCCTTGCGCCTTAAACTTGCACTGTTTGTAGCAAGGACCATCATTCAAGAATTGGACTTCATAGCCACTCACAATGTCACAGCATGACACACAGAAACTCAAGTGCTTTAGCAATTGCACAGTCTTTCAAGATGAACAGTTGCCACTACTCCGGGCCTATGCAGTGAATTAGTGGTTTAAGTCAGATTCTTAGTAAACGGATGTCAGTCATAATTAGTTAGTGGTTGGCAGTGTCAGAGGCCAAGGACTGAATGGACACACTGTATCCCTACCTAAACCCGCTAGCTCATGCTTCCAAGTCAGAGTTGAAAACACACTGGCCAGGCAGTGTGGGTAAGTTTGCCCTGCCACTGTCTGTGCTACATTGGCTCTGGGATGGAGTCTGCACTCTCTATCTACTTAAAATTGCCATGAGACTCCATTGGAGTTATTGGTGCACAAATGCAGGATAAATAGATGACTTTTGTCTCCAGTGTTCTGAATCTGATAGCTCTCATCACTATTAACTTCACTGAATCAAACAAAGTAAAATAAAATAAAACTAACTGCAACTCTGAAAAATCAGCCAAGAACTGAAAGCTGTGATGTAAATGTTCTTTCTACCTCTTATTATACAGATCCTGGAATCACAACTTGGGCCTGATTCAACAAGGCATCTGCTTAACGTTAAGCATGTAAGTAAACCTAATTGATTTATTTTCCAACTGCAGACAATGGGACTAATCTCATACTTAAAGATAGGCATATGCAGAAGTACCATGCTGAATCAAGGACCTTAGCTGCCAGTGCTGTCTTCACGAGGCATAACAGAATACAACTTGCTCTGCCATAGCTGAAATTACTCTGGAGAGCAAAGAGGAGTGAAACTATACTATTGTAAGTACAAGGGCACACAACAGATGTGCTGGATGTGAAGGTGCCATTTAGAAACATTTTAAAGTTCATAATTGTACTTTCAATTCAAATTTACAATAAGTTAAACAAATCCACAAGGAAAACCAAATAAAAATAAAGTATTCTGAATATAAAAATAAATGCATTAAAAAGATGAACAACAAAATCTCCGCAGCGACCAAGGGAGTGCTAAAGAGCACAGCTTTTGATACTGTCTCTTTACTAGTAATTAGTACAATATTCAATATACAGGACCCCAGAGTCCAATGTTCTCATTCTTTCTATTGTAAAGGTACAATATACAAACAATCATTCAAACGGCACTGGTTCTAAAATGAAAAATATAATTGTTAATTAACTCTCTCCCTAAAACTCTATTTGTATGTTAGCACAGTGACCTGGGGCCTCATGATTCCCCCCCACTAGAAAATGTATGGAGGTGGTCTTTGTAATAGATCTCACCAATGGTGGAGTCAACAAATACAATGGCAGTGTCACCCATGCTTTGTGAAGAGCCCTCTGTAGAGCTGGGGATCTGCCGTATCAGACGTTAGGCAAAAGGGACACACATGATTTCCCCCCAATCCTGTGGTTTTCATATGACTGAAGCCATCCAGGAAGAAGCCCCATGTCTCTGTGGTGGCTCTGAATTCAGCCCATTGGTGCTGAATTCACTGAACTAGGTGGTTCCACATGGGTGGGGAAGATCTGCATCTTTATGTGCCTAAACACCCTTAAAAATTCATGTCCAGGCCTCTAGTTTTCACAAGGGTGATATCACAAGATTTCACTATGTTCAACTTTTTGCAAAAGCACCTGCATAATTAACAGTGATTAAAAATTCTTAGAAATGTCTGAATTTGTATTCTTTGACATTTTTGTTTCATGATTTTGCAAGTATTTTTTAAAAATGTGGATTATACTTTATAATATGGTGACTATAATGACATTTTTATACCAATAACAATGTAATTACATTGTTTAACTTTCTGATAACTAATCAGCAGTAATTCATATAACTGGAAGGTTAATATATGTAAATTGAGTTATTACCCTTTAATACATTAACATTTATTTAAACTGCAGTTACTCATAGTTAAGGATTCAGTTACATGAATTAATGGGAATTACAGGAATCAAACTATAAGAAGTGTAATTACATTGTAATTATAGTATAGGTAGGGCATAATTACCATCACTATTATAATTACAACTCTGATACAAATATTAAGCAATTTGATAAATGTATTTTAATTGCTAGCACTATCTTATTTCAGGAATTTATCTAATGTCCCATATTAAAGGATGTTAACTGTATTCCAGATGAGGTCACCCAATTGATTTATGTGAAGGCATAAGTTTTCATACTTTGCTCCCGGGGCAGATGGATTGACAAAGATACACACTGATAAGTCTCTGCAATGGAAATGCTTGTGCAATTTTAACAATAGACATCCCTAGATGACTGCGTAAGTGTCATTTTTATACATGAGTATGACAGAAATGCATATCTGAGGCCAAATTCTAAGTCCAAAGTAAGTCTACTGAAGTCAGTCAAGTTACTCTAGATTTGCCTTGGTGTCACTAAGTGCAGAATTTGGGTCCTGACTTATGATTTTGTCTCTGAAATAGCATGACGTTTTCATAGGTCGGGACAGCAAGAGGGAGTTAAATTGTCTACAAATTTGTTCAGTGAATATGCTCAGACTAGTCTCAGCTGAGATGTTTTGGTCATTATTAGAAAGATTAAAAGACCAGTGATGATTATGAACACCTGACAGGGATAATCTAGGTTCTTGATTGCTCAAGGATCTCAGGATTTTTTTTCTGAAGATATTTGGGTGAGAATCACTACTCCTGCAATACCTGAACCCCATAATATCCAATCCATCTTTCTCAGGAAGATGAAGAATTGGATGGACAATGCTAGCATTGGAACCTGCAATGGCATTTGATCCAGATAGTTCCAAAATGTGGTTTGCACCACTCAGACGTCCTGGATGACATTGTAAGGTTCTGAGGAGTTCAGGAAAATGAGCATAAATTTCTTCACTGAGGGAGAGAAGAGAAGGTTCCCTCTCCCCCCCCCCCCCCGCCCCCAAGTTTTCATCTAACAGTACTAATGATACAAGTGGAATAGCTGTAAGCGTAATAGTCCATAGTGCATAATCCAAACACTGATAGCTTTTGTATCATGTTAGTGAAATGGCTCCCTGGAGTAGTCTAACCTCTGTCAAGAACATTCCATGCAAACTACTACCAGAAAGGCGTTTCATTTTCACATATTAAAATACAATAATAGTCTCACACAATTTTTTTCCAGTGGAAAATATATAAATAGTTCTTAAATTAGAGACCAGATCTAATCACTTTTTTCCCTTGTTGTGGCTTACAATAACAACTAGTTTGAACGTTAGGCTCCAGTTAAGCAATAGTTTACTAAATACAGAGGGCTAGATGCCATGAAGCAGCATATCCCTATTAACTTCAGGGAGCCTATGCAGATTTACCCCAGCTGAAGATCTGGTGCAGAGACTTCTTTTAAATAATTGCTTACAATAGAAGTGTCAAATATGCAGCCAGCAGGCCAGATTATCCCGAATCTCAGCTTTCATTTAAAAAGAAATAGTTTCTACCCCTCATTGGTTACAAAGAAAACCTTTAAAAATGAACCAACTATGAAGTGACACATTGCTTGATTTAACAAAAAGGAGACCCACCAAGGTAGAGTAGAGGGAGAGGAACAGAAAGAATGAATGGAATAGAAGAGAGGCAGCAGAAGTAAGAGGAGCACATTTTCTCATGGAGGGATTATGAATGTGACAATCAAAGTAAAGAAATGATAGATACATTGAGTTTCTATATAAAGGCTATATCCTCCCCTTGTGCTCTCTGCAATCCTCCCTGTGAAATCAGTGAAAGACTCTGCTGTGGACTGAAGGGAGTATGAAATTCTGCCTTTATATCCACAGACCATAATTAAATGTGCAATCCAGCTCTTCCCGCCAAGGGACCTTGACACTATTGTGCACCCATTTCCCCCCTCATTTAAAAAAAACCTTTTGCTTTGTGACTGTACTTAGGAGTTGTGCTTGATTTTTTAGAAGAGCTCAATAACACTTTAAGCACCCAATTAATTAATTGTATTCTGTTAAATGAACAGATTTTCAGAGGTGCTCAGCATATTGGGTGCTGAGACTTTTTGAAAATCTTGCTCCACTAGTTGGTTCTAAACTTGAAAATCTGCCCTATAATAGCCAGTTATGTGAGCAGGTCAAATAACCTCTATTTAAAGGGCAATGGTAGCAGAAAACAAAATGTATAAGTATAAAAAATAGAATAGAAAATACTGAATATAAAAACTTTTGTACTTTAAGGAACAGATAAACATTCCTACTAATCCACAAAAAATGCGATATTGGGAAAAAATAAGCGTAACGTTAATGACATTGTTTTTAGTGATAGGAAATCAAGTAAATGAATAGCAAACGTCCTTTTTAATTGCACATGCAATATTGCCAACAAGTCTTCCTGTAATATACATACTGTATTTGTGAGAGCATTTTTTTTGCTTGTAGACCTCCCTACCTTTGTGTACACAACTAAGTACCTACACACAATTACTTTAGTCTATGCAAATCACTTTTGCAAGAGCAAATCAAGAGTTTTACATATATAACAAATGCATTTGCAAATATTGGAGGCGTGGTCCAAGAGACCTGTAAAAAACTTATCCCAGGAAGATTTTAAGATATAATTTACCAACACTACCCATTTCTAAATGAATAACATTTTTGCTCAGTAGAATTCAATTTGGATTGGGGAGTATTTTCAAATAAGTGTCAGTGTTTACGGCCATTGTAGGCTAAATCTTTCTGGTCTTCAGTGTTATCTCCAGTGGAACTCCTAGTGTTGCATGAGCACAGCTGTCATCTTGGGTAAATGAAGAAACTTGTAATACAGTGAAAGTTAATAATTTAACTTTATTAAATTTAAATGTTTTAGAGAATTTCAGTTTTGGCTGTTTCGTCACCCAGTTCACATGTCAACCCATTGCCAAGTCTGTTAGAGGTGCTGCACGTCTTCAGAAGGCACTCAGCGTTTTGAAGGATTTGACTATGTGTTAGCAGCTTTTTCTACTGAGGTTAATTTAATCTTCAAAAGCCAAAATTGGCTGTATCACAAATTACTTTCTCCTCTCCTGATCTTGGATTTACAGAAGGGTTGATATATAAGAAAGAACATAATGTTGAGAGTTGATGATAATAATAGTACCTTAAGCTTCCATTCAGTTATTCCATTCATCTAAAAGCTGAGTGAGCTGTCTGAATTCTCTGGGTGGACACACACACAATGAGCATTTTTTAATGTCTCTCGTCACAGCATTGGGGTTTTTTTTAGGTGGGGTGATGAAATGTCTCCTTTGGCTGTCCTACCTGTATTGGTCACTTTGAAATCTGGCGTGGAACTGAAGTCACACAAAGGGAATGTGGTCAGGCATTCAACTCTGGCAGTCAGTGGGAGGAGGAGGAACACCCTTGCCTTGCAGTGAGAAGAAAAGGATTAAATATAGGTTGAAAATTTCAAACTCTCCTTGTAACTAATACTTTGCTTCCTTCCCACCCCCGCCCCCAGAAAGGGTTTAATAGAAGTAGAACATTTCCAGCTTATGTTCATTCATGGGACATCAAGCAAATCAGGCATTTTTGTAGTGGGGGCGGTAGCAGCTGCATATTTTTGAATGAGGTTTTGGAAATTGTTTGAGCAATTGGTAAGCAAAGTATTTTTCATATAAATAGGGAAAAAATATTTAAAAAGCCCCTGGGCATCTAGTGCAATTGTACACATCCTTTCTATGCTTAGAGGAGTTGTAATTTGGGGTCAGATAAGGGGCAGTTGTAGCATCCTGATTCATTAGGTGCACAATACTAAACTGCCAAAGGGGCATCAACCAACCACAGCAGCACCCAGGGACCAGCACCACTACCCTAAAAATGGCCGGGTATGGAGCAGGAAGTCCCAGTGTAAGAAGGAAGGGTGCTGGAATGCAAGCCTGCCCTGCACTAACCATGAAGGCCTCAAATTCGGGCCTGGCTGCCCGTTCAGCATGAATCTTTACTGAAGTGAATACATAGCTGATCTTGTCTTGTCAGATACTAACAGGCCTCTACTGTATTCTATTATCAGGGGGGTAGCCGTGTTAGTCTGGATCTGTAAAAGCAGCAAAGAGTCCTGTGGCACCTTATAGGTGAATACCCACTTCGTCAGATGCATGCATGAAAGCTCATGCTCCAATACGTCTGTTAGGCCTGGTCTACACTGGGGTGGGGGGTTCGAACTAAGGTACGCAAGTTCAGCTACGCGAATAGCGTAGCTGAACTCGAAGTACCTTAGTTCGAAGTACTTACCCGTCCTCACGGCGTGGGATCGAAGTCTGCGGCTCCCCTGTCGACTCCGCCACCGCCGTTCACGGTGGTGGAGTTCCGGAGTCGACGGGAGCGCGTTCGGAGTTCAATATATCGTGTCTAGATGAGACGCGATATATCGAACTCCGAGAAGTCGATCGCTACCCGTCGATCCGGGCGGGTAGTATGGACGTACCCCTAGTCTATAAGATGCCACAGGACTCTTTGCTGATTCTACTGTATTCTGTTTTTCTAAGTCTCTGTTTTCCTACACAATATGACAACATTGTTATTTGTTGCCTGGCCCCATCCCCCTTTCCTTCTGTATTTATTTATTTATTTTATTTTGAGTGATTTCAACTGTTTGGGGGAGGGAGAAACCTATGCACCCATCTATATTACCTTTTATAAGATGAAGCATAGGTTGCTAAAGAACATCCTTGACATTCTACAATGTTTGTACTTATCGGAGTGGGAGGGGAAAGGTGCTATTGACCTTAATTACAAAATAGTGTGTTTTAATCCCTCTAGAGGACACAAGATCACAGTGGTAAGAACCTATTGACTTACTGGGGCAATGGCCTTTTCCCCTTGAGCCTTTACCCATGTCCTTCATTTCCCCTCATGTCTTCTCAAACCTTACCCATCTCACACACCCTGTTAGGTGTGGCCCTGTATTGCATAGAGGTCAAAAAAAAAAAGTCAGGCTTCCATAATTTGCACATCTGGGAATGCTTTAGAAAATTCTGTGTAAGGGGTATACACACATTATTTGTGTAGGGCCAAGTTGCCCACATGATAAAACAGTAAGGTAAAAAAACCCTCATTAATAAGCAAAGAAGCCTGGGTGTATCCTGATGGCATAAATTGAAAAATCAATTAACAAATCTTAAATCAGAACCTGATCTTCAGCTGTTGTAAGTGTGTGTAGTCAGTGGAGCTATGTGGGTTTACACGGGCTGACAATCTACCTTGAGAGGTTTAAGAACTCAACAAAAGAATGTTGACCATGTTTGTCTGGAATAGTGAAACTTTGGGAAACTTTACAGCATTCAATGGCCTCTCACACAAACCTTACAACATGTGTGGTGATTTACTGCTGCTGTACTGAGGACTATAAAACACTAACACGGTGAAAAGGTTAAAGGAAACTGTCCTTAAATATCATAACTTTTCAAAAATGCCAATAAAAGGGAGTGTGTGGGTTTTTTTAAGCCTTAAAGGGTGGATTCTTTTTTGGAAAACTTTGCAAACCACTTAGGCTGAGAGGAGACAAATGCTAACAAAGTCACTTACTCAACAGAATATGGAATATATACTATATATATATCTAGAGAGAGAGAGAGATTTCAACACCGTCTTGGGAAAAGGGCAGTTTTCAAGGGAATAGTTGAATAGAGGAAAAAATTGACATTATGTAAAAATGACCCTTGCTGCTCTTCACTGAAACCAAGCAGGGGGTGGAGGAACATCAGCAGAATATAAAATGTTAGTCATTAAAGCCCATGGATGAAGCATTATGTGTGAGCTCTTTTGATGGACAATTTTATGGCCAGTTTTTTATAAAGGGGCCACTGATTTGGTTGTCATCAAAACAAGTAGCTTTAAACATCTGTCTTATTTTCATATGGAAACTCTATTTGTGTTCCTGCAGTTGGAAAGAGCCAGCACTTGGTTTTTGCAGAATCCATGGAGAGGGGTCACAGCTAAAGGGCCCATCTCATGCCAGGAGTAGCTCCTCATCTCACAGCCTCAGAAACCCACTAAAGTACTCTGGCTCAACTTTGGGCTTTTCCATCTCTAAATGAATAAAACAAAAAACATAAAAACTAAATAAAATTAAACAAAAAACAATGAATACAAGAAATCTAGACGTTGGGTTAAGCAAGGAAAGAAGAGTTCCAGGCATGAAGGTCATTGTGAGCTGCTGTGAGGATCCACTGTTGTACTACAAGCATAAAAATGATCTACCACCAGCATAGCACACTTGTTTTGGGATGGAGGAAAAGAGAAGAAAGCTGGTTGGAAACACTCTAGTGCATAAGTGGATCCAAAATATGTCACTGCTCCAGGGTAAGATTCTCAAAGTTTTTCCTAACAGAATGACCATCTTAATAATAGCTATGCATTTCAGCAATGGGGAGGAAGGAGATACACATTTTTAGGTGGCACTAAACAATTGTATTAGAAACAAAAAGGGCAAGTGATGCTATGATGGTTACAAACTAGACATCTGAATCCACTGAAATTTCTTTGAATTATGCTACTGAGTATTGTACTCTCTCCTTCCTGCCAAGAGAAAGGAACCAAACTGAAAATGACAGACGTAAAATCTTTATTTACAGCCTATGATGAAACGAGAGGGTGCAGTAGAACTCTGTCTTTAATCTTGCTAAAAAAGCAAACTGAAATGGCCAGCTAGAAAAAGAAGGGCTCCACAGGGAAGGAACAACAGAGTGATACAAAAGTTCCACAGCCCTGTCTGAAAGCAGAAGTAAAACAAAGGATTCCAGAGTTTTTATGTTTTATAATTATAAGGAAGTACAAAGAAGCCAGACAGATTGATCAGAGATGGGGTACAGGATATGAATCCCCACCTGTAAAATGGGGATAATGTCATGTAATTACCTGCCTCGGAGGATTAATTAGTTAATGTTTGTACTGTGCTTTGAACATGAAAGGCACTACAGGAGTGCTAAGTATTATCATTACCAGGAGGGAACATCCAGGTTCTGTTAAACCTCAGATTACATAGTTTCCAATATTTTACATTCCTGCTAGATAATCTGTAATCAGACTCTGACATTTGCTACCACTTTTGGGCCAGCTCCTCAGCTGGGATAAATCATTGAAATCAAGGGACCTACATCTATTTATGCCAACTGAGAATATGGCCCTTTCTTATATGCATTACCAATACAATTGGCAAGGCCGGCTCCAGACCCCAGCAAGCCAAGCGCGTGCTTGGGGCAGCATGCCGCGGGGGGCGCTCTGCCGGTCGCCGGGAGGGTGGCAGGCGGCTCTGGTGGACCTCCCGCAGGCGTGCCTGCGGAGGGTCCGCTGGTCCCGCGGCTTCGGTGGAGCATCCGCAGGCGTGCCTGCGGGAGGTCCACCGGAGCTGTGGGACCACCAGACCCTCCGCAGACATGTCTGCAGGAGGTCCACCGGAGCCGCAGGACCGGCAACCGGCAGAGCGCCCCCTGCAGCGTGCCGCCATGCTTGGGGCGGCGAAATCGCTAGAGCCGCCCCTGACAATTGGGTTTTAAAAAATATGGGAATAAGTTTCATCATGGGGTTTGCTACAGAATAAGTGTTAGCAACCTTAAGACAACTGTTCTTCAGACAACAGACAACACTGTGGGAGAAATTTTCAAAAGCACCAAAGAGCGAGAAGCACAAGTCACACTAAAAGTCAGTGTGACTTGTGCTTCAAACTCCCTTTCGTGCTTATGAAAATCTCCCTCTACAGGTTTCTGGAATTTTTATGGATGTGATTGTATGAAATAATTAACCTTTCTATAAATGTGTATTCTGAGGAAATACTTGTCTGTACCTGGATTAGGTATATAGATGTGTAGAATACAAAACAAAATTAAAACAACTTCACCTGGTTTGGGGTTTATAGTCAACTTTTAAAGTCAACCCAACTTCACTAAGATGTTCATGAAGGTTTGTAAGCCTTTTGCGCAAACCTGGACTAATTAATTAAAACAATGCAAAACTTGCAGTTTCTCATGACTTCAATGTAAACTCCAGTTGAAACATGGCCATTTTGACTGACTTTTCACTTTGAGTGTTTGGGTGTGCCTGAACTGGAAATTTGGGGCAAAACTCTAATTAAAAATCTATGTGAACTGAAACTTTGGAGAACCAGAACTGCCAGACTGTGCAGAGTTCTAATTATTTGCCTAAACAAAGGAAACACTTCTGCAATTCAAAGGAAGTATGTGAAAAAACACAATTGAAAAGAATGCAGTACAAGGGAGGATATCAGTCAAAGATGAACATTTATTAACTATGGCAAAGGGCCCAATGATGTATGTTGTATTCTGGCAAACATAATCTGTATAACTAACTTTTCATAGGAAGTAAGAAGAGAGCAGGAAAACGAACCTAAAGATTCAATCTGACTTTCCTTAATCTAAAAAGGAAACAGTGGAAAAACATACTGGCTGAAATCCTGGCTCCAGTGAAGTCAATGACGATATTTCCATCAAATTCAGTGACGCCAGGACTTCACCCATTGTGTCTAATCAATTTCTGGTGTAACTCCACTTCATGAAGAGGAGTTGCACTAGAGATTAAGAATGAGGAGTACTTATGGCACTTTTAGAGGACATGAAAAAATGGGTGTTGCCATACTAACTATAACTAGAGTAATCAGTAAAGGTGGGCTATTATCAGCAGGAGAAAAAAATATTTTGTAGTTCTCGCTTACAGACAGCCCCCCAACCTGAAGGAAATACTCACCAGAAACCACACACCACACAACAAAAAAACTAATCCAGGAACCTATCCTTGCAACAAAGCCCATTGCCAACTCTGTCGATGTATCTATTCAGGGGACACCATCATAGGACCTAATCACATCAGCCATGCTATCAGAGGCTTGTTCACCTGCACATCTACCAATGTGATATATGCCATCATGTGCCAGCAATGCCCCTCTGCCATGTACATTGGCCAAACCGGACAGTCTCTACGCAAAAGAATAAATCGACACAAATCAGATGTCAAGAATTATAACATTCAAAAACCAGTCAGAGAACACTTCAACCTCAATTACACACATCAATTACACACTCAATTACATACCTCAAATGCGCAATACTCCAACAAAAAAGCTTCAAAAACAGACTCCAACAAGAAACTGCAGAATTAGAATTAATTTGCAAACTGGATACCATTAAATTAGGCTTGAATAAAGACTGGGAGTAGATGGGTCATTACACAAAGTAAAACCTATTTCCCCATGCTAATTTTCACCCCTACTGTTACTCACACCTTCTTGTCAGCTGTTGGAAATGGGTCATCCTGATTATCACTACAGAGGTTTTTTTAATCCTGCTGATAATAGCCCACCTTAACTGATTACTCTCGTTATAGTTAGTATGGCATTTTTTCATGTCCTCTGTGTATATAGGTTTCAGAGTAACAATGATGTTAGTCTGTATCCACAAAAAGAACAGGAGTACTTGTGGCACCTTAGAGACTAACAAATTTATTTGAGCATAAGCTTTCATGGGCTACAGCCCACTTCTTCGGATGCATAGAATGCAACACACAGAAAGAAGATATTTATACATACAGAGAACATGAAAAGGTGGCAATAAATTTGTTAGTCTCTAAAGTGCCACAAGTACTCCTGTTCTTTTTGCGGATACAGACTAACACGGATACCACTCTGAAACTAGAGATTAATTTGACCTATTGTGTTACTAAAGCCTTCCTGGATCAAAGAGGACGGTGCTTTAAAAGTTGGAATTTCCTAAGACTCAGGGCAGAACTCTGGAACACCACAAGGAATTTATCATTTTCGTCTAGTCTACCGGGACCAGTGATGAAAGGCTGCATTTTCAGCCAGAAAGACATTTTTGCTTTCCAAAAGGGTGAGATGCTTATGGTGACTTTGTGCAGCTGACATTACACTGTTCTCCTTTGTATCCGCCCAGAGAACACACACTGCACCAGCTCCTAGTTTGCCAGAACCATCACTGCAGTGTGCTCTTCTCAGGAGCCGCCTAGAGGAATTTTGACTGAGGCAATGATCATTTCTCTTGGGTGCTCCTGCTGGAGACAAAGCCCTCTACACTCTCTCCCTGTGCAGGTAATGTCTGTAAGTCATAATGCAATACATAGTACATTTCACACTCGCTCTAGCCCCACTGAGTATACTCCCTTCCTGCCCCCTCAAAAAAACCCCTATGTTTTCATACAGTTCCCAGTACAAATGTCAGACTAACGTGGGTGAAAGAAAGATTGGTAGAAACAGGTTATTTCATACCTAATCCCATCTACCAGAAGTGGGTCATTATCAATATAGTATTAGAATATGGCATGGCCTTAAAGTTATATGAAACTCATGATCAATTATATCCACAATAAAAGCAGAAGAATTTCTGCATGGTGTATTTCTGGACACTTTCATTAATAGTGTTTCATTAATATTTCTTTGGGGGCTAGTGAAAGGATGAAGAAAGGGTTAAAAATCCCAGTCTCTCAGGGCCTCTTCCTATTACGAACTGCAAGTACAGAAGAGAGAGGAAGGAACATTTTCAAACGATCTTTGTGAATTACGCTGCTCTAAAGCCACAAAAAGCAAAGATAGCACTATGATATTGAAATAAAGCCTCATACTACCCTATAGTCCCTCTACATTTCTTCAGATAAAGATTTTCATGAGTCTTGGTAGAGAAAATATACTTTCAGATTCAAATGATATTTTTATTTATCTTGCCACAAATGCAGATTTAGAATTTCTATTAGGAACATGCCAAGCACATCAGTCCAGGCGAAAAATCTTAGTTCAGAAGTGATTAGAAAGCCATACATTTCTGGCTCTCTGTATAGATTCTTTATTGGTCAGTTTCTGTTATCTAAAAATTAAAAGACCAATCAGTTTGAATTTATGCTCTACTGGATTACAATTGCATTCTTTTAACAGTTTCCCCCACCCCCCACCCTGACAAGATGTCCCACGTTAGTGCAATCTACCTCTTTGCTGCTCCTGTCATATAAGAAGGCATGGAAAAGTCACTATGAGGTTCTCTTTTTACAGCTGTCCACAGCAACCACTGTCATGTAGCACACATGGAAAGTGAGAACTGCTGGTGTGTTTCTGACTTCCTTCTGTCTAATAGCGTTTTAATGATTTGACTACTAGTTATCTTGGACATGAACTACCCTCAGAGGCAAAAATATGCCCAGGCACATCACCTCAGTGAGACCCCTTTGTTTAAATAACTCAGATACATAATTTAATAACACTTCAGAACAGCTGGTGTATGTCCACATAACTCCATGGACATCTATGAAGCTACACTGATTTACTCCAGCTGAAGATGTTTCTCATTGTTCATGAATCTGGTAGACAAGAGCTGTTGTTTGTGCGAAATACAGGAAAAACCAACTCTTCAAGAGAGTAATCTCATTGTGTGCCATAGTACTCAGAGTTCTCACATCTACGTTGAGGAAACACAATTAGAATAAAGGCTGCATTTACAATAGGTAAATTAGGATTTGTAATTCACCACCCTCAAACCAGAGTGACTTGACACTGTGATAAAAATGCATGACCCTATACACTACCTTGGGTACCAACCATTGGAGCTGTGCTGGCAATGAATGATGGGTCCTAATTTTCATTGAATAGGAAAGGCTAAGAAGGAGGACGTAAAGGATGTCACTGAGCAGGAAAAGTAATCAGGAATTTAGAACTGGGGAAGCAAAAGAAACAATACTATGGGGCTGGAAGCTGAAGAAGGGAGGGAGAATAGTGGGCATGGAGTAAGGAGTAGCTGGAAGCAGTGGGAATGAGGAGCTGGAAGAAATTGCATTGGAGACTACAACAGTGCAAACACAAACACATAAAATGAAGACGAGTGACTGTATAGCCCAGTGGTTAGGGCACTACCCTGTGATATTGGATTTTCAAATCCCTGCTGTGCCCAGGTCAGAGATGAAAATCTTTGTTTTGAACCAGGAACCTTACTAGTTGCTGTAAAATGGAAGTGTCATCCTCAGGACAGCTCTGGCATGGCTTTGTGTTCCACTGGTAATATTTTGCATATCCCTAGCTGAGAGTCAGGGGAGTGAGACAGGTGGCAGGAAGTAAACAGAGAGGCTGGGGGTTACCAAGAGATGTGAGTTGTTCATGGGGCACTGGTGGATTTGTGGGCAAATGGGTTGGGGATATGTGCCAGGACCTTAGGATAAAAAAAAAGATTAAATACAGAATTAGGCAGGAAGTTTGGTCTAGTAGCGGGTAGGGCATGTGTGCAGGCCTGGGGAGACCTGGCTTCACTTCCCTGCTCTGCTACAGACTTACTGTGTGATCTTGGGCAAGTCAGCTTTTAAAGAGATTTAAGCACCAAAGATGCAGATAGTCACCTAGTGAGATTTATAGAAGTGCCTAACCTTTCAGTTAGGCATATAGGTGCTTTTGAAAATCCCACTAGATGTATATCTGTATCTTTAGGTGTCTAAAAACCTTTGCAAATCTGGTCCTTATGCCTTGGTTCCCCATCTGTAAAATGGCAGCAGCAGTAATAGCACTTCCCTATCTCATAGGGGTGTTGAGAGGATAAATATTTTAAGATTGTGAGGTTCCCCCATGGTAATGGGGAACATACAAGTGTCTAAGAAACAGGCAGACAGGGAGTCTGAGAACTGCAGGTAGATACCAGGGGAATGCTTTGCCTTCCTCACTACCAATACTTACACAGCAGATAATGATTTCAGATTGCAATCATAATAATAAACCAATGTAAGATGACCTGCCATATACAACTGGAGCTCATAGGAAAGGCTTTCCATCAGCTCATTGATTGCAATGGCCAAAGCTGAAAAAGGACAGCCTGGTGTTTACACCGTTGTTTGTGAAGGGACCACAAACCTGGATTTGTATGGCATAAATGAGATGTCATCCATTATTGGGCTCAAGCCGCTGTTATTTTCGGAGAAAGACCCCTAGATATTTTGAACTCAACCCTTGTTGCTCCAACCAACACCTGCAGGATGATTACATCCAGACCAGCCTCTGAATAGGTCCTGCAGAGTCTGACAATGCTACAACAACTTCAATTATCATAGATAGGAAATATGTGATTAAAAGAGAAGAAAACACACTTTTTTCCCTCCTGTGATGGCAAAAGCCCTGTAGCCAAACATTGGCTGTTCATGCTTGAAGACAAAGAAGTTGATGCTGGCTTGGCTGGGTATCTATTCAGCTGAAGGATTAAGTTATGAGACAGAGGAATGGAGCTGGAGAAATGACTATACAATCCAACGCACACTGCTCTGACTTACCCTAGCGCAGCAGGCTGCAAAGCTCTGTAAATCATAGTAAACAAGTATGCTGATCGATCATATGCTGCTGGACATACAATGTCTGGCAGATACTATGCCAGAGATAAATTGAACCTCTTTCCAGGATTTTATATTGCCCCAACACATTCTAAATGAAAACCAGAACTCACTTCCTTACAGTATTAAGCCTCAAATTATTTTCTTGCATGCAAGCCATGCATAATGGGCACTGTGAAACAAAGCATGGAGATGATCATGGGAGAAGCAGGCAGACAAACATTTCAGGCTAAGATCCTTGGCAGAGCAAAGAAGCTGAGGGAGGTTCACATTAAGAGTGAGACTTTAGCTGAAGAATCAAGAGAGCAAGGGTGGGGGCTGAAATTAATATGGGAAGCTGGGAGCTGAAGGGAAGAATTTGGACTTAGGGAGACGCTGAGAAGGGCAAGGATTCTCGGGTGTGTGTGGAAGAGGACATACTTGGAAGTTGGGATTTGTTTTGTGGTTTGTGGGTGTTATTGGTTGTCTGAGAAGAAAGAGGGGAGACGTGACGTGAGAGAGCATTGCCACTGCTTGTCTTTGAGGTAGCCTGGAGCTGAAGAGTAAGGAAGAAGTTGGAAGAAGCATTAAATCAAGTTATTTGCTGGGCAGATGGCTAGTTTCTCCGGCAGTGGGTCCAATTTTGAAGATGCTTCTCTGGCGAAACTCCTATTGACTTCAATAAAAACTTCACTGCTACATCCATGGTGTCCAACTGTGAGCTTGCTTACACCCGTGAGATTCAGAAGTACCTCCACTGAAGTCAATAAAGTTACACTGGTGTAAAACTAGTTACGGGAGGAGAATCATGAGTATGTGAATTATCAAAATGAAAACACATTAAAAAGGTACTATCCATACTTCTAATATCTTTTTTTGATACCCACAGTCTGAGGTATATTGCACATCATGCAATATTGTAGATGTGCATGATCAAGATTCTGCCACCATTTTGGCCATGATAAAACAGGACATCCTAGGCTATGTCAGCAACACTGCTTCCATCTTCACCAAAATTAGCATGAAACAAGTTTCGAAGCTTAAGAAAGTTAGATTAAATTTAAAAAATAAAACAGATTTCGCTCTGATGCTTATGAGGTGGGGTTAGAACAAAGTCAAGCCTGACCATGATGTTGAAAAATCATTTCCACATGAACGGTGTCCCTCTTACATCTACATCATATGTTCAAGAATTGTACATGTGCTACCACCAGCAATCAACTTCCAGTTAGCAAAGCTCTGAATTACCTTAGAAGAATGACATGCTCATGTGAGTCACAGCTCACGTTATTGTTCATTCAGTTATGTCTTAGTAATTTGATCTAATTGAGTCAAATAATATAATGTCACAGAACTTGGGTGTAAACAATTTCTGTTTCTGCTTTAGTTTCTCATCTTCAATTATCAACTCACGCTAATCACCATTACTGTCAGAACTGATATCAGAGTCTACAGCAGCATTTATCTTATACCCAGTTCTTATTTCAATAGTCTCATTTACATATTTTATCTGTTTTCCACCTTTATGTCTCATTCTTGGTATTCTGTCTAAATTAAAAGCGTGCTCCCCCATGCTGTACTTATCCCTTTTCAGTATTTGTCTTATTCCCATTGCATTTTTTTTTCTTTGTAGTATCAATCCTGTTATTTTTAGGATTGTATCTAACCCCGTAAATTCCCCTTTTGTCTCTTTTTTCCCCCTTCTCCTCCTAATGACTCATTATCATAACTTGTTTCTTCTCACTGACTCTCTGAATGACTGCTCTGCGCATGTGTCTAATGAAGGGTATTGCAGACAATCGAAGGCTCTCAGCAAGAGAGTGCCAAACTGCCAGACCCCAAATCATCAACACCCCCTGTGAGCTCTACCAGAGAATCGTGGCAGATTGTGGTTTTAGCTTGCCCTAATTTGAGACCCATAGTTATACGGTGTTCGGTTTACAGAGAGCCACTTCTGCTGCTGCTGTATTATTGGAACGGTTTTTAGAGCTACACTGTATCAATACAATAAAGAACATGAAACATGTTCCTTTTATTAATGATGCTTAATAACAGGCAAACAAAATATTATTTTAATCTCCATTGTGTTTCAGACTGTTATATATTCTCCTACATTTTACAGCTCTATCTTTTCCCCTAACCTTTTCATTTCTGTTATTATTCTTTCTTTGCCTCCTAACTGTATCTAGCCTTCGACAAGGTCTCCCTTCATTTCAAACCCATTTTTCTCCTGCACACAATACGCTGGGATGCCAGGATCCCCACACTTTTATACCTCTCTCTCTCTCAGCTTCTCTCTCTGTTTCTGTGTAACTGCATATTTCTCCCGTTTCTTATTACGTTTACCTCTTCCATTGCCTTATCTCTTGCCTCTTCTTTCACCGGTCCTTCCACTATTCATTCTCTCCCTCCTTGCTCTCTATTCCCATTTCCTCATTGATTTTCTCAACATCTAATCATTAACCTTTTCCAACTCTTAATCCACCGCAAGTCTTTTCTCTTTTAAACCTTCCCACTAAGCAGAACAATTTAAATTGAAATTTGAATAGAACACAGGTCAGGATTTGAGTGCAAATATGACTATGGTTTGTTCAGTTTAAAAGGTTATATTGCATTTTGGATGGTTGGTCTGTTTCATGGGATTTACTAGACAAGCACATAATATAGTCAAATATGAGATAAACTAACATTTTCTAGCCAAATGAACAGAATAGGATTTGAGTCCAATCTCTGTGCAAAAGGTGAACTATGAAAAATAACGGCATACCATAAGAATAGCGCTCCATAACAACTCTATTTGCTTTGGCAGATCTGAAAGTGGCTTATGGTTTGGGCTGAATTTCCATATTAAAGCCTTAATCAAATATGATCAGAGTTTAACCCATTCCCAAATCCATCTATTGATACTTACACTGTTTATTTACTATGAGGATATGCCATCATTTCAGAAAACTTTTTTTTTTCCTGGCATGCCATCTTTCTGGTGGCTGCAGGAAACAGCATCCAGTTCCAAAATGATCACTTTCGGGCTACAGCTACCAGAAAGATGACATGCCAGGAAAAAAAAAAGTGTCTCTAAGAGGAGTGACTCATAAATGAAGGGACTCCATGCTATAGACCACCACTACCATTGTGTTTTCCATGTGCTTCATTTTGGCTGTCTATTCCAGAATTGGCTCCCTAAGCATGTCTTTACACTGATTGTCCTAGTAAAAGGAATTAATATTGCATGAAAAATAAATGCTATTTGGGTGGAATTGCAGAGTTCAGCAGCATAGTCCTGTTGTGTGTATGGGAAGAGAATACGATATAGAGACTATTCGTCTCTATGTCTTATATTTCTTGCAGGCTTTCATGATTACAAATTATGTAAAGCCTAGCAATGCCATATACCTGACCAAGATATACTGCAAGGTTCTTTTATAGTGCTTTGTAGCAAGTGTCTCACTGAAGCGATAGGTATTGTATATCAAATGCAATACCTTTTCAGTTCCATGCAAGACATGCCACAAAATACTGTATTCTGTACTTTCAATTGAAATTTGCAAACCAAGCAGCAGTATGCCTCAGTCAGGAAAGAAGTCTTTCACTGTGGCAATATGGGGCTGACCCAATACAATTTGCTGCATGAGATGGAGGTGTAGTAGACAGGATTTGGGGTGTATGTGCAGAAAGACAACCTCCCTTATGAGCTTTGGAGCCTAGCTGCATGAGGGCTTCTTTTATGTCCTCATATGAAGTCCACAGCAGTGCCCAAGAGGCTATGGAGGAGTAGAGATGAGGCCATGAGTTCACTGCTACCTTGAGCTGCCTGGCCATTATATCCCATCCAGGGAGCAGGTGTGCAACAACAAAAGGGATTACTGCAGCCTTATGGCTCAGCTGCCTCTTCATTGCCACCAGCCCCTGAGAAGCCTTTCTGTAATCACCACATCTGCTTGAGCATCATCAGTGCCACGGTGTTGCTGTTGTTGCAAGAAACATAAAAAGCATATTCCATGGTGTGTTGGTGAGATAGAAAAAAATCCCATATTTCCCATATTCAATTGTGTCAAGGTTGTATTAAAAGCATGACTGTGATTCTAACTGGCATCTTGACAACAGTCTAAATTCCATTCCAACTCATTAATTAATTCACTTGTGCAACTCCCAGACAGATTCCACTTGCTCCTTGCATGGCCTACTATCAGGAAGTCTGACAACATAATATGAGTTTAAAAGACTGACTGAGAGAGAAAATATTGTCTAGTCTGTGCAAGCAGTGAATAAAGTATATCTTTTTTCATACTCAGGAATTACCTAACAATGGCATTTTTCCAGTCTTCCTTCTACCCTTAGACTGTCTATATTTTACTTCAAAACTCTATTGATTATGTAGGTATTCCGATGTCTATAATTAAAAGGATACATAGATCTCAAGCTGCCCTTGTAAGATGTATTATAACTTAGCACTTATGATTTTCAGAGTGGCCTATCCTCACAGGTTGTTATGCACTCTACACTGCTTATCCACTCATTGGATCTGTATCACTCCTACTCTACAAGACCAACAGTGGACTAACAGCTGACAGATCACCTTTATTTTCACACCTAGAAACTTATGATCCATAAAAATCTGTACAACTGAGAAAGTCTGGGGTGAAACTATAGAACCCAACAGCAGGACAATTTCCATGAAGGTTTCTTGACTGTGTAGCTTCCTACTAGGGAAGGATAGAAGGAGAATCTGTCTCTCTTCTTGTAGATCACAATGCAAGACACACCATTTTGTGCAGTCCTTCCCCCCGATAAAGGAGGTTATAACATGAATGATGGGATTCTTCTCCAGAATGACCCATAGCTATTCAACCTAGCCAAGGTAGAAGCTGAGAAAATGGTCTGCTGCAAGAAAGCATCTTTTGGCCTAGTGGATTGAGCACTGGACTCATACTTGTGAGACTTGGATTCTAGTCCTGGCTCTTCCACTGGTCTGTGGAGTGATCTGGGGCAAGTCATGTCACTTCTCTGTGCCTTGGTTTCCCCATCAGTAAAATAAGGACCTCCTTTGTATTGGACTTTTGAACTCTACTGATGAAAAGTGTTCTATAAATACTATAAGACATATATTAATTATGTTATTATTAATTATTATTATTGCACTATTGCTTTTGGCACCTAAAACTATGGTATTGTACATATTAGAAATGCTGATAAAGAGATGAATCTCTTGTAAGGCTTTCAAACAAATATGAGTGTCACTATTTACACATGGGGAAATGGAGGCAGAGAAATTAAGTGATTTGCACAGAGGGAAGTGCTGTCAGAACTGCGATCTGAATATAAAAGTCCGTGAATAACATGCTCATTTTCAGACTGAGTCTATATTCCTCCTTCTAATTTATTTGGAAGTTTTGGAATTTCTATCAGCCAATTGTTTCCTCATTCACAGTCCATTTAAATAGCCTTAGACTAGATAGATAGTGGCTAGCTGACTGTCCTCCTCAACCATAATGAGATGCTGATGCATTGGTGAAACTTGCCAGTCTTCTGCATAGAAGAAAAACAACTCTCTGGAGTTTGACTTACAGGTGAAATGTTTAGCAACCCCCAAATCATTATCTCTGCTAGCAGAAGTCTAAAGGGGAAGGTGACTATATGTATCATGACAAATATTTTTCATATATATTTCATGGATTTTGTCAAATAAAGCAACTCAGTGTAGGAAGTGTCAGACAATTAGTTTGAAGGGTCACTAGTACAAAAGGTCACAACTGCAGCAGAGGTTATATCATTTCTTGGCTGGATGAGTTTCAAGGAATAAGATAAGCAGGTACTGGATATTTTTTATTTAATTACCCTTTCCCTCAACTACATTTCCAACCACAAATGTATTTGTTTTTTCTTTTATGTGTATATTTTGAACCTTGACTTATTCAAGTTTGTTAACTCCAACAAGGGGGAAACTAAAAGTGGCCCCACAGGAAGTTTTATAAAGATCTAGGTTGATAGGGTGATGAACAGAGAAAATAACATCTGACTGTTAAGATTTAAATTACAGCAGTCCAGAGAGAGGCCCCCTCAGAGGAATAAGAGATGCATCATAAACATACCCCCAGTGCAGCACAGTGAGTTACATGCAGAAGAGTCAATCTCATTTCACATAAGAGGAAACAAATTCCGCTGTGAGGACTTTCTATGGATGCATCTCTGTGTGTGACGGAAGGAAGGGATGTCTTTACTTGTCAAGACTGCTATCAATTTTATTTTCCCAGGGTGACCTCTAAGGCATTGAGAGCTCCAGCTTGGGCTTGAAACACTAGTTTTGATACAAAGACCTGTATAGTTAAATGACATATAGAATAAGGTAATTTATAAGTACATAATAGACAAGACCATTATAGATCACTATACTTCAAAAGGAAATTCACTTTACCCCTCCCTGCCTGTCTGTATGTTAAAGGAAGCCATAATAAAACTAATTTCTATCATCACCAAGGGCACTGCAGATGAAAAATGAGCACAGAAGTTGAAATGACCATAAATATTAGATGCCAAAATATATCACTGTTCAAAATGCAGTAGGGACTGGCTGTTGTGCAGGCCTGTATAAATTCTGCACCTTGAGACTGAGTCATTTCTATTTCTTTCAGAATGATAAATAGGTCACAGAGTTCAACCACATAACCAGTTAACATGTACAGGATACAAACCACAATGCAACATGTTGCATTTTCTCTCCTTATAGCAATCGTTGTGGTACCAAATAATAATCACCAAAAAATCCTAAATTTAAACTACAAACTAGCCACTGCACTGAAGCCTGAAAGTTTCTATTCCCCCCCTTTGAAGATTTTCCAATGAACAACAGTGAGTTCCTGTAAAAAAAATGAGGACAGGTGGAATTTTAGAGCCTGTTTTCATAAGGATTCAGCACCCACAATTCCAGCTGGAGCAAAGGGCTTAGTGCTACACGGTGCTGAGTGACGCTGGAGCTATGCCTTATGCTATCATTGAATTTGATGCAAGAGGACAGAACTCAGTACCTGGCTGGACTGGGAGCTTGCAGGTGTTGAGCAGTAGCATTCTGAAAATAAGGCCCTTTCTCCAAGGCCAGATCTCAGCTTCAGTCACTGAAAAATTCAATGTAGCCATGCCAATTTGTGGTCGTAGGACCACACACCAAAGCTCCTCTGTTTGCCAACCATTTTCCTATCTCCAGCTGCTAGAGAAGTATCTGTGTTTAAAAAGAAGCTTGCAATTAAAAACAATAGTAAAATATATTTTCTCTTTTCTGCTGAGGAAACAGATATGCTTTCTGTGGGGAAATATATGTATCTCATAACGGTTTCCTGTCTTATTCTACTCTAGGCTAACAAGTACTCTGATATGTTTGCCTTATTCCCTGAGTGATGCTAAAAAGTTGGAAAACAGCTGAGAGCATTGTCTGACCTGGAAACAAACCATTTTTGTTTTCTATAACCTGAGTTTACTTAATTGCTTTCAGAACAACACAGAAAAAGACCAGATAAAAGGATTTGGATACGTGAATAATGGAATAATGGAAAGAATTGCACATATCCTCTGATAGTCCCAGGCTTGGGAGATACAGCACAGCATTATCACACCATCAAAGACCCTTTCTTATCACATTTTGTTGTAGGTCCACAGCCTACAGGCATAGCAAACCTCCCAGTTGGACCTACTGGCTCTGCCTCTTTCATGTCCTTTCCTTTGTGTGACATACTAGCTTCTCTGCATCTTCATTTCTATTTTATTTGTCCTCCTTCTCACTGATTAACAATGTTTAGTTAACCCTTTATCAATTTATATTCAGAGCCAATCTTACAATCATGCTCGTTATTTTCTGCCTTTCTCTGCTACTCCTAAAAGAACATCAAATACACTGGACCAAATTGAAATGTTAAATGTTTCCCTTTAAAGTATTCTACCTATCATTGTTTACACATTTCAAGTGAAGTTTCTTTGTATAGACTTTGTCCAGGCTGCTATTCCTGAAAGTACATATAGTGTTGTGTGTTCAATGAAAACCAATGTGAAAATCTCTGGGTTGGGGAGGAGATAATTCATGATAACAGACAAGAAAATAGCAAAGAAATGCTGTCCTAATGATTACAATCCTAAAAAGATCCACCAAGTAATCCAAGGCTTCCTTGTCATTAACAAGCTGTAAGGACTCTGTGCCAGATTTTTAAAAGGTATTTAGGTGCCTAAAGATGCAGACAGGCACCTAGTGGAATTTTCAAAAGTGCCTAGAAACCCACCTGAAAGCTTAAGTGCTCTCTAGTATCCTACTATCTGCAACTTTAGGTGCCTAAATACCTTTTACAAATCTGCCCCTTAATGACTAGGTTCTCTCACCATTTCCAGAGCTGAGTAGTACTTTATTCCATGTAAAATCCCATTGAAATGAGAGAAACTACTTGGGGAGTAAGGTACTAGTCAGTGTAAAGAGGAGCGGCAAAATTTGGCCATTAGTTACAGTACGTAATATGTTTGGGTGACCTACTCACAAATTCACCCCAAATTTCCACTGCTGCTTCCCGTGCTCTATTGGTTCTGCGGATAATGACTCCAGTCTTCAAGGCAGTCAGTCTAGAGCCTTTCAAGAGCTTTAAATTCACTAAAAACAAGAAAGCTATTCAAAGAGAAGTTGTATAAATGTTACATGACCTTTTTCACTTAATGAAAGTCTGTCTCAACCAATTCATTTATCTCTACTTTCCAGGTAATTAATATATATGAGAGAGAGAGAGAGATTCAGCAGCAGTCCTGAGGACTGAGAATAGTTTGATTCAAAAGTAACATACAGCTTTAAATACATGGAACACAAACTGTACTAGAAGTAGCGATGTAATGGGTGAATGATAGATACATGACAAAGTATCACTATTAATTGTGCAGCAATTTAGGCACAAAATACATTAACCTTAAAAACACCGATCTCTAGCTCACAACTTTATCAACCTCATTCAAAGATATGTGAAACAGATTTTTAAATAATTTCAGATATAGCTGTTTAGAGATGGATAATTATATTGATAAGAGATCGTAGAGACTTACATATGAGTGACTGGAAAGAGTGGGACTGTTTAGAAAGCTGATGAATAACAGAGGGTATGACAGAGCTACACAAAATAATGAGTGGTACAGAAAAGGTAAATTGTGAGCTTCTATTTGACTCTTGTAACACAAGAGCAAGGAGACATTCAATTAAATTAAAGAAGGCAACAAATTAATACCAATTAAAGAAATATATTTCTACAAAGCACAGATGTAACTTGTGCAATTTACTTCCACAAATATATCACTGTGAATTTTGTACTTTGAAACTAGAAAAACGCTATAAGTAGTGGTAATCACTAAGGTCCTGAGCCTGCAAACATATACATTATTAAGTTTAAGCATACAAGTAGTCTACTGAAGTCGATGTTACCAGTTGTGTCCTCAGTTTTAAGCATGTGCTTAAGTGTTTGCAGGATCAGGGTCTATATCAGCGTTGTGTACATATGCTAAAAACACCCTCACATGACTCCTGCACATAACTTTGCTTCATAAATATAGAACCAGGAAATCATCAGTGGTTCTAAAGAAACCATCAGTCATCACTAATATCCTCACCAAACACTGACCTGTTGCCAGCTTCTACATTGTAGGTGTGTTCACTTGGAAGATAATGGTGTCCAAGCTATGACAGCATGTAATCTTTCAGATGATCTGGGCCCCTCATAATTGTAATTTTAAATTGAGCTACAGCATGGAAACAGCCCTAGCGGTGACGGTATATGACCTTTTCCTGGCCATGGACAAGGTACAAACACCTAGGCTCATGCTTATGAGTCCATAGCCTCAGCAGTGTCTGAGAATATCAGTCACAAGGTGCTGCTGTCACACTTACAAAATGTAGAGGGTTTTGATAATTATTTCCTGACAGATCTCAGAGAGTCACGATGAGCAGCTTCTCCCATTATTACCAGACAGAAGGGAGATGGAATTTCTTATTGTGAGTATTCTGCAGACATACACTCCTGCTAACACCTGGACATCACAGCAATTGGTGCCTGCTACCTGCCTGACTGGAACACACGGTTATTTTCACACTGATATTCAATCATGACAGGGTGCTATCTATTCCTTTCTCTCCATTGTAGTAGAAATATAAACATTTTAACATTCCTGCTACACATCCTGGGGCATCTTGCAGCTCATAGTCAGTGCGGGAGCTCAGCTGTGAGGCAGAAACGTTTCTTGCACCTGCTACTACAGTAGGAGGAGCAGACCGCCTCCAAGCCCCTCCCCTACCAAAAGAAGACTTTAACTGGATTTGGATTGCAGCACAGCAGCCAGGTTACCTAGGCATTGTGGTTAGCTCTGGAGGAATGTCTATCGAGAGTCTGGAGATGTGGAAGAGGAGAGATTATGGCCCGAAGATGAAAAGGAATCAGGAGGAGGATTGTAGGCCACTGCCTTACATGAATGGTAAGGGTGTGTGTGGCGGTGTGGTGGGGGTGGGGGAGGCGGGAATGAGGGCAGATGTCACAGGACATCTGTGTTAGGGGTTGGACTAGATGACCTCCTGAGGTCCCTTCCAACCCTGATATTCTAAGACCTATGTTTTGGATGGGAGAAGGGAGGGAATCTATGGGAGGACGTGCAATCCAAATACCTTCCCATTGTTATTCACTTATAGACATTTCCAGGCTGTTCATCATTGAAGTATCTGAATGCCTCAAAGACATTAATACATTTTATCCTTCCAAGAATCTGGTGAGGTAGGGAAATATTATTACAGAGGGAGAACTGAGACTCAGAGAAAAGATTAAAGCCAACAATTTCCAAAGTGGCCACTGATTATGAGTGCCTCTATTTTTGAGACACCTTGGGCTGCATTTTCAGAAGTCCTGAGTATCCACAACTCCATGTGAAGTCAATGGAAGATGCAGGGACTCAGGACATGTGAAAGCTGGGCCCAAGGTATCACGTTGCAGACCCAAAATAAGTTGCCATTTTGGAAAAATTGTCTTTTGGTAACTTACCCAAGGAAGTCTGTGGCACTGGGGACAAATTTTCTGAGTCCCAGTTTAGTGTCTGAACTGTAAGATCATTCATCCTCTCAGCTCAGGACATTTAGTGGCTTTTATTTAGAAAAATATGCAGACTATTCCGCATTTTTTAAATTTAGATTGCACAACCTAGTGCATATGTATATTATTTAGACATAATCTCATGTTTTTCTTTCTTCTACAGAAGCAGATTTATTTAGGGATAGTTCTTTCATTCTAAGAAGGAAGGAGGAATCCCTGCCTTGCAGACAGTTCCTATATTTTGAAAATAGTAATCATAATATTCTGCAGTCGATATATTTGTGCCAGGCACTTTAGGTAGGTTGCCCCCAGGTAAGTACGAGAGGTTGGAAATCTGTGATAATCAGAGACTCATACATAGTGGAATTATTTAAAAGAAAATTATTTGGTTTTTCATTTTAGGCTTCCCTTATAATGCAAGATTACATTCCTTATTTACAGGAGCATCCAGAGAGATGTAGAGGATTATTGCACTATGGAAACAAATCAAAAGGTAGCCAGACAAGTTAAACTATAATCACCATTATTATTTGCATTCCAGTAGGTTCCCACTGAGATCAGTGCCCCACTGTACTAGGTGCTTTATGTACATATAGTAAGAGACAGATCCTGCCCCAAAGAGCTTACAATCTAAAAGGACAAGACTTTTTAGTAAAAATGAAGCATTATTATCCCTATTTTACAGATGAGAAACCCAGAGATTAAGGGTATGTCTACAACTGCAGCTGGGAGACACGATTCCCAGTGTGGGTAGACAAACTTGTGTTAGTCCAAGTAGAGCTAGCAGGCTAAATGCGTAGTGATAATACTGTGGCATAGGCAGTAGCTAAGACTAGTCACACAAATCCAAGCCCACCCAGCCCCTGGGTCTGATTGTGGGGGGCTGGCCCAAGCTGCTGCCTGGGCCACAAATACCACCCTGCTTTTAGCTCACTAGCTCCATGCAGGCTAGCACAAATCTGTCTACATGCCTTGGGATTCACACCTCCCACCTGCACTGTGGACATGCCTTCAGTGACTTGCCCAAGGTCAAACAGAAAGTCTGGCAGAGGAAGAAAATGAAACACTATCTCCTGACCCTAAGTCTAATTTCTCAAAAAGACCATCCTTCATCTCAATTTATTCCAGTCCTAAACATTATCTCAAATCCACTTTAAATTCTTTAAGGTGGCTAGTCTGTAAGAAGAAGAGAAAAATAAAAAACACTTGGTTTCTTTTAGTGAAAGAATATTTTTTTAAAGCTTTCCCAAATCACTTCCTCCTCCCACCCACTCCCAGTTGCAATAATAGCAAACAATTCTGGGAGGAAAATGAAAGAAGAAAGTAGGAGTGAATGCAAAGGTTTAATTTATATAATAAATCATTTTATCACTGCTAGACAGTAAGAACAAGCAGACGAAGGAAGGTGGCATTGTTCTGTTTTAATCAAATGGTTCCCAGCCGGGGCTTACAGACAAGGTCTATATCCAGTGTCTTGTTAGTATCTCTTCCCCATCCTTGGTTTCCTGGCATTCCAGAGTTTGTATAGTTACAGTCAGTCTTATATGAAAAAACAATTTGCTACCGTGGCATCTATTTTGAGTATTGAAATCATGGAAGGTGAAACTGTGATGGACTGAATAGGAGAAATGCATGGCCAAGCATAGAGCGGAAGCTGAAGAGAAAACTAGTGTCCTTGATAATGTGTGGAGTGATTTCCCACAGGACAGGTACTGCAGTATGATAAAAATAACATTGTTTCAGGAATGAAGCTAAGGTCAGGGAAAAAAATTCAGCAGCAGGATAAAAAAAAGAAACCTTTCTGGATAAAAAAAATGAAGGTTAAATAATAACTGTGGTACGGAGATTAATTCTGGATTCAGTACTTCATAGTGGATGGCTCCCTGTTCCCTGCCCTGTTTTAAGGCAAATACAGTATGATCCTTACCTGCTGCTCTGAGCATACCTACCGACTTTCACTTGTCCTTCAAGCAAAAAATGATGTGCATGCTATTCAGAGATCAGATGCTACTGAAACCAAATAAATGAATATTGTAATTGCATCAAAGCTACCTATGGAAAGACATTCATATCTTGGAGGAATTTAAGAGGGGAGCGCTCTTTTAAAAATATTTGTATTTGGTTAATAAAAATACAAGCTTTTACAGATCCATTATTGTATCGGGTCTGTTGGCAGCTATTGCAATGGATCTTTTAGTTCATTGGAGCTTTACTCTTTGCAATGTGTTTCTGCTGGGGGTGTATATCTGTGTACTGCCTTTAACCTTCTATGTACTTTGTGTGCAGAGACAACAGCTATTATCTTCCAAGAGTTGCTGCAGCTTATTACTGAGGAGGTACACATTGTGCTCGCTCATTGTTTTCCTTAGTCCAAGCTAAACGTTAATATATACTGAAGTATGTGTTTTCCATTGGTGTATGGGAAAACATAAAACTTCCTTTAATGACCATTTAAAAGAATCTCACTTGTTTTCTGCATATTTTATGTTTTGAATCACTACCCTAAAGATCTGGAGCCACATGCATGGTGGATTGACATGCCAATATAAGCAATGGCACATGCACGAATAGTCCTCATGTAAGTTGGATAAGCAGACTTAGCCAGAAAAGCAGTATAGGGAGGCATTCTGAACCAGCACCTAATATGTTTCATTGCTCTTGCACAGGCTGGACAAAGGGGTGGATAGGTCAGTGGGGAGTTTTGAAAAATAAATATGGTCAAGAGGAACTAGCAGCAGACAAGTGTCCTGAAAAGTTTAGGTTACTTTAAATTAGATCCACCACTCCACAGGGGCAGAGTCAGAACAGAATAGATGAGCAAAGCATCAGTCAGATTCCAACAACAGGAGAAAATATGGAATTTCACAGGCGAATAAAGATGCTTGAAGTATACATTATCTAACATCATTATTTTCTTAAATGCATTTGGCCACTATGATATAGTCTGTATGTTCCCAGAGGGACTGGAAGGATTTTTTGTAGTAGTTCTATTTAGGAACTTGATGTAAGTGTGTCATACTTTTCATTGGAGAGGACACTGTAGGATATTAACAGTATAAAGCCTGCATTTTTGACTAAGAAGAAACAAACTCAACAGTCCACTTTTTCTATTTAAGCCAAATAAACTACCACCACTGTATCAAGAAATTAATATAGGTCATTTATTTAATGCATTTTAATTGCATATCTGTGCTGCAATCTCACCTTTCAAGGTTAATGCAAATGAAACAGGTCCAAACAAAACCAGACATGTGTCAGTAATGGCTCATATTAGTACATTCAAATGGGAAAATAGGGCCTGATTTTCATAGCTTTTGGACAATTACTAATGCCTTTTGGAGTGTCCAACTATGATCCTACGGTCAAATATAATTGATCACTATGAATTATGTATTCATAATGTTTAAGTGTGATGACTAACCACTGGTGTTCAAGTCAGTGACAACCATAGTTGTCATCATTATATTAATTTGCAACACTGAAAATAATGATGAACCAAACTGACTTAATTTACTTTAACCTAAGCTATACTCTGTTTTAATTACTGTGTGTTTGGACAGTGTCTAGTCAGAGACGATGCTAAGATTTATTTTACTGGTATACTATTAGTAAAAATAGTTTAATCAAGGTCAAGGGGATTGTCACTCCAAATATTTATACCGAGCAATATATTATGCTAGTATTCTATTATTAAGGAGTAAGTTGCAGACTGGACACAGAGTCACACAAAGTCCCTCAGTGATTAGTGGCATCGTATGACTGGATGGAAAATATCCTCAATGTACACAACTATAGGGATGTTTTTGCTAATCTTGAAAATATCAGGAGATTCAGAAGACAGAATAATTTACTATTTACCAATAACTTGAAGTACTCATTCGGTAGAACATAATAGTTTGTAAGAGCCAGCTTAAACAAACCAAAAAAACAAACAACAAAAACCCAACCCCTCAGGCTCTCTGCAAAGCCACTGGATTGGTCCCTTCTGCTGCAAGTCCAAAGATTCAGGTTACAACTTTCTCTCCTGCCCACCATCTAGTCCAAACTGCTCCTCTGGGCCTGCTGAAATTCAGTCTCCTGAGAGTGGGGGTGGAGGATGAGAGCAGATCACGTGTACAGAACTGGAGTGTGACTTTGTGCAGAGACTTAGGGGAGCAGTGAGCAGAGATCAGACAAGGATACTCCCCAGCAGGGCCACAACAGTTGGTGTGACATCGTGACTACCATGGAAATCAAGCTACTGCCAGAGCTGTATGAAGCAGCTCATGCTCCACAGCAGACACTAGTGGAACACAAGCAATAAACATCTCACAATTCACTCTTTCTGTTGTGAGGTGGATCTTGCAGGACCTCGGCGCACTCTGCTGTTTCAGGTTCGGCAGTAGCTGCTTTAGCTGCTCTGATATTCACCAGATACTCCAGGAATGAGAGTAGCATGATGAAGAACAGCAGAAAACTAAGTGAAGGTTATGGGACCATGCAGTCATGCTGCAAGTTTGCTCTGGTCATAACATTTAGGATTCATCCCGCAAATCTTTATTTATTTGAATATGGCCATTGGGCCTGATTCACCTCTCACCTATACAGGTGTAAATGAGGAGTAAGCCCACTGAAGGCAATGAGAAAGTCAGGATAAAATCAGTGGAAATTGGAGGAGAAATAAACTTCTTGCTTTCAGTTGGACTACTTGCGTGAACACAGACCACTCAGAGAAGCAAAGACTTGCAAAGTCAGGCAATAAAATTGAAATATTTAAAATGAACCAAAAACGTTCATTTTCCAGGCTGCTGGATGACCTGCAGTACTTTTGTACCTTGGCATTCTGCCAATTGTCATGGGCTTTGCCTCCTTACTTGATGGCTTCCTTTCTGGGAGTACAGCTATTGAATGAAGGGTAGCAAAAACTGCTGATTAAGGTATCTGTCAGCTTCTCAGTCAGTTTACAACATAATCCCAAACTCAGGTAGAAGCAGCATGCAAACAAAAAGACAAAGCCACCAGTGATAATAGTATGCTGCTAAAGCAGCAGCCCCCCTCATGGTCAAATCACCAGTGAAAAGAACTGGCTCCAAAGTGTCATGCTTTCTCTCCCCCCACGCCCAACTCCTTGACAAATACACAGAAAGAATCTAACAGTAATACATGGAAGGCCATTTTCAGTTCTAAATGGCAGTTTTCAGCTACAAGCCTGGAGCTGGGGTTCGATTCCCTGTTCTGCCAGACTTCCTGTACGACAAGGCGGGCAAGTTTACATCTTTTATTGGACCAACTTCTGTTGGTGAAAGAGACACTCTTATCTTTTCCACAGAGCTCTTCTTCAGGTCTTCAGGCTTCCTGTGTGACCTGGGGCAAGTCGCTTAATCTCTCCGTGCCTCAGTTCCCCATCTGTAAAATGGGGATGATAGCACCTCTGTGAAGTAGAGAAGAGTGGTGAGGATAAAAACATTAAAGATTATGAGGTTCTCAGATACTATGGTGATGGGGTTGTATAAGTGCTTGGTCTACACTACAGAGTTAGGTTGACATAAGGCAGTTTATGTTGACCTAACTATGTCAGGCCTTGCCATATTCAGTGCCGTGCTCCACCGACATCATAGCTCCACCTCCACGAGAGGCATAGGGCTTATGTCAGTGTAGTTAGGGCAATGCAGTGTCTGTTGGCTATCTTGTCAATTTCATGGAACTGGGGGCAGCTGGGCATAGGTACCAACTCTGTGGGTGCACCAGGGCTGGAGCACTCATGGGAAAAATAGTGCTCAGCACCTACCGGCAGGCCCCGCTGATCAGCCCCCCCCCCCCCCCCGCCAGTGCCAGCGCCTCTTGCCTGCCACAATCAGCTGTTCAGCAACAGGCGCTGGAGGGCGAGGGGGCAGAACAGAGCAGGAGGAGGCCGGGTGAGGGCGGTGCAGGCATGAGAAGAGGCAGGGCCTTGGGGGAAGAAGTGGAGTGGGGGCAGGGCCTGGGGAGGAGCGGGGGTCAAGCACCGCTGGGGAAATGACAAAGTCGGTGCCTGTGCAGCTGGGCTCCCGGTGGGGTGCTGCGCAGAGCTGAGAGCCCTGACTCTTAGTCCCCCCTACTGCCCCTCTTCCATCGGTGGAAGCGCTCCTTGTGAGGACGTGCACCACCAGCAGAAGGAAGGTAGTGTGGACATCAGCCACCGTAGTATTTACTGCAGTGCCTGTAAGTCACCTAACATAGCTTGACCTGTGATTGTAGCGTAGACATGCCCTTAGATAGATTAATAGAGTTATTTGGAGCTGAGAGCACCCAGCATCCTTTATGAAATGGTCAGCACCTTGCAAGTCTGATCTCAAAATACTGAATAATTAAAGACATAGGAGCCAGATTTTCCACAGTGCTCAGCACCTAACAGTTTCCACTGTGAGTTATGTATGGTCATATTTTTCCAGAAATTCCAGGACCAAACATGCTGACCTGTTTTATAAATCCAGCCATGTATTTTGGTGCCTAAATGGGAGTTGAGCTCTTTTAAAAACTTGTCCCACAGAGTACAAAATAATTCTTGAAGTTCTGGGATTTTAATATTTTGTTCTGCAGTTCAGAGCTTTTGTAAACTTTTTCTAAAGTGCATCCACCAAACATGGAAAAAACGGTGATGTCTGTTGTTCCCTTGTCCTGCGTTTATTATCAGACTGTACCTTGAAGTGCAGCAACATACCTGGAATTGAATCCAAAACAAAAGGACCATCTGAACATTAATTCTCAAATATCTACAAACTGCAAAATAAAATATAATGGTGAAGCTTTAAATGGAAAATATAGGCCTATTAACCAGATGTTTCAAGACTAGTAAGTGTCTGCCCTTCTCATCAGTTCTTAAAAGGGGAGATCTATGTTCTTATTTAAATAACTATAGCTTTAGTGCCTTTAAAATGCCGATTTTAATACATCAGCTATGACTAACAAGAGAAAAAATTAGAAAAATTAAGCCCACCATATTGGCATTGAAAACCTTAATGAACATTCATTGCTTGCTTTCATTACAAAATAAAGCTGCAGTGTAATGCATAATGCTGAACGTGCACATTTCTGATTTACCATCAACTACAGGCTTGTCTTCACTGCTAAAGAGATGCATATTTTTAGCTCAGGGTAACTAACATGTATGAACTATTCTGAGGTAAAAAGCACAGTGAATACCACACACTTTAGTTTTGCTGCAAGGTAACCTCGTCAAGGTCAACCCTATACCCCCACCTGGGCTTGACCTCAGCAAGTTTACTTTGTGGAAAAACTAAAGCTTCCTGACTGTGTTTTTAACCTTGTGATAGCTCAGGCACCTTTTTTAGCATGGAAGCTCAGTGAGCAATATATGTTAAAGTCACCAATAAAACATGGACATTTTTGCAGTCTCACTTTTTCCAGACAACACATTTTCTTTATTCTCTTTACAAATGATCCATCTCACCTTCACTAAATGTTAGCCTGAGATTTTGTTGTGCCTCTGTAACAAACACAACTCACTGCTGTCTTTGCTTATCCGCTCAGAGAAGTGGGCTGGTTTACCGCCTTTTACATATTCTTCTGGATATTGACTGCTGACCACCTCTTGTCCCTGCTTCATAGGGTTACATTATCTGGTCGCATGAAGAGAGGGTAAGGACAGGGAGCGGCCAAGTACACTGGATCTGTGCTCTATCCACCACTGCCTCTTGCAGAACAGAAGTGCAGGCAACGCAGAAACTACTGCAATATTAGAAGCGTCCCGGAAGCAGCTCTGTTAGGTGTCCAGATCCCACCAGAGAGATCTCAAGCCACACAGTCTGTGCCTCAGGCTGTGTGATGACCAGAATGTGGGACAGTGATGTTCTTCCATCCAGTCATTAAACTTGTAGGATGAGTCTTTCATAATTGCAATTTCCAGTACCTAATATTTCATTTCCATTTTCTGTGGGACACATAGCACACTGCTCTTGTAGAATACTTTCCTTTGTAATGTTTGTGGGTTTTAAGATGAAGTATTTTGAGGATGCTATTTTTAATAGAATTCTCTGAAACAAGATAGCTTAGCACTGCAGAATATTAATGTTCTGAACATCTTTGTAATGTGCATTACGATATCTTGGTATGATAAGGGAATGGCACACACACACACACACACACACACACACACACACACACACAAAAATAATTTGATATTATTGCTGATTCCACAGACTCAGAGAATAGATATGGTGGCTCTTGCTTCATCTTTTACTCAGTCTTTACTCAGCCAACCCTCCCAAGGAGGCCAGCATACCAAATGCTCACATTCTTACTAAAACAAGCTATAATTTAAGTCAATGAGCACTTGCCTGCTTAAGAAGAGGATAGAGGAATATAATTGAGCAAAGGCCTCTGGATTTGGCCCAGTAAAGTCATTGGAATAAGCTAAATTATCTTTTAATGGGATTCACTCCCTTCCAGGGTATCAAAGCCCTTCCAGACAAACCGTCCGGACACCATCTCAGGCAATCATCTGTGCCAATTCCAAGTCCGGGCCACTTTCCCAGTGGCCGATAGGGGAACACAAGCCCTCCTGCTACTCCAGGTTCTAGCCAAAGTTTACACAATCACAACTGTCATTGCTCTTTCCCTGGGATTCTTCCTACTCTGCCTTCCACAAGCTTTCTTCCCTGCAACTCATCTAGGTGAACCCTTCCTGCACAGGTAGGATCCCAGGGATTTCCCCCCCCCCCCAAGTTTCTGCCTACCCACCTCTCTGTGCCCAGTGACTGCAGACTCTCTCCCTGCAGCCCTCTCCTGCTCTCTCCTTTGCTGGCTGTACACAAGCTCAGCCTGCCTCTGGTGCATATAGGGGCAGCCTATATGATTAATTGGCCCCTTCTGAGACATCTTGGTCCTTTCAGGGGTGGTCTGGGGTGACCACCCCATTGCATATCCACAGAGATGAGGATAGGTTCTGTGGGGGAAAAGCCTTCCAAGCACAGATCCAGTAGTGTAACTTCAAGCAGCTGAGAGAGGAGATCAAATTAAGAATAGTTTGCCCTGCTAGCCTCGCTGTGGGGTGAGTAGAAAATTGTTCCCTCCTCCTCCGCTCCTACAGCCAGAGAAGGGGATCAGATTTGGCTGTACGTGACCAAGTTTTCACAGGATGTGGCCCTTCAAATGGGAGGTGTCTGAAATGGTCACTCGCTTTGCTAGTACTGAAGGTCAGTACTGCTTCCAAGGTGAGAATAATGTGAAAGGAATGGGGGCTACAAACATCACTGAAAAGCTTTTCTGGGGGAAGTTTATTCAGAGAATAAGATGTTCATTGAAGGAAGTGTGATGAAGAATCCTGAAGTTCTGAGGTTGAATCCTGGGCCACAGTACTCAGGTGCTATAGCTTATTTTAAAATATACTACAAGATGTGTATGCACATGAGAGGGCAGAATGGAGTTACTTGTAGAAAACCAGGCAGGAGTAAGGAAATCTGGGGCTGTAGGCATAACTGTGGGTGGTTCTGGCCCTGCCCCATGCCAGGAGTGCTTGGGGATGCTCTGGAAGGGGCCACCCACAAAAGAATCATTTGCTGGGCTGATGGGAGGCCTCCCTCACTCATTCTTAGGCGGGCTGGGACCCCCTCCTTTAGAGCAGTGCTCACTGGATTAGGGGTCTGTCCTGGAGGAAGGAGAACTCCCCATCCAGTTGAACAGAAGGTCATGTGTTGAGGACCCTGATGACACCACCCCAGAAGAATCATGAAGAGCTGGTGGCAGCAGGTTACAAAGTTAACGGGACATTGAGATGAACAGGGCAGTCCACACCTCATTAAAAAGGTTGTTTCCAGTTCTATGGAGACATCAATGCATTGGTGATCTTGGGGCACGTTTTCAAGTTTTCCTTGGCAACTATGAGGGCTAGAAACATACATTTTTAATAAAACCCCAGATGCTGATGTCATTATGTGTCTTCTGGAGCCAGGGCCCTGGATGAGTGCCTGTGTCTTCTCTACAAGGGCTAGACTAAGCTGTAAGTGGTAGATGTAAGAGGTAGCGCCTCAGAAATGTGATACCAGCAAAGTGGAAACTCTTCTTGTCCTTTGAAAAATGCTACTTGTACCTCTTGTTAATGTTTCAAAATGAAGGAGAGGTTCTAATGTCAATAAACTTCATCCTGCATCCCATAATTATTTCCAAAGTTGTTTCTGATCTACTCCAACACTTTCTCCAGTAAGAACTTGCAAGTTAAAGTAGACAATCTTGCAACAAGGAAGGGGGAAGAAAAGGAGTGTCATTTTTCATTCCAATCAGTGCTCTTGGACCAGCACTTGGAAAGTTAACTGGTCCTGAATGTCTCTCTGCTGGTCAGCCAAAGTATTTCTGGTGCTCGCAGGTCATGAAATATCAGATATTAAAATAATATGAGTCTGATTACTGTCCTGATTCCCCACACACGTCACCTGATTTTATTAGTAGTGAACAGCTTGCAAAATACTAGAGAAAGGACTCTTTAACATAGTGATTCTCAAACTGTGCTCTGTGGATCACGAGAAGTCTACAGATCCCTTCATGATGGTTCACAGAATGAAACACTTGGAAAAACAAGCAGTGGAGGACTGGAGAGTTGGGTAGGATTTCTCGCTTACTAACTGATTTACAAAAGGTAAAGGTTGGGGGACCAGTGCTTTATTGTATTTGAAATCTCATTTTTCATATCTGAGTGGTTCTCATGCGAGAATTTGAGTAGACAAGAAAACAATATGTTAAACAGAATGATGTGATTTTCAGGTCTAATATCTTGTGGCCTGTCAGGGTTAGAAAGGAATACAGTACACAACTGGTTCCTTCCAGTGATATATTTTTTCCAGCTCTAACATGTCATAAAAGATTGAACTTTATAATTATAATTGTTTTCTCAGTCTAGAAATACTTTTGGGGCACTGATGCAAGACAACATATAGCAAGTCCTGGACCTCAGAGCAGTATAGTTTTAAGATCACTAGAAAAGGGGAATGACATTTTTACATTGGATTATTAAACACAACAGTATTTAGAATGCCAGGTTTTGGATCTTGTTCCAAACAGCCTGTAACACTCTCCCTAACCTTGACTACCACACCTCCTGCCTCTCCTCCTGAATTCTTTCCTTATAACTTATTTCTTGTAAAAGGACTTTTCTACTTAGCTGCTTCCTCAGAAACGTGTTAACTAGTAACCACAGATGTCCCAGGGTTCTTTAAACATTTCCAAATATAAATCATTAATCTAAGAAAAAGCACACCAAATATCATCCTCCATGTAAACAGCATTCTAATTAAATACTGATTCACCTCTGCGTCACTCCAGTGTTGCACTGGTATAACTCCACTGGAGGGAAAATGGCATTAAGATAGTGGTGAATCAAGCCCCAAAGGTTTGATTTTTTACCTGTGATATACAGTAGCTGTTTTACAAGCATGATTTGTGATCATCCTAGCAGGGGAATGTGTAGGATGCTTTGTGAATGAAACATGGCCTAGGAGTCAAGAAATTCAGATTCTATTCCCTTCTCTGACACTCACTTGCTGTGTGACCTTGGGCAAGTCCGTGCTTCAATTTCCCCATTTGCAAAATGGAGATAATAATCTGTCCTAGTTTGGAGAGTCATTACTATGTAAAATGTAAGATAGACTGTGAGTAAACTGCTTTTCCTTCTCTTTATGGAAATTGCTATCGTACCCAGTTCTCAGTGCTGACTTGCTCATTAAAAGTGACTCACCAACTTTATTTGTAGTATTTCAGGACCAGACTGACCAGACCCTGAATGAGCATACAAGAGAGGGAGAGAGCGCAAGAAGCTTCTCTTCCTTACATTCCTCTACAGACTTTGCCCTCACCTGAGCACAAGCATTGGGTCTGGCTGCCACTGCTGGTGCTAGTAGCCAAGCATCCCTCCCATAAAATGAGTGAGGCGAGGCAGTGAAGAAGTAAGGTCACAGGCCCTCCTCTCACTCTTTACCAGATAGGTAGGTTGTGGAAGGGAGAACTGGCAGCACTCCCTTAAGGCACGTAGCATCAGGTGCACTCCCTCACGTTGGGTTTCCTGGAGTCCTCACTGGGGCAGTGCACCTTTGCCTCACCCCCAGGGGCGCCAATGCTGAGAGTACTCAGCTGAGCCCTGCATTTCCAAAATCGAATCCTAAACAACTTTTTGAAGCATGTGGAGAATTCAGCTTCTGACACCCTTGTAATAATGACACCACTGTAGATCCTGAGGCTAGAAACTATCATTAATAGTGCATTGGGGTTTTTTTGGAACACGGAATACAGGAAGCATTTCTAGCAGTTCTGAGATTATTAGCAGCTAAAGAGTGTTGTTATTGTTTTGCCACTGCAATACTTTTTGCCCTCTTTATGATCTCTCACACCAAGTGTTCCTTTTCCTTGCATTTATAATATTTTCAAAAAAGAAGATAACTGAGAAGCAATTAAATACATTGTCCAGGGCACTTTTTAATGTTGAGAGACCCTTTTAATCTAATTCTACAAGAATGTTTAGATACAAATAATAGAAAACCTGCATTAAATTATGTATATTCAAATGAATAATGGTAAGGGTTTGAAGAAATTTCAGCAAATGATAGCTTTACCCAGGAAATCTGATAATAGTTGCACTTAGGGTGACCAGATGTCCTGATTTCATAGGGACAGTCCCAATTTTGAGGTCTTTTTCTTATATAGGCTCCTATTACCCCCCACTCCCGTCCCAGTTTTTCACACTTGCTGTCTGGTCACTCTAGCTGCACTAGGATGAAATGAATAACAAACTGAGATCTTTTGTGACCCCAAACCACTATATTTAAACATAAGTTTAAATATCTATTAAGGAAAGAGACTATCTCACATCTCTTCAGTACCTACCTTGCTATTTAATATTATCATTATTTATTATGAATAATAAAAATCAGGTATATAGCACTATGAATGCATACAGTTCTTTACAGACATAAGTGATCACATATTTCCTGCTTATAACAGACATATATCTAAATTCCTAATAGAGACTATATAGTATTCTGTATATGCACAGGATATGCTGTATAATTAATCTTCATTTTGGTTATAGGCTTTGGATTTTAAATCAGGTCACCTCTACATCCTGTGACAGGGTCAGGCCAGATGGCTACAAGAGAGTGTTAGAAGGCAGGTATATTAGTCCCAGATTAAGTAGATCCCTTTTCCCTGGGTAAAGTAACAGGGCAGTTCTAGAACAGGCAGGCACTTGCTCAAACCAACTAAGGCAGGCAGGCTAATTAGGACACCTGGAGCCAATTAAGAAGAAACTGATAGAATCAATTAGGACAGGCTGGTTAATCAAGGTACCTGAGTTAAAAAGGACCTCACTTCAGTTTGTAGTGTGCATGTGAGGAGCTGGGAATAAGAGACACTAGGAACTGAGAGTGAGATGGCATACTGCTGGAGGATTGAGGAGTACAAGCATTATCAGACACCTGGAGAAAGGTCCTGTGGTGAGAATAAAGAAGGTGTTGGGAGGAGGCCATAGGGAAGTAATCCAGGGAGTTGTGGCTGTCGTGCAGCTGTACCAGGAGGCACTATAGACAGCTACAATCCATAGGGCCCTGGGCTGGAAACTGGAGTAGAGGGTGAGCCCGGGTTCCCCCAAACCTCCCAACTCCTGATTAGACACAGGAGGAATTGACCTGGACTGTAGCTTCTACTAGAGGGGAAGGTCTCTGGGCTGTTTCCTGACCCACAGGGTGAATCTGTGAGGTGAGCACATCTGTCAATAAGCACAGGACCCACCAAGATAGAGGAGAAACTTTGTCACAATCCATAATCCCAAAGCCTTGTTTAGTCATTTTTTCTTCCAAACATTTTTCAAGGTACAAGTGATTCTTGATATTTCATGACCATTAACATAATGATGTCAGAACTGGCTGGCAGCCAGTTGCAGGCATGAAGTGAGGTTTATGGCAGCCTGGCTGCCATTTCAGGCAGTTGAGTGAAGTTGTTAATGGACAGATTTATCCTTGACTTAAATTGAAAAAAGCTCAAACAATAACAAATATGTTTCTCCCATAAATATTAAGGGCCTGATCCCACTCACACTGGCCAAAATCTGTCCAGACTTACACATGGGGCAAGCCCAACAAATTCAGTGGGTTTACAAGTTGTGCAAGTCAGGGCAGAATTTGGCCCATTGACCTCAGCGCTGTTACTCCTCATTTACCCCAGACTAAAATCAAAATCTACCCCTGGGTTTCCAGATATAGGGCTAGATTGTGTCATTTGCACAGTGCCTGATATAGGGGGTGGTGCAATTCTGCACTATCCCTGGGCATAGTCTCTCCGGGGGCTACTCATTGTGCATGCAGGGTGCATATTCTTAGGAATGCCACATTTATTGCTCCCATAGTGCAAGGCCCCTATTCTATAGGTCACAGCTCAGGATAAGGCGATCGCCCATGGTGATTTCTGGGTGATTGGAACCCTGGAGGGAGCAAGGTTTATCCTTGTGATTGGCTCTTCTGCAAGCCACACAAGAGGGTAAGTGGATTCTTGCACATCTCCTCACCCACATGCCTGTTCAAGAGCCAGTAACAACCTAGCCCATATACCCTTGTTTTCAGAATCAGTAAGAGAATTATAAATTATAAAAACATGATCTTCACTCCATTGTCAGCTGAGGATTTATTGACATTCTTTGCTGTCAAAGTCCTGCAAACACAACAATGAAGCAGGAATTTTAAAGTTCACACAATTCTGCTTGAAGGAGGAAACCTCCTTCTATAGCAAACTACCTACACACAGTTGCACCTATTTGTAAACAAGACCATCTTGTCCTTCAGCTCAGCCACCCTATTCGCTATGAGTTCTTTCACGCTGAACAGCAGGTAACCATCAATATTGCTGATGGAGTACATTACAATGAACTCTTAGAAGGATAAAGAGATTAAATGAAACTGAACCTATGTTGTCCAGTAATTCAGCTATTTTGAGGAATGTATAGTCACTTATTTCATCTGTAGTTTGCTTTAGGCATTATACAAATTAATTTTTTCATGCAAAGGTTCTTTCCATAATAAAAAGGCCAAGATGAATGATTTTTACACTTAGATGGAAATCAGAAAATGCTCAGTTTCATTGGCTCATTTTATTCTATTGTAAAGTTATGGTTGGTGTTAACATGCCTGTATATGGTTCTGCCAAGCTGCAACAGTGCAGAGTAAGACAGAAAGCATAACTCATAAAATATTGCTGCACCTCCAATCAAGTATGAAGATGTCATTGTTACCTCTCCTGAGATGTAACAGGACACATCTTCTGAATGCATGCACGTTTGTGAGTGCAGTCATTGTCACACAGTTTGTATACTGTCACATGTGCCCAGATGACAGAATTTATAGAATCACAGAATCTCAGGATTGGAAGGGACCTCAGGAGGTCATCTAGTATAACCCCCTGCTCAAAGCAGGACCAATCCCAGCCAGGGCTTTGTCAAGCCTGACCTCAAAAACCTCTAAGGAAGGAAATTCCACCACCTCCCTATGCAACCCATTCCAGTGCTTCTCCCCTCCTGATGAAAACGTTTTTCCTAATATACAACCTAAACCTCCCCCACTGCAACTTGAAACCATTACTCCTTGTTCTGTCATCTGCTACCACTGAGAACAGTCTAGATCCATCCTCTTGGGAATCCCTTTTCAGGTAGTTGAAAGCAGCTATCAAATCCCCCCCTCATTCTTCTCTTCTGCAGACTAAATAATCCCAGTTCCCTCAGCCTCTCCTCATAAATCATGTGCTCCAGCCCCCTAATCATTTTCGTTGCCCTCCGCTGGACTCTTACCAATTTTTCCACATCCTTCTTGTAGTGTGGGGCCCAAAACTGGACACAGTACTCCAGATGAGGCCTCACCAATGTTGAATAGAGGGGAATGATCACGTCCGTGGATCTGCTGGTAATGCTCCTACTTATACAGCCCAAAATGCTGTTAGCCTTCTAGGCAACAAGGGCACACTGTTGATTCATATCCAGCTTCTCATCCACTGTAACCCCTAGGTCCTTTTCTGCAGAACTGCTGCCTAGCCACTTGGTCTCTAGTCTATAGCAGTGCATGGGATTCTTCTGTCCTAAGTGCAAGACTCTGCACTTGTCCTTGTTGAACCTCATCAGGTTTCTTTTGGCCCAATCCTTTCATTTGTCTAGGTCCCTCTGTATCCTATCCCTACCCTCCAGTGTATCTACCACTCCTCCCAGTTTAGTGTCATCTGCAAACTTGCTGAGGGTGCAGTCCATGCCATCCTCCAGATCATTAATGAAGATATTGAACAAAAACAGCCCCAGGACCAACCCTTGGGGCACTCTGCTTGATACCAGCTGCCAACTAGACATAGAGCCATTGATCACTACCCATTGAGCCCGATGATCTAGCCAGCTTTCTATCCACCTTATAGTCCATTCATCCAGCCCATACTTCTTTAACTTGTTGGCAAGAATACTGTGGGAGACGGTATCAAAAGCTGCTAAAGTCAAGGAATAACATGTCCACTGCTTTCCCCTCATCCACAGAGCCACTTATCTCGTCATAGAAGGCAATTAGGTTAACCAGGCATGACTTGCCCTTGGTGTATCCATGCTGACTGTTTCTGATAATTTTTCTCTCCTCTAAGTGCTTCAGAATTGATTCCTTGAGGACATGCTCCATGATTTTTCCAGGAACTGAGGTGAGGCTGACTAGCCCGTAGTTCCTCAAATCCTCCTCCTTCCCTTTTTTAAAGATGGGCACTACATTAGCCTTTTTCCAGTCATCTGGGACCTTCCCCGCTTGACATGAATTTTCAAAGATAATGGCCAATGGCTCTTGCATCACATCCACTAACTCCTTTAGCACCCTCGGACGCAGCGTATCCGGCCCCATGGACTTGTGCTCGTCCAGCTTTTCTAAATAGACCTGAACCACTTCTTTCTCCACAGAGGGCTGGTAATACTGTGGGCTTCTCCCCATACTTTACAGAGGGTTCCTTCCCATGCTGTGCTGCCCAGTACAGTAGTCTGGGAGCTGACCTTGTTCATGAAGATGGAGGCAAAAAAAGTACTGAGTACATTAGCTTTTTACACATCCTCTGTCACTAGGTTGCCTCCCTCATTCAGTAAGGGGCCCACACTTTCCTTGACCACCTTCTTGTTGCTAACAAAGCTGAAGAAACCCTTCTTGTTACTCTTAACATCCCTTGCTAGCTGCAACTCCAAGTGTGATTTGGCCTTCCTGATTTCACTCCTGCATGCCTGAGCAATATTTTTATACTCCTCCCTGGTCATTTGTCCAATCTTCCACTTCTTGTAAGCTTCTTTTTTGTGTTTAAGATCAGAAAGGATTTCACTGTTAAGCCAAGCTGGTCACCTGCCATATTTACTATTCTTTCTACACATCGGGATGTTCATGAAACCTCAATAAGGATTCTTTAAAATACAGCTAGCTCTCCTGGACTCCTTTCCCCCTCATAAAGAACAGAGGTACTTGTGGCACCTTAGAGACTAACAAATAAATGTAAGATAATGTAAGATAAATTTGTTAGTCTCTAAGGTGCCACAAGTACTCCTGTTCTTTTTGCGGATACAGACTAACATGGCTGCTACTCTGAAACCTTTCTCTCTCATGTTATTCTCCCAGGGGATCCTGCCCATCGGTTCCTTGAGGGAGTCAAAGTCTGCTTTTCTGAAGTCCAGGGTCCATATTCTGCTGCTCTCCTTTCTTCCTTGTGTCAGGATCCTGAACTTGACCATCTCATGGTCACTCCCTCCCAGGTTCCCATCCAATTTTGCTTCCTCTACTAATTCTTCCCTGTTTCTGAGTAGCAGGTCAAGAAGAGCTCTGCCCCTAGTTGGTTCCTCTAGCACTTGCACCAGGAAATTATCCCCTACACTTTCCAAAAACTTCCTGGATTGCAGTGCACTATATTGCTCTCCCAGCAGATATCGGGGTGACTGAAGTCTCACATGAGAGCCAGGGCCTGTAATCTTCCGTTAGTTGCCAGAAGAAAGCCTCGTCCACCTCATCCCCCTGGTCTGGTGGTCTATAGCAGACTACCACCACAACATCACCCTTGTTGCTCACACTTCTAAACTTAATCCAGAGACTCTCAGGTTTTTCTGCAGTTTCATACTGGAGCTCTGAGCAGTCATACTTCTCTCTTACATACAATGCAACTCCCCCACCTTTTCTGCCCTGCCTGTCCTTCTTGAACAGTTTATAGCCATCCATGACAGTACTCCAGTCATGTGAGTTATCCCACCAAGTCTCTGTTATTCCAATCACACCATAATTTCTTGACTGTGCCAGGACTTCCAGTTCTCCCTGCTTGTTTTCTAAGTTTCTTGCATTTGTGTATAGGCACTTAAGATAACTCACTGATCATCCTGCTTTCTCAGTATGAGGCAGGAGTCCTCCCCTGTTGTGGTCTCCTGCTCGTGCTCCTTCCCCATGTCCCACTTTCCCTCTTACCTCAAGGTTTTGGCCTCCTTCCCCCAGTGAACCGAGTTTAAAGCCCTCCTCACTAGGTTAGCCAGCCTGCTTGTGAAGTACAAATCCCATAAATACAAACCCTAATTTTCAAGCTCAAATCAAACATAAATGGGGTTTCCATTTGTAGGTTCATTTATTACTATGCATAAGTGGCAGTGTGCTATAGAATGCACACACAAATGATTGTGTGTACAAAGCTGCATGCATATGAATTGACTTGCATCTCCAGTTCCACTCCAATGTGGTTGTAGATAGAAAGTCTTGGCATATGGGTTGAGTTCCTGAAGAAGGTAGTTTTTAAATTTCATTCCTTGTGTTTACATATTCTATAGTTCAGAGGCGGAGGGAAGTATCTCCCCCTCTGCCACATCCACCATATAGAAGCCATGTGCAAGAGCCATACAAGCAGGCAGGAGCATTAGGGTCTGGAGTGCTCTTCCCTATGAGTGAGAGCCAGAAGCTGAGTGAGCCAAAAGGAAGTCTGAAAGTGATGGAGTAGCACAAATCCTCAAGTATTGGACCTGGAAGGCTGTGATGTGGGTGGTCCCATAGTGGTCAAAGGACTATCCCCCGTTGTGGTTCAAGTCTGCGAGTCAGCAGAAGTGCCTAGTGGCTCAAGTCTGTGGGTTGGTGGTAGGGGAACCCAGGCCCTTCTGCTCCACTGGGTTCCAACCTCAGGCCCTGGGGCTGGCAGTTCAGGTGTGCAGCTTTGGCAAGGGTATCACCAAGCCAGCACTCTTGGTGACTTCCTAGTTTACCTCCTGCCTCTCCAGAAGCCCAATGGGGTGGGGAACTGACTACTGACTTGCAATGAAAGGGGTCTGGAGGCTCCTCTCTCTCACTCACAAGTAGGCACTCTGCTCTCTCCAGTGGCAGGTCTGCACTGAGGTCTGGTCCAAGCAGCCTGGGGCTCCTGCTGTATCCCTGAAGAAGAAACCAGTGCAGTTCTGCTCCCTTGCACTGACTGAGCTCTGCTGATCCTTTTAAGTTCCACCTCCACTGTGAGCACACCAAGCAGACGAGACTGGGCAGAGCCTCCTGGGCCCAGAGCTGATCCTTAACCCTCTGTTCCCCAGTGTGGGGTTTGAACACCCCATCCCAGGGGTGTCGGAGTAAGCTGGAGGGAGAAAGCATCCAGCAACTACATTAGGATCTTTATTGTAGCACTGAGGGCAGGTATCAGAGTCATCCAGTGTTAAAAATATGCTGATAATCATTAGTAGTTCATGAATCTTTCATTAATCTTCTAAGCAGAGTGGTCCAATTAAAAAAAAACAGGTTTGAGATGCTTAATTTAGAATTAATTCCCCTCAATTTGTCCAGTTTTGAACATTCAAATGCAGAGAAGTTCAAGAAAAGCAGTACTGAGTATTATCCTATGGAACTTCAACTCCATGAAGGAATGGTTATGGGGCACAGAACACTGAATGGATGATTGAATAGAATGCTGCACATTTATATCTTTTTAGAGCCTGCACTAGCAGAAACAAGTCTAAATAATCAAACACTGCTCAATAATTATAACAACTGAGGACAGTTGGATCAATTAAATCAATGTTAAATATTACCTTTGTAAAGCACTGTATTTCCAATGTCTAACTACGGTGAAATCATTGACATTGCATGAACCGATACATATGATTCCCTGTAATTACACTTCACTATCCAAGGGTAGCCTTTGTGATTAGTACACAGAAAAGCAGCATGCAATCAGTTTAATGTTTTATAATTAAAAAAAGATCACCGTGGGATATGATGCATGCTAATAGAACACAGCATTCCTGTTATCTTCTCATTTACATTTAATGACCACTGTCCCTTTAAATGATGGGACGATCCTTTCCTTTGCAGATGGGTGTCCTTTGATAAGGTTCTGCTTAATTAGCAATCAGGGAAAGACAGTGTTGGTAAGCAACTTCAGACACCGCAGTACCTACATTATGGCCCCAATCTTTCACAGCTAAAGACAATGAGAGTTTTGTCATTGTCTTTACTGAGAGCAGACCTGAACCCTGTAGTTGTGCTGCCCTCTTAGAGAACTGGTCAGGATTGTGCAGAAGATACTTTATATGGCTATGGATAATGAGACTATCCACATTTATGTTACAAAGGGTAAAGAATATTGAAAAGAAAAAAAACCCCACATGCTTCAGGGCATGAGCCACCCTCTAACTGACATAGGGCCACGAAGAAGCTTTGTCTGTTAGCAGGTTATTCCATATTTGTCCACTGCAAAGTCTCTTGCACCATGCTCAAAATCATCTGGCCACAGTCAGAGTTAAGATACTGGACTGAACTAATCCAGTGTGGAAACTCCTATGTTCCTATGTCCCTATGTACTTCAGTTTAGCCATAATGCAGGATCCAAAAAAGGAAAATGATTTATCAGTAATTAACTGTTCCATTTGTCATAGTTTTCTGTCCATTCTAGAACAGTCTTTAAACCGAGAGTTATAGCTCCACCTCTAAGGAAACAAGGTGTCAAAAGTACCATAATCAAGGGACAGTATCATAGAATATCAGGGTTGAAGGGACTTCAGGAGGTCATCTAGTCCAGTGGTTCTCAAAGCCAGTCTACCGCTTGCTCAGGGAAAGCCCGTGGCAGGCCAGGCCAGTTTGTTTACCTGCAGCATCCACAGGTTTGGCTGATCGCAGCTCCCAGTGGCTGCGGTTCACTGCTCCAGGCCAACAGGGGCTGCGGGAAGCAGCGCAGGCTGAGGGATGTGCTGGCTGCCCTTGCCGCAGCCCCCATTGGCCTGGAGCAGTGAACTGCAGCTACTGGGAGCTGCGATCAGCCAAACCTGTGGATGTGGAAACCAGCTTGGCCTGCCAGGGGCTTTCCCTGAACAAGTGGTGGACCGGCTTTGAGAACCACTGATCTAGTCCAACTCCCTGCTCAAAGCAGGACCAATCTGCAGACAGATGTTTACCTCAGTTCCCTAAATGGACCCCTCAAGGACTGAACTCACATCCCTGTGACCCGATCCAAAGCTCCTTTGGATTTAATTGATAATATCCTATTGACTTCAGTGAGCATTGGATCAGGCCCCAAAGGAGCTAGCACACCTATTTCTATTAGCTGAGTTCCTGCATACCTGGAGTTATTTGGGGGAAACTCTATGGCCTGTCTTATGCAGGAGGTCAGACAAGATGACCACAGGTCCCTTCTAGCCTTAGAATCTAAGAATATATATCAGCCATGATAGACTGTTCTTTGGCAATCAGGATAATGTAAAGATTTGTTTGTCGGGGAAGAGAAGATATATAAGGGAACCATATATGTGATGCCTCTCAGCTGGTGGCTGTGTATGATTAATTTCAGTAAACACTGTCTATCAACTTCCAAGAACCAGAAGAGTAAACAAACTGTGAAAATTTTCATTGGAAAATAGCTGTTTAAAACAGGTCCTGCAGTGGGTGTCATTAAAATCTTGACATTTACCACTTTGTGGTATTTACCTTTATCATCTTATTTGTGGTATTCTCTATACTTTGAATAGGAAAATACCATGATAACGTTAACAACTCCGCACAGTGAATGTCAACATTTTAATGTATTCTATAGTGGGAGAGATGTAGCTGTCAGCTGTGGGGGTATGTGGCTCTGTTATCTGAAACAGAAATGGCCACTCTGAAGATATTATTCACATGAAACAATTTTAAAGTAGCAGCCAGGGACCCTCTTGGAAGTGTCACTCCATTGTTAACTCACTCTGTTGTGCCTAGATACTGCCAGCATGGGACACATGACACAAAGGCTCTCAGCTATCCCAGTAATGGTCTCAGCATAGGGAGTTAGATAGGTAGGTATGCCAGAATGCAGCACCTCAGTACCCCAGGCGTTAAGGTTGGAACATTTCTCACATTTGATTATAAGATGCCTAGCTGTACCTCTTATGAATATTTTTCTTTGTTTTGCTGGAACCCAAACTCTTAATCTATGTGAACATTTCCCCTTTGTTTTTAATGTCAGTGTCAACATTTTTAACTTGTTTTTTTTTTTAAGAACAGCTCCTAGTGACACTGTAAGGAATCTTCACTGACACTGTGGTTAAAAATACCTCATTGCAATAGCCTGAAACATGGAATCAGCTCACTTTTTAAAGTGAACAGCTATAATAGGGATTCTTTGCACAAGTGCATGGTGAGGTAGGGACAACAATGCAAGAAGCTTTTTTGTGCAGCCCACATAAGGGTTAGCCAGAATTCTAGTCCCTGCACTCCGGGAATTGAAGCTAGCTCTTCTTCCCTACTCCCTTTGGGGTGCTGAGGGCCCCCAACACAGGGTGGTGAGGGAGGGGAAGAGTCAGGGCTGTGTTTCTGTCTGCCGCAGGCACCAGCCACAAAAAAGTGTAGCAGTGGATGTGCAGCTGAGCACACCCTGGAATGTTCTGCTATCTCCCAACACTTTCTTTCTGGGCAGTGCAGCTCAGCACCGCCCCCTCGCTACAGTTTGGGCCTACTCAGCACAATCACCTTCTTACTTTTTGGGAGTCAAATGCTGGCCTACCATTCTGCAGGGATACACGGTGCAGAAAATCCCTTTGTCTAATGTCATCCAGCTCTGCGCAACTCCAACCAGTCACGATCAATTCAGGGCTAGTGCAGGGGGTGCTTGGTCAGTCTAGGGGGATGGAACTGCAGAACCACTTGGGAGATGGAGTGGGGATGGAGGTCATGCAAATGAGCTCCCTGCTTCCTCCCTCACAGCCTCCTCCTCTCTCTCTGTACAGGGTTTGTGGAGTTTACTACAGGCTTGGTACAGTAACCTCAGTGGAGCTGGCACAGCAGAGAGAGGTTCAATAGTAAGATCTTTAAAACACCACCAGCAAAAACCAAACCCAAAACACTTACTAGCTGTTTGTGGTGGGGTGATGGGGTGGGGAAAGGTGGTCTTTCTTCTACGTACTGCTCCCTGAGAAGGGAATCTTTACCCTAATAAACAGTGTGACTCTCTTAGCCAGGGGCGGCTCTAGAAAATAGGCTGCCCCAGGCAGCGCGGTGTGCTGCGCGCCTTCTCCGGTCCCCCGGGGGGTCCTCCTTCCCGCGCCGGCCGGAGCTCCTCCCGCAGGGTCACCCCCGACCGGGAGACGACCAGCAGCAGGCATGGCATGGGAGCACACCGGAGCTCCACAACAGCGGACGGAACCGCGGGCGGGCGCGGGCGGGGGCGGGTGGGGGGGCGCGGCGCTGGCCTGCCGCGCGCAGGTGCGGCCTGCGGCGTCGTCGGTCCGGTCCGTCGGTGGACCTCCCGCCAGGCATGTGCGGGCCGCACCACCCACCCCCCCCCCTGCCCCCCCCGCCGCCCCCTCAGCTTGGTTTGCTGGTGCCTAGAGCCGCCCCTGCTCTTAGCTGATAGTTCCAGCTGTGAACCCCATTTTGGATTGCTGCAGCTGTGAGTCAGCTTCTAAGACCTCCCATTCCAGCATGTCCCTTAGAGCTGTGGAAGTACAGTACAAGGCCACTACCTCCCCAATGACATACCAAAGCACCCCGGGAACAGAGCTATGGATTGCACTCCCTGTATAGGACTGAGCAGCCACAGAGTCATCCTGGGCCTGCTTCTCCTCTCACTAACACAGGTGACAATCAGCAGGAACTCCATTGAAGTCAATTGAGTTATATCAGTGTAAAAGTGATCAGAATTCATCCCTACTCAAAATTCCAACAACACTCCACAGGCATGGAGCCTGGCCAAGCCATGAAGTTTTGGCAGGACTTTGTGCTGCAGAGTAAGCAGGGCTAGAAATTGGCTCTAAAAATTTAATCCTAAGAAGTAATTTGATTACTTTTACATGCAGCTTCCTTTTCAATTATTTTTCATAGCAGGCATTCCTATAATTTCTGTCCTAAACCTGAGCAATGCTGTTATGTTACTAAGCCTGGCCTCAGTAATCCTGTGCAACCTCGCATGCAGAATGCTGTATTCAAGGCAAGAACCAATTCCCCCCCCTCCATGTGTTTGTACAACACCTAGCAAAGGGGCCCTGATACTGACCTCTAGGTGCTATCATATACAACAAATATAAAATGTAATATACAAAATAATAATAATAATAATGATGCTGCAAAAGTAATTAGTAATCATTTTCTGTGAGAATGTAATCAGAAATTTGCACTAGATTCCTTTTCTCAAGCATCTTAGTGAATGTCATGATATGGCAAGTGTTCTCATGGGCAGTGCTGCAAACACTTATGCAAATTGTGGGTGCATTTCCTTGGGAGCCTTGGATACCCAGCATGTCTGGAAATCAGGCCATTTTTAAAGTGCCTAAATATGAATGAAGTTCTTAACTTTAGACACCCACGTTTAAAAATGTTGGGCTTTGATTCAATATACCTCAGTTTCCCCATCCATAAAATGGGATTAATTATGATTCTCCACTCTTTCAAAGCTCTTTTTAGATCTAGAGCTTAAAAGCACTGTAAGCATTAAGTAGTATTATGGTGATAATAGTATGTACAATAGGATTTTACATACATAACAAGTAATAGAAAGCTCTGGACTAATGCAGTACAATTAACAATCAGTGAGGTCTCAGTAGCCAACGAGATGCCAATGAAAGCAATACAATAGATACTGCATATCTTTGCACAAAATTCCATTAAAATGAGTGGATTGTGAAGATAATCTTTATATGAATTTTCTGCTCCATAATACTGTATTTTTATAATTGATACCATAAAATGGTGCATAAGCAAAAGGTGTGAGAAACATTAGAAGTGAAATGCACATCGTGATTCAGAACTGTAAGGCCAACATATGTACCATATATACTCGTTCATTAGCCCGTTTGTTTATAAGCCAACCCCCCAAGATGGTTATGTAAAAATAGCAAAAACTGTATGATCCTTTCATAAGCCGACCCTATATTTCAGAGGTTGGTAAACTTTGGCTCCCAACTGTCAGGGTAAGCCGCTGGCTGGCGCACCACTTCCTGCAGCTCCCATTGGCTGGGAACGGTGAACCGCAGCCACAGGGAGCTGGGGGCTCCATGCCTGCAGACACTCCAGTAAACAAAACGGCAATGTATTAGATATTCAATTCAATGATTCCATAGAGTTTAAAATCATCAAATTTTGGCGTAGACCCGTTTATAAGCCGACCCCCACTCTTTGATGCATCACTTTTATACCAAAAATATTCGGCATATGAATGAGAATATACAGTATATTAAGAAAAGAAAATAGCAAGCGTTATACAAATCCAATGTAATTAAGATGTCTATTTTAATTTTACAAATATTGAGCTGCAGAAACTCACTTGCATTAATTCACTTAAATTTCTCTTTGATCTTCACTGGAACTAGTCAAACTTGGATTATGTGCCACTGTTTTTAAATAAATTACCATTTCTTTTTTATTGTGAAGTGCTTAGTTCCAATTCTTAATGCACGCACGCAATACTGGAAACCAATTGTTTTCAGCCTTCCTCTCCCAGTTTGGAACCCCAAACTACATGCAGCATCCAGTCAGGACTAACCTTTGGGCATACCACTGGGACAAAGGAACATAACCCCTTGTGGCCATAACCCATCATGTTTCAATCACTGTGAGAATAAGTGTCCAAAATAACTGCATGCTGTAGTGAATATTTATTGCCATGGTATCTGTAAAATACATCAAGTGCCAGTTGTCTCCGACAATTGGTATATGAAGATATGGAGCTTGGGTGGGGATCAATAACATGCAATGGAAAAAGTTTTGGGGTGGGAGGTGCCACCTGTAATGGGGAAGAGCTCACCTCCCATAGGAACTTGGGGCTGGAAGTTAACTGGGAGCTGGGGAGGGATCTGTCACCTGCAAAGCAAACTGGGATTTTAAGGGCACCACCACCAGCAAGAGGTACAGCCCATTCTCATTGCTCGTCCTGTCTCCCAGCACACACCACACCACACTGGCTACATGGGAAAGCTCTGAGGAAAGACACTGCTTGGTTTATCTACGGTAATTTCCCCAACCCTTTCTTAGGCACACAAAGACAAGAGACTCCAAACATTTCACTTATAATCACATGCAGTTTTAAAATGAGATGCCAATGAGGAATTGGAAGTGGTTGGGAGAGTACAAGTGGGGTGAGTAGGCCTGATCCCAAGATGGGGTCTCTATCTTCATATACTCTGGAAGTCACATTACTCACACCAATGCTAGTCTCTTTCCCTCCGCACACCCGCCCAAACCAGAAGGCAGGAGTTCCCCCTCTCTGCCACTAAGGAATGTTAGATGCTTGAGAGAGGAGCAAGGGAGAGACCAGGGATTGGAAGTAGGGAGAATGATATGGAATGGAACTTCCTTCAATGTGGACAGATACATACAGCTCAGACAGAGAAATGGGGAGTGCCCAGAGGTTCAAATGCCTGCCTCTTCCGGGGGGGAGGGGGTGACGGGAGGGCACATGTGTCTTGTTAGATTTGATGGTACAGATGGATATTTATTGGTATTCAACACCAATGACAAATAAGTGTATTAATCTCATCTTAATTTTAAAATAATAGGTGCAGCAGCATTAAAAAAATATCGCAATGAGAAACGTAGCAAGATAGGTGGGAAGTACATTACACATGTAGCTGAGCATCATGCCAATACAGAATAACAGAGGGATGAATTTGGAGGCATAGGAATTTCTCAGAATTTTATTTCTTTTGTCATTACACATAATAATAAACCAGGGTGTAATTACAGGTACTACCCTGTGATTACTCTGATTACACTATACTTACACTGGGGTTACACTCTATTATACCATAATCAGCACTAATTCATATAATTGGAAGTTTAACTATATAATTTGACTACTTTTTACCATTACCCCCTTGGTTTCATACTTAAATACTCACTATTATAATTACTCTCAAGCTATACTTTGATACATGCACATTGTACACCATCCTGTAACTAAAAGGTCAACTACCTAGGTTACGCTTTATATTCTAATTTCCATGCAACTACGCTATAATCAGAGCCCCTGTATTTTAAAGCATCGTTATATTTTTAACCATTATAATGATTGCACACCCTCAGATCATCACTATGTACCTCGTCTTCTCTAAGACCCTAGCCGTTAATTTGTCATGGCATCATAGCACAGGAACATAACAGCCCCATAAGTTTCCTGCATGAATTCATGCATGGCTCTCTCCCCTCCTCTGCACACTCTTGTAGTGACTCCCAACCAGGCCAACAGCAGAGTCTGAACCTTCAGCACAGCCACCCAGATCTCTACTCAGTATGTTATGTTGTTGCTCTTTGCTCCACTCCCTCCCTAGATGCTGACATTCAGGGTGGTTTTACACATAATGAAAAACCCACCTTAATGAGTATTGGAGGGCAACAGCTATTTTCAGTGGATGTTCTCTGCAAAGAACGTTTGTTGCTGATCTGCACTTTATGTCTGAGAGTCAATTTAAGTTCTAAAATGAACATGTATTAACTCTCTCCCTCTGTCTCTAGCTTCCTATATGTGTCCACAGCAGAGTGACCGAAACCTGAATCTCTGAAGCAGCAATACAGAGCACCTCAGTGTGTGGGACTTTCTTCTTTTTTCTTCAGTTTAATTTTTCAGCTAGCTTAGGGAGATCAGGGCAACAGTGAAACATAATGCAAGAACTTGGCATGGGAGGGGGTGTGAGACGATTCTAGTAGGTGTTTGTAGCTGAGAGGAGTGGGGGAAAGAGACTGGACAGATATCTGTTTCAGACCTTCCCCTGCTTGAGTCAATGCAACAGGGGTCTCTTAGTTCCCAGAAGAAAACCTTCGTGCCTTCTATCAATTTCTTTTTAATTATTATTCATGAAATGAGGCTGTAATGGCTTGACAGTGTCCCTTTAAGTCCCACTGAGATACTGGGTCTCGTAGCTGAATGCACCCCTGTGGTTTGCATTACTTTTTTATGCGTTCCCGTTTTTTTCTGGAGTGCTAAAAGGCTTAATTACATTTTACTGGTTTATTCTGCTTGCTCGCGCATATCTTCATTAATCAGGCACACAACATTTTCTTCTCCAAAATGAGAGCACCTAATTTTTGTACATATTTTTGGGGAGTGGGGGATTGCTGTAGGTACTGGCAAGGGATAATATGGGTGAATGCACTGTTTGTTGAGAAATTATCAAGTGTATACATGAAGTGTACAAGTCATAGACAAAATGAATAAATTGTGTCAGCACATTAGGATCCCGATGGATTGAATGTTTGGTTGTGCTGGCAGAATGTGTTCAGCATCTTCTAAATCTTTAATTTACTTTTACCCTTGGAGAATGCCAGTGTTTACTGTGGTGTCTGTGTAAACCATTGGACAAAAGTTTCCATTTGGGGCCAGATTCAGTTGCCCTATAAGCCCTTGGCACCAGCACAGGCACCAGCATACTAGTGCAAGACTTCCCCTTTCCTTTCTCCATCCCTCGTTCCCTCTCTCAGTAACTAGCACCGGTACAGGGGGTCTCTGCACATACTGCATAGGCAGTCCCCTCTGAACCTTTGCTGCAAGGGGCATTCTGGGGCAGAGAGAAGGCAGGCCAGGGAAGATTAAGGATGGAAGGCAGCTTGGCCAGGGAGTTTCTTCTGACCTACTAATCTTCCCCTGCTGCAAGCCTGAGAAGGGCTGTGGTAGTTGGCAGCACAATTTAGGGAAGTCCTCTGGCTGTCCTATCTTTGCACCAGGGGATGAATTGCCCCCCACAGGCCCTAAATAAGGGAGGCCCAAACCACTGCCCCTCACTCCCAGGTCTGGCCATAGTGATGGGACAGCAGTCTCCCCTTGGCTTTTAGGACAGCATGGTTTTAACCACTGCTTCATGCACTTCATTGCAGAAAGGATAGGCCCAATGCTCACCTCAGTTTTGCAGATGGAGGGGAAGAGAAACTGCCCCTCTTGAGTGAAACTGTACACGGAGGTTAGCAGCAGTTCCAGCTTCCAATCCCACAGAGGCTTCTCTGCCATAAACCCAGGAATTGTGTCTTTGTCGCTGGGGTGAGATGGAGCTGTAGGGAAGCAGCCATTCGGCCTCCTGCGCCACTTCTCCCAAGTGTAGTATTTGCCCCTGTTTAATTGCCTTTTGCCAATGCCTAAGGTGTGGTGGACATATAGTCTTGGGAGACAACTAAAGGCAGCCAGCTTCTGAGCTGTGCATGATGAGAGACCAGGGGAGTATTTCAGAAGGACACAGGATCTGCAGAGATGGAGTTCTGCGGCATCTCCAGGTTACACTCCCTGATACCCCTGCAAGGTCATAGGCACCTTACTGCCTGATGAAAGGTTGCAGTGAAACCCTAGAGCCAGATGCTGCCAGTAGTAAATTTCAATAGGACTACTCAGAGAGTAAGGGATTACTCACTGTAAGTGAGGCTGGCAGAATTTGGCCCTTTGTGTAGAATACCTTGTTGAGTTTTAACTGTCCCACCCCTGGATTTTTTTGTAGGAGGGTAGGGCATTCTCTCCGCTTGTTTGTAACCATGTGCACTGTGTTTCATTCAATTGAAAGTGACTTCTACACCCTATTGTATGAACAAATATTATACTTTAAAGAGACACCACTAATGACTACATATTTCCATCTGAAATTTTTCTACCTACTATTGTTACAAGTAACCTCTTAGGCTACTATCACGGAAAAGGGATTTACACCCCCCCCCCTTTTCCAGACTTTTCTTTTCTGCATTTAACTGTAATTTGTGTATAGCTGGTTTTACAGTATTGTTGAATGGTGCACTGGAAAATAGCACTTAACTGGAACAGCTGCAGGAGAGATGAAATTGAAACTGAGGGCTTGTCTACATGCTGACTTACTGCACAGCAAACCAGGGTCTGAATCTACAGTACAACAGCTTGCTGCGCCGCAATGTCCCATGTAGACACTTCTACAGAGCAGTGTAAGTCTCAGAGTGCGTCTTGGCTGCAGTAGTACTAAAATAAGCCGCACTCCAGGGCTTTCATTGCTCAGCAGTAGTGTCCACATGGGATGGTCTGATGCAGCAAACCGGTGAGCTGTAGATTCACACTCTGGCTTGATGCACCATAATTTGCTGTGTAGACCTGTCTTGAAAGTGAACAGAGAGTAGGTAGCAGTGCCAGGACCGGCTTTAGGCTGCCGGGTATTCGAATAAGGCCCCACAGTTCCTAAAGCCGGCCCTAAGCTGTGCACACAAAGAGAAATGGGACAGTGGCAGAGGTGGGTCTCAGCCTGTTGAGGGTATTGCTTTCATTTCCAAGGACCCTTCAGAATATAAGCTCTTAATTTTCACTAAAGGATTTTTTAAACAAGCAAACAAATATCTTACTACTTTAAATAGGCACTCTGTCAGAGAACTGAACTTTTTATATTAGTCAGTTAAAAAGATTATTTTAAATCTCAAATATGTTTCTACAGCATGACTCAATGAGCAAAGCGGACATGCTAACATTAAAAATGACTAGCTACAGATTTAAAAAAAAATACGTATTTTTTCATGAACTAACTTAAAAAGGAAATATGGTGACAATTCTTCGGGGGTTTTTTTTGTTTTGTTTTTACTGTATCCACTCCCTCTATTCCCCGCCACATTTTTAAACCTTTGCTGTGATGAAACGTCAACAATTTGTGTCCTTTCTTTAGCCAGGTTACATCAGAATGAAGTCTGGATTTTCGGAAGCAAAGATTTCCTGCATTTCTTATGAGCTAAGGCCCCAATACAGCAAACACTTAAACACTTGTGTAATTATACCAGTGTGAATAGTTCTGTTCAACTCAACGGCACTAGTCACTTGAGTGAAGTTATAGCCATACTTGTTTGCAGGATCAAGACCCGAGTCTAAAGGAATGCATTCTTGACCTGGTTTAACAATGACTCAAAGATATGCTGCAGTTCTACTCACCCAAGTCATCATGCAGCCATTTCTGTTTACTCTTTATCAGAATGGATCTTTGCTCTAAATCAGTTGCCACTGAGTTGAGGGTAGGGCGATTTTAATGGCAGTATAGCCAAAGCAATTAGACTCAACAGATAGTTGTTCTAGTTGGCTTGAGAAGAGTTGCCTTTTGCTGTAACACATAGTAACTTCAACAAATAAATAATTCAAAAATAAAAGGGAAAAGAAATAATAAGGAAAATTATACACATTTCCTTCTAGAGAACCTCAGATTCAAATTCACTGCATGGGGTCAATTAGGAAAGAAAAGTAACTCTCTCTTCTTACACTTTGTTTCTTAAAAGATTTATTATAAATCAAAGGAGTTGCAATAGGGTTTTTTCATTTATTATTTAAAGCTAACCTCCATCATATGCTTAAGTTACAGAGGCCATTTTCCCCTACAACAGGGCAACTGTGCAACCAAAGCACTCCAACAATTCAGTTTTCTATTAAATCTCCATTATATTGTACTTTATTGAGAAAGTAAAGGAGAAGAAGAAAAATAAAAAGAGAGAAAAAATCAGAGCAAAGGATGGGAAAGGAAGAGGCAAAGAAAGATGAGAGGAGAAGGGAGAGTAATACCTTCCTGTTAGTCACTTTTCCTGCTCACCTTCTTGCTTTCCGTTGGGGCCTGAGTCATGATTCTTGAATTTTTGGGACTGGCAGAGGCAGATGTAACTGACTACCTGAGGCAGAGGAAAATTGGGCCCTTATTGGGCCCAGGAAAGTGATACTTGTTTTCCATTGCCACTGAATACCGAAGGCCTCATTTCATTTACACAAAGATACCTCACACCACACTGGCAGTATAGAGGAGCCTTAATGTAAATGAGAATCAAACCCAACATCAGTGCAAATTACTTTTTACCCCATTTTCTGACTAGCCTACAACTGACATGACATCGGCTTACATCACTCTTTATGTCCCCATTGACCCAGAGACTTCTGAGATATTTGTACCCACTGAAATTAGATCTGAATTTGCATCTAGGGGCCAAATTAATCTTTGATGTAACTCCACTTTTGTCACTGGAGTTACACCAGGGATGAATTTAGTTCATTTTGTTCCAAGTTTTATTTCCTGTACAAAGGAGAATGTATTATCATTAGGTGCAAAATCCCATTTGCTCAAACTCCTTGATCTGTGTTCTGTGTGCCTGAGTTATCATCATTATTATTATTATTATTTCACACATGCTCTGATACTTTTGGATTAGCACTTAATTAACTGGATATAAATAGAGAGAACAATTGGTGTAAGTCCCACTGGAGAAAACACTTGACTCTATGATGGATCCCAAAAGAAACCCTGGAAACGGCTCAGAAAAGAGACAGCCACCTGCTTTGGATCTGACATGAGTAGACGGACAGAGGCTTTTAGTCTCATTCAGGAAGCTACCCTACATGGCAGGATATTAAAAACAGCAGCTGTGGTGTCAATGTGGTTATTTGGAGTACTTTCAAACCTTATTCCCACTCCTCAGAACTGGGCCATTGCAGAAACTAGGGATTAATTTGAACTTCAAGTAGGTGTTCTGAACATATATATATTTTTTCTCCTTTATAATTATCTCAATAATAAGATATTATTTTCAGGTATGGTATGGTAAAGTGTTGGGTACATATATTCTACATGAGTCTAGTGGAATGACTTTCAAATGTGCTGTAGGCTGATCATGAAACAGAGAGGATACTTACTTATATTCTGGTATTCTTTTTTCTCCATTTGAAAGGCTAAACATGTATAGGTCTTTCACTATTGCCTTGCACCTTGTGTAGTAATTTAAATAACATGTGTAAAGGGGTGTAAATCCCTCCTCTTCTAATTTTACACCCACTTTGCCCTGGTGTACATGTCTAAACAAGATGTAGCTGTAATCTCTCGGTAAGTGTGTATTACAGATTCCCCCTCTGCTCCTATTCACGGAGAATGTGTCTGTCACAGCCTAGCCAGAGTTCTTTAGCTCGAGATATAGCAGTTCATCATGAAGTTACTTCTCGAAGTTCCCAGTTCAGTTCCCAGTATGTTAGCAAAGAAGGCAGCTGTCACACAGGACAATGGATGCTCAGACCTTCTGTGCAGTTCTAGGTACACTGAAGCTAAAGGGAGTTGACGGATGCTCAGTCCTTTGCAGGATCAAGCACCTCAACTACTAATCATGTTTCATTGAATTGTGTCAAGAGGAGTGGTGCAGAAGCATATCAATTGCTTCCAGCGCTATGTGCACCCCAGCAGAAATTGTGGGTAAGGCGGGACTTAAGTGGCACTCAAATGGAATTTCCTGATGATCAGCTTCTGGCAGGATTTAGTTCTAGGAACAATATTACAGCAGAGTAGGATTGTGAGAAATGTTACCAGTGGAACCCCAAACTAATGATTAATGCCTCATTACATATTCAAAATCCAGATGTGTGAGGCTTAACAGAGTTGCATGTCTCTCAAATGGTTCAGGCAAATTTCAGCCTGTCATTTTGCTTCGAAAACCATGCAATACTTCTACTTCAGTGCCAAAACAACAAAGAATCCTGTGGCACCTTATAGACTAACAGACGTTCTGCAGCATGAGCTTTCGTGGGTGAATACCCACTTCTTCAGATGCAAGTGGTGGAAATTTCCAGGACCAGGTTTATATATGCAAGCAAGAAGCAAGCTAGAGATAACGAGGTTAGTTCAATCAGGGAGGATGAGGCCCTGTTCTAGCAGTTGAGGTGTGAAAACCAAGGGAGGAGAAACTGGTTCTGTAATTGGCAAGCCATTCACAGTCTTTGTTTAATCCTGAGCTGATGGTGTCAAATTTGCAGATGAACTGGAGCTCAGCAGTTTCTCTTTGAAGTCTGGTCCTGAAGTTTTTTTGCTGCAGGATGGCCACCTTAAGATCTGCTATTGTGTGGCCAGGGAGGTTGAAGTGTTCTCCTATAGGTTTTTGTATATTGCCATTCCTAATATCTGATTTGTGTCCATTTATCCTTTTCCTTAGAGACTGTCCAGTTTGGCCGATGTACATAGCAGAGGGGCATTGCTGGCATATGATGGCATATATTACATTGGTGGACGTGCAGGTGAATGAACCGGTGATGGTGTGGCTGATCTGGTTAGGTCCTGTGATGGTGTTACTGGTGTAGATATGTGGGCAGAGTTGGCATCGAGGTTTGTTGCATGGGTTGGTTCCTGAGCTAGAGTTACTATGGTGTGGTGTGCAGTTACTGGTGAGAATATGCTTCAGGTTGGCAGGTTGTCTGTGGGCGAGGACTGGCCTGCCACCCAAGGCCTGTGAAAGTGTGCAGGTGAAACTCATGGTGTTAAATCAGATTTGGAGCTCATGGAGAGGCAATACTCAAACCAACCCTCAGGGAGTATGAACCCTGACAACTCAAAATTAGTGAGAATATTTGCACAAGACCCTATGAAGTGAGCCTGTCAGGTTTCAGGAAGATTTACAGAAAGATGGGAGGAGTAAGCATGTATAGGATACTCTTGGGAGAATTCTTCGCCACTGCACATGCACAGAATTTATGTCCCCCCCAGATTTCTTTGCTTCCCCAACTTTCTGACAGGGAAGCAAAGGGACGTCACAAGAGCAGTCATGCAACCCTCCCTAGCAGTATGTTTCGGATGGCCAGGGAAGCCAGCAGAGAGGTAAATCACTGTGGGGCAGGAGGCAGGATGGGGGAAGACCCAGCTGGTGGTTCCTACCCTGTGTCGAGTCACCTGCTAGTCCAGGCTGGGCTGGGGAGGATGGGACTTCCACTTCCCCTGCATGGCCTCTGGGGCCAGGTCAGATCCACTTCCGGATTTCTCCCCCAGCCGCAGGAAGCTCTGCAAACCCCCCACCCCCGCTTCCTGCACCCATCACTGCTCAGCTGCAGGGGGAGAGATCCCTGTACAGGGAGCCTCTCTCCAATCTGCCCGATCCCAGTGCATCCAGACCCCCCTCATACCCAGACCCTCCTGCCAAGCCTCATCCCTCTGCACCCAGAAGCCCCCCCACCACGATGAGCCCACTCTTCCTGCACCTGGACCACTCCGATGAGCCACCCACACCCACATACCCACCCCACTGAGGCCCAACCAGTTGCACCTGGATCTCCACTCCCCCAGCATCTGGACCCCCCCACTGAGCCCTACACACCCAGACCTTCCTGCCAAGCTCTACCCCCCCCACACACACCCAGACCAACTGTTGCTGAGCACCAACCACCTTCACCTGGACCCCCCTGCAGAGTCCCATTACCATTGCACCCAGAACCCCGCAACAAGATCCTGTGTATCCAGAGCTCCTCCACACCTGGATCCACCACTGAGCTGCCTGCACCCAGATTGCCCACACAGAACCCTCTCAATCCACACCTGGATCCCCCACACTAAGCCCCTCCACATTTGGATCCTGCCTTGCTGAGCCTGTCTCCCACACCTGATGCACCTGGCATGGAGGGGCAGGGCTCTGCGGTGTTTCTGGGGCAGGCCCGGTCCTTGCACTGTGTAGGGTTGGGTGCAGTCTCACCGCAGAGTCCGTGCCCCGGGGGTGGGGAGAGCTGCACAGTGATCTCCCACCTCTGTGCTGTCAGTGGCCTGGGCTCCCCAATACCAGGCTAGAGCCTCCACATTTATTTGACAAATACAATTTGCAGAATTTTAAAATATTGTGGGCAGAATTTTAATATTTTTGGTGCAGAATTTTTAATTTTTGGTGCAGGATGCCTTCAGGAATAATAGGAGTAATCAGCTATTTTCTTGAATACCTGCACCTCTTCACCTTTCTTCCATTTCTAAACTTCTTAACATCACACTAGTGATAATAGCTGTTGAAAGCATAACATGCCTTCCTGTGAAATTCAGGGCTGAACACACATCTATCTAGCTATGTGTGCATGCAAATTCCCAGTCTTGTGCTCCCACATAATGTGGGCATACAGTTGCATTGATGCAAATGTGTGCAATGTAATTGTCAAAGTCCGGCCCTTAGTTCACTAGGAGTGATACCCACAAATGTACCAACAATAGAGAAGAAGTTGACAGAAAGAAATTGGAGAAAGGGGGCAGGTACTACTCTTTCTAAGCTTTTGTCTTTAAGAAACATCCTATCATCATTTTCTCCTACTGTATTAAAAAGCTGGCAGTCAAAGCAGAACTAGATTTCAACCTCTCTCTTTGCTACATTTCAGCAGGATAGCAATTTACTTTCCACAGTGCCAAAAACAGCCTAAACCAATGAGTGTCCTGACAGAATTTGCCAAGATAGTGGATCATTCTGTGCAAAAATAAGGAGTTCTACATTAAATCAGGACATTTTGTCACTCGCTTTATCTCAAGTTGCTTGGTTAGCGCTGATAAGGGGGTTTGAAACATTCCACATAGCACAGAATATAAATCAGAAACAATTCTTTGCTCATAATTTCCCCCCCTCAAATGAGCAATCAAATTAGCCAGTAGAGAAAACAAAACTGTTTTGCTCTTGCATCCAGTCACTTCTCCCCACAATCTGCTGGTTCACACATTAAATACAGGGGCATACACAAACAGGTGAAACACACAGGTACAGGAATGGAAGTGTCGTCTGTCATTTCCATCTTGATACCTATCCTGCACCTGGAATATCTAAGAAGTAACTATAGCCACGAGGTTGGTTTTCTTCCTTCCAGCTGGGGAAAGGAGGTGCAAAGGAGAAGAAGGAGACAGAAAAGGCAGGTTCTCATCTCCCCAGCAACGAACCTGTCACTTCTTTAAAGTTCCACTTCAGTGGTCTGCCGGGACTGAGATGAGCCAGTCCATCCCCTACAGGGACCTACTCATCCTTCCTGCTCCACTAAGCTGGCAGCATGTTTTGCTTTCGCAAAGCGAAAAATTAAAATTTCAGCAAACTATGTTTTAACTAAACTAAATTAAATGGCAGATGTGAGTGTCTCATACTCGCGTCTCGATATTGGAGCACTTAACCATCATCACCTCAGATAAGAAAGGGTAGACAGCAAGGCTTTTTCTTCTCCCTTTGTGGGTTTGATCTTATTACAGAAAACAAGTTTGCCAAGCATGAATTATTGCTACAATTCTTAATGCTTCTCTAGGAGAAGAAAGTGAGCTTCAGATATTAGTAAATATGCAGAGCTATAATGAGAATGCCTCTCCTCCATACACTTTACTCTCCCAACTTTCAGCCATGAGAATTATTTCAAAAGATAAGCTGCAGAGAGAAGATCAATTAATCTGCTGAGTGAATTTTAGAATCCATTCTCAATGCTGTTGATAGCCACAGACCCCCTCCCTGCGTTTGGTAATTACCCCAATATTTCCTGCATGCTTGTTTAAACGGCTTACACTTGGGCTTCCTGTGAAGAAGAGCTCTCCCTCCGCTGATCTGAGGCATAAGAGAAAGGCAGCTTGCTTATCTCTCTGCCTCATTCCATCTGCAGCCAGTGGGGGGTCCGACTAATCATTGTCATTGGGACAGCGGAGGAGCAGTCTGGGGGACGCAGATAGATGTGACACTAAAGGAGCCTGGGACTTTCCTACAGTGAGCTTGCCACAGAAAACTCATGCTCTCCCCATTTCAAAGGCAAAACAGGAGCCCCTTTAAACCAGAGGTCTGTCCCTTCATTATACAAATGCAGCAATCAAAGTTATTATCTGTCTTTACAAAGGCTGGGGCTTTAATTGAATGGTGCGTTGCTACCTTTGAGAGAAAGTGTTCAATTCTCATGGAGAGCAAACTGACACTGAGAAAAAGAGAAAGGCAGAGATGGTATTTAACAAGCAGACTGCTTTATATGGAAATGTAATGAATACAGTTGATAAAAAAAAGAGATAGACAAAAGTTGTGAAGTTTCAAGCTGAGAAATAACTTCAAAGTGTATTCAAATGTCACATTGATTTTTCTTCAAATCTCTAAGTAGTAAGTTTTTCAAAAGAGGAATATGATCCCCTATTTTATCCACTAATGTATTATCCATAAACCAGGGTGAAAAAGCAGTGTTTTCTTTTCACATGAAATAATCCCTATATTGAAAGTCTTTATCTCTCTTTTTTTTAAACCAAAGATTTTAAACCTTTGAAAAGAGTGACGTCTTCACCACATTTGTATATTATAACTTAAAGTCCTAAGAATTTTGGGTCTGATACTCTGATCTACATTTAGATAAATGAGGGTGAGCCATGCTACTGCGTGACATCATTATCATATTATTCTCAGCTAATGGTAGTAATGCAATATTTCCATCTCAGAAGAGAACAGATGTTGCACCTTTGGGAGCAGTTATAGAAAGAGAGAGAAAACAAGGAGGCTTTGTACCCATATAGGTACAAATATTAGGACAAAGCAGCATGATAAAATTATGCTAAATAGTGTTAAGGCTGTGATGCAAGCCAATAAGAACAATTTAATTCAACGTTGACGTTGACTGTCTACACTAAACCTCTCCTACTCAGACTACTTTATAAAACTAACCTAATCACTGGGTAGTACCTGTTATATGCACTGGATACTGATTTTACATTCTCGTCTTTCAAAAACTCTTACATTTGAGTGGAAATTCTGTATAGCACCTCTAGGAAGCACAGCATAGCCAATGGTGGGCGTAGGGTAGGGGTAAGGCAGTTTTATTGTGAGTCTTGCAATATTTGCAGTTTTTTCCCCCCCAGTTCCTGGAATTACATGATTATCTGAGAATTACAGTGTTCATAGATACATGAAGTAGTGAGCATGTAGCCTTCATGGTTGTAAAGAGCAACTTGGAAACATCTCACCTAAAGGCTCAAGAATTACAAGGGAAAAAAGATAACTCCCATTTACTATTCTTAAAGATCTCATGATTTCTAAGCCAGTCTCATGATTTGTGAACGTTCAGGGTTGGAATACTGCAAGGATGGTTTTAAACCACCTTTGTTCCCTTGGGATTTGGGGCTGTTCATGTGGGTTCCTGCATAAATGAAAGCAGGCAGGGAATGCTTTAATTTATGGCAGCCTCCTGAGGGGCACACTCCAGAGCAGCTCCAGATCCCTTGAACTGCTCCATACTATGGCTCCTCCCTTGACATGCTCCCTCCTGTCCACTGCTTGCTCCCTGTGCCAGGGTTTGCAAGGGGGTGCTCGCAGGGCCGCCTTTGGAAGCACAACACACAATCACATTACTGTATCATGCAGCCTGCTACTGGGAGCACCTTTATAGAAAGCACTGAAGCTTGGTAGCAGTACTGCCAGCCCCCAGCATTCACAAATCATGTGTCAGAGCCCCCGAAATCATGAGTTTAGCTTAAAAATCAGAAGATTTGAAAAATAAATCCATGTGGGTTTCTTTTTATTTGCCTGTGGTTTCTGAGCCTTCAGGGTTTATGTGAGTCATATTTCCCAGCTTTTCTCAGCAGCCACGAGGGCTAGAAACTTACTTATTTTTTTTAAATGAAATCGAAAACTGTTATGATTCCAGATGCTGAAACTTTCAGAAAACCCTCAAATAGCATGAGATTCATGATAAAAATCACAAGACTGGTAACCCTAATTGCGGGATGACTGTGTTTTGCATCAAGTTGAACCACTTTAGGCTCAGGATTTGGTCCTGACAGAGCATGTGGATAGTGCCCTGCATGGATGCAGATATCCATGGATCGAAAGCAGACATTTGCAGACCTGCAAGGCTCTCCCTGGAACTGCAGCAGTGAATGCAGCAGCATGTCAGGCTGTCACTTGCATGAGCCAGCCCCCAGCCTGGGCGGGACCGGGGACAGCTACCGGTGAGCCTGGTGCCCACCCCAGTAGTCAGGGCTGGGCTGGATGCTGGCTTCTGCAAGCAGCGGCCTGACGTATTGCTACTTTTGCCACTGTGGTTCCTGGTAGAGCCCTGCAGCATCACGGCTATCCACTTTATATCCAGGGATATCTGCATCCATGGATATAAACGTTGTATCCATGCATGGCTCTACATATGGATTGCCTCTGGCTCCTCCAATTCGGCCTGTAACAGGATCCAGGTTTCTGACCTGTAGTACAGGCAATATACAAGTTTGATGGAATTTGAACTTTGTCTCAGAGCAGACTGCATGAAGGAGATGGTAAGACCTATTGGCCAGAGGACATCTAGTTTGCTGGGACTGTTGGTTGAAGCCTAAATAGATAAATTCATCAGTGCCCTCCACCAGGGGTTCTGGTGGCCCAGATCCAAGGTTCTGAACCCACAGCGTGGGCAGCATCTTGGAAACCTTGAAGGGCAGGGTTGAGATTTGCTGGCTTCTCTACAAGCAAGGCAATGTTGTTAGCATAGTCTTTGTTTGTAAACACTTCCTGACAAACCTTGATTCTGATGTGTGGAGCGGCAAGTCCTAATGTCCAGTCAATAGTTTGACAGAATAGGGCTGGGTCGAGAATACATCCCTGCTGTGCATGTGAGGTTGTGCAGGAACGCAGCAAAAGCCTTGAACAATGCGTACTCTTGCACTGGGATGCCAAGTCCTCCCCAGCATGATATTTGCCCACCCTCCCTGCCTCTGAGAGTCCTCCTACATGGAGGGAGATGTGGCGGGTGGCATAGACCCGGCACAGGGATCAAGGATTGAACCCACTGAGCCTGATTCTTTCTTTCCGAGGAGTGTCTAAATAAGGTCTCACTACGTTAATGTCAATAGAATTATACCACTGCAAAACCAATGGGAGCTGGGAATCAGGACCAAGTGGAGTTACACTAGTCTACCATTGGTATGGAGGAAAATAAGCCCTAGTTTCTTCTACTAGTCTGAAGATTCAGACATAAACCAGTTGCAAAAATTGTCTGTTGCTGCTGTTTCTTGCCTGGAAAGATGAGAATACCTTTTCTCTTTGGCCCTATTCAGCTCAGTGAAGCTCAGTGAGATGTGAACTTCCAAGCCCAACTGGGGTCATTTAAACGCTAACATTATTGAACCCAGGCAATTTTTTTCTCCCTGGCCTCTCTTTTTATTATTTAAAAATAACAAGGAGATTATACAAAATAAATGAAATAATAAAATAATGCAATGTAAAGATTGTAAGTGCAACCTAAATTTTGTATTCACATAGGGTTAGGTCCCTACCTCCATCCCATTTAATTCTCATATAGTACAGGGAACAATATTCACAGTCTGTGGACAGGACTTTATGAGATGAAATTAGATGAAGGTCCAGATTCTGTTCCCCACTACAGCAGCTTTACTTTTAGGCAGTGAAAAAGTAGCAGGAAAATGTTAATTCCTCTTGTGTAGGAAAATCTTAGGGTCGTATAGGGCATAGTAGCTGTTCCTATGCCCCTCCCATCTGGCATCGAAAGGCCGTGACTAGCTAACAGCCCATTGTAGGGAGTTGTTTCATCTGGAAGATTTCCAGATGCTCCCTTCAGGCAGCTGGGTGTAAGATAGAGCAGCCTGATAGCTGCTGTGTCTAATGGCAAGGACCAGTCAGCAACCATGGAGTAAGGTGCTGCTCAGCCTGAGTAAAGATATCAGAATCTGGCCCTAATTGAGTAAAAATCAAAAACGGATTCCTGGGCTGAGGAACCTAGACAAATATTTAATACTACATTTTACTTCTAAACTCTTCTAAAAGGAAGAATTGCTAATGAAAACAGTACAGCCCTGATCCAAAGCCCTCTGAAATCAATGGGAGTCTTTCTAAAGATTTCAGTGAGCTCTGGATGAGGCCAAACGAAACCCTGCAGTGATGCAAGCAGGCACCGACACAATACAATGAATAAAAAATAAACATTATCTTGTTTCCTCCAGAGAAAGCCGGTGTTATAATTTTGCGAGTACAATGATGATAAATATGCTCCCTGCTAAATAGTCGGGCTTTCTTCACAAATCCTGTAGAATCCTCACCAAATGTCCTTGCACATTAGATAAATGGAAAGAACAAGAACTGACTTACAGCCTTCCCCGGTTTACTAAACAGTACAATGCCCAGAAGCACCAAAATAAAAGCAGACACTTCGTGTGCACATTGTAATTCTTTGATGTATAGGATTTATTTTGCAGATGAATGAATATTTCTTTTAGAGCTGTCTGTTTCTCCGCTGTCATTTACACAGCTCCCAGCAGTTGTCACCCAATGCACTTTCCCTTCCTATCGCAGCTTTCACTGTCTCAGCTCACATTCTGCTTTTATCCCCAGCCCACACATCCCTCATCAAGGAGACATTTCTCTCAACAGGTGCATCAAGCCCCAGGAATTCCAGCTAAGCTTCACAGAAAATCTGAGATGGGATCTAAACAAAAACAATGATCATTCTCCATCCCTATGAGAGAAAGTTGAAGTCTCTTTTTCCCGCCTTGTTAGGTCAACATGGACTTTTCTGGAACACAGAAACATGGCTGCCCTGGCCTTGAGAGGATTACATTTGTCACACACTAGTTACTTTTTTTATTTTAATTTCATTGACAAGTTACCCTGGGAAAATCACCAAACCAGAACAAGACACATCAAATTTACAAGGAATCCACTGAGTTTTCGAGTTCAATACTCTCCTCATTTTCATAGTATTGAAATATTGGACACACAGTGTTATTTTAATTATTGGAAGACAAAAATCAAATGCTGACAACCATCTCGCAAATACACATGATCCCCTAGTTGTCACAGTTTCATGGTTGGGCTTCCATACCAATAATCTTTACCATGTGATCTGCAAATAAATGTGAGCACAAAAATGCTCTCCCTGAGTGAAATTCTGGCCCTATTGAAGGCAACGGGAGTTTTGCCACTCAATTGAATGAGGCCAGGATTTCACCCTCAGTTTCTTCCCATCCACGATTTTATGGACAGAAAAAGGGAAAGTCACTGAAAGTTAGGCAAAGCCAGGCTTGTGGTGGATGAGGTTTGTAACTTAACTGAGAGTTTTGCACCAGTCCTTGACCGTTACTTCCACTACAGGCTAGGAAACAGTCCCTAGTTCCTCCCTCAGTTCTGTCCTCTCCAAACCCCACAAAAGCTGCCAGACAGTCCCCTCAACACCACTCTTCCCATAAAGACCAGTATCTTCTTCCTGCCCACCAGATCCATCCTGATGATCTGTTCCTTCTCATTCCCCACAGATGCCCTCTTCCTCCCTCCCCACTAGACTCTCCCCTACAGTTCACACTCTGGTGCCATAAACCCCTGCCCAGCTCCCTCCCCACTAGTCAGCTCCTGTCTGCTCTGTGCCTCATCTCCTGACACTGTCCTGCTCTATAGTCCTGAACTCCCTCTCCCAATGGACCCCTCTTTCATCCTCAGTGGGATATCCCACAGGCCATTTCCTTTCCAAAAGATTTCTAAAAACAAGATCTAAAAACGACTTTCCAAACAAGTTATAACCACCCAAATCAGATTTAGCTACATTGCTATTTTATAGTAACAATTTTTTTCAGAGCTCTCTCGTAGCTTAGGGAGCTATTATTTACCCTTGCAGGAGCTGTGCTGATTTGGCTCTAATGTATTTATCTAAGTGTTGTCCTATACACATATTCTCCGTAAATTTCCTTGGAGCTGAGATTAGGCTCATCAGGCTGTAATTCCTGAAATCGCTGTTCTCCTCAACTGCCCCCCCCCTTTTAAATACCGGCATCAGGTTGGATTTTCCAGTTTTTAGGGAACAGCTGCTATTTTTAATGATTTATATGCACTGTTTCACACTTTATTTCCTTCAGAACCCCCCAATGAATACCATCTGGTCCAAATGATTTACTGCACTTGCATTTCATGAGTTGCTCCATGACATTCCAAATTAAGACAAGGAAAATAAAGCCTGAATCTCAGGAAAATCTTCCTGACACATTTATTAGACTGTGGCCTAATCTTCCAATGGAAACCTCTTTGTCAGAGACATTTATATCGAGACTGGAGAATGCATTGGTAAAATATACTGCAGGGGACAATTCTGAATTAGCAAAGGGATAGCCTTTTGAAAATCTTTGCCTCAAGTAGCAGAAGATATCACTCTTTGAAGACTGCCAGATCCTCCAAGGTTGTGAATGAAGGAGCGACACAAAACACCTGGAAGTGCTCCACAGACCACACATAATCCACGTTGGGTAACCACAAGCCCAGACGACCTATAGGTCTTCCCCTTCTAATCACCATTTCAAGTCCAATATCTTTCATAAAACTAAGGGAAGACGGCTGTAAGCAAAACTGAAAAGTTCCTGAAATCTGCCTTAATATCCTCCCCACAACTAGTCTTCCAGTCCACAAAAGTCACCCCAGCCTTCTTCTACTAAACCACTGGTTCTCCTATTTACTTTTGCTTTACCGGGAGCCTTGGATGGGGCTGCCATCCATGACTTGCACCCTTGGATGGGAGCTTCCAGTCAGCACTACTTACCTCCAGCTCCCCAGGAAGCAGGCTGACTTCTCTCCACACAGAGTATCTGGAGATGAAAACCTCTCTTTGCAACCTCTCTTTGCAATTGCTGCTGTATTAAGCCCTGGAGCAGATATCACCCTGTGAGGTTCACCTTGATAGCTAGGTAACCCACAGGGATTCCTTAGTAATCATACAAGATGATAACATCCAATAATTAGCTACCATGCTAAGCTCTATGTGGGTTATCTGCACACAGCCTCTAGTGCAGCAGCAGCTGCAGTAAGAAAACATGTCTCCTTCTGCTGCCCTTGTCAGGCCACTCTTGGCTCCACTCCTCCCCAAAAGACCATCAGGAATTTGAGAGAGAAGATAGAACAGTGGCCCTATTTGACAGCCCATCAGAAGAGAGAAGATGTAGGAGAACTGCTCAGTGACCCTTCGAGGTGAAAGGAGCCCCATCTGACACCAAGAGAGAGCAGGAGGGGTAAGGAGGTCACTGGGTCCTTCCTGGAGAAAGCAACAGTGAGTAACAAGGTCCCTAGGCTCATTTTGCTGGGGAACAACTAGGGAAGAATGAGTGGGCCCTTGGTTTGGGGAGTAAGATGAGGATTCTCTGGGAGAATTCTCATTCTAACACAAACATCCAAGCAAATATGTAAAGAGTGGTTTGCTCCAACCCCTTCTAACTGAACTGCAGGGTTAAGTTCACAAGCCCATCAAACCTCCAAACCTGCAGGGCTCACATATCCCTAATTCTGATCTTTGTTTTTTGAGCAGGATTTCCACATTTAAAGGATTCTTGTTAGCTCCAATCTGTCTCCTCCTTGGCTTAGCCTTGTCACTTTATATTTTGCATGTGTGGAGCAGGGGGGAAAAGTGTTGCAATTTTTGGCCAGATTTGTTGCACAGACAAAGGTGATCTTAAGTGCAGTTCTGCATTGTCCCCAACAGAGAAATGCGCCTTTACATCTACAAGCATCCTTAACTTGGTGTTCTTAAATAATCTGCAGGGTGTTTAATTCTAATTTTGCCATTCATTCTGCTGAGGCACTTTCCTTGCATTTTTAAAATCTGCCCTTTTTTGCTGAAGATACAGAATTCATTAATCCTACCAAGAAAAAACCCTGCAAGTAAAGAATGCAGTAAGGCCAAAGCTCTTCTCTGGGAGTGTGGGGTGAGAAAGTCTGAAGTCCCAAAGCTGCTTAGAGGGCATGTTCTGCAAAATTATTTTCTTTCCAGTTTACATCCATGCTTAGCTTTGTGGCAGGAGCACTGAATTTTGTACAGCAAAGCATGCTGAATATTGTGTATGAAATTGGTGATGTTTTCAGTTTTAAAACCAGGATTAAGCAAACTAAAAAAGCTCCAGTCAAGAAGCAATTCTGGGACAGGATGTACACATCGAAGCACATGTGAATCATGAAAATCTGAGTATACTTGTGGGGAAAACATAGTTTCATTAATATGGTCATTTTAAGCTTAAAACCCAGACCTAATATTTGGAGAGCAACTTTGCCCACTCCTATTTTGTCCCATCAGTGTCATTCTCTGCATAGTACACCCCCCGAACTGACTAGCATCTGCACTCAACTATACTTCTGTGTCAGCTGCAGAAAGTAGCAAGGATGGCACCTTCAGGTTACGAATGTCATCACTAACGGCACAGCTGAAGGGTCTAAGGCAGCATATGGCCCTAACACAACACTGTTCCAGTTGTCTACATAGGTGCAGTATTATTGAATCGTGTCCCACAAAGTACATCCAGTAGAGGTCATTGGCTTCCTTTTGTCCTTTTCTTCTAATAGTTCTAGTTCATCTTCATCCAGTACTGTCAGTGGTGTGAGACAATGAGATGGTGATTAGATGTGGTCCAGCCAAAGCTGGTCAATTTTCTTGACACTAATTGGGATTCTGAATATTTAATTTCAATTAATGAGGGTAATTTGTGAGTTGAATTTACTACCAGAAGCAGAGGAGTTGGATTCTATTTTTTTCTCCCTGAGCATATATAGGTCACAGCCAGCAATTGCCTCCTCATAACCCCCACCCCCACATTACATGCCATCATACATTCAAAGTGCTTTAGAAGAAGCTCCCAGTTACCATTATTTTCTATAGAAACAAACTGATCACGCTTACCAAGGGGCAAAGTACCATCGTATGCCAAATCCCATGCTAAACCTGACTTTCCCAAAGATTCTGAAGCAAGACACTTTAGAAACTGAAATTGCTTCCACTATTTGAAAGGGGGTTGGAATAGGAACAGAAGCGTGACATACGTACCGTAAAGCTGTCTGTTTTCCAACTACTTTTGATATAGTCTTGTTTCAATACTCACTGAAGTTCATTATGAAACAAGACTTGAAAATTAAATGATCAGAATGGCAGTTATGGCTTGATAGCTTGTGGTTATAGAACAGTGATCACATAGATAAGACATAAGTAACCCCATCGTCTTAACATTAGACAGAAAATCATTTCATCGTGGAACCTGTTTTTTTAAAAGCCTTTCAGAAAAAGACAAATATGGAAAGGAAAAATGAGTGACTCACCCATTTTCAGATGTAATATTTTGTTCACGAGACATTATTGAAGCAGAACATGCATAAAATTGTAGACAGTCTCATGAAAGAGCAAATGAAATTGTAGTACAGCTTCTAGTTTTCAAGGAGCACAGATTTTAACTTTCATTGTTTCTTTGACAAGCAAAATTGAGAGCATAAAAGCGCCTCAATTAAACATTAAAGGCACTATGGCCTTGAATATAACACTTAATATTATTTTATAGTATCACTCATAGAAAAGTATTATAGTGTTTCAAAGTGGAGTACAGTGCACAAAATCTAGATTACAAATACCATACAGTGGAACCCATCTATGGTGAACTTGGATTTGGAGAAACTATGAATGGGACCAAATCCTTAAGTCTTTATTCAGATTTGTAGTAGAATCTGGGTAATCAGGACTGCATAATTTGGTTTGTAATTACAGGACCACAAATGAGTCTAGACACTATATCAAAGGAATTTTATTGGTATAATAACCTTGGTGGGGGGGTTATTTTTTCTGGTGTAGTTATATTGCTATAAGCCCTAGTGTGGACACAGTTCTACCAGTATAAAAATGCATTAAGGATTATCTACGTGGGGAATAATTATTCTGCTTCCAAAGTATGTAGACAGCCCTTATACTGTTATAAGTTATTTTGCTTCCCAAACCAGAAAAAGCTATGCCAATATAAAAACTTTTATACTCATAGAACTATGTCTACACCAGGGTGAGAGGGTTGCAACTTTATTTATACCACAGTAAACAAATCATTAGTGAAATTTCACTCCACTATAAGAAGGTTTCACTGTGATAATCTTGAAATATAGCATTTATGACCTACAGTATAGGTGTTAACTACTCAACTGGGCAGATGTACTGGGGAAGGAGAAGACATACCACAAGTACCTGAAGTTAACAGCCATCGCATGTTAACAAATTTCAGTCACTATTGCCCTAGGCTGGGTTTGAACTAGTGACCTAGAATTAAAAGGCTCTGTTCTGTAACCCATTACCGATATCCTGAATCATCCACTCCCCTAGAATTAGACACTTTTATTGTAGAGAGTGTGAAGAGTCATGGGCCAAGCAGAAAGGGTGGGTTTTGAAAAGAGTCAGGGAGTCAATTAGGTATAAAGTGCTATCACAGATGGTGGAAGGAGCATGGGAAATTGATCTACCTACTCCCTAAAGAGTATCAATGAGAGAGCACAGAATGATGTCAGTACATTTGATGAGGGTATAGAATGGGCTGGAGAACAGGAAATGATGAAAGTCAGACATAAGGGAAACAAACAGAGAGCATATCCATGGAAAACTTCGAAGAATACTAGGTTGACATTTTCTTCTGCATTCTGAAATAGTGCTGAGGATGAGGCCCATTTTCAGGTGCGACAGAAGATGAGCCACCATATTTGGAAAAAAAATGAAATCTGGAGAGTTGGGACTTGGAGAGATCATAAAGGAGGCAAGAAAGAAATACACTGGCTAGGATTTTCAGGAGCAGCACTGGCTGAGAAGCTAAATTCTTTCTTTGCACATGAGGATATTGGGGTCCTACCCCAGACCTACTTCCCCCTTTGCCTTGGATAATAATGAGGCAATGTCAGAGATAGAAGTACTAAAAGAGGAACTGCTAGATAAAACAGATCAATTGTTACTCTTTAGTTCCTCAGGAATTGATGGTTTACATCCAAAAATTCCAGAAAAAAAAGGATATTTTAAAAATTGTAATTTAAAGGGCACAGTATATTCTGTAACACAGTTATACATTCATTAAGATCAATAGCACCAAAGGATTTGGGAACACAAGTCCCATTGACTTTTGCTCATAAACTCTTTAGGCACTTTTGAAAATCCCACCCTAAACAAGATTTAATCTCTTATTTTTAAATGCAAACATTTGAAATCCACAGTAGGGCACTTGAGAACAGAGACATTTGTGAGGTATTTACAGTTCTGAGCTGGTTGAATTCACCCTATGAATACAATTACAGAAGAACACAGCCTACTGTGCTTTATTGTTCAGATCTGAACACTTGTTTAGAACATGCACCTTGTTAAAAACAGAAGTCCTTGTTTCCCAGAAAAAACTTGCAGAAAAAAGCCACTGTACCTGACAGTGGGTGTATATGTTATTGCTCATGCAAGTCACTATTAAATCATACTGTTCCTCCTCCTTCTGGAGATGATGATAGGGTAAATGCTGTCTGAATTTATTGTGGAAGGTTTTTGGCATTAGTTGTCTCTTTTTAGTTCAAACTGATGAGCCGGTCGAATTAGCATATTCATCTTACAATATAAAAATGTGTTCATATATATTAAAATGAGCTCAAATATGTTAGCCACATATCAGGGAACTATGAATATTCATTATGTTGATTACCCAACAGTACTTTAAGTTAACCAATTATTTTTGTTTACTTATTTTATTATGTCAACATTTTCATCAGTTTTTGCATACCCACTTGTAGAAAATTAGTTTGTGAATATTTTAAGCTAATAAGTAATATTCTTTAACATGTATGGCGAAGTTATGATATTTTTGAAAATTCTCGTTATTTTCTGGAGTTTCTGAATTCAATGCACATTTGAAAATGCATGAATGTGTGTGCTACTGAAACCATCAATGTGATACCCTATCTAGGGTGCAACAGAGAAACGTGTGCCCTGCCAGCTAATATTGTATGTCACTAGACTTTAGATTCTCTGAATTCTGTATTGTACCTACTTAAACACCATGAGGGATCAATTTTTATCCAAGGTGTATGCAGTAAGATGATTATCTAATACATACGGAGTCAGAATTGTCAGCAAGAGGGCAATTCTGATATGAAAGAGGAATGTGGTGGAGGAGAGTTAGGCAGACAAGGCAGCTGAGGTAAATGACTGTTAGATATATGCACCTAACACAAAATTGAAGATCCACCTTAATTCATTCATTCATTCAAAAAAAAAAGACACAAAGAATCCCCTTCTCCACCTATATTTGCATTTTCCCCTATCCCTGCTGTTATGATGGAACGAATTTACATGTCTGTCTTTCTCAGTGCCATGGAGCAGATGCCAGCGCTGTATTCTAACATCCTGATCCTCCATTGCCTTGCACCTTATGAAATAATTTATACCTGTGCAAAGTGAGTGTAAAAACACTGACATTTTGGTAGGGTAGCAATTTATACCCACTTTACACAGTGGATTTTAATTTTCAGGCTTTCAGACTTTTATGAATTCCAATCCAATCCTCCTCAGCTGGAATGAGTGTATCTGCAACACAGAGCCTTGAATGCAGGAAAAGAGGGAAGTCAAGGTATTTATGCCAAGGAGAGGACAGAATCTGTTCCTGCATGAAGAACTGATTGTGGTAAATTAAAATAACATTTTCCAGCAATTACATGAATTTAGAGAAATTTGGGCCCCGTTTCCAGATATAGCGGGATAAGAAAATGCTGAGATGTTTCAAAGAATGCCAGACCTCCATTACATCTAACTAGTCCTCTCCCTCTTTCCCACCTTTCCATATTCATGGATGTCTTCTATGTTATTACAACTACTCCTACCCTAACATGTAATGTGTGTGTGGTATTGTCTGGTCTTTCAGCTCTGATATGATGTAAAATTGCATAATGATGTTGGAGATCCCATCAAGCATGTGGTACTTAGAAACATACAAGCTGTACGTTATTTACCTGTTTGTACTTTCCATTGCCTGTTTCTTTATGAAAAATCAGTAAAAAATGTATCACAAAATAACCTTTTCCTTAGAAGTCTAGATTAAAAAATACATAGTTCCAAGAATCACCTTAACAATCCAAATCACATTATTATTTCTCACACTGTCACTACAGATTTTATTACTATTTTTCCAAAAAGATTAAGGTTCTTTCTCACTATAAATTCTAGACACACATAACCAAATGGCAAAAGTGAAGTTCCATATTTATTATGCCAGAAATGTAGACTTATTTGTGTCTGTTATATAGGATTTCTCGTAGGTAGTAGAGATAAATGTTAATGAGTCATTTTAGGTTGTAAAAATAATAGACCTCAGGAAAGATAAAAGATTATGTTAAGTAGAGCACATACAATACATAATACGCTTTTGTCTGAGTTTTGACATTCTTTCCAGAAATCCTCTTTAATTTATTTGTGGATTAGTGAACCACAAAGACTGTACAACATTTCCTTTCATGCCAGAGATCATCATAACATTTAGAAATCTTTCTTTGCATTATGGAAACCAGGATCGGTTAAACCACTTATAGCTTTCCCTTATGTGTCTTAAGGCATTGTATAACAAAATAGCATGGGAGCATGTCATTAAAGACTGTATCATACGGCATATATGGAAGGAAACCAAATTAAGGTTGCACAGGTAACCTTAATTCTGGCATCTCTTCACTTTTGAGTGCTAGACTTAATGAAGTTCCTTTAACATAATTTTGTGTATAATTGCCTACTTTTTTAATTAAAAAGGAGACAAAAATGCTCCCATAAATTCCATCATTCAGCATATTGACACCCACACGGGTTATCAGTAGGGTTGGCATCATTAGATCCACCACTCAGACCTCTGCCACTTGAGCTCAAGTAACTAATAGCAATAGCAGACTGTCTTGCAGGGTGTAGAAGAGAGGGTGGATAGGACACTTTGCAGTTGTGTTCCACAGCTATTTCCTGACAGCAGAGGAATGAGGAGATTCAAGAATCCTGGGCTCCACTCCAGGTTCTGAGTGTGTTCTAGGAGGCACAAACTTTTCTGCTCATTCCCCTGTTTCTCTCTCCCCACTCCACCCCTGAAACTGACCCCTTCTGCCAAAGAGTTTCCCAGCCCACTCATTCCCTGTCACCACCCTCCTTGCCCTTTCAGTCCCAGTTCTCTCCCAGCTCCATTTGGTCTGTCTTTCCTCCCACTCCCAGCAGCCAGCCAACTGTCTTGTCCAACCTATATTCCCCATCCCCACTGGCTCCCTGGCCCAGACGATCTTCATGGTGTCCTCGCCTAATCTCCTCCCTACTCCCCAGCTCTTTGTCCCAATCTCTTTCCCTAGTAAGTCCCCTTTGCAGGTCTTCCTCTTCACCCTGACCTCTTGTGCAATCTGTGTCCTCTCCCATTAACGCCTTTCATCTGCTCCCAATGGTTCTCATCTTTGCGCTTGACAGACCACACAGGTACACTGGGTTGGGGTTGGTTGTGCACAGAAGAGCTCTTTAACTCCTTCCTGATTGAGATCTGCCCCACCAAAGGCACACAGCAGCCCAGAGCTTCAATTGCAGGGAAACTTGTGCTCATGTCCAGATTATAACACACCCAGTACAGATGGAATGACTGGAATTTTAGCTGCAGATTTTGGCAGCTTTTCCTGGGGATGGCAAAATGCATATTTCTGACAGAAAGGCCATTGCTCTGACAATTTTAAGTCCCTGCTCCAAAGCATAGGGGAGCTAGTGTTTTTCAAAGAATAAGACATCAGAATTTTTTAACATGGCAAAGCAATGTATTTTTCACTGACCTCTTTCCCTCTTTAGGCTGAAATTAAAAAAACAAACAAACAAAAAAACCCACCACCCTGAGACAGACACCTGGTATGTTAAATTTCAGCCCAAATGGTTCAAGTTTGGCAAAATTATAAGCAGCTGAAAAGAGGGTCTTATAATGGGAATTATCAGGCAACCTTAATAAAAGGTGGTGCTACCAGCCCATAACATGTTGTCTAGTTTCTGATATGAATATAATAGTATAAAGCAGTGTTACTTATGAGTTTATGATTCAGTCAGATTAGTCTATAACTCAATCTAAGGCAAAATATAAATATATGATATAGTTAATAATCTGCTGAAGTAATAAAACCTAGACTAATTGGACTAACTAAATAGCTGTAAAGGGCAAGCTGTCCTGTCACTGGAAGGAATACCTACAGATTCATTCCTTTTACAAATGTGAACCAATGGACCTGATGCTGTTTCTGTTTTGCTTTCTATACTGGAGAAAAGCCCTGAATATAATTTCTGAATAATTTGTACCGAAAAGTTATTGTGCCTGCCTACCAGATAAAGAAGTCAAAGGGTGTAGAAGCCTTCTGATAGTATTTGGCTCAGACAAAGATTGTGATTGCTTTGTGAATAGTGAGGAAACACAAAAAATGATTTAGGATAATGATATTTTGATGTGGCTCAACCTTAACAAAACACTTCATATCAGGAGGTTAAATTTTCAAGTATTAAAAGAGAATCTTTCCAAAGTAAAAGCTACAATGGTAATTTCCCTTCTTGTTAAGTCAAGGGTGATTCTGGAGGTGATTTTCTTGATTTTGATGAGAATTTTAAGTTCTTGCCTCCAGAAGCATCATCTTATAAGCATCTATTGGTCATGGAAAGTGTAAACACTGTGTTGATATAAATACATATATTCTTACATTTGAATAATGAGAAATTACATTCTGAATTACATAGTTTTAATAACTAATTATACACCTCTACCCCGATATAATATGACCCGATATAACACAAATTTGGATATAACGTGGTAAAGCAGTGCTCCGGGGGGAGTGCTGCGCACTCTGGTGGATCAAAGCAAGTTCTATATAATGCGATTTCACCTATAATGCGGTAAGATTTTTTGGCTCCCGAGGACAGCGTTATATCGGGGTAGAGATGTAGTTGGTAATTTGATGCTATAATACACCTCTTATAACAGCCCCATTAACTGTGTTACTCTTTGGTTGTTTCTATTTTTTTTATATTAATCTGCCTTTTTAAAACAAATCCTACAAAAGTAAATTTTAAAAGAAATATATAAAGGACTGATTTTACTCAGGAGCGCCACCAGCTTTTTTGCCTTCCTAAGCGGTGGAAGGTCCCGCCCCTGAAATGCCGCCCCCGACAGAGGCAGCGGAAGGTCCCGCCCCCAAAATGCTGCCCCCGACAGAGGCAGCAGAAGGTCCGGCCGCCGCAGTCGCCGCCCCCCAAATGTTAGCACCCTAGGCGACCGCCCAGGGCCGGTGCAACATTTAGGTGACCTAGGCAGTCGCCTAGGGTGCTGGCATTTGAGGGGCACCATTTTCTTCAGCAGCGACCGCGGCATCCGGCTCTTCGGCCGCCCCGGTCGCCGCCAGCATTTAGGCAGAATGACCTGAGCAGGGGAACGTGGGGAGGGCCACCTGCAGCAAGTAAGGGGGGGGGCGGCACGCAAGGGAACTCCCCGCCCCAGCTCACTCCTGCCCCGCCTCCTCCCCGAGCATGCTGTGGCCGCTTCACTTCTCCCGCCTCCCAGGTTTGCTGCGCCAATCAGCTTAGGTGCCACAAGCCTGGGAGGCGGGAGAAGTGAAGCGGCCATGGCATGCTCGGGGAGGAGGCGGGGCAGGGATGAGCTGGGGCAGGGGGTGCCTCAGGGCAGAGGGTGCGGGGTGGGGAGCTGCCGCAAAGGGGGTGCCTCAGGGTGGGGGGGAGCTGCCGCTGGGGGGGTGCCTCAGGGCGGAAGGAGGGAGCTGCCGCAGAGTGGGGCTCAGGGTGGGGGTGCGGGGGGGAGGGCGCAAGGTGGAAGTTTCGCCTAGGGCACGAAACATCCTTGCACTGGCCCTGTGACCGCCTAGGTTGCCTAATGGGTTACACCGGCCCTGATTTTACTGGAAAGAGTGTCTATAATTCAGGACAGCCAAGACCGTGGAAATATCAAGAAACATAGTTAGACTTCCATTGCTGTTAACTGAACGTGGTCAGACAGATTAGACTGGAAAAAGATTCTAAATATGAAATGCAAAAAATGTATTTTCCAATCCATTATACCATGACTTTCCAATTTAAATGGGAATAGGAATCTTTAATATTTAATTTCTTATTTTAAAGACATTTGTAACCCATTTTATTAACTGTGTAGGTAAGCTTGAAGTAAAAATCCTGACAACTGCCAGTGTCCTGAAGTTACAGGAGAGAAATCGATCAGGTTTGTAACAGTGCTCTAGTCTGCTAATCACATGGATTCATGTATGTCTCAGTTTCCCTATCCCTGGAAAGATAGTTTACACCTCCATTTAAACTAAAACTGGGGTATAACAAAAATCCAAAATAAAGCAAAAGCCCAAATGGAAGTCCACAACTTTCACTCATTCTTTTCTCCTGGGTCACAGCTTTCCATCAAGAGCCTATCAACCTTCATTCCCCTCCTCCCGCCAGGGCATACGAGCAACACCCACCTCAGGTATGTCAGAACCAACAGCAAATGTATGCCCCTGCCTGTCTACTATAATCTGCAACCTTGGGGCCCTTCAAACTGAAGTAGGTGTCAGGTCTGATCCTCAACTCTCTCCACTTCTCTTCCCTCAAGGCTACTTTCTTCGCTGTGTCAGTCCCTTAATACCCCTCTCAGGGCTCGGCTTTTTAGCCAAAATAATGCCCCTTCCTCAGGATACCTTATCCAGCCATCTTGTTGTCCTTTAGGCTTCTTGTGGAACATTTTTCAATTGGCTTATTCAAACGCCCTTTGTAGGCTTTTCCTAGGTCTCTGAACTGGAGAAACCAACCCTGTCAGTCCTGCCACCTTGTTTTTCACTGCAAGGAGCAAAAGGATTCTCTTACATTAAAGCCTCCCTTCCAAGCACTCCTTGCTATGAAGCCTATTGCTCCCATCAGCCCAGGAGTCTATAGCTCCTAGAATTTCAGTGTCTAAGACTGAAACCAGGAACAAACCCATGATACACATGGGCCCAGTCTTTAAAAGGCCAGCATGTGCTTTTACAGTCTGTACATCTGGGTATAGTGCTTAGATTATCTACAAAGTTAGTTTTTAAAAGTCATATGATACATAGAGTCCATAATCAGCAATAACACAAATGTAGATGAATAGATTTAACAATACAGTTTAGATATTAGAATCAGAATACTTGGGTACATCACTCATGAAAAGTTGTACGGAGATTTGGTTGTGGAAAGCAAAATATATCAATGAATGGAGATTGTCCCTCAGTAATTGGGAATTAGGTTATTTGTCCATTTAAAAAATACAATCCATGAGGAAAGTATTTATATCTGGTATATTCTGTCTGAGAAGAGTTAGCAATTCATTTGCTAACTCTTTCCTTTAAAACATTTTAAGCTGCGTGACCCTAGGCACCCCGGTATTCACATACTACACACTACTGTAATAATATTTGTACAAAATAAGGCTTGTGAAACCAGTTCTTGGAAATTAGTTCAGACAAAATGCTGGTTTGCAGACAGGGATAAAGGTCTATGAATAAATACAGACATTCTGCGGTGCATTTTAGGAAGTGTAGTTCAATGGAAACAGTTACTAGAATTTTAGTAAAAATTGTGTTCATAATGTAATATTGGCATCATTTCATGAACTTGAATAAGGAAAGTTACATTCACCAAGAAATACTGTTAATGAGGAAGAACATGCTTTCTGGCAAAGTTTAAAGTGGGCTCTAATTACAAAATATCAGAAATGTACTGATATATAATTTCAAGTTATGTATCTCTTTGTGATTATTATAGTCATTTAATTCACTCTCTCTTTTAGGCCCCTTTCTCCTATTAGGGAGTCATTAATAACTTATGTATAATTTCATACGGTTTACCTTTTTCCCCCAAGGTTGGTTGATTAAACTAGCTTCTAACTAAAAGGATCTCACAGTTAGAGGGAAATAAAGGGAAAAAATACTGCCGCTACACAATTACTTTAATCAAGATCAAAATTTCCCACTCTCCAACATAAAAAGTATGTTTAATTATGACTTAGTGATAGGCATAACCAAACCTAAAGAGTATGATCATCTTCAGCTTTGTGGGGTGGTGCTTGGAATTCCAAATGGGATCAGTTAGGATCTGAATTTTGTGTCTGACCCACAATCCTATAGAGAGATGACCCAAAACACCGTCAAACACCACAAAGCCTGGGGCAAACTCCTGAGATGTGGTAAGGAGGCTCAAATCTGGAAACATACACATTTTGCAGCATGGCTTCAACTGTAGTACAATTTTTTTTTGCCTTAAGGAAAAGCTTTGGGGATAATTTTGGATGTGCATATGCCTGAATCAAGTTGTGTCATCTCAGAAATAGAGATTGGATTCTGAGTGCCAAATTCTGCACTCAGTTACAAGGAGAAAACTCTAAGTGGAGCAGAATCAGGCCCTGGATATGCCTTTGAAGGTGTGCAGAAATAATCCAATTCCACTCAATTTAAGGAATTTGAAGTTAGGGAAAATTCAGATTTGGTCTAGCTATTGAATCCAACAATTTAGGGGTATTTGGATATGGGGTTTTGGTTCTGCCTATTATAGAAATACTATGCTGAGGATCAGGTTGTGGGTGGTGATAGGGTGGTTCTTTTGTGCCTTGCACAATACATAGTAATTTAATCATAGTTTACACACACTTTTCCCTGACATAAATGACTATGCAAGATGCAGGGAAACAGAAAATCAGATCCAGAGTTTTACTTTGGGCCTATTTTTACTCAGATAGGAGGAGATTTGTTGTCCATAGGAAGATGGGAAATTAAAAAGTACTGTATATAAATCGATATATTTATTCTCCTTTATTGAGTCTAGTATTTGTATCTCTGCTCTGGGATCACCAATGGAGAAACCTGTGGCTTGTTTGCTGAACCCTTACTAGTGATGGTTGTAGTGAAAGCATTGTATAAACTAAGAATTACGGAGGAAAAAATAGCTTACTAGAGGAAAATACATTTAAAACTTGTACAAAATATAAAATTATAAACAATCACCTTGAGAAATATGGGTAACAGCTTTATTTTCATTCAGCAGAGTGATAGTTCCTATAAACATTCTGGCAGAAAGTCAAACTTACTGTAAATGAATAGGAACAGACTCCACAGTGTCTTGTGGATTTGCTTCATTTGGCAAGGCAACAAATATTTCTCCATCTCTGACTCTGACCCACTTTGAAATTGTGGTCACAACACTCAACTTCACAGATCAGATTATTTTTGTAAAGCATCAGAGGAAATTCTAGGGTGCTATTCTGCTCTCAATCATCTGAGTGCAACCCCATTCAACTCAATGCAGTTGCAGCTGTATGAATGAGAGCAGAATTATGCCCCCAGAGTCCAATTCAGGAGAAGAGAGACCTCTAGCTTTTCTCTCAATATGACTAAAAACCCATTTCTGCCCTCCGTCCTGTTGATATGGCTCCCATTGTAACTAAGGGCTGAATTGGGCTCTAAGTGAGTAGTTTAATATTGTGTTTGTCTGGTGTCTGAGCGAACTTTGCAAGCAAGTGATTTATGAGTCCAGGCTGGATCAAAAGTCATCTTCACCTAAGTTCGATTGTTTGAATCCAGAATCGTGTGCAGATGTATTTCCTGTTTTTATCTGTTATATTCATTAGGAAGTCTTGTTATGTATTTTTTTGCCCACATGAAACCTATTTCCCATTATACGATGGCTGCCATTAAAAGTCAAAATTTGCCAACGATTACCATCTAGCAATATTTCCTATTTTAAGTAGAAAGGATAGTGTGGTATTTCTGATACCACTCTGATAGGACCATTTCCAGAGCTTATGGCTGTGATGAAAAGCTCCAAATGAGTATAACTCAAAGCCTACAGAGTTATCATCTTGAGTTTGCAGTCTGGAACAACAACAACTCAAAGAAATGTAAACTACCTCTATTCATCTCAGGAAAGTGTTGACTCTTAAGCTCACAATGTCATCTTAAAGATTCAGGTTGTCACATCGTTTATATCAGTGATACGTAGACTGAGGCTCTTTAATGTGTCGCCTGCGGCTCTTTGCTGCACAAGATATTAAAACACTGTGTGTTTAAATTATTAACCAATCTAAGTTATTAGCCAATCAGGATGCTTTTACTAGGTTATTAACCGATTGTAGCTGATAAAATAATAATACTTGGTCAATCATTTTGCTGTGAAAATAATATTTTATATATATAAATAGTAAATGAAACAATGAATTCATACCACCATGGCTCTTTTGGGTAAGGTTGATCGCTAATTTGCTTCTGAACCACGGAGGTCTGAGTATCACTGGTTTATATGTGTAACTGTGCACCTAATTTGCACACTTATTGCAATCTTGTGTGAGAATCAGGTAACTAAACATACAAATAGACAACTGCACAAATGGTGGAAATAGGAGTTGTCTTAAAAGTAACTTCACTAACTACAGGTGTGATCCCTATATCAGGCTAATTCAATAATTTTGTCAATAAAGATGTGGTGACATAAACCTTCCTAGTTCTGTGAGCTTCTCAGCTGTATAAGTTCTCTCCCATATTCCCACCAGCCATAAAGCTCTAACCACTTTAGGCACCTACATCTCAGATTTAGTTGCCTCAATCCCACAAAACTCCTGCTAGGCTGCTACCAAACCCTGTAGGTGCCTAAACTCATTCAGCATCTAAATTTAATGGTAAAAGTTCCCTAAGCACCTATGTTTCCGCCTCTGAACATGCACTCTGCTGCCTCACTTAGGTGCCCAGATGCTTGTTTCCCACCTAAACCTTATAACTTCTAGCCCGCTGATTAGAGCACTCACCTGGGATGTGAGAGAGCCAGGTTCAATTGCTCCCTGCCTGCCAAAGAAGGGGAAAGGATTGAAGAGGGATCTCCTACACCTCTCAGGAGAGTGCTCTGACCATTAAGCTGTGGGATATGCTGACGTGGGTCTTCCTGAATCTCTCCTGTTCAAGCTGTTCCACTTTGGATTAAACAATTAAAGACTCACTGGGCCAGAGAGAGAAAGCAACATCCGGTCTCCTCACTGCTCCAATGACTCTTCAATTATTTATACATAGTGGATCAACTTCAGCATGAAAGTGAAGCAGGTCCTAAATCATTCTCACAGGAAATGCCTCATGTGCCTAAGCCACCTGAGTTCAGGAGACGGGTTCCAAGCTGTGGGTCTCTAGGAGAGCTAGGCACTTCTCTGCAGCCTGGATTTAGGTGCCTATCTTTGTGAGAGGGGTGGAGCTTATGACTGCATCTTGGCGTCTCCCATTGGCTAGCTTAGGCCGCTGTCCCCATATTGTCCACCATTTGTGGATAGCATTCTCAGGTGCCTTACACTCACTCCCCCGCACACACATAGTCATCATATAGTAGCCTAGGAACTCAATTTAGGATTTGTGAATCACAGTCTTTTTCCTATGATTTTCTAGGTGCCTAAAAGTTAGGCATTGTGATGCTGAGCGTCAGAACACCTAAGTCCTTTTGTGGATCCTGGCCTTCCTTCTTTTCTTAGAAATTCCCAGATTCCCTTGCCTCTCCCACCAAACACTCCTCATTCCCCTTTCTTGCTCTCACAAACATCTTCCCCAAACATACCTCATGTACCCCAAGAGCCTGATCTCCCTGCAAGAACCTTCCTTGAGTCTGTGTATCCTCATAGCTCCCATCCACAAGGTCTGACCTTAGTCCTGAGCCCCACACTAAAGTCCCTTTTAAACCTGCATCCCCTCCAAGAAGTGTCTCTCTACCCACCTAGCTTCAGTCCATTACCTCAGGCCTGAACTTCCTTAACAAACTGGGGGAGGGGAGGAGTGAGGAGGGGGTGGAAAGGAGGAGGACCTGGAGTTACTGTACTTTCTGGAGAGCCTTATGTAACCACTCAGCCAACCTGCCCTATACTTTGAGAAGGGGTAGAGCAGGCAGGGAAGGAGCTGTGACTCTGGAGAGCAGCGGCCTCTAGTATCAAGGAGACTAAAGCTGCAGCTGCCTCCTCCCTCACATGATCAGCTCAACAGCTGGTAGATGGGAAGAGTGTGCTAAGCATTGCTTTAAGCAGCCTCAGAGACTCCACCTTGTCACTCGCTTTGCAGCCTCCTCCTTCCCCTCCAAGTGTGGGGCTGAAAACTTGAAGGAGGGAGAAACTTAATGTTGTTCCCCCAATTGAAGTTTTGGGGAGATGTCCCCCTGTCATTCTATATAATTATGCCCATGCACAAGGGACACATTCTATCCCCAGTGTTTGTGCCACTATCCCATTTTTACCAGTGGGAGGAGAATTGCTGTATATAAGAGTAGTACAAGACCCTGCTTTGTAGTCAAGATTCAGCCATCCCTTCCGACCTTAAACTCTAACTCTATGACAACCCACAGACCATAATTAAGGGGTAGTTTAGCTTTCTTTGCAGAAAGCGTTTGACAAGTATTGTCCTGTGTAAATCTGGATTACTGTACATTTGGTATACTCCTTGTTCCAAAGACTCATTTTACCTTTACTTGTTAAAAAAAGGAGTGGTAACGGGTACGTTTTCAGCTCTGTCTATAGCAATATAGTTTCCATTACTTTCAGTGAGATTTGTAGAGCTAAAACTTCAGGTGTCCCTAAATCTTTGTTTTTTTCTTCATTTTATTAATGTAATCAGTCCACCTTCTATGAGGTGAAATTAGTCTGAAGAGAGATTTTGTTAGTAGTTTGACTTTACATGGGGAAAAAGTAATGGTTTTGATTTTATCCATAGAATAATTAAGATTAAAAGAGATCTCTAGTGGGTCATCTGATCCATTCCCCTGCATCAGGTGAGAGCAAATTTCATTATCTAGAAATAATCTCTAATTGCTGGCTGTAACTTTCATATTTCTATTGAAGGTGATTTCTCAACCTCCCTTGGTAGTTTGTTCTATTTCTCTACTGTACTAATAGTTACACATTTTCCTAATATTTAATCAAAGTATTCCCTGCTGTAGCATAGCCCCATTATTTCTTGTTCTGTCCTTATAGATTAAGGAGAATAATTCATCCTTCTCCTCTCCTTATCATCCTTTTATGTAATTGTAGGCAGTTTTCACATCTTCCTCTCATTCCTCTTTTCTCCAGGTGGAAAATAGTTCCTTCTCAATCTTTCTTCAGTGGTCCTATTTCCAAATCTTTTACCAGTTTTGTTTCTGTCCTCTGAACTGTATCTCTAGAAAGGTAGGACTAGGGACACTGATACAAATAAGATAACAAAAACAGTCAGTTAGTGACTGGTACCTTTTTTTTTTTTTGGAAAAATGCCTTTGCTATCCAGTTATTTTAGAGAAGTAAAAGGTGTGTAGAATTTTGTATTTAAACAAGGGGCCAGATTCTGCCAACCTTACTCATGTTGTGCGCTGTGCTCTGCAAGTAGCCTCACTAAAATCAATTGTGTTACCTATGTAGTAAGATACTAATCAGTATGAGTAAGTGTAGCAGAATCTGGCCCCAAATGATTCAAGGTATTGTGTCCCCTAGAGTGAGATGCCACTAAATCATTGTCAACAATGGCACAGCATATTTATATGGAAACTGGAAATATTTTATTAGATAGCTAGATAGATAGCTAGATAGATAGATAATTGCTTCTCAAGTTGTGGATCACCTTCAAGTGACTGCTGGTCTTTTATTAGCACCCCTGCACTAACAGAATACCACTTTTGCTCTCCAACCTATGACTCTGATACACAGAGACGTTTTAATTGCTCTACATTCCTGAGTAATCATTTTATGATGGGTTTATTGCCACCTCTCCCTTATCAGGGCATGGCACTGTTATGGACCCTAGCGATAAATTACCCTTTAGAGAGGAAGAAGACAGTGCCACTTTAACAAGTGCAATAAAGCACTTTTTATACAGGGAGAGTTCAGTGCATTTCCCATTCATCAAACACCCACAGTGATTTTACACAGATTTTACACTGTTGATTAGCTCATTAGTGGGGTTAATTGGATACATTAACTGGCAGAATTACAGCTTGAGTATGAACCAGAGGCTGCAGCATTATAAATGACAGACAAACTACAGACATGCATGGGCAGCCTGAAGGAAGTTCTTCTCTTTGATTAACTTTCATTAGGATTTAATTCTTTCCCCTCTACTTCTATAATTGACTCTACATGAATATTTACTATAGCACAGAGTGGATAAGGAGATAGATTACATTAATACATATTTTCTACAGATGCCCGGCCTGGTATTACAAGTATTTATAAAATTGAGATTAAAATAAAATACAAATAATCTAAAACACCAAGCAGGTAGAAATCAGCTAGTTAAAGCCACAGACAAAGGCCTTGTAACTGAATGAATAATATAATAACAGCAGGGCCCTGACTAGGATATGTACACCCTTGGCAGAGAGCAGTGCTCCGTGGTTATTCATTCAGGACCTAATTCTCTTCCCGGCACACACAGCCTGAGTCATACAGCATTAGGGTGTTATAAGGGGGAAGGAATCCATCCTCACAGGCTCTGGAGTGACAGTGGAGCTACTAAGTGGCTGCCCCATCAACCTAAATTCTGCAGATGTCTTTGTACTTTGTTGGGTCCTCTAGCCTCCCAAAAGTGGCCTCAGCTTATTTCCTTCTGGATTCCAGTAAGGGACATTGGCGTTTACTTGTCTGACCACGAGAACAATGTCTGCTACTAATTCTGAGAGTGACTCCTTTGCTTTCTAAATTCCAAGATACAACTGGGATCACTGCACTCTAGGGATTTGTCATGCCAAGCTGACCTGGTGGCTACAGCAGTGTAAAACTGCCCTGGTCTCCTGCCAGTAAGTTCAATAAGCCTGGTAACGTTGCTCCCATGAGATCTGCAGAGAGGAAGAAAGCCCTGTCAACTTCATTCAGTTCATTGGTTCAGCTAACTAATCAGTTCAAACTGGGCATGATATGCCTTAAATTGAGTTGACTTGAGTGCTAGTGGTCCTAGGTAGAGTTTTGCTGCTTGTTTCAGACACAGAGTGTTGTTTCTCCAGCAAGCTACAATTTCTTCTAACTACTACGTCAGTACAATGCCAGAATATAAAACAACCTTTGAGGGCTCCACCTCTTTCTGACTGGGGGTTCTTCCTTCAGTTGCACACTTTCCCCAGGCTTGGAAGTAACGCTGCCCTGGCATTGTAATTGCCTCCAAACATTTTTGTAAGTAAAGCATTTATTTCATCTAGTGCTGCAGACCTCCTTACATGTGGGTGATGACCCAATCCCCCACATTTCATACCAATGTAATGCCCTATTCTCAGCTTGGAGGCAACAGATACCCATTTGCGTGTGCAAATGTTTACTTGTTTGTAAATTCATTTGTGCATGCAAACAGGGGAGAACTTTTCATTAGCACCCACAACCACAAATATGCCCCATACTAGCAACTGGAGGACAATAACTCAGGCAGATCCATTCAGGTACGTAAACAAGGGACGCTTTCTTGTAGCCTCTCAAATAGCTTTTGTGCCCTCAATAAGCAGAAGGCTTCCAATATGTTAGTGTATGTTGGTTACAAGGTGTCAATTGTGAGGTATTGGTTATTCTAGTAGCAGGAGAAAATGTTTGTTGTGATTACTGGGGATTTATTTCTCATTAGCATGCATGGTTTGGTTTGTGACCTTTGTTTTCACTTCTGCTTGTCCATCTGGAAGGGAATATGTTCCTTTATCTTTTTCATTTACTCAGTGTGATTCTCCATCATTGTAGATTATCTTAAGTTTTCTCATTGCAGCAAGACATTCTTTGGGAAGAATTTGTTTATTCTGAGCAGCATGTACTCAGGGCCTCTTTTACTTGTCTTTCTAATTTCTTTGTTAAATAATGCTGAGTTTGGTAGCCTCTAGGCTGATTTTGTGACTAACACCGATAGAGCATTTGCTTAGTTAATGATGAGTGGAGACAACATCAAAGCTCCCCTATACATTTCCTCTTGACTTCATGTAAAACATTAATTTTAAATGACTTTATCAAAATCAAAATAATTAAAAGCAATTTGAAAACTGAGTTTGAAATCTTCAGGTTGTAAAAGCCATGCCGACATCAGCATGAAGAAAAGTAGTCTTGCTTTTGATCTGGTTCTAGCAGACACAGTTTTTGAAGCTAAATAACCATTTTATGCTCAGAGATACACTAGATTTTTGAAAGAGGAGTTCCTTGGTAAAGAGGATTCCAGATTTCCCAGGTAAGCAATTTATTAAACAAATCAAATTTTACCTTGAAGCTTAATATGGTTATTCAGCTCTGAAAGCACCAGCAGCTAGAGCAAATCAACAGCAAAAAATTGGCATTTTTTCTTCTTAATGGGGAGGAAGTGATCTTAAAATCTAAGGAACAACTTTCAAAAATATTTGAGTTGATTATTTCTTCATGTAATAGTGAGAACAATGGCCTCTGTTTTTCTTCCCTGTAATCTGGTTCCCTTTGGCCTTGTGGTTGATCCCTTTGGGAATAGGATTATTGTCTCATAAACCAGTGAGCAGATACTATTATCCCTTCATTACTAGTAATGGTGTGAAACTGAAAAGTAATTTGGTGTTGCTTGTGATTTCAATGTTATTATGAACTGTACTTACTGACAGGGAGATTGATTGATTCAAAATTTAATATTTCAGTGCTGTAAGAGCTAAACATCTCAGTTTGAAATTTATATTATTATTAAATATTGTTAGCCCGATTCTGACACCCTTACTCATTTTGAGTAGTACCTTGCTTCACAAATTGTCCCACTGAAGTCAATGGGAATATTTGTGGAATCAGGTGTTACTCAGAATGTCTGAATCTGGGCCTGTGTCTGTAGACCCCTTCTCTGGAAATGATGGTGTACATAAAGGACCAGAGATCACATCCCTATTCATAGAATCATAGAAGATTAGGGTTGGAAGAGACCTCAGGAAGTCATCTAGTCCAACCCCCTGCTCAAAGCAGGACCAACCCTGACTAAATCATCCCAACCAGGACTTTGTCAAGCTGGACCTTAAAAACCTCTAAGATGGAGATTCCACCAGTATTCAGTATGGTGCTGACTTTAAACCCATGAGCAGTCCCATTGACTTCAACTGGATAACTCACACACTGAGGGTATGTCCACATGGGAGCTGGAAGGTATAATTTCCAGCTCAAGCAGACATATCTAGGCTAGCTCTGATCAAGCTAGTGTACTAACTATAAAAGTGTAGCTATAGTTGGAGGGGCTAGCTGATGCATGTCCCATTTGAAACCCTAGTTATGTACTGAGACAACTAGCCCCTCCTGCTGCTCACTGCACCTACACTTCTATGTTTAGCACACTAGCTTGGTCAGAACTAGCACAGGTTTGTCTACTCAAGCTGGAAATCACATCAGTTCTAGACATGCCCTTGGACACTTGATTAAGCACCTCGCTGCATAGGGGATTCAGTGCATTTACAGATGTACCTTCTTAGAACTGACTGCCAGAGATCAGCGTTCATTGATGATTTTAATATAAAGGACTCATCAATATGTTGCCAGGTATACTAGCAAGAAGAATGATCAGCATTTCTCCCACCCCTCATGTGCAAGTGTGTATATTTTAAATTCTGGGGGGGGAGCAGCACTAGGTTGCAGTCCTGCAGTGCTCTTACATGAGGACCTCTATCCCTGCTTAAGGAAAATATTCTGGGCTGGGAGTGGGGAGAAGTTGAGATGATGACTTTATTTGTAAGTTTCGTTGGGCAAGCTTCTACTCTTACAAAAACTGTCTTGGGACCAGATTCCACACAGCTGGATAGAAACTCAGTAGAAATCCTAAGTTAGTCAGCAAAAATCTGCTTGGGTTTTAGGTTAATTTACAGTTGTTGAGCTTTTTTTTTTAAACTTGTTTGTTTGGTTTTTGTGTTTTCTTTCCTGGTACAAACAACATACACCAGTAACATCTCCAGCCTTCATGAAGCTTAGCAAGCTGGAAATTTCAAACCAAACCACAGAGAATAACATAAACAGGGCAGCTCTCTGGAGCTTTCTGTCCTGGCTTCTGGTCAGGAAAATGTTCCCTGTTCTTTGTCCTCAAAGGAGTTTTGCTCCCTTTTAAGGCTCTGATCCTAGCTAGATACAGCAGCAATTGTGCTGACAGCAAACTGGGATTGAACGCCAAAATCTCCATGCTACTACTTGGTTTAGCAGGCCGTCTCAAAGAGACACCACAGAGCAAAGCTATGTTATGTCTGCAGAGATCCCTCTAGGAGGCATCCAATGACCTGTTCAGTCTCTCATAGGATCTTTGAGGGTTACTGGACAGACAGATAACACCAATTTCTAAATTAGAGCATACCTTCTAGAAAAACCTCCCAATCTTGGTTTAAAATTGCCAGTGATGGAGAATCCACCACAACACTTGTTAAAGGGTTCCAGTGGTTAATTACCCCCACTATTAGAAATGTGCACCTTATTTGTAGACTGACTGTATCTAGATTCAACATCCAGACATTGGATCTAGGAATACCTTTGTCTGCGAGACTGAAGAGCCAATTATCAATGCTTTGTTGCCTATGTAGGTACTTAAAGTCTGTGACTAAGTCATCATTTAATTGTCTCTTCATCAAACATTAGCTTTCATCCAGTCTTCTGAAACTTCCCCAATGTTCCAAGACTTACTGAAAATCAACATTAACATTCCAGAGAACTCCTCAGCCCCCTCTTTTAGAACAGCTGGACGCAAGTTATCTGGACTTGCTGATTTTAAAATGTCTAGTTTTAGTAGCTGTTGTTTAACATCCTCCTGAGTTACATCTGGAATGGAAAGTGTTTCATCATTATCATGTGATGCAACTACATCGTCTCTCATTTTCCAAAGACAGCACAGAAATATTTATGAACACTTCTATATTTTCTGTATTATTATTGGCAATTCTACCATTTCTAGTAATGGACTAATACCATTGTTAAGATTCTTTTTGTTCCTAATACTTTCTAAAAAACTCCTTCTTATTGTTCTTAACTTTGCTGATCATATATTTCTCCTTATGCCCTTTTTGCTTCCTTTATTGCTTTTCTATAATTCCATGCTTCTGATTTATATCATCATCAATTTCCCTTCTCCATTGTTATATATCTATATCTATATCTATATTATAATTGCCTTCACATTTCCTCTGAATCAGGTTGTTTTTTTTTTAAACCAGTATGACCACCTTTCTTTATTGTAGATTTTTTGGGCATCTATTCAAATGTTCTTAAACAATCCCCAGTTACCAGTCACATTTTTCTGTTTTAATTCTTTCTCTCAACTGTTTTAGCTCATTTTAGTTTCCAGCTTTGTGAAAATGGCCCTTTTAAAACACTAGGAGTGTAAGTGTGTATGTGTGTTTATCTATTGAGAGGGAGAGAGAGTTTGCCAGTATGCCAGGATTCAGTTTGCACATTACAAATATGATTAAGTTGTGTATCTAAGCTAACACTAATTTATAGTTCTGTAATCAATTCCTCTTTATCTATCAAATTGAGGTTTAATATGGAATTCCCTTGTGTTGGATACACCACTTTTTAATTAGGAAATTGTCATCTGTAATATTCAGAAATTCTGAAGATTTTTAATATTGGCAGCATAAGACCTCTAGCATCCACTCAGCCTCCCTAACTTCCAATACAAATGTGCTAAATGTATATGCTTGGCTGTGTTGTCCATAATCACAAGACCACACTCCGCTCCAGAATAAGGAATAGAACCCATGCCTCTTGATTCCTAACATTCTTCTGTTGTCTAGGAAATAGGCACCAGCAGTGTGCAGGTCATATCCCTCTCTAGTGGCTGGTCCACATTGAGGATAAGAGTCTGCTACTGATAATAGTTATGCCTTTAGGTTAAGGTAGAGACTGTGCTGTGTATCTATATGCAGAGGGAAGAGGGATGTAAATATGATTCCACATGGTAGAATTCATTTTTTTTTCAGTTCTTCTTTAAAAAACCTACACATTTATATATAAAAAATGATGTTAAAAGAACTTTAAGGTTGCAAAGTCAAGCACTCAGAAGTTAGGAAATTCATTAATTCAGCTTTCTTTTGTGTATGCATTATGATACAGTCTTTAATTACATGATTCTATACTGTCTGTTCTACAGGATCACTGCCTCAACAGATGGTTCAGTGGTGCTATAAGGAGGGCTTTGGGATATTTGACCACTGGGAGGCATTCATGGACAGAGAACTGTTCTCATGGGATGGACTCCACCTGAGAAGGGAAGGATATAGACTTTTGAGACGGAGGTTGACACAACTGATTAAAAGAGCTTTAAACTAGAAACTCAAGGGAGATACTAATGTAATCTTCACACCTGATTTTAATATTGAGAGGGAGGAAAATCCAGTAAAAAAGGATACAACAATGGGTAGGAGAATGGACATTAAAAGGAAAGATAGTGTCGATGCTAATGAAGCTAACAGTCAGGAAGGCAATACTGGCAATAGAATGACTGTACCCAATTGGGCAAGGAATGCATGTGAAGCCAATCAGCAATAGTTAAGATGTTTGTACACCAATGCAAGAAGCCTGGATAACAGAACGAAGGAACTAGACCTACTGATGCAGGACATGAAGCCAGATATTATAGGGAAAACAGAAACATGGTGGAGTAGTAATTGTGACTGGAGTACAGGTATTGAAGGGTAGCTGCTGTTCAGGAAAGACAGAAATAAAGGCAAAGGCGGTGGAGTAGCATTGAATATTAATGATGAGATAGACTGTAAAGAAATTAGAAGTGATGGAACGGAGAAGACAGTCTGTTTTGGGCAACATTGCTCTGGGAAAGAAAGCTACTAGAGGTTCCCCTGGGCTAGTGCTTCACGTGCGTTACAGACCCCAAGATCCAATTTGGATGTGGATAGAGACCTCTTCAAGGATTTTAATGAAATAAATTCTATTGGGAATTGTGTGATTATGGGACACTTTAACTTCCCACATAAAGATTGGAGGACAAGTGCTACTAACAACAGTAGGGCCCAGATTTTCCTGGATGTGATAGCTGACAAATTTCTTCACCAAACAGTCACTGAACCAACAAGATGTGATGCCATTTTAGATTTGGTATTGATGTGTAATGAGGACCTCATAGAAGAACTGATTGTAGGGGACAACCTTGGTTCGAATGGTCATGAGCTAATTCAGTTTCAACTAAATGGGAGGATAAACAAAAACAGATCTGGAACTAGGGTCCTTGACTTCAAAGGGGCTAATTAAAAAAAAAAAGGGAATTGGTTAGGGAAGTGGACTGGACCAAAGAACTCCCAGATCTGAATGTGGAGGAGGTGTGGAACTACCTTAAGACAAAGTATCAGAAAATCTCTGAAGCCTGCATCGAAAGGAAGGGCAAAAAATTCATAGGGAAGGGTTGCAGGCTAACCTGGATGCAGCGGTGGCACCAGTGCCACAAGTGCGTGCCTGGGGGGGGCAAGCCATGGGGGGCGCCTGGCTGGTCATTGTGAGGGCGACCTTCAGCAGCACACCTGCGGGAGGTCAGCCGGTCCCGGGGATTTGGCAGCAATTTGGCGGTGGGTACGCCGAAGCCGTGGGACCAGTGGACTTTCCGCAGGCGTGCTGCCGAATCTGTGGGACCGGGAACTTCCTGCAGGCACGCTACCGAAGGCAGCCTGCCTGCTGTGCTTGGGGTGGCAAAAAAGCTAGAGCCGCCCCTGCCTGGATGAGCAAACATCTCAAACAAGTGCTTAAAAGAAACCAAACAGTTTACAAGGAATGGAAGATGGGATGGATCAGCAAGGAAAGCTACCTCTTGGAGGTCAGAAAGTGTAGAGAAAAAGTGAGAACTGCCAAAAGCCAAGCAGACTTGGACCTCACAAAGGGAATTAAAGCCAACAGTAAAAGCTTCTACCGCCATATAAATAAAAAGAAAACAAGGAAAGAAAGAGTGTAACCATTGAGGCTGGAGAGGAGATTAAAGAGAATCTAGGCATGGCCCAACACTTAAACAACTATATTGCATCAGTTTTTAATAAGGCTAATGAAGAGTTTAGAGGTAGTGGTAGGGCGGCTAATGGGAACAAGGACATGAAGGTAGAAATGACCATATCTGAGGTAGAAGTCAGACTCAAACAGCTTAATGGGATTAAACTGGGGGCCCCAGATACTCTCCATCCAAGAATATTAGAAACTGGCACATGAAATTGCAAGCCCAATAGCAAGTTTTTTTAATGAATTTTTTAACTCAGGGGTCATACCCTATGACAGGAGAATTGCTAATATCGTTCCTATTTTTAGGAAAGGGAAAAAATAACTGATCTGGGAAACTACAGGCCTTTTAGTTTGTCCTCAGTTGTATGCAAGGTCTTGGAACAAATTTTGAAAGAGAAAGTAGCTAAGGACATGGAGGTGATTGGTAAATGGGATAAAATACAACATGGTTTTACAAAAGGGAGTTCATGGCAAACCAGCTGGATCTCCTTCTTTGAGAATATAACTGATTTTATTTAGATAAAGAAAATGCAGTGGATTTAATCTACCTGGATTTCAGTAAGGCATTTGATACAGTTCCATATGAGAAATTATTAGTTAATTTGGAGAAGATGGAGATTAATATGAGAATTGAAAGGTGAATAAGGAACTAGTTAAAGTGGAGACTACAATGGGTCATATGGAAAGGCGAGGAGAGAGGTTATTAGTGGAGTTCCTCAGGGACTGGTCTTGGGACCAATCTTACTTAACATATTTATTACTGACCTTGGCACAAAAAGTGGGAGTGTGCTAATAAAATTTGCAGGGGACACAAAGTTGGGAGGTGTTGCCAAAACAGAGGAGGACTGGAATATCATACAAGATGATCTGGATGACCTTGTAAACTGCAGTAATAGAAATGGGGTGAAATTTAATAGTACGAAGTGCAAGGTCATGCATTTAGCGACTAAAAACAAAAATTTTTGCTATAAGCTATCTGTTGGAAGTGACAGAGGAGGAGAAAGACCTGGGTATATTGGCCGATCACAGAATGACTATGAGCCACCAATGTGACGTGGCCATGAAAAAGGCTAATGCTAGTTCTTGGATGCATCAGGTGAGGCAATTCTAGAAGAGATAGGGAAGTGTTAGTACCATTGTTCAAGGCACTGGTGAAACCTCATCTGGAATACTGTTTGCAGCTTGGGTCTCCTATGTTTAATAAAGATGAATTCAAACTGGAACAGGTGCAGAGATGGGCTACTAGGACGATCTGAGGAATAGAAAACCTATCCTATGAGAGGAGACTCAAAGAGCTTGGCTTGTTTAGACTAAGCAAAAGGAAGCTGAGGGGAGATATGATTGCTCTCTATAAAAACATCAGAGGGATAAATAAAAGGAAAAGAGAGGAGTTATTTAAGATAAGCACCAATGTGGACACAAGAACAAATGGATATAAACTGGCCATCAACAAGTTTCGGCTTGAAATTAGACAAAGGTTTCTAATAATCAGAGGAGTGAAGTTCTGGAACAGCCTTTCTAGGGGAGAAATGGGGGTAAAAAACCCTGACTGCCTTCAACGCTGAGCTTGATAAGTTTATGCAGCGGATGGTATGATGATACAGCCTACAGTAGCATGTAACTGATCTGAGACTGCTAGCAGCAAATATCTCTAATGGCCAGTGATGGGACACTAGATGGGGAGGGTTCTGAGTTATTACAGATAATTCTTTCCCAGGTGTCTAGCTGGTGGATCTTGCCCACATACTCAGAGTCTAACTCAGGGATCAACAACCTTTGGATTGAGAGACTGAAGAGACAGATTTTCAAAAGAGCTCAACTCCCAGTTAAGGCTAAGTGAAGACGACAGATTTTCAGAATTGCTGAGCATCCAGCAGCTTCCATTGTCCTCAGTGTTTTAAAAATGTGAACAAACTCTACTGCTGGGGCATTCTCAACTCTCTGAGTTTTCGCAGCTAATCAGATCAACAGGGAGATTGGGGAAATGGTTGATTGGGACACTTCAAACTAGAGTGAGAAAGTCACTAGAAAATATACTGCAGCAAACTATTTTGCACTGCCAGCAAAATGAACTAGATGACCTAATAGGGTTTGTCCATCTCTGATTCCTATGGACTTGATTATCCCCTGGGCTACATGCTAGTGCAGGGCAGTAAGCAGGAGAGAGAATCCCTTTATGCACCTGCATAGGCTACTCAAACCTCAAATCCAGCTCCACAGTGGTAGATGGGCCACAGCAGCTGTTACTCTCCTTCTACTGAGCAGGTACATGAGGAGTGGGCAGGGAAGGATGACACGGGCAGGGAACCTTGGCTCTAACACCTCACTATGCCACCCCGAAAAGCTGAACCTGGGTGGAGAGGATATATTTGCAGTTAGTATGGCGTAGCAACAATTGACTCCCTTCCCACAACTCCCCAGGAACAAGGTGGAAGCACAGCGGGAATCTTTCCCAGTACTGCTCCACATTTCTCTGTATACTCAGGACTGGTGACAAAGTCCCAGTGCAGCCCTATGATTCTTAAAAGTCCTCATTTCTATTCTGAGTGATATGAAGTGGTCTGCGTGATATGAAGTGGTTAGAAAAGCGATCTGAGTGATATAAAGTGGTTAGAAAAGCGATAGGAATAGACAACTTGTTCTGTAGCAGGTTCTTTATAAAGTGCCCAGTCCTTTATTCCTTACTCACTCATTTTGCTCCGCTGGTGTTCCGTGATTCATATTCCATAATGTGATTTTAGCCTCTTTCCTTCTCTCTGAATTGATGTTTCTTTCCATTGCTGTTAGCTATCATGTTATTCAAATTCAAAACATTATTATATTTCTCCCTTGTTTTTATGACCAAAACTTATTAACATCCTGACTTCAACTCCTTCTACTTTTCAGTAACCTTAAAGTGTACCCAAATGCCTCCAAGCTTTAAGAGGGAAAAGAAAGCCATACGATTAGTTTACAAAGGGAAGGCAGCTTATAGCCTTCCTTTTTTAAACCCAGAATCATAATTTTTACACCTTCACATTTTTATACAAAATACTGTAAAACCCTCTTTCTAGTGCACATATTCTTGGTTAGTGCCTCCCTCCTACCCCCCACTACCACCACCTCCATAACCCTCATTATGGCATTTTCTCCTATAAAAATTTCACTCTGATACTATGACCATTACAAGATATTTCCATCTCATTATATGGCCAGCTTTTAAAAGCTATTTTAATCAATTAATCTAGTGTAAATGGCTGGAAGTATAATCTAGGATCATAAATCACATGACATAGTATATTTCTGGGTCCAGTAGGATGGATTTTATAAGTCGCTGGTACTCATAAAAAGATGGGGCCCTACCTAGGGCACTTTGTGAAATAGCCACAATCTTGTGGTTTTAAAATATTGACCTTGATAGTATATGAAGGTGGGTCACAAAAGAATTCTCTGACATTTCTAAGAACTGAAATTGTAATAATTTATTATGGAATTTATAAACCAGTGTCTCAGTCGGCTCTCCAGCCACATAGTCTGGACAAACTGGAGAAATGTAGGATGACGTAAGTAGGATGAAATTCAGTAAGGACATATGCAAAGTACTTCACTTAGGAAGGAACAATCAGTTGCACACATACAAAATTGGAAGTCACTGCCTAGGAAGGAGGACTGTGGAAAGGGATCTGGGGGTCATAGTGGATCACAAGCTACTTATGAGTCAACAATGTGTTGTTGTTTTGTAACACTGTTGCAAAAAAGCAAAAATCATTCTGGGATGTAAAAGAAGGAGTGTTATAAGCAAGAGATAAGATGTAATTCTTCCACTCTGCTGCACGCTGATCAGACCTCAATTGGACTACTGTGTCCTGTTCGGGGCGCCACATCTCAGGAAAGATGTAGACAAATTGGAGAAAGTCCAGGGAAGAGCAAAAAAAATGATTACAGGTCTAGAAAACATGACCTATGAGGGAAGATTGAAAAAAATGGGTTTGTTTAGTCTGGAGAAGTGAAGATTGAAAGGGGACATAACAGTTTTCAAGTACATAAAAGGTTGTTACAAGGAGGAGGGAGAAAATATTTTCTCCTTAATCTTTGAGGATAGGACTAGAAGCAATGGGCTTAAATTGCGGCAAGGGTGGTTTAGGTTGGATGTTAGGAAAAACTTCCTGTCAGGGTAGTTAAGCACTGGAATAAATTGCCTAGTGAGGTTGTGGAAACTCCATCATTGGAGATTTTTAAGAGCGGGTTACATAAACATCCATCAGGGATAGTCTAGTCTTAGTCCTGCCATGAGTGAAGGAGACTGGACTAGATGACTTCTCGAGATTCATAGATTCATAGACTTAAGGTCAGAAGGGACCATTATGGTCATCTAGTCTGACCTCCTGCACAATGCAGGCCACAGAATCTCACCCACCCACTCCTGGAACAAACCCTAACCTATGTCTGAGTTATTGAAGTCCTCAAATTGTGGGTTAAAGACCTCAAGGTGCAGAGAATCCTCCAGCAAGTGACCCGTGCCCCATGCTGTGGAGGAAGGCAAAAAACCTCCAGGGCCTCTGCCAATCTTCCCTGGAGGAAAATTCTTTCCCGACCCCAAATATGACGATCAGTTAAACCCTGAGTATGTGGGCAAGACTCACCAGCCAGCACCCAGGAAAGAATTCTCTGTAGTAACTCAGATCCCACCCCATCTAACATCCCATTGGGCATCCCTTCCAGTCCCACGATTCTATGATTCTATGGATTCCTTAAAATAAAAAAGTAACAAGGTTTATAACCTTTGATTACCTACAGTACACACAGACCAAATGAAAAGAGTTTGGGTGCATGTTAAATAGGATGTGTGAGAATTCGTGAGCAGTCCTATGGCTACTGTTTATGCTGTGCTAACCTGTACCAAAGTAGGAAACAAATACTTAGGGCCAGACATCAGGTGATATAAAGCAGCACAGTTCCATTGAAATGGATGGAGCCATGCCTATTTTCATGAGCTGAGAATTTCTGGAAGGTTGAAATTACAGCCTTTGCCTAGTGGCTCATAGGTCCTTTATAAATTTGACAGGTGGGTAGAGTTCATTTGGGATTTGTGACTTCAGAGTTAGAAACAGTCTGTTTAGCTTTTCCATGTTATATATTAATCTCCCTTTTGGCTAAGCACTTGCACACAACTCTTCTATTATTTCTGATGTTCTTCGTGCTGTTATGAGAGTATTTTGGCCTCTCCTACTGCTCCTACCAACTCAAATAATCTGTATTATTTAATGAATTTACATTTTGGATATGCCTCTCACACTTGTGCTACAGTGCAGAGAAAACAGCTTAAACAAATACAAAATGCACTGATAATATCTGGTCAATAGAAATTAAATCCTAACAAGACGAATGGACAAATTTGAGAGAGTCCAGCGGAGGGCAACGAAAATGATTAGGGGGGCTGGGACACATGACTTATGAGGAGAGGCTGAGGGAACTTGGCTTATTTAGTCCGCACAAGAGAAGAGGGAGAGGGGATTTGATAGCAGCCTTCAACTATCTGAAGGGGGGTTCCAAAGAAGATGGAGCTAGGCTGTTTTCAGTGGTGGCAGATGACAGAACAAGGAGAAATGGTCTCAAGTTGCAGTGGCGGAGGTCTAGGTTAGATATTAGGAAACAATTTCACTAGGAGGGTGGTGAAGCACTGGAATGGGTTACCTAGGGAGGTGGTGGAATCTCCTTCCTCAGAGGTTTTTAAGGCCCGGTTTGACAAAGTCCTGGCTGGGATGATTTAGTTGGGGTTGGTCCTGATTTGAGCAGAGGGTTGGACTAGATGACCTCCTGAGATCTCTTCCAACCCTAATCTTCTATGATTCTATGAAGACAGAACTCCTAAAATACTCTTCTTGGCCACTAGCAGAGTATCTGTCCTGAAGGTCACCAAATTTCGGCTCTAGGAAATCAAGGCAATACGTGATTTAATTGAGAATGCCTTGTTGCCAGCCTCCTCCAATTGATGTCAAAGCACTTAGATGATCTCAGTTGCTATGGTATCAGAAGGGACAGACAAATTATATTTAGTGCATTCTCACTAGAACTATAGGTGTTAAAAATGGGGAAGTCTTAGGAATGTAAACCCAGCAATTTCAAACTATGAATGGAAAGATGCAAGATTTAAAACAAAACCAATGATGCTATATTTTTGGGGTATGGTATCTTCAGTTTAGCAGCATCTGAAAGCTCATAGTGCATATTTCATGAAAGATACACATACAATTTTCATTTTTGCTTCAAAAGTGGTGAATTGCAAAAGGCAACATCATACCATATCATAAACAAAAGCAGAGACAATTTGTTACAGGCTTTCTGTATTTGCACAAGTTCAAGCAGCAGCTGTAAGTCAAAAATATAGCTTATTAGGAACAGTGTTTGAGAAGGGCCACATGCTTACACCAAATCAGATTTAAAGTATCCAGATTAATTTTTTTGGCAGTTAGAATACAGTTCCTTCCAAACCTGTCTATGATTTATTTGGTATTCAAGATGTATAACCAGAATAGGTTATATGAGTACTCCATAGATTAGTTACATTATATAGTAATAGTACAAGTTAATTAGACCTTCACTACAGGATAATGCGACAATGCCACAGTGTAGGGCAATCTTTGGGGTAACATGGACCTTCACTTTCAATATTAATATAATACACACACAAAAACCCAAATCAGATACTTGGACCCTTTTCCAGGTTATTTGCACTGCTCTGGTTCTTCAGCAGGCAGTGCAAAGCATCCAGAAAGCTATTGTGAACTAGGGGAATCCTCAGCTGTCATAAAGCCAGCTCTATGCGATGCCCCCAACCACCACTGGCACCACAATGTTCCAGGCTGTGGCCAGGGTGAGAGGGGACAGAACTAGATAATATTATGCGACAACAATCCACAGCCAATAAAGCAATCCCCAAGTAAGTTTTCTTGCCACTGTTAGAGCAGCCCATATGCTGCTCTAAATTTTGCAGTGGCCATTGTGGTCCCCAGGTAGTCCCACAATTTGGGGAGCAAAAATATGGCTTACCATAACCTTTCCTTTCCCCATCTTGAATCCAGCACTAAGCACAGTTCCAGCAGCTGGGTATCTAGCTCAACATGTCCAAAGCACAACTATGTTTTCTTATCAAACTACACTTCTGGGTGCTGGAATCAGAAATACTCATGTCATTAGCCTTGCATTAGACATGATGCACCTGATTCTTATCTAGACCTGGTCTACAAAGGTATAACTCCACTGGCTTCACTTCAGTTACTCCTGATTTGTAGTACTGTAGGAGAGAGCAGAATCAGGTCCAATATCTATGAGAATTAGATTCCTAATTCCTTCATTTGCTTTTGAAAATCCCAAGCTAAATTCCTCAAAACTGCAACTCTGTCAATTCACAATATAGATCAAATAAAATATATATACCAGTCAAATCATTTGTGTCTCTTTCTACTTCATGACACCTACAGTTCAAGGTATAATCAGAAATCTACTCATAGAAGATCCTGGTCATACAAGCAGATTGCTTTAAAAATATGTATAATCTATCTATTATACAGCAAATGTTATATTTGGCAGCAGCTCATCATTTGCCATTACCCACATGTTCTATCATTGTTGAATTGGACATAAAGATGGTTCCTGTTCAAAATATCAGGATGGCATCCAACATATAAATGAAATTTCCTGGAAATGACTATACTTCACTAATTTTAATGATTTTGCTTGAAAGCACATACAAAAGGTTTCACTGTGGAATAATTGTGTAAACTACATTGTTCCCAGTGATATGAAGAAGAAGAACAAATAACCACAGTTTCCTCTCTCTCTCTCTCTCTCTCTTTCTCTCTGTGCACAGGTAGTGATCACAGGGTTAGACCTCTTTAGAGCACAGGATGTATTAGTTCCACACATATCCTGCTATTGGTCTTTCAGAAACTCCCATTGATTTCTATGGGAAATCCAAGTGAAGCACAATTAACCTGTTCCAAAGCTCTTTTAATGGATTTCAGTGGGTTTTGGATTGGGCCAGTGGAAGAAGATGGCCACTATAGCATGTCAGTTTCCTGGGGTCATCTTTAACAGATGCACTTCTGGATTCCTTACATTTGTCCATTGCTTCTGAGTGGGATATCGGGTAACATTTTCATAACAGAGTAAGTGATGTATGAGTTTATGTCCCAATTTCAAAGGTAATTTAGTCTCATAAGTGCTTGAGTCACTTTTAAAAATGGCATAATCTCAATATCAGAGGGGTAGCCGTGTTAGTCTGGATCTGTAAAAAGCGACAGAGTCCGGTGGCACCTTAAAGACTAACAGACGCTTCTGAAAAATGTACTCAGGCTCTTTGTGCAAGCTACACCACCAACATTGTGCACATTTTCTACTCCACTTGAAAGATTAATACATGTCACAGATTAAAAGAGTCCCAAGTAGGGTTGGCTGGAAAACCACAATTCTATTTCGCAAAAAAATTCATGGTTTCAACATTTGTTTTCACTGAACAAAACTGGTACCTTTCATTTTTTTTGTATGTTGTGTGTGGACTTTAAAAAACACTAGAGACACCAACCCCAGACTAGCCAAGAGCCCAGTGAATGAGACACAGCATGCACCTGAACTGAATTTCCACATGCGAGGAGAAGGCCTTATCTACTGGGTTATTAGCCACTGCGGTGGAGTGTACTCCCTATATGGGCTCTGAGAAGGCTGAGATAGGCCAGGTGGGCCCAATCAGCCAATTAGGCTGCAAGTTGGGAGAATTAAGGGTGGGAAGAAAGCCCTAATTAGGAGGAAACTCACCTGAGCAGAGGTGGGCTAGGTTAGTATAAACCCAGGAAAACGAGGGAACCCAGGGAAAGAATAGGACCTTGACAGCCTTGCCTGGAGGGAAGGGCATATCCTGAAGAGAGCAGGATGGAGAAGAGAGTTTGTGGGATAGAAGGAAGGTTAGGGAGTATGCAGCAAGGCTGCGGTCTAACCAGATCTTGGCTGTGTGTTGTAGTGTCCCTGAGCTGGAACCCAGAGTAGAGGGTAGGCCCAGGTTCCCCTACCTGCCACCGGGGAAATGGCACTGGTGGAGCAGTGAACTGGAAGATTGCCTAAATCACTGTGGGCATGTCAGAGGCTTTGAAGGACTATATCCCAGAAAGGGGGAATGCTGAGTGACCTGCCAGAGGGCCGAGTGACGAAGAGGTGGCAGCATCTCCTGGAGCGAAAGAGGGGCTGTGGACTGAGAGTGAGAGACAGGAAGATGGTGTGCCATCGCAGGATGGGGTGTCGACCTCCCAGAGATAATCCCCAGAATGGCCAGGAGGAGGCATCATTCAAGCTTTGAGTGGAGCACTCCATCACAGCCATGCATATGCTCCTCCTTCCCAATGACTTTTTTTGTTAAAACCAATACTTTCCCACAAAACATATTCATTGTGATGAACTGGCATTTTTCCACAGAAAAAAGTAACTCAAATTTTTTTCAACAAACTTTAGTCCCAAAGATCCAAGGAAATTCCTTGCTAACAAAACACTCCAAGACTTGCAAAACACTCACTGAATGCTGAGTACTTTAAATAGCAAGACATAACATTGTTGTAAAATTACCACATTGCTCAGGTAAATAACGAGAAGCAGGAAGCAGTAGCACTCCACTTACACGTTCTGAGGAGGGTTACTTGGCTGCATCCTGTGAATTCTGTGTTTAAATCCCCCAATGCATCATGCAGACTGAAAAACAGGATTGAGGGAACTCATGCTGAGGGTTTGCAGCAAGAATAATTTCCAGTGTGGCGTAGTCGGAGGGCAGGGTTTCTAAATCCATGACTGTGCCTACACCTGCCATCCTCCATGCAAGGGGGCTGGGGTCTTGTACTGGGGCTACTACTGCTCTGAGGCTGCAGTGGAGATCACAGACCAGCTCTGCCCCTGCACTGCTGTCATGAGAGGGGATTCTTCCCACCGCCACTTCTCCCACCAGCCCGGAGCATCTACAGTATCTCCAGGACTCAGGGTGCTAATTCAGACTGTGCATTCGTTTGACAATTTGGCCCTTCAGTGAGACTATTTGGCTGATTATTCTTTCATATGGCAGACATCACTTTCACACGTCAGCTATTTATTTATACTTTGACAGCTGACTGGAAGGAATGGCTGTATGGTAAAACAGAGCAGTGTCTGTTGATCTACGATGGCTAAGAGATATGTAGTGCGATAAGGACACAATTTATGTACCATGGTGTGACTCTCATGCCCATTTTAGATTGGGTTCAATAAAGTTTACACCAGTGTGAGAAGAGAATCAGGCCCTATATAATCTACTACATTTATTTTAAGGGTGTGGGGGAGAATCATATCCCTTGGAATTTCATTGATTTCACATCTTTTGTTATAATTTCCCTCATTTCATTGTGTACGTTTCTTCTGCGCGAAATATGCATGATCCCCTTTTTATCACTGATACTTTAAAAAAATAATCTTAAGGTTAAACAAACAAAGTTTAAACAAACTTAAAAAGTGTGGCCCGTTCAAGTCAATGGGAGTTCTGTCTGAGTTAGGCTACAGGATCAGGCCTATTATGGGAAAGAATCCTGTTTCAGCAGCACAGTTGTCTTTAATCGCATAATTGTTATGTTATAGACATTGATTTATGGAGTGCTCAACTATAGAACTCAGGTTGTATGATATATAACCATGGTTTTTATCTCAAAGTATAATTTGGATATAGATATCTAATTAAGTGGGAATCCCTGTAATGCACTCTGGTGACAGATAACTAGACATTATCCTCCCATTTAGGGTTAATGGCATATTACCAATACAATTAGTATGTTATTTTCATAAAACACAGCATTTGGTGGACAGTGTGTGTTTTGTGTTCTGTCTCTTTGAAGGCGTGAGGCCATAGTCTGCACCTTATGATGACATTCCATGTTGAAATGTTAAAATAAACAATGTCATAAAAGATTCATGCAATGATTTAATTTTTTGCCTTCAGGTAAAGTGCAAGGTCTTCCTGTGCGCACAGATGATACTGCAGCATTTTAAATACATGTATATTGAAATGAGAACGTGCATACAGATATTAGTTCCATGGACAATTGCTGTAAGTGCTCTGACCCCAAAAGGTAAAGCATTAGGAACACCATGAGAGCCACATACGATACTAAGAATAGTGCCTCCAAGCAGAAACTACCCTTTTCATTGTATTGCTTCAATTTCATCCAATACCCTTTAGTGTAATCAGTTATGACAGTGGTTTAATCTCATTTTTATAGTATTTATATTTATAAATAATATAAATAATCATAAACTACACTAACGTCACCAATGTGAAAGTACAATTAGTCAGTGACTTCTTTCTCTAGTGCAAGTGGAAATGAGATGAGTAACTCTGTACTATTTTTGATGGGTATAATAACCTACAACTATAAGTGAACCTGTGTTTGGGTTGAAATTATGAGGTTGAAATATTGAAGAAAATAAAGTCATTAATGTGAAGGGCTGCTAGAGGTGAATATTGATTCTATTTCTACTTAAAAAAAGCTTTGCAGTAACAAGTAATCCAAATGTTACTCACAGAAAACTGCAAATGCAAATGAAACTTGCTAATGACATAAAGTTGGTGCACTAAAAATATCCTCATTTAGCAGGTTCTTTTTTTAATGAGATCTCTATTAAATTTGTTTTAACAGGTCCATTCAATTCTCGTGGCAAGCCTATTGCAATTTACCTTTTTCTCCTCAAGAATTGTATTGGTTCAGTTAACACACGCAAATGGCTATTTCCTCACTACTTAGTTTCTGACACAGTTACCTATTTTGCACATGCAATCACAATACATGCCAGTTACAAATACAGAACTATTATTGGTGGATGTGAAAGTTTTATGTCAGTGAGTTCCTGAATCCGCCACACATCCTACTTCTCTCTCCTCTGTGCAGAAGATGAGAACAGAGAGGAGAAGTAGCCAGGTACCAGAACTGGTGTTCTCCCAAAGAAAGTGTTTTACTTCTTGGAGATTTGGGGTGAGGAGGTTGTTGGGCAGCTTGACCTCCCCCGTGCCTCAATGAATCTTTGCCTGATGGGCTTTGCCTGTGTTCTGGCTGACAGAAGAGCAGTTAGACATTTGCATTATTTAAGGGATGCTTGGTCTCGTTATGAATCTTAGTGGTAGGTGAGTAGAAGCAAGCAATGGCAATCTGTGTTTTCCAGTATCAAGGAGGCACTGGGCACATGGGATAATTATCAACTAATATCATCCTCAAGAGCCTGAGGGATGGATCCCATGTCTCTGTCTTACAGGCGGGGCATGAGTTGTTGCAACAATGTAGTGTCTACATGGCCACCACTGACGGGGAATTCCCCCTTCAGGATACCAGAACCACTTAGCAGGTGTGCAGTCAGCCTCAATAGGAAACTGTAACAACAGTTTGCAATACCTCCCTTTGAATCCCGCTGAAATTACAGCAAGAACCTTATTTTTTTATTCAATTGCCCTTCACCTCTCCCTATTCCTTCCTACTAACTTGATTATTCCATATTAACAAACCTCATTGGACTGCTGCTGCCAGGCCTGGTTTCTCTGTCCAATCTATCAATTATGGTGGTATTGAAGTGTCACTGGCACTAGTTTAGTCTATGGAGTAGCTCAGTATACATCCAGTTATGGCTTAGACTATGCCTCAGACATTTTAGACTGATCAACAAGGCCTCTCAGCAACTCCATGGGGACAGTCATAGGACAGGCTTCCTGCAGCTCTGCATCTCCCTGGAGCAGCATTACAACTGCAATATATCTCTTGTGACGACTCCTTCATTGGGGTGAAAGGTCATTTATCAAGGTATCCTATTTAAAACAATTTAGCATATTAAATTACACGAATGTAACTAAAAACCTGTACTGTGTTGCCCAATAAAAGCATCTGACCAAAAGGCACTCAAAATCGGCCCTGATTCAAGTTAAACCTATATTAATGAATCAGTGGTTTGCATGAATTTTGTTTGTCAGCCAAATTTCTAACTATTCACCATTAAGATCCACAATTTCACTTTGTGGGTGCTTCTTCTAGTTTGCTTGGGAGAATTCAAGTAGAGAAAGTCATCCATTATTTTATGGCTACTAATTCAATTTCCTGTTTAGATGAATCCAAACCTTGCCTCTAGGTTCCCAATGAGATTTGACCACAAAGAATCCTTTCAAACATAAGCGTTGTGTATGCATGCAAATAAATACTGACAAGAGCCCAAGGATTTGCATAGGTCTACACAGCAAAAGTGTGATTCTTGATATTGAAAATTCTCCCAAATTCCACCATCTACATCTATAGAACATTGTTGGCTAAACTTTCTGCTTCAACTTCAGCTCTGCCTGCCTCCCTAAGCCACATATAGCATTAGTGAATACATTAGGTAGCCCTGTGACATTAGTTTTATAAGAATGGGGTAGTAAATCTGACAGGCATTTAGACAGCTACAGCGCAAGGTAGAATTGCCTGAAATACATTGTCCAAGAACAAATATAAACCAAAGACTGCCTCCCGACACCCTCTCTCCAGTTACCTAGAATACATTGTCTTCTAAGGGCTGAAGCCCTTAGCACTGGTAGCATAGGGAGATTTATGTACCTAATTGTTTTTGATGGTGTACTATGTGGATAGGGAGAACTACATTATAATAATAGCACTTAGCTTATCTGCATCAATTGACCTGAAAATGCTTTATAAAGGAGATTGATATAATTATCTCCATTTTACAGATTGGAAAACTGAGTCTCAGAGTGGTGAAGGTCACCCAGCAGGCCAGTAACAGATTTAGGAATAGAACCCAGGTCTCTTGAATCCCATCTATAAAGCCACACTGGCTCGCAAATAAAATGTTTTGATACTGCAGGTGTCTCCTAGAATGAGGAGAATAATATCCACTGCTGAGAGAGAGCTCATCAACCTGAACGACACGTTTTCCTCTGGAGTTTATTAGCTCCACTCCTTTACCGGAAAGAAAGGGCTACTTCTGTCAGCTGAGACAGCTGTTGAATGGACTAGCCTTCTGATAAGGATTTTCCATAATGCAGGTAGGCACAGATTATTACTGCTGGAGTGGGCCCAAAGTTAGGACATGCTATTCATTTTTCCAGGTTAAAAATGGATTGGAACTAAATGAATTACAAGGTTAATATAGATGGTACATACTAAGTAAGGCTCACACCCTGGGAAAGCATCACCCTGGATTTTCATCACAGTTGTGTCAAACGTAATGTGCAACAAAATTATGACGAAGGCTAGCTAGGTGACAAATCTATGTGAGTGACTGTGACCAGGAGGCAATAGCAACGAACACAGTGAAACACAGGCCACACAAAAAATGTATGTTGCTAAACTCGGTGGGCTAGATAGTGGTTTTGGCCATGCCATGCAGAAGCATAAGGGGAGGAAGAACCCCACTTGTATCCTTGCCTGGGTTTCCTGACCTTTGTTCTGGGCATGCAGGTGTACGCAGGCACTGTGCGCCTGCTATTCCTCATCTCCACAACAGGTGAGCAGGGAGGGGCAGATTCTTGATTCCATCCCTAACCAACCTGCTTGCACAGCTGAGCTTCGTGGAGCATGTCGTAATTTGCCAGCTGCAAATTGCTAGGAGCGCCCCTAAACAAACACACATACATATAGTGTGCGTTGAATACAAATGTATTCAAATATATACAAAAAATCTAAATCTAATCTATGTGTTTAGGAGTACTTGTGGCACCTTAGAGACATGAAATAAATTTGTTAGTCTCTAAGGTGCCACAAGTACTCCTGTTCTTTTTGCGGATACAGACTAACACAGCTGCTACTCTGAAACATGTGTTTAGGGTGCTCATACCTAGAATGGTGATCATTTAAAAAGTCAGCATTTGCTGGTGTTTACGACACAGTGGTATATGAGATGACCATACTTTTCTCTTCTACTTAGAAGAAGAGAGATTATTCTATGGTAGCTGTGTAGAGAGTATATGATGAATTTTTAATATCTTCTGTTAAATCTATAGGTTGCTAATGCAGCCACCAGCATACTATAACGTATGTGATACGCACACACCTTAATGAGCTTTTATATACCATCTACTACAATACATAGGATAACATTCAGTTTGACCTTTTAAATGAATCTTTGCTTAGCACAAGGTAAGCTGTTTTAGACAAGGAAAAAGTCTAAACATCAGTCACCTTTTGGATTCATTGCAGTAGCCTGATACTGTCAAACATGTGTTATAATCACATAACTTTGCTACAAAAGGTTTCCACTGGACAACGTTTCACTGGCATTTCAATTTATAGTTTAACCATATCATTGTTTAGGTAATCCAGGGACACAGACACACCTTGACACAAGGACCCCTGGGCCTCTACCCCTCATTTGCAATGGTAATGGCAGGGAGCTCCATTCTCTGCACTAAGCAGCAGGGTCCACTCTCTCCCTGAAAACAACGGGGACGGTGTCAGGATTTGCCTTTCCTCCACCGCTTTCTCAAGCAGGAATAGCATCAGGGGATCCTTGTCATTAGTTACCCCAGCATCCAGGTGCATTTGCTGGGCTGAGCCCACTGCACTCTTCACCGTCTGCAACACGTGAAGGCCTCTCTGAAGGTGGTGTTAATGCGGCCCTCACAGAGCAATGGGGCTTGGAGTTAACTGAAGCAGCTCCCACTTATTACGGCTATTGTTTCAATCTGTCTGCAAACTCAGGCAGATGTCTCAGCACTGGTTATAGTCTGGTAACAGTGTCAAGCTTTTCTTTACAACCATGAAAATTAGAAATGTATGTCTCATATAGAATTAACTATTATTCATAACTGACGGGGAGGAAAGACAATGGAGGAGGTTTGTTTGTTTGATTTCAGTTTATCATTTATTTAAAAAATAATCATTCATCAAGCATTTAAAAACTAGGAGGATTTTTTAATGTATTTCTAATAGCTTTGGATGGCATTTAATATTTGCAAAGATTTATGCACATGCTTCACTTTACACATGTGAGTAAAACCATTGAAGCCAACAGGATGACTCACTTGTGTAATGTTAAATAATACCCAAGTCTATGGAGGTGCAAAGTCTTATTGTTCATCTACTATGAAACGTGGATGTTGGAAAGAGTTATTAATATCTAAAATATTATCCTCATGAATAAATGCATTAATTTATTGTTCCCTGTTGTCTATTTCTAAGTAGCTAATTTTTATTACAACCATAGTCATGTAGTTCAAAGTCTGTATTTTGTATCTTAAAAAAATTCCCACATTACATTATTTATTACATCCATAATTATCAGCACAGTACATCTGTAACATTTCTAATGAACCCTGAATACTTTAACATAGTGGATTTCTCTACCAACAAAATATTTCCATCCACTGTTCTTTTTGTTGCATCTTTAGCAATGATATATTCTGTAAAATTCCACCAGGGAAGAGTGATCACATTGTTTTACCCTGAAAACATTTGAGAGCTAAGAGCCCACACTTGCAGAATAATGCAAAGAAGGGACAAATCATGGCACTTCTGCTTTTTTCTTGCTAATAATTGCATAGGAACTGAAGGTTAGTGAGGGCAGTCTTCACTATCAGAGGATAACATTCTGTGTCACTGCAGAGTTTTAATAGACAATTCACATCTATGAATAGGAGCACATCTGTTCTACAGACCTGTATTATGCAGGTGCCTATTTCTCTTGTGTTTTTTGATTATACAGTAGATAATTAGTTAGACATGATTACCTGCAACCCCCGTTTGGACCACTTATCACATTATCAAAGGCTTTTGTTTCTAATTATGAAATATGAAACAAAGAAATTATATCTTTGTACCTACTATGCTGAAATGTGCGTTTTTTTGAAGAAATCGATGGGTCCTGATTCTCCTCTCACAACACCAGTATACACCAGTGTAACTCCATTGACTTCAGTGGAGTTACTTTTGTTTTACACCAATATATGAGGAGAATCAGGCCTTCTATTATCTTCTTTCTCATGCATTCTCATCTCTTTACATTTTAAGTTCACATAGTGCTCTGTATCCTAATTTAAATTTAGGATACCGTCTTTATGAACTAATTACAATCCAAACTCCATTACCATCTTTGTGTTGACAACTCACAGATTTACTTCTCTGCTCCAGACCTGACTCCTCCTGTCTCAAGTCAAATCTTGGCCTGTCTCTCTGACATCTTGTGGATATTTAGCCATCAGATGAAGCTCAACATCATTAAAACACAACACTTAATTTCTTCCCCTCTCACAACTGCTCTCACCACTTCCCTTCTCAATCACTGTGGACAACACTGCCATCTTGCCTATCAGTCAGGCTCATAATTTGGGTGTCATCCTGACTCAGGTCCTCACATCCATTCTATATCTAAATCTTGCAGATTCTTTCTGCATAACCTCTTTAAGGGCAGGTTTTCACTACCCGCCATATCGGCAGATAGAGATCGATCTATTGGGGATCAATTTATCACATCTCATCTAGATGCGGATAAATCGATCCCTGAACGTGCTCTCCGTCGACTCCAGCTCGCGAGAGGCAGAAGCGGAGTCAACGGGGGTGTGGCAGCGGTCGACTCGCCGCCATCCTCACAGCCAGGTAAGTCGACCTAAGATACGCCGACTTCAGCTACGCTATTCGTGTAGCTGAAGTTGTATATCTTAAGTCAACTCCCCCCCAAGTGTGGACCAGGTCTGAGATGAGTCCATCCACACAGGTAAAACTCTTGTCTAATCTAGCCTCATATCAGGTCTCCATTACTGCAGCACCTTTTCTCTGGCCTAGACAAAGGCAATCATATCCATTCAGAATGCTGCTGCAAAGATCATTCTCCTAGCCTCTCGCACCTCTCTTTGAATTCCTCTTCTGGCTCCCCCTCCTTTATCGCATGAAACATAAGTTGCTTGAATTCACTTTCAAGGACTGTTATCTCTCATCGCTATTGAAACATCGGCTCCTGCCTCCCATCGCTGCATGACACCAGCCTCCATTGCCCTTTTGCTAAATTTTCAAACAAGCACCTTTGTGCTTTCTTCCATGCTGCTCCTCACACTTGGGAGGAGCTCCCTGTAAACATCCGCCAAGCTATCTCATTATCCTCCTTCAAATTCCTCCTTAATATTCTCCTCTGTTGTAATGCCTACATAAAACAAAGAAACAAACAACAAACTTGACAATGGCAAGGCTACCCGTGTGCTGAGACCACTGCCTATCACGCTGACCAATATTATCTCATTGGTTCCTTGGACACCCCATGTCTACCTGTGTCCATCTGTTGTTTCTTGTATTATACTTAGACTGTAAGTTCCGTACCATCTTTTTGTTTTGTCTTTGTACAGTGCCCAGCACAATGGGATTCTGGTCCTTGATTAGTGCTCCTAGGTACTAGCAAATTGGAAGGAAAAAGTCAGAGGAGTTGCAAAAGTAATAAAGAACATTCCAGTTTCTAACAGGAAGACTGGAAAAGATTGAGCCACTTGATGAATAGCTGTAGCTTGGAATATGATGGGCATAATGTCTAGAGTAATTAAGTATTAACAGGCAGGCAAAAATGACAAGAATAAATGGATAAAATGGTAGTGTGATGGTGTTGACGGGGAGGTAACTATATAGCTTATGGAATTTCCTCCTTCCGCTTCCCCAATTCCTCAATATTCTTCTTTGCTAAGTCACAGGTTTCTTTACCAGATTTTGAGCAATAATTTATTATTGTTATACTGTCAGAGTAAATTCCACTATATGCCAGTCAAGTCTATAAATTCAATTAAAATGACAAGAATGACATGCATGGGTAACTTTTGTGCAAAAGGAGGGAGCTCTTAAATGAATTTTAATTCTGATACTTCTAGTGTGGGAAGGTGTTTTGGCAAGCACAGAAAAAATGGTGTTCCGGAGTTTTTTTCTCTGGAGACAGTTAACCAACAAAAGCTATAGCTGGGCTTGATTAACTCTGCATGTTTTTCTTGACCTCATTAACAAAGTCAGCTGATGGATTTCCAGATCAATTTGTATGCAAATGTAACAGAAATGAGGTTGTGGTATAACAACTGAGCTGTCTACCTTCCCAGATTCCTTTTTATATCATCTCATCCCACTCTATGCAAAAGTGAGCAATAAATGCAAGGTGAAGCATGCATGCATTACCAGTCTCTTGTAACAGACCCCTTACCAGATTATTGAAACATGACAGTTCACACTTCAGCCTCACAATATTTTTTGAAATCCAACTTATCAAATACTTTTCACAAATACTCACCCCTTTCCTGGTGGCTTATATACAATCATCTCTCCAATTCCTCATGCATTAGAGTGCACTGTTTTGTATTTTCTGGAGAGACTAATCGTTATATGCTTGTGAGCAATGTAGCCCTGGTGTCTCCTTTTTGCAAGAGCAGGTTTTGGACCTTGGTATTGAATACATGGTTTGGTGCAGGATTCATGAGGGAAGAAAACTAATACAGCAAAGTTTTAGAACCAGTAACCAGAAAGCAACAAGAAAATATTTACGATTAGACCCTGGGTGTAAATCAGAAAAGTTCCACTGACACCAAAGTTCTGCCAATATATAGGAATAAAACCTGAAGTTTTCCCTTTTCTCCTTCTTTCTCAGTCAATATTCACTCTGAAGATAATAAGAGCATTGATTCAACAAGGACTGAATTAAACGTGAGTAAGAACTGCAGGATTTGTCCTGTGGTATTTATTATAATATAACTAAACATCACTCTGCATTTTTAATGTGCTTAGGAAAATAATAAAAAAAGTGCTGTAATGTCACAAAGGGCTAATTGCTCATTCATAAATGCACACATAGCCCTATGATTCATCAGATTTGTCTAAACGCAGGTCTGTGAGGCCCAGACTACCACTCAGTTTCACCCCTGCAACCTCACTTATATTAACGAAAGAGATAATGGGGTAAATAAGGAGAGTGGGATTGGACAGGTATAACTGAGGGCAGAATGTTGTACTTAATGTCTTTTATTGATCGCTGCTTTAAAAAGCAAGCGCTTACACAATACCCACATTAGCAAAGCCTTTTACCAGCCAGACTAGTGACAAATATCCAGTGACTTTTTAAACGTTGATGGCTATATAGAATCTGCATATTGCTGGTGTTCTAGAAGAGATGCATATAGAAGTGCAGAATTTTAAAATGGCATAAACGTGACCTTTTAAACATGTAGGCCCAGCTTTTTAAAAATAAATTAGGTGTTGCTCCACTCGGCATTGCAAGGCCTAAATGACTAAGGGCTTGTCTATATGGTACATTAGCCCACACCAGATCGGTGCAAGTTCTAGTGCGCACTAGCATGTCACTCACCAAATGAGCCATGTGGACCCTGCTGGCATGCACTAAAACTTCCCTAGTGCGAATTAATGTAGGACTGTTTGAAACGAGATTATATTAATACGCATAAGGGAACTTTTAGTGTATGCCAGGAGGGCCCAGGCTGGTCAGTTAGTGCACAACACACTGGTGTGCAGTAGAATGTACATCCTTCTAGTGCAGACTAACACACTGGGTAGACAAGCCCTTAGATGGCTACGTCCTATTTTCAAATGTGACTTAAGCACTTAGGATCTCAAGTCTCACTGAAAGTCAAGGGTCCTTAGGCTCCTAAGAGCCTAAGTCACTTTTGAAAATGAGAAAATCCTAAGAAGAGCAACACCCATATAATTTAAAAAATCTGGGCCATAGACAATCACAGAAATTGCCTGCACAAATTATGAGTATGCAGTTCTGAAAATCTGGGTCACGGTAGTTTAGAAAAAGGAGCTATGGAAGACCTTCTTTTGTTGTACTATTGATCCACCACAGGAGACCTCCACAGTTGCTCCGAATGTATACACCCTCAGTTGACCCACTAAACTTAGAATATTGACCACTGTATTGGGAGTCGCTGGGAGTATGATCACCACCATGCAGAAGAATTACTTCTTGAGGACCAGTTTTTGATGGTGGCAATGAATAAAAAGATTTAAAGGTTTGGAGTGGGATAAATGTCTGAAATTTCAGATGCTTATCTTAACATATTTAGAAATTAGGCTGAAAATATCAATCGTTCAGGAAATGTCTAGTATTAGTTAAAAGACAAAAAACAAAGAGTAAAAACAGATGCTCAGTTTTCATCAGGGAAAGTGATTAATACTGGAATGGCCCAAATATCCATTCTTGGACAGAATTTTTTTTTAATATATATATTAGAGCAGAGAGGTTTTGGCCACAACTTTTTTCTTTTTTCTTTTCCCCCTGAAAAGTGCAGACTTGGGTTGACTGCAACATTTAACAAATGTGTGTCATTAAATTGATAAAACATATAAATTCTGAAATACTCATTGTTCCATTTCAACATTTCAAAATGAAACATTTTGACTTTTCAGCTTGAAATGACCTTTTGGTTCAAATGTTACTTCAATTTTAAGAGGGTAAAAAACCCTGAGAACAACAAAACATTTCATTTTGAGTTGAACACAGTGTTTTGGATGAGAGAAAATGGATTTTTTTAAAAAAATGTTTGGTTTGGCCAGTGAACCAAAAAAACCATTATTTACACACTTCTAATATTTATTAATGACATAAAGAAATGATTAAAAAATGAAGTGGCAAAATTTGCAGATGAGGCAAAATAATGTAAAGTAATCAAAACCAGAGCAGACTGAGGAGTTCCAGAGGGACCTAACACAGCTAGGCAGCCCAAGGACAAATTAAATGCACTGTTGATAAATATAGGGTAATATACATGTGAAAGGAACAATTTAGTCACATTGATGGATTATGAATTAAGTGTAGATACTAATTAAAAAGATGCGGTATCAAGGTACCCTCTCACCTTTAATATCATATTCAGTTATAGCCACCTAACTTAAAATGGATAAATCAGACATGGAGAAGGTCTAGAGAAGTGCACTGAAATTGATAAGAGGCATGGAAAGACTTCCATATGAGGAGAGATTGACTAGTTTAGGATTGTTTAGTGTAGATAAGAGGAAATGAATGAAGGGGACACTATCGAGGTATAACGAATGTTACAGAGATGTAAAGAACGCTATAAAGAAGGTCAGTTGGGTGCGCCTGTATACCCTTCTTGTAATACAGCAATGGGGTTGCCAAGGAAAATGATAGGGAACAGATTTAAAAATAAAAGGAAATACTTTTTTTTACACAACATAATTGTGAAATTCTCTGCCATGAGATGTCAGTGGCACCAATAACTTAGTAGGATTCAAGACAGGTTTAGAAATGTATAAGGATAATAAGATGCAAACAACAGGATGAAAATTAAGGAGTGGAAAACCCTCCTATTTCTGGGCATAAGCCAATTGCTAAATACCTAGTATTGGGAAGAAACTTCCTGTAGGGCCAGAATATTATATAACTGGCCATTAAGGGGTTTCTTGCAACTTCTTCTTCAGTGTCTTATACTTGACACTGTACCTGACAGGGCACTGGAGTAGACAGGTCATTATGCTGATCCAGTATAGCAATCACTAAGTTCCTAGGTACCAAGTTCTAACCAGCAGAAAAAATCTCTCTTGTCATTTTTATTTCTAATCCTGGCCAAAGCTAGAAAGTTCAGAGTTAAATTAAGCATGAATTTTAAAAAAGCAAACAGACCATTAATAAGACTTTTTAAAACTTTAGAAGTGGTTTGGGTTTCATTGAGGTCACTTCTTATTTTATTTGAACCAATTTAAACATCCTGATCAAATACATGAGTGGTGCTTCTGCATGGTGTGTAACCCAGAGCAGAATTTGGCACTTTCTGTTTACCCTTGTTCTTTGTAATTTACTATAAATATAAAACAATGTTTAAATAAAAATGTGGATACATTTTTCACTATAGGGTGAGAGTTTAGATAGTAACTTTTGTCACTTGGATTAAAGCCAAAGAAATGTCACTGTGTAGGTTAAGTGAAAACAATAAATAAATAAATAAAACCCACATCAAGCAGTGACACAGATAAAGGCTTTAGCAAAACGAGTGCATTAGCCGAGTATCCCAGAACCCACCATCACACGAGAAAGAGGAGGCTTGTCATTTTCAGAGTTGAATTCTTGTCAGCGTTGGTGTGGATTTATGAGCCAGTGCAATAATCCCTCATGATTATCTGTCCTGTTGTTTTCCATTACTGCTTCTTCAAGGAGGCTGTTTTGCTGTGTGCTCTTTCTGTCATGCTTTGCTGAAGTATAATTGACTGGAAGTCCATCTACACTTATGGTGCATTCATACACAAATTAATGGATGCCGGTAAAGTTGTACATCCATTAAGCAGAGCATTAGTTCTGATGTTATTTATTTATCTATCAAAGGTACCTTATTTCTCATAGCTTTCTGAAGGCTTGTTTACTAAGATCGTGCTTGAAGGATATTGCTGCTGTCAACGAATTTTAAACCTTATATGTAAAAGTTTGAAAAATGAGAACTCACATCAAATGTTGTTTGACATACAGTGATCACAAACAAAGGTTTTTGCCAAGTTTGTTTTCAGGTAATAATTGCAGTACAATAAAAACCTGGGTCTGATTATATCTTTTTTGCAAAAAAACGGAGGAAAAAAACACCGCACAGCAACAACAACAAAAACACTACAAAAAATAAAACCAGCTTATTTTACTGTGGATGAAATTAGAACTTAAATAGGATTTAAGCAGTGCCTGGGACTTATGCTACACAAAGGTGAATTCTAATTATTGTGTATTGGTGAGAAATGTTTTTCACAATACAAGTGTAAAATATACCTGGATTTTCAAAAGGTAGATCCATGAGTCCAACAAAATATTTCAGTTACTAACTAATGCCAATGTGGTATAAATTCAAGAGAGCTTTGGTTACATGAAATATCTGCCCCCGACTCTACCCTTTGCCAAATCCCTCAAACTTCTGTTTTACAAACGTCAAGTTTTGTAGTGAATTCTGAGGACAAAAGCTCATTCTTGTTTCAACTAGCACTAATACGTTGCTAATATGAACAACATTGATTTTATTTGCAAAGGAAATAATTAAATGAAAGTTAAAATATTAACTACAATAAGACAGGCAGTATATTTTCTAGTAGCAGATATTGAATCAGCATTTTCTACAGCAGTCCACCATTGTATACATAGTATTTTATTTCATTAACGGATTGTGGATAGGATTTAAAAGTGCATAAGGGACTTTAACAGTATGAATTCAATTGAAAATCCAATATATGTGATCCTAAATCACTTAAGCACTTTTGAAAATCCCACCCCATGAATCTGAACCAGGCTATTCAGATTTAAGTTTTCTTACTCTATATTTAACTCTTGAAAGCTATTACAGCATACCTGAAGCAATGATTATATAGTATTTTTAAACCTCTGTAGCTCCATCTGTTCATCTGACTTTTGTGAGTTTAATCTAGTCTCTAATATCAATTTTCAGAGGGGGTATGTAATTTTTTTAATAGAATCAAGAAAGTAAAGTAAGATTATCATTTTAAATTGGTATGATTCTTCCTTTGAGATTTAAACAGGTGTAAGTTTTCTATGGAAATCCTACTGGGTCAATCCAATTTTCCTACAGGCTTTGTGATGACGACAAAGATAGGGGAGGAATCCTAAAGTCCTTACTCCCTTTTTATTCAGTCTTTCCTTGGGTAAAACTTCTTTTATGTTAAATAAGACTTTTACCGGAATAAGGACTGAATGAAAACTGAACGCGGTCAGGTCCAGTGCATCTCCCGTGGAGAAAAGCAGGTTATAGTAATCTCATTACCAGCACATCATCACTAACATTATAGCCATTATAGCCATTATAACATTATATTTATAGCCAGAATTAGTAGTGAAGCCTATAGGTAAGGAGTAAACACTTTCAAAAATTCTTAGAGTGACTTAGAAGCCTAAGTCCTATTTTCAAAAGAAACTTAGGCCCAGATTTTTAAAAGTATTTAGGTGCCAGCTGTTAAGGGATTTTGGCTCCTAGGTGCCAGTTTGGCATTACAACGCTGAGCACAGCAATGCCTAAATACCATTAAAAGTCTGGGCCATAGGCTTTTAGATGCTATGATAAGAGTTGCTTAGATAAGATTTTTTTTTCCAGTTGCTTCTAACGTTGGCAGACTTCAGGCATTTGGGCTGAAATGTCCCATGCCTGGTCTCTGCCTCTGGATGACTTTTTTCTTTTTTTTTCTTTTATTTTAAATTTTAGAGTTAGGGAAAAATACGTTGTTTGACCCTCATTAAAAAATTCTTGCAACTGTTTCATTGAGAAGCTCCACAGGTGAGTTTATCTCTGGCACTTCTGTACTTAAGTGCGCAACTTTGCAACTTAATTGTTTTTTAAAAAAGGATGTTGTTCATTTATTTATTTATTTTTGCACATATCAGCTTTTTTTGTCACAAGCGTATTGACACTTTCACTCAGGGCAGAGGACTAGGACTAGTGCTTAACTATATTGATGCACACATGTATTCTCTGTTCATTAGAGATGGTTGTGGGGGGGGGAGGCAAAACACATGAGTTTCTTTAGTAGTATTCTTTTTTTCAAATTTTTAAAAAAGAAATGTCATTGAAATTTTGACTTTTGAAAAATATCAGTGGACACTACTGCTCACACTTGTGCGGGAGTGCAGCAGTTTAGCACATCTTGCTGTGTGCCATGCAAAGGCTTGCAGGCTCAAAACCTCAAAATGCAAATACTTAACACGACAACTTCAAGCTGCTGTTAGTTCAAATGATCATCTATGAATTAGCCATCACTAATTAGTAATTACTTATGTGTCTACCTTCAAAGTTGCTTCCTAAACAGCAGAATGACCCTTCTCTCTACCTCAATTGCTTGCTACTTATAAGCCACTCAAAGATAACTTACAGAATCTAGGCTTATACTGTATGGACAAGTCTGACCGTCTTATCTATAGATAAAAAATTCTAGAAAGTTCAATGTTTAGAAATATCAGCCTCTCTTATCAAATCCTAACCCCTCATATCAACTTGAAATATGTTACAGCACCAGGCATTTTACTACATATGCATCATGTTTATTGATAACTACAAGCTCAATGAATTGTCAGGAAAAGTATATTTCACACAAGCATGTAAGGCATTGAGAGTTTATAGCTGCTGTTCTCAGCTGAGTGGAGATATTTTAGCTTTACAATGCTTTTTCACATGCCTCAATAACAGTTTACTGCCAGTCCTCACTAGCCATGGATCAGAAATAGATACATAGACCTGGAACTAAAATAGACCTTGAGGCATTATTGTTTAACTGAAGAAATCTATTATAAAACAAAGTATTTATTGTTACAGACTCAAGGAATCATTCATAACTTAAGACCTGGAGACTAAGTTTGATATCTGTATGGGAGTGGTGTAGGGATGAGGTGCTTTTTAGGCATTCAGCACCCTGAATCCTACAGCCAAGAAGGACCTAGGAATGTAAAGGAGACTCTGAGTTCCCTTGCACCTCCTTAGGATCATAGATTATTAGGGTTGGAAGGGACCTCAGGAGATCATCTAGTTCAACCCCCTGCTCAAAGCAGGAATGATCCCCAACTGACCCCCTCAAGGATTGAACTCACAAGCCTAAGTTTAGGAGGCCAATGCTCAAACCACTGAGCTAGCCCTCCCCTCAAAGCTAGCCTGCCTTGCAAAACCCTGAAAAAAGAAAACCAACCTGATGATCAAATTGCAAGGACTGAAAGCTGGTCATGTTTTTTTTTTCTTAATGATCACAGGTTACTTACCTACAGCTATCTAATGCAGGCCTTTTGACTGTTGAAAAACATACTCATGGGCCTGTCCCTTGATGTTTCAAAGGGTCCCAGATCAGGATGCTGATTTTGGAGCGGTGCTAGCACTGATGCCACAGCAAGCTCTTTCTCAGTCTGCAGCTAAACTGGTTGCCTTGCTGAACAGTCAGTGTGATCGCTGGCTGCAAGCAGAGGCAGGTCACCAGCAGGAGAGGCAGCATGTTAAAATGGATTAAGAACGAGGGGGTTCTTGCATTCTAACCCCAGCTTTCACATGTATGGTTAAAGCTGGGCATTTTTTTTTTTTTCAAAAAATGCAGATTCAGGTTGACCAAAACATTTTGAAAATTGGGTTGAATTTGACTGAATTGTTTTGGTCGGGAAAAAAAAAAGCTTCTGAAAATATTAAAAACTTTTGGTATGGCTGGCAAACTGAAAAGTCAATTTACACAGCTCTACTCATAGTATCTGCATACCTTTTGTCAAGTCATAGGATAGTCTTCCTGCCTGAGTTCAAGACTCCTGGGTTCATTGCTGTTTTTGACACTAACATGCTGTGACATCTTGGACAGGTCATTGAAACTTTCAGTGCCCCATCTATTTAAAAAAAAAAAAAAGATAGCAATGCCAGCTTCACTAGTGTGTGTGTGTGTGTGTGATGTTTTCATTAATTACTATTTGTGTCCCAGGCTATCAGGGCCTTGCTATGGATTTACTCTTTTATCAGTTTGTTACAACCTTGCTAGGAGCTGCTAAAGTTATGCTGACTTTTTGGCAGATGTGGCTAATTAATTCCATGTGACATTCAAGGGATGTGAGAGTAGTTCTTTAAAGAAAGGGCAGTAGAGAGCAAATGCTGAAGAAGTCCTGAAGGGAAACCATACTGATCTCCAAGCTGAGGGAGATAGCTGAGGTTTGGACACTATTTCAGGATCTGTGTGCCCTGCTATGGATGGGGCAAGGACTTAGGCCATTCATGGTTCGTAAAATACTTGGAAAGTTTAGCATAAAAGATACTATGGCACTTTCATTAGTGTTTGCTGAACTCTGCCCTCACTGAAGTCAACAGGAGTTTTACCATTTACTTCAATGGGAGCAGAGTTGGTTCAATCCTGAGGACTTCTTTATGTCCCATGTGAAATATACACTTGCAAAATTTTGTTATTTAAGCAGCATCTTTTAAAAAAGTCCTGAATACTATCTGTTCATCTTGCTCTCTTCTCTCAGTTCCTAGCTCAGTTGTGACATGTTTAAGTAAACACATGGGTTATTCTCCCAGGTAACTCCTCATAAACATTGCAAAATATTAATGAAGGAGTTAAGAAAGCAAAAGGCACAAAAATCAACAGTCATTACATATTTAATTCACTGCTTTTTTCATTCTTTCCTCATTACAAATGTACTAAATGGCAATGTAATTATAACCTGAAGCACTTGGTAATTATATGCAAAGCACTACAACAGCAACGAAACACTAATGCTGGGAGAGAGAGAGAGAGAAAGAGACTGAAGGAAGCCAGAGTCAAAATAACCATTATTTGCTTGTATTTGTTGGTACCTCCTAAAATTGCTTGCTTCTGATATGTTCCCTGACCTGCAAATTACCTGCAAAAAATTCAGGTCAGGTGTACAGAACACAAATTAATGCCTGGAGATTACTTGCTGGGATTGTGCCAAGTATTGGTTCATCAGCATTCAGCACCATTGGAGAACAATACTGACTCATGAGAAGGAGTTGGAAAATCAGACAACAGAAAAAGGGGAAAAACAGACGGGAGACTTCCCTCTTAGAGTATGTTTACACTGCAATCAGACACCCATGGCTGGCTCAGGGGCTCACGGGACTTGGGCTGCAGGCCTGTTTAATTGCTGTGTAGACTTTGGACTCAGGCTACCGCCTGAGCTCTGGCACCCTCCCAACTCGCAGGGTCCTAGAGCCCGGACTCCAGCCTGAACCTGAACACCTACACCGCAATTACACAGCCCTTTATCCCAAGCTCAGCAAGCCTGAGTCAATTGGCACAGGCCAGCCGCAGGTTTTTAATGCAGCGTAGACATACCCCCTATCTATGTCCTTCCTCTAGCTCGTCTTAAATGGCTGGCATACACCACAGTTTGTTCTACAAATAGATCACTGTATATACTGTACCTATACAACCCCATTCTGTAGTACACTGGGACAGTTTTGGCCTGCCCCTATGGTTAATCAGCCAGCCACTGGAAGCTTCTTCTGGCATAGCGGGATCCTCAGATGGCATAGAACTGCTGTAACTGCTTGTATCCGTCACCTGGCTGCTGGCAAAAGGGGCACGGCTGGGACTCCCTTATAGCTAGCTGATCCCCAGATGCCAGAACGGCCCCTTGAGTATTTTGGCAACTGGCATAATCCTTCTGGGAACCAGGCCAGCATCAGGAGAGCCCCAGAATTAAGGGGATGCCAAGTGGTTTAAAGCTACATTTGTGTCCCTCATTATGAGGCTGCAATGAGTGATTTGCCCACAGACTTGGATCTAGCCTATGGAATCTGGCAAGGTGGGGTTTGACTTGAGCTTATTTTGTCTGCCCTGCTCAGGATCAGAAAGGTTTGGAAGGAAATACTGTGCAGTTACTGGTACAATTTTCAGATCAGTCACCTATGGCAAAGTGCTGGAAGGATGAGACTTCACTGAGACAGAGAACATGAAAAAAAATTGTGAATGACATGACAGGTTGCATTGGCAGCTTGCGATAATGAAATACAATCCCTACATACTACATCTAGACAAATATCCTATATGCCATAGACAAGTTGGCTAAACCAAGAGAAAGAAACATAGCTAGAAAAGAATTACTACCCCCACTGCCTCATTTGCTGTCTTCAGCAAGTTCTGAACTACTCCCTCTAAAATACATCAGTAAGCAAAAATAATAATAGTACCAATAATGAGAGACTAGTTTCAAGATTTATGAGCTAAATGCAGTAACTGAATCAAAGATCTGAACTGGCCACCTGTCCTACCACAGAACCGGGGATAGCTACTATCGTGAATGAGATAAATCAAGGAATTAGCACTGCTATAAATGTTCCACCTACTCTCGACCTAGTCGCCTCTTCTGTGTGCAAAACTGTACATGCATATTCCTGTGCCCACCAATATATGCACTATCAACAGTAATTTACCCCTGCAAAATGACAGTGTAATTCATCCAACAGAGAGGGCAGCACAACACCCATACAGCACTCAAATCCTGCTTAAGCTGCATTTTGAGGGCTTAGATGGATAGACTGCGTGTGGGTCCTCTGCAACGGGGGGAGGGGGGATTTCACTGTGTGAATGCACAACAGAAATCTACCCTTTAACATTTTCCCTCAGTGCAGGGCACAGCTCTAGAGAACTGACATTGAGACATCACCTTCAGAGACCTGCATCTTAGCTTTTAGTGTGCTTTTGAGTTGATTGACAGTCCACAAAAAGACAAAACAAGGAGATTGACAATGAAGCAGATCCTGCTGTGATTAAGCATTCCCTCAGAGAAAAGAAGAAGGTATTTACTGGAATGTGTCCTAGCTTCCTATGGCTAGAACCTGGTGACTGGATAACAGTTAATTTAAAATATGAATGTGTATAAATGTATATTTACTTCTTGCTTACTGGGAGGTCCTTAAATCAAGGAGTGAGGTTCATAATTAAGATTTTTATTGATCACAGGGCTGATTCTCCATCATCTTGTGTTTCCTGCCTCAGTGCTGCATTCACTTGATAGGATAGTGGTCACTAACTTCAGCTCTTGTTGTAAGCCAAGACTGAGCTTTCCCCAACATTTTTTGTCTTGTGCGTCTTCTTTCAGTCATACCCAGATCACTACATTAGAAATGTAACCATAGGCCCAACATGCTGACCAATACTGTCTCATTGTTTCCATGTAGCGCCCCCGTCTGTCTGCATCCACCTGTTCTCTCTTCTGTTATACTTAAATTGTGACTTTAGTGAGGAGGAAAGGTCTCTTTGGTATGTGTTTGCACACCGCTGGGTATAATGGCATTTTGGGGCTCCTAGGTGCTATCACAATACAAATAAATAAATAAATGCACTGTTTGGATAATCCATGGAACAAGAGTCAAATAAATAATGTAGTACTTTCTCAATGACCTGTCACTATCTTGTGGCCAGAAGATTGTAATGATTGGGAGCTAAAAAAGATAAAAATGACTTCACATGGCTAGCTGACTTTCTCTCTCCCTGGGTAGCAGTTCTGTCTGAATGCTAGGAACATATGCCTCTTAGTGAGAGCTGCATAGAATCCTTCTAGTTTCCGCTATCGAAGAAATGATATTGTAAAGCACTTAAGCTGGTTGCTGAGCATGCCCTACATCTCCTGCATCACAGAGTACAGTATGTACCCTCAGATGCAAGAACTTTGAGGGAGGCTTTTAACTGCCAGCAGATGGGAATTGGAGTAGTGTAGCAGCAGACAGCTGAGTAGGAAAAGCTCATTACTGCTTCAGATTTTACAAGCTCTCTCTGTTGTGGGAAACCGAAAAGGGATTTTTTTAAAGCATTGCTTCAAATTTGTGGACAATATCTCAAGTGAGATACACTCTCGGCATTTTAATCTTCCATTATTGACTTGTCTGTTTCTGTGCTCATTGTGTACAATATGTGGGCCAGAGGATGGACAGTGATCCATGGTGAATAAAATGTCTTCGTTGTCACTGTAATATCTGGAGTGTTTATCTTTTTTCATTTCTCAATTTTTTTAAAACTAGAAGGATCAATTCACCATTGCCCTGCACCTTCTAGAGTCATTTACCCCAGTGAAACATGCGTGCAAAGTCTCTGTAAAACCCTACCAAATCCTATACATGGTTCATAAATGTTAAGGCCAGTAGGGCCCATTACAATAATCTAGTCCAGGGGTGGCCAAACTTACTGACTTACTGAGCCGTATACAACAATCCTCAGATGTTCAAGAGCCGGGCACACCTGCCAGGGATTGAGGCATAAGCCCCAAGCCCCAGCAGGCATGCCCCATAGGGCTGAAGCCCCAAGACCACCCACCTCACTGGGCCAAAGACCCCATGCCACCACCCTGCCAAAAAGCAGAGGTCCTGAGCCCCTCCTACCCCCCAGGCTGATAGGTGGAGAATGGGGGTGAGGGGGATGGAGGGCTTCACAAGCCACACTTTAACTGTAAAAGAGCCGCAAGTGGCTCTCAAGCGGTGGTTTGGCCACCCTAGTCTGACCTCCTGCATATGACAGGCCATAGAATTTCTCCCTGTGGTTCCTGCATCTAGCCCAATAAACTGTATTTGAACTACAGAGTAGTGCAACTAAGACTATGGTACACTGTGGTGCAGTGAAGACTATGGAGGTGCAAATTGCAGAGTGCATCAAAGTGTCGTGGTCTCACTGCCCCATGTGGATGCTACTCATGTGAGCTGAGAGGTACCTAGTTCACTTTAGCTTTTTTATGTTAAAGTAGGAATTTAAAACTTTACAAAAAATCTTCTTCTTCTATTCTATAGGTCATAGCTGGGTGAGGTTGGAGCAGACCCACCAGGACTTTAGATTGGAAGACTGGATAGCTTGAGGGACTAACCATCTGGTCCAATCCAGACCAGGAAAATAATGCTGACCAAAAGTAGTTACCATCTGGTAGCCCTTGGGTGCCTTGTGATAACTGGTGGTCTCAGTCCAGTGCTGAGTAGATGAGAATCCACACCTCAAGAACCATCATGATCACAATTGGTACTCCCTAGCAGTTTCACAGTGAGGCTAGAGATTGAATGGGGATGAAACAAACAACTCATCTCTTCTCTCTAGAGAGAGATTTTTCTAGATGAGGTTTGAGGCACACAGGGGTGTCCTTCAAGGGAATCCAACAATAAAGGGTTGCCAATTTTGTTTGGACATATTCCTGGAGGTTTCATCACAGGACATAATCTTTAATTAAAGATTAATCTGTAATTCCTGGAGACTCCAGGACAATCCTGGAAGGTTGGCCACCCTACAACATTACCACTGCCTGTGCTATGCCAAGCAGCACATTTACTGTTGTTATTGCTACTATATGTTTGAGAGCAATTAGGGTCAGATTTTTGGATCCAGGAAGAAGCAGCAAAAGGAACAGGTAGGACTCAGGAATCAGACTGTAAACATGTGAGGGCACCAGTGGAAGAGAATCAAGGCCCAGCTTTGATACGCAAGAGGACAGCAACATGAAGTTAGGAGTTGGAGTATGTCACCTACTCTGGTCTTACTCCCCCAAGCACCAAAAGGATAATCAGATTCAACAACTCTGTCAGCTTTTTCCATGGACATGTCCTTGACAATAAAGTTTCAACGTTAACACCCGTTTTAGGGGAATGGAGGAGTTTTCTCCTCTCACTTTACTATTATTTCTTTCTGGTTGCAGAATTAATGTAATGATCTTGCAAAACCAGAAGACATCAGAAATCAGCTTCAGTGTCTTTTTTTTTTAAAGGCACTAAAAACACTGCAATTCTATATTCACTTTTGTGACTATAGAGGAACATTGCCCCTGGGTGCTGTGTAATGAAGTTATAGTGTCTCACCAAACTCAACTATGACTGTTACCTTTCTGCATACACAAAGTTCAAACAGACACCTTTGGAAGAATGACTGAGTTTAGCTTAACAAAACATGAATAAAGACAAGGAAAATCTCCATGACAGAACAAATCATGTGAGTGTGTGTTTCCTCTAACAGTCTGCAGGTGATGAACACAAAATGGCTGCCAGCCTCTGCAGGTAGAGGTGCAGAGAAACATGTAACCGTTATAAACCAGAAATATATGCACAACACTGTAAATGAACCTGTTTTCACATAATACTTATGGTAGTAAAGGGTTTCATATAGTGTTATATACTATCAAAACACAGCAATCACTCCTGCACTATGATGAGAGACTGTGGTGGGGGAAATAGACCCTGAACATCAGGTGGTCAGGCATAGGGGAGGATAAGAATTACTGGTGCCTTAGTGTCCAATCCTGCAAACCCTTATGCGTATGAACAGTCCCTATGAGTAGCCTCATTACTACCCATTAGTACTCATTACTGAGTGCTTTAAGGATTGGGGCCCTTCTTACAACAATGTTATTGCTTTTCTGACAGACAGGATTAATAGTCTGGGATGGGGTACCTGTCTACTCAGAGGACCTACAGCTGCAAAAGTTTGGGCCTTTTCTGCACTAGAAAATATATCCATTGCTGACAATGAGTGCTCATAATGGGTGACAATGGGTGTCAGCAAAGGGTGGAGCTGAACCAGGGTGACCACAGTTTAGCTGCAAGCATAGACAAGGGAAAAATTAGTTCATTTCAGAAACTGTGAAAGGAAAGAAGATGAGGCTTTGGGCCCAATCCAACTTCTCTCGAGGTTAATGGCAAGATTCCTATTGATTTCAATAGGAGCTTTAATTGTGCCCATAAGGCTGGGTTCTGCACTCTATCAAGGCCAGTTTGCAACCCATGTGTGTCTTAACATGGTAGCAGAAGGCCAGGAGGACATTTCCTCCTTCAGGAAAATGCTCCACTAGCATCACGCTGGTGGAAAAGGTAGAGCTTCCTGCAGAGCTCTACTTCATCTGATCCTCCACTGGTTTAAAGGCTCTGAGGGTGTAAGGTCCCTAACAGGGTGGGGTGGCCCTGAATCTGGACTCCACTCTGTCAGAGCAGCAGCAGCTCAGACACAGTAGGGAATCAAGCCCCATGTGGGGAACACGGTTCCAAAAGCTACTGTTGACGAGATAGAAGGAGAAGGCTTAAAGGCTAGAGATGCCTAGACGATTGATTGATGGGGTGCAATATCTGAAGCAGGGAGCCTGGATATTCCTTCTTTTGCTTGTTGACTGAAATAATTATTATTAAAGTTGAAGTCCAGCTGGAAAAGCTTCCTATTTGTTTTCATTTTATATTATTTCCCTGGAAAAGCCTGTTGCCTGGATGGTATTGCTTTGTCTTCTAATTGCTTTAGGACAGCTGGGGACAATAACTAAATGCGCAACAAGCACAGCCACATAAAGTAGTTGTCCCTTAGACTCTTTAATGGTGGGCACCCTGTTGCCAATATAATGCAGAGAGCAGATACTATTCCACATCTCGCTTGAGACGGCAGAGATGTTCAGGAAACAGGAACATTCAACAAATGGAAACCATGACACGTACATGCTGCTGAATCTTTGCTTTGGAAGAGTTATTTCTTATCACTGTAATGAAGTTATCTTTCTCCCAAAGTGGAATAATTAGGAATCAATTACATTTTACATTGAAAAACTGACTACCCTGGAACAGTTATGTAATTGGGAAGCCGCTATATTGTCATTTTTATATAGTTACACGGAATTACACAATCATTTCAACAGAGTTGCATTGGGAAATTACACATACATTTGTTCATATTAAATCGTGCAATGGGATGGCTCAATGTGGAATAACTGCTCACTTAGAACTAGCTCTAGGAGATAATGTATAAGGCCATGCAACTATACAAAGATAGCAAGGGACTCCTCAATTAATCAGGAGCCCTCGTGTAATTAGTGCCACTCAAGGTAAAGTAGTTCCATGCTATTGAATTATTTCAACTATTTCATTGTGTTATTGACTTAAAGGAAAGGAATAATTGATAAAAATGTGTTGAATCAGTGATGCAGAAATTAAGAAACTGTTGCGAGAAACAAACACCACATACGCTGCTGTCACTTTTAGAATTCTTGTGCTTAACATTAAAGAGAAACTCCAAATCACCAATTTAGCTCACAGTGTGCTGCAGGGATTTGGGCCCTTTTATATTTATAATGTCATGTAGTACTGCAGAGTTAAAGGTTGAGTGTGGTATTTAATTTTTACTTGTGGCACAGCAGGCTCAAAACAACACCTACGGTGAAGTGAAAATAGACAGTTTTTGGTTTTCAGCGGAACCAAACAATGAATCACGGGGCCTGGAGAAAATAACAGGGTGTTACCCAGTTGTGGTATGAAAGCAAACACTTCAAAGGGGAGCACTGCTTGAGTTCTGTGTGGGGAGGGGAAGGTTGCTGGATCTGTGAAAGAAGCTGATGGGTAGAATCGTTTGCATGGAGCACTGATAATACTCCGGTTAGGATGGAGGATGTAAGCCTACAAAATGAAACCTAATTTCAGCTAGGATTATACTATTAAATGTAAATGATTTCTGTAATAATAAAATTGAATAGCTGATGCTCCGGCAGGCTAATACAAAATCAAGGAGCAGCCTTTTTGCTGCAAGAAGGTTGCAGGATAAAGCAATACTGTTTTGAATGGCAGTAATTAGTAATGGGCTGTTGTCTTTTCTTGCTCAATAAAAAAATGTCTCTTGATTCTTTGTCTTCAGCCTAAATTTTTGGATTAAATATAGAGCCTAAATAAAGATCTGAACTTTTCGCATTTATCCTTCCCCCCTCTCATTTGCTGTTGAGAGAACAGCGGTGTTTAGATAACTAATCTACATTGGAAGCCCATTGAAACTCAGATGGGAATGTACAGTCATTCTCCTCATTGGGCAATTTGCGCATCACTCTCTTGTTTTCATGGGAAAGCGAGGCTTCAGAATAAAAAAACCATAACATGGCAACCCCTGTTCATTTTGTACTGTAACTAGCCTGACACCCTACAGGGCAATTGTCTCCACTTGTGCCCACAGCTGGCCAGAGTCCTTTTTGGCACTCCTTTGGAGGAATAACATCCCCTAACCTTCAATTCGGGCTATTACCTCACTCCTGATTCAGCATTATCTGACATAAGAAGCCAGCTTCTTTCTCTCCAAGCTACGCCAACAATAGTTGTCTCTTACTCAGTCTCCCCAAATTATTGTCCATTCAGCTCAGCTTGTCTTAAATAAAATTTAGTTGGGCATTGTAAAAAGCTCTGCTAGGTGGGAACAAAGTTTGTATATTACCTATAGCATAACAGAACAGATCTCTCTCTCTCTCTCTCTCTCTCTCTCTCTCACACACACACACACACACACACACACACACACACACACACACACACACACACACACACAGGCTCTCTCTCTCTCTCTGTGCCTGTCATTGGAGAGTTCCAGAAAGTCTCACAAGTCCAGCATGGCACAGGGAAGTATGTCTGCTCCAGGGTGTTTCTCTAGTAATAGAAAACACATTCTCTTTGTCTTCCCCAAAGCCTATCCATTTCATAAACAAGGGAACAACTTATCCATTATGCCTCCTTTTCAAAAGCATTTTCTTTTGATTCACGTGCCTTGTCCATTTCAGCCTGGCAGAATGTAAATGGATATGAAGCCATCTATCAAATCATTACTTTCCAAAGTTGAATGCAAAATCATTGCTGACGTTTTTTTCAGCTAAACAAATCCCCATAAGGAATATCTGAAAAAATTAGCTGAGCAAAACTTGTGAGCTGGTTACCTAAGGCCAATAGTACAATATATTAAATAGGATTTATATAGATTCAGACATTTAATACCAAACTATACATCACCTATTCAAATGTGGCTATTCATCACATGTATCAAGGTTTCTTGTGAGATCTCTTGATGGACTATATTATTGTGAATTATTTCCATAGAAAACAATAACCCTTGTTTTCTGGAACGTGAGGTGAAATATGTTAGTACAGGAGAAGATTGTGGACAAAGCTGACATGAAACAACTTGCTCTGAATCAATTTTCAATGGATTCTAAACGAGGTTGCCTGTTTTAGGGAGTCTCTGTTACAGACATGGCATGGTGTTAACTGCTGATAATGTCATTAACATATGTTATCACTGTGCAGTACTTGTGCTCAAATGAAAATATCTGTTACTTTTCAGGCTCCATTTTAAACACATTGGTATTTAAAAGGTATATCAAAACCTCCTCCTAGTTCTAACATTTTTGGCATTCCTATAGCATTACCTTATTAAACAAAATCCCAACTATACATATAAAATGATGAGGTCTAAATCAGCTGTTACTACTCAAGAAAGAGATCTTGGAGTCATTGTACAATGTTCTCTGAAAACATCTACTCAATGTGCAGCAGTAGTCAAAAAAGGCAAAAGAAAGTTGGGAATCATTAGAAAAGGGGTAGACAATAAGATAGAATATATCATATTGCCTTGACATAAATCCATGGTACGCCAATATCTTGAATACTGCATGCAGAAAAAGATATATTGGAATTGGAAAAGGTACAGAAAAAAGCAACAAAAATGATTAGGGGTTTGAAACAGCTTCCCTATGAGGAGAGATTAACAAGGCTGGGACTTTTCAACTTGGAAAATAGACGACTAAGGGGGGATATGATAGAGGTCTATAAAATCATGACAGGTGTGGAGAAAGTAAATAAGGAAGTGTTATTTACTCCTTCTCATAACACAAGAACTAGGGGTCACCAAATGAAATTAATTGGCAGCAGGTTTTAAACAAAAGGAAGTATTTCTCCACACAATGCACAGTCACCCTGTGGAACTCTTTGCCAGAGGATGTTGTGAAGGCCAGGACTATAACAGGGTTCAGAAAAGAACTAGATAAGTTCATGGAGGATAGGTCCATCAATGGCTATTAGCCAGGATGGGCAGGGATGCAAAACCATGCTCTGAAGTGTCCCTAACTTCTGTTTGCCAAAAGCTGGGAATGGGAGACACGGGATGGATCACTTGAGGATTATGTGCTCTGTTCATTTCTTCCTAAGCATCTGGCATTGGCCACTGTCAGAAGACAGGATATTGGACTAGATGGACCATTGGCCATTCTTATGTAAAATGATGCAGCTAGACATAAACAGGGAAAGAGCTAAAATATAACAGTCAAATGTATAATAAAATACAAAATTCAAAATGATATTTAATATATAACCTTTCACCTTTCTATAGTGCTTTTCCCTGGGAAACCACAAAGAACTTAAGATTCCTGTGGAGGTGCCACTGGAAAGTATTATATCCATTTTACATATGAGTAGTGTGAAGGACAGAAGTTACATCACCCACTTGAGGTCATGCAGAAAGTCAGCCGATTTGGGAAGAGAATCCTGTTGTCTTGACTTCTTGTCCTTTTGCTCTAACCAATAGAGAACACTCCCTCCATTACCTCCTTTTCTTATCATAAACCAGATTAACTATTTTATTTTTAAATTGCAATTTGTCTGGTCCACCCTGTAGTCTGGAATTTTATAAGTAAACCAGATTTTCAGCTTATAGGAGTACAATACGGTAGCTGGTCCCAAAACTTCTGTTTTGCTTTTGCACGCCTAAAATTTAAATTGTCAAATAGTCTATGTTAAATTTAAAAGAAAAAAGTTTTACCAACAGTGAGTTTTTAGTATTATAAGCCCCCGAAAGAGGGATTGCAATAAAAATGACTGACAGGTCCTTAGCTATAAAAGAACTAGTAGGCATCAATATATGAGAAAAATTCTCTTGTCTCTCTTCATCCTGACTAATTCATTGCTACATTTTATATTCAGTTATACAGTATGTCCTCTCTTGGTACCTCATCAGCATTTGAAATGCTGGGTGGGAAAATGCATGAAGTACAATCCAGGGATCTTAACCACGTTCAAACTGACAATGTCAGCTTTCACACTTGTCATTAGGAGACTTTTATGAATCATTTAACTGGAGTGTCCATCTTCATATACAAACTAAAAAAAAGGTAGTAAATGAGATTGATATATTGGGTCTAAAGCATTTTTTTACTGGTGTGTATTGGTTAGTTAAGAAACGCTTGCTAAAACATTTGATCTCATTCCAATGTTGATAAAAATATACAGGTAACTAATTACATAAGTAAATGTCTGTGCCCTACAAAGTGCTCTTTATGTTCTCTATGTGCTTCATCCAATTATGAAGGACATATAATCATGGGATTCTACCCTAAGTCTATTAATAACCTGCTGATGTCTCATGCACTCTTTGAAAACATTTTGTTCAGAAATGGTCTCCACTTATGTGTTATGCTCTATGATGCCTATTTTCTTTCAGTTACTGTAGAGTCAATGCCTGTGGGTGGCCATAGGTGAGATGAAAAACCAAGGTCCTAATCACCTGTAGTCATCATTAAAGATTCCTTGTCTCTTGTTGCTAGAATAGCAGCATCACAGAATAAGGTAGTTCAGTGGCACACTGAAAAGGTCATATTTCAACATGATCTTCAAGAAGAATTTGGACAGAACAGTGGATGCTGCAGCACCATTGCAATGAAAATATGATGCGTTATTGTCAACTCCAAGTTTCAGAAATCATGAGTCAGGTGTCCAAAATCATGAGACTGGCTTAAAATGAGATTTGAACAAAATAATATGCTTGGGGCTCTTTCAATTTCCCTTCTGGACTTTAAGAATTTAGGGTGCACTCAGGTCATGTTTTCAGGCTTTTTTCTCTGCAACCATCAAATAAACTAGAAGCTTTCCCCTGCCTTTTGATGAAAGCTGAGCATCTCACATAATCACCTGACTCCAAGAGCTGGAGCTTTAAGATGAAAATCAAGTATTGTAAGAGTTAACATGAAATTTTTAGAGTTGTCAGCACTGATCCAGGTTCCCCCACAATCCTGCTTGTCTAAATGTATGAGTGGAGTTTAAGACTTGGGAAGCCATTTGCCACTGTATTGAACCCACAAAAGTATGAACATATTCTTATAAGCCAAAAAGACAGGTTTCTTTACATATACAGAGACATGTAATTTTTATATAGGACTCTTGTAACAGGGTTTATGGCTCCTCTTCTCTGCCTATTTGGTTGGCTAGCCCTGCAGTTGCACTAGCCTGGAGCTGTGCCCATGTTCCCCAGTTGAATTACACCCAGTCCTTTGTGTTGGAGTGCAAAATGGGAAGATTTCTTGTTCCATCTCTCCCATCACCCTGCTTATATTCCTGGGCAGTGACTGAGGGCTTTTTGGCTCTAAATGGTGAGCTCTTTTTCCTGAATGAAACTCACTCTGTAATGTCTGCTTATGTTCAACTTACCAACAATGAGAAACAAGGCATTATTCCCATGTTAGTCACCAAAATGTACAGATACCCAGCACATCATTATAGATGCCTCATTAAAAATGTTCCTGTACGAATTTGCAAACACCCTTAGCCAGATTCCACTTCCTGTACAGATGCCCAGACTGGATTTTGGAGAGAGCACAGGCTTTTCCCATCTGGCACTGTGCCCCTTGTTAACAGTAAACATGCACAGAACAAAAGCAAAACTGAAAAGAAAGGGATAATGATAGCCCTAAATACACAACTTTTTAAGACTGATGGGACCACACCTGTTCTCCTTTAAAAGAAAATGTGTAAGGGTATCTTATGGATGAGTTACTGTCCATTGGTTCCTTTTTTATGCTATTCTAAGGCACCTGGGGATACTTGGTAATAAGACACCCTATGAAATGTTTTGTTTTACACTATACTGCAATTTATTATTAATACCAAACGAAGACATGAATAATGAAAACACAAGCTGGGAAGTCACATTTTCCTTTTCCACTATCTCTTTTGTTTTCATTGGAGCAACAGATTAATTGCTTTCTCTTTCTTATGCCATGGGCTTGTTATTAGCCAAGTCCAACAGAATTTGCACAGTTTCTGACATCAGATATGCTTGTCTTTAACAGTATTGAGGGTGGAAGGTAGGATTCAAAGTAGAAACTCTCACTGCACATGGTTGTTTACTGAGCTTCACGATAACTTGACTGTTTTGCACAAAGCACTAGGGATATTTTTCTAAGGGTATGCAAATGTGTAAATTTGAATTTTTAAATCTACTTTTGATTGGTGAGAATAGCAGAATTGTCTTGTAGTGCTAATATCCTAAGATGCAGGATCATTAAGGATGTTACAGTATTCAGGGTCACAATACAAAGACTGTGCCAAATAAACAAACAGAAAACAAACCAGAAACAGCAGAAAATAAATTTGGATGCTGTTTCCCAAGACACGTTTGAAGTTCTGATCTAATCAGCTCTGAGTCTAAGCCTATTTTTTTTCATATTCCCTTCCTTACTCCACAACACTGAGTTATTCAAGGTCATTAGAAACTTTAGACTGCAATTATGTGTATCAGTTTTTTCTATCTGATCAAGGAAGCAACTAAATTTTTTCGCATTAGAAATATTTTGGTACCTCTCTGTTCAAAGGTAACATAATAACAGATCTTTGTTTTATTTCTTGATATTCTTTCATCTGGTATATAAACAAACAATCAAAGCCATAGCAAAGTGTGACCTCCTCCCTGACAGAGATAAATAAAGATTGAGCTTTTCTGACATCCTGCCAAATAAAGAGAGCAGCAAACAAGGACAGAGTGAAAAAAATAAGCCAAAGAGGTAAAAGGAACCCAGAGAGAGAGTGAGCAAAAACTGTCTGGGAAGAAAGATGCTACTCATATAAGCAAGCAAAGAACAGTCAAATGGAACAGACAGTCTTAAGTGTGAGAAAGATATTAGACAGAATTATTTTTCTTGTGAATTTCAGTTTATCCAAACTTTCACTCTGCTGTGTTTAGTTCTGTACTTTTTTTCAAACCAAACCTTGCTTCCCCAGAAGTCTACTGAATATTACCACTGTGAATAGAAAACACATGACTTCACAGACCTCATGTTTTCATATCATGGAAATGTAAAAAGGTAAATAAATGAGAGCTCTCCTTCCTCAAATCGTTTAGTCAGCTTTCTGAACCCTAAGATTTGGCATGCATCTTGGGTAGCATGCCTAAAGGGGCATGAAGAGAGAACATGCAGCTCTGACTGGTAAGATACATGCATACTGTTGGACATTTTTGAAAACTTGGGAAAAAAATCGGTGTATGATTTAAAGCTGGCCCTGGGCATTTTTTAAATTGCATAACCAGCACTGGTCAGCTTGACCTTGAGAGCATTAAAATACACAGGTCATATTCTGATTTAGAAGAACTTGTCAAATGCCATTGAAAAAAGTCCTGATTATACAGCACTCATCCCTCTTTTATCTTTCCATTAATATTTTGGTTCTCTTCTCTTTTAATTTTAGACAGCTCAGTCACTATATTATTTCTTACACTTTATCTCAGTGACAAATCATTTTATAACTATAAGCAGATCCAGCATGACACTCTTACCTGTGAGGTAGTAATTGCCTAATTTCTCTAATCAATAGTGGTACTGCACTGCATAACATGAATTATACAAACTAATCCTCCAATCCTGCAAACACTTAAGCAGGTGCATAGCTTTACTCTTGTGAACAAAATTATGTACCATACTTAAAGGTTTGTAAGACTTGAGACCATGTTGCTGAGCTGGCATTGGATTCTACTTGTGCACATCACTGAGCTATATGGAGGCGGGGTGCATACTAGTATCATCCAGTGTGGGATGGGAGCCTAAGGATTTTCACTGGATATTTGTTGTCAATATATAACTAAAGCGTTGGCAATTTTCTCATATTTTCTGAGAGAGCTGGGTGCATACTTCCCATAACGATGATGTGTTGAAAATAATTCTGTAGTCTGGCTGGCTGAGTTCTTGTTGGAATGATTATTTTAATGTTGCTCAGGTTTCATTGTACTGTGTAATTAATTAATGTGTTAAGGCAATTAGAGACTTGGCTAGGCATCTTTTTTATCATGTTAAATCTAAATAAACAAAAATTAAAGAATATAAAGGAATAAATTGAGGAATGTTTCCACTATTTGTCAATCATTGTTAGAGTTGTGGGAGGGTTTTTTGTTTGTTTTTTTTCCAAAATTGAAAAATTCCAATTCTGAAATTTATCAATTTCTGAATTGGAAAGTTATGATTTTGACATTTACAGTTTTGAAATAATAATTCCATTCTGCAAAAATGGCCATGGGGAATATAGAAGATATATATACTTTTGTGAAACATAGACTGGGCCACTGATAGAAAAGTTCCCAATTCTCAGAAGGAAATAGAGGGCTATTGAGTTTGGCATGTTTAAAAAAAAAAAAAAGAGAGAGAGAGAGAGAGATGATAAAATAAAGGGCCACAAAGTTCAAACAATCCTGTTATCTACTTAATGCCAAAGTCTGCAAACATAGGAAAATTCATGTAACTCAGACTGGATCTGTCAATGGGGTTACACAAGAAATAAATCTGCCGCCTATATGTTGCTTCTCCAATAACAGAAATCATTTGCTTATATTTTAGTTATACCTTTTTCTCAAATAAAATACCCACTGAAGTAATATTATTTAATATTGATGTTGAAGTGAGAAAGATATGAAAGAATATGACTGAAATTAAGTTTCAATGCTTGAAAGGCCTAGAACTATTAGATCACTCTAGTCTTTGGCACAATTCTGCTCCATTACCCAGGGCAGATTGTACAGTTACTGTCTAGCCCTTTACTATTATGGGAAGGATAGTACTGAATTTAGGCTCTGATTCAGCATAGTATTTAAGCTTGTGTCTAACATTAAGAATTTAAGTACTTCCATTGAAGTCGGTGAGTTTACAGTTAAACATGTTGTGGAGGCCAAGAATGTGAATCATAGACTCATAGAATATCAGGGTTGGAAGGGACCTCAGGAGGTCATCTGGTCCAATCCCCTGCTCAAAGCAGGATCAATCCCCAACTAAATCATGTGCTTAAGTACCATGCTGAACTGAGGTCTTCCTATTCATGAAAGTATCAGAGGGATAGCCGTGTTAGTCTGGATCTGTAAAAGCAGCAAAGAGTCCTGTGGCACCTTATAGACTAACAGACGTTTTGGAGCATGAGCTTTCGTGGGTGAATACCCACTTCGTCGGATGCATGTAGTGTAAATGTCCAGGGGCAGGTATATATAAGCAAGCAAGAAGCAGGCTGGAGATAACTAGGTTAGTTCAATTAGGGAGGACAAGGCCCTCTTCTAGCAGCTGAGGTGTGCAAACCAAGGGAGAAGAAACTGGTTTTGTAGTTGGCAAGCCATTCACAGTCTTTGTTTAATCCTGAGCTGATGGTGTCAAATTTGCAGATGAACTGAAGCTCAGCAGTAAGAAAGAAACCAACAGGACTCCACTGGCCATCACATACAGTCCCCAGCTAAAACCCCTCCAACGCATCATCAGGGATCTACAACCCATCCTGGACAATGATTCCACACTTTCACAGGCCTTGGGTGGCAGTCCAGTCCTCGCCCACAGACAACCTGCCAACCTGAAGCATATTCTCACCAGTAACTGCACACTGCATCATAGTAACTCTAACACAGGAACCAATCCATGCAACAAACCTCAATGCCAACTCTGCCCACATATCTACACCAGCGACACCATCACAGGACCTAACCAGATCAGCCACACCATCACCGGTTCATTCACCTGCACATCCGCCAATGTAATATATGCCATCATATGCCAGCAATGCCCCTCTGCTATGTACATCGGCCAAACTGGACAGTCTCTACGGAAAAGGATAAATGGACACAAATCAGATATTAGAAATGGCAATATACAAAAACCTGTAGGAGAACACTTCAACCTCCCTGGCCACACAATAGCAGATCTTAAGGTGGCCATCCTGCAGCAAAAAAACTTCAGGACCAGACTTCAAAGAGAAACTGCGGAGCTTCAGTTCATCTGCAAATTTGACACCATCAGCTCAGGATTAAACAAAGACTGTGAATGGTTTGCCAACTACAAAACCAGTTTCTCCTCCCTTGGTTTTCACACCTCAGCTGCTAGAAGAGGGCCTCATCCTCCCTGATTGAACTAACCTCGTTATCTCTAGCCTGCTTCTTGCTTGCTTATATATATCTGCCCCTGGAGATTTCCACTACATGCATCCGACGAAGTGGGTATTCACTCACAAAAGCTCATGCTCCAAAATGTCTGTTAGTCTATAAGGTTCCACAAGACTCTTTGCTGATATTCATGAAAGACAGCTCTGGATAGAGATGTCTTCTATTTAACAACAGAATAAGTACAGCACAGGCAACGGCACTGCAAATCTCCTCATACTGTTTACACCAAGGTGTCTCAGCTCTAACTTAGAGAGAGCACCTCTTGAGGTGAGAAGGAGGCTCATTCTCCTTGCCCCCTCAAATCCTGGCCTTTTTTCTGAGGCTGCCAGGGAGGATGTAGCACTTTCCAGCCAAGGATCACAAACTGATTTAGGAACATTAATGAATAAAGAAAAAGAAGCTGTAATTTTGAACGTATTTAAAATGCAATTAGTCAAGCACATAAAAGGGGATCATATAACAAGTTGTGAATGCTAGGCAGAAAGGGAGACAGTCCTTGACTGGACACATGATCTACTTCTACTTCTAGATGTCTCTATTACTTGCTAGAATTTTGAGGGGAGAGTTCTAAAGGTGCCTGACTCTCATTGAATTTTAATGGTAGTTGAACCCTTAACACCCCTTTGTGTCTTTGGAAATCTCCCCTCAATCCCATTAAAACATATTACGGAGCATTTTTTTCAAATATACTCTTGAGCTGGTAGCTGCGTCTTGCTCCGTGAATTTTTATTGACATCCAAATAGCAGTTTGAACTATTGCAAAATATTTGTAATGTGTCCAATCAATAGGAAAAGACATATGCTACCACAGCAAGCATTTGAACAGAGCAATGTCTAGTCAAAATTACTGGTCTAAGGGAATCAATTCAGGTAACATTTACTGCATAAATTTAACATGACTTCTGCTTCATCAGTGTTAAATCCAATCCAATGGCTATTAAAAACCCCAACAGATGCTGCTCTCGTTTACACCAGTGTAAATTCATAGTAACCCCATTGGATTCAGTGGAGTTGCTATGAATTTACAATAGTACAAGTAAGACCAGAAGATGGCTCAAAGATGTTACTAGTATATAGTGCAAGTAAGTTTATGATGATTGATTTGTCTTTCCTTCTTAGGAAACATAAAAGCAACACTTAATTCCTAATGCTCTCTAATCAAGGAAGTTCATAGTTCCCTAATTATCATCTAGATTTTATTTAATTAAAATCACACATGCAATAACAAATTAGGGGAAGTATCTATGAAGATTCTGTAACGCCTGAATGATCTTGACATAACAAATGAAACAGTAGGGATCACTCTGGAAATAAAAGTGATGATATTTTATTCAAGATCTACCCACACTACAAAACCCTTATTTAAGTCCAGCTGCATGTTTCTGCTAAAATGGTCAGCACCAAAATATGTAAGCATTGGACTCCAGAGTGAACGAACTGAGAAGAATGCAGGCAGTCCACATCTGTCTTGCAACTAACGGGTCTAATTTTGTTTTTGGTCTAATGCCTCTGAAGTCAAAGACTTACACCCGGGACAAATTTGGCCTATCTACTCACATGAACAAAGTTATCTGTCAATTACAACCGTAAGACCCCGCTCCCCTAATGGAAACTTAAATTTTACAGAACAGCTAGCACATATTTCAGTCCAAACCAAACAAAATGCAAGCCACCTACAAATCCACTTAGCTCAACATGAGGCATGACATCCCCAAAATGCACCACAGAAATACAGAATACCAATTTCGGAATGAGATGAATGGACCTTTAAACACCAATAGCGATGATGAAGGAGCATTTCCTAGTCCTGCCGCATCTGAGTCATATTGGTTGCATGAATGAGAGTTTAAATCCAGCCACTGATTAGCTGAAGTGCTTTTATGAAATTTGAAAATATCCCTTGAACTTGTTCATCTACCTCCCAGCCTTGTTCTTGGATGAGGGAGGGGCCTGACTGTGGAATGAAAGTTTGAGAGAAATCAGACAATTCTGATTATTTTTCCTTTTCCAGTGAGAGTCTATCAGTGGCCATGCATCTACTAGCAGATGAGAAATGAAGAATTAATTTTCTTTTGTGTGACCATTTCTGCTAGGAAGCCCCTGGAGGATTACCAAAGGATCATTTGGATGGTTCATAAAAAATATGGGTGGTAAAACAGATAGAGGACAAAGAGATATTTAGATATTTAGTTATCTTGTATTCAATACTCAGACAAAATACATTCACCTGCAAAAAACCCTAATAAATATAAGGAGATATACCTATCTCATAGAGCTGGAAGGGACCCTGAAAGGTCATCAAGTCCAGCCCCCTGCCTTCACTAGCAGGATCAAGTACTGATTTTTTGCCCTAGATGCCCTAAGTGGCCCCCTCAAAGTTTGAGCTCACAACCATGGGTTTAGCAGGCCAATGCTTAATCCACCAAGCTAATCCGCCCCTGCAGACTTGTCAAGTTTTTTAATATTAATACTTGATAAACATGCCTGGACTGTTAAACACATGTAATAAGAGATTTCCCTCTATTTAATAAAAATACGAGAAATGCCATGTAATGATACTCACTCTGTAATATGCTAACACACTATTAGATTATGACTATAAATTATGACTATATTCTTGTGCAATGTCTCTTTAAACAAAAGCTCACTGAGGTAATGATTTTTTTTTCTGACGGCAAACCATTTGTAAACCTGTTAATACTTCCTAAATAACTAAAAAGAAAACAAAACAAACAAGAAATCAGACAAATCCAGAGTCTGACAGATGACGCTGCAAGAACTTCCTCTTTGATAAAGCTTTTTCTTCAAAACAAAGTGGCATATACTAAAGATATTCCTCCTCCCACCCCACACTAATCCCAAACTTAAAAGAAGGAGAAAGAAAAAGAAAAATGCCCTACCTCAAAGCAGAGTTTTCTAAAAATGGGAAAGGAAAAGAGCTAAAGACTCCATGAATTCACATCCACTAGGGACCTTGCAATGGAAATCTAATTAATATGGGAAGTGTTCAGACACAGCAGTGATGGGCCATAGCCCCAAGCCCTAAAATGGATAGATTTTGATGTGCACTCTTGACAATCTGATATCTGAATATTTTCCAGTTCGGTTAATATAGGGAATGAATGGATGCCTGAGTCTAGCTGATGGTCTTCATATTCAATAATCCCTACTGATTAAGGCCCCTGTATACGGAGCATCCAACTGAGATCAGTACTACCTGAGAGATCTTCAAGTGAAGATTTTCAGTATTTTCATAGAGCGCCCCAGACCTTTTACTCTGATCAGGACCGGCTCTAGGTTTTTTGCCGCCCCAAGAAAAAAAAAATTGGCTGCCCCCCACCCCAGCCCGGGACTCTCACCCCATCATCACCAGTGCCCTCCCCGACCCACACCCCCTGCCGCCCCAGCCCTGGACTCTCTCTTGTCCCCCCACCCCCTGCTACCCCAGCCCTGTGCTCTCTCTTCCCCACCGCACCTGCACCCCCTGCTGCCCCAGCGCTGGGATCTCCCCCCACCACCCACACCCCCTGCTGCCACAGCCCTGGGCTCTCTCTTCCCCACCGCACCTGCATCCCCTGCTGCCCCAGCGCTGGGCTCTTCCCCCACCCGCACACCCTTCTGCCCCAGCCCTGGGCTCCCCCGCACCACTGCTGACTCCCCCCACTCCCCTCTCACCTCCAGCTGGTCCAGCACTGGCAGGGTCGGGGTAAACAGCAGGGCTCCTGGGTCGCGCCTCAGCCCAGGGTCCCTCCAGCCAGGGCTCCTGCTTCCAGGACCGGGCGGGACCCAGGAGGGCAGAGCCGGGGGACTACCCCGGCAGGGGGCTGAGGAGCCAGGGCAGGGTAGCTCCAGAGGGAGCGGAGCCCTGGAGACAGGACATTGGCCCCGCACGGCAGCGCCCTGCCCTCTATGGCCCAGCTGCTGCTGCCTCTTCTGGCCACCCTGCTGCAGTCCCTGGGCAGCTCGGGCCACTTCGCCCAGCTCCGTGTGCCCCATGGGGTGGTCCCCAGCCCAAGTGGCCCCCGCTCAGAGTCTGACTGGCCTAGCTACAAGGTGTGGGAGCTGCTCCCCCGCGGCGTGAACTGCAATGGCCCAAGCCGCCCCCCCGCACACGATGCGCTGCTGCTGCCAGGGCTGGCTCTAGGCTTTTGCCGCCCAAAGCAAAAAAAAAAAAAAGTGGCTGCAATGCCGCCCCTAAAAATGTGCCGCCCCAAGCTTGTGCTTGGTTTGCTGGTGCCTAGAGCCAGCCCTGACTCTGATGGCAAATTCCAACTTCACTGGACAGTGATTGTTAGCAGTGAGCAATTATCAGCTGTTGTCCAAGACACGGGTCTCCTAATATGCCTGTGTGGAGGAAAAGCCTGTTTGCTTACAGTACTGTACATAGCCACTTCAGAAACTCGCTGACAGTAATATCTCCCTTTTTCAGTACTGCAAGTCACACTAGCCTGTTGACGAACACACTGAAGTATCAATTATGTGGAACAAGAGAGATGTAAATTTTATATGTTGTAATCTCTCTCTCTCTCTTTTTAAACTGGTAGGGTTCACGTTGCTCTTCCTTGCCAAAAGTTGTCTGTTTGCCAAAACAGAACAGCTTAATAGAAACAGGCGAGCAAAATACAGAGATCACAGCACATCACTTTTCATCTTCCAGCAGTCCTTGAAACAGTGGGTATAATATGTGAGAGTTGAAAGAGACTGAGGGAAATGCTAAGGACTCTAGGATCTTTAAAAATAAAAAAGCAACTGAACATTAACAAGACTTAAGTGAACCAGCAAAGTTCACTAAAATCAAGGCTTTCTACGGTTACATGTATTACTGACCTGTTCCCAGCAAAAGGGTGGACTGTGATAATTTCTCTTCAAGACAAAAACAATGCTGAAAAATCAATCATTGACAGAAGCACAACTCACTTTGTAAAAAGAATTATAGACATTTTCTAGGATAAATTGTCTAGCTGACTACATGTTTTGATTTACGTGTCCATCTATATTGAATGAAACCTCACCAGTAATATTCTGAGCCACCAAGCTCCATTGTGTATTCAGCTATGTTATTCTACAAATGCCCCAGTTTGCCAGGAACATTTTGTTCAATGGTGAAAAAAGGATACCAGCTGATCTCCTATTTTACTGAGCCATTCAGTCCAAAGTATCAGAGCACTGGCAGAAATCATGAGCAGCTAAGAAGAAGAACAGAGCTGCTATGTCTAATAGTTCTTCAAGAACACGCTATTATTTGATTGTAGGAAATGATAGGGGTTCACTTTTTAATCATGTGACAATGTCATACTCTTTATGCAAAAGAGGAATGAGTTGTACATTTTCACATCAGTTGAACTAACGTATTATTTTGCTGTTCAACACTAATGATAGCTTTGGTTCCCAAGCAAAGTGACTGAGCCAAATTCTGCCCTCAATTTACAGCTCTTCAGCACCATTGATTCCACTATAAACAGGATTTAAGTCAGTCAGCGGGGAGCAGTGCATGGATCACATGGATCATGAGGCCATATTTTATCCTTATTTACAGTGATGTAAGCCTGGACCAACTTTGCTGAAGTCAGAAAGTGACCTCCACCTAAAACTGCATAAGGGTAAATAATGTTACTCAGCCACTTACATCCACTTTCTGACCAATTTACACTCATTTTCTGACCATCGTGAAACTTACTCCAGACTTTAGGCCATCAAAAGATCTAGTCCAGAGACTTCTGTTAGGGTTCAACTCATACCAGGTTTGATTTTTGCTCAGGAGAAGCACTACCTTCTTAGTAGCATATTTCCCTCTTCAGATACACAATCTATTCTACATACAATCATACATTCATTTATCCACTCAGTCTTTGTCAAGCCATTAGTGTCCACTTTTTCAGCAATGAGGCCACAAAGTTGACACATAATGGAAACTACCATACCAATGAGTCCCCATTAATATCTGGCCATCTTCTTGCATTATGTGCACATACATTTGCTTGAGATCAGATTTTAAAGAATATATTGAAGTTACAGTCTGATTACTTCTCTTGTCTAATATCCCCTCCTGGAATTTTCTCTCTTCTATGGCTTCTCTTCCTACTTCTTGCATTTTACCATCAAATGAAACTATAGAGGCCCTTACTACATGATCATATTTAATATAAAGAAACAGAAGAATTTGTTTTATTTTACTTACATAATTTAAATGAAGTTTGATTCAATTTTGATGAAAAAAATCTCATATATATTAATCAGAGATATAAAGAGATCACTAAGTTATTACAAAGTTTGTATCTCGTAGATGACTGACTCAGTTTCATGTAACTGAATTATCCATGATGTTACAAATACATTCATAATCTAGTCTGAATGTAACACACAGAAGATATTACACTGGGGACTGATTCTGCACCTTTTTCACTCATGTTGAGTGAGGCTCTTAATTCCTTTATATAGGGCAGGATTCTAGCACACAGTAGTACCTTATTCCACAAATGGAATATCAATGGAGTAAAGGTACTACTCACCATGAGTAAGGGTGACAGAATTTGGTGTGCTAAGAAGAAAGCAAATGGAACCCTTGTTTCTTCCATTTGATACCAAATCCCGGGGAGAAGAACAGAGCTGCCTTGCAACTGAGGATCATAAATTTTAAGAAACAGATCCTGTATCCCCAGGCTGTGTGGCTTCTGCTGTCTTGCAGAATGGCATATTTCTGGAGGTAGCCTGAAATCAACAAGGACTTGTTGCTGGGCAACAGATACCTCCCTTTCTGCAAATTATTATTATTATTTTGTATTATCATAGTGCCTAGGAGTGCCATGGACCAGGACCCCATTGTGCAAACCACTGCACAAAAGCACTTGTATTTTTATTTGGTGTGAAGCATATAATGCCAAGTGACTACGTGTCTTGGTGACATTTCTGGTATGATATGCAATCAGATTTCCATCAGAAGTATCTGCTTAACTTTTACTGTTTACATTTTGGGCCTATGTCTACAGTTTTCACCCAGTCTTCACTCTGGCAAAAATCCCATTGAATTCAATTTGCCCAGTTTTGTTCCCATGAGACTTCAATGGGAGCAAGACTGGGGCCAATAAGACTAAATATGGAGTGCAGTTTTTGATGAACTGTTACTAACAAAGCTCATACTAACTATTGTCAGTGGTGGCTGGCAGGCTTCTTGCAGAATCCTTTTGTTATTACGAGTGGATTAAGATAAAATATCTTTGTAAACAATCATGCACTTGTTTTATTAGGGCTATTATTGGGTAAGATAATGTATGACTCGTGTGTGTGTGTGTGTGTGTGTGTGTGTGTGTGTTCACAGAATATAGGGACAGCATAGAGAGCCCCTACCTAAGGGCCAGGAAGAATTTCAGTCCTTCTGCTCCGAGAAGAGCAAGGCCAGCTTGATATCTAATCTACTGGGGCAAACAGCATCCCAAAGGGATCAGGGAGAAGCAGCGAGGAGGTAGGCTATGGGCCCACCTCACCATATGCTCTAGCTTGAGGTGTAGATCCAATATACAGAAGGAGTAAACTGCATCCCACAGAAGGATGTAGTAGTAGGCATGTTTCCATATTCCGGAGAAGCCAGCACAGAGTGAAAGTGGGGGTTTTGTGCTGAAATATGCATTATTTGATAAAAATCATTTGTTTTTACATGGACAGTGTAAGATTTATGATGTACTTTAGTCTTCATGTCCTTGCTTTTAAGCGCTTGGGTTTTGTAAATGATGAGATAGTTAAATACATTGTTGTCATTCAACAACTTCAACTGATTTATGACACCAAGGTTTTCGGGTTGGGAAATTTCTATGTAATTAAGTTAAGACATGTACAAGATCTGCCTTGGTAATGTTAAACTGTAGTCCAAATGGAGTATCTGTATTACATAGTGAATGTCCTATAGTATAGTATAGTAGTAGGGTAGAAATTGATAATAGCGAACTGTATTTTTATGTTTTCTTGTCTTCTACCTTAGCTGTAGTTCAAGGGTTTGACAATTAAAAATCCTCAATGTTGGCCTCACATTGCTACCATTTAATTTAATAGTAAAATGTGATTGGCTTCATTGCAGCAGTTAGGCCAGTACTCAGCACTTCTGAAAATCTCAGTTCACCATGATTAAATTTTCATTTATAATTCGAAATAGACCTAAATCAAATACTGTGGAGGTGAGCACCGCCAGTCTTAAGAGATATTAGATCTGACTGGAACATGGATCCTAACATTGTAATGTGATAGGTTGAAAAGCACTATACAAGAGCTAGATATTATTATTTATTGTTAACAACAACAAGAAGATACAATGTGCCAAACCAACCCTCCAGAAGTGAACAGCCAGAACTCAAGGGAAGTTCCAGATTCAAACTTTGCAGCTTAGGCACATAACAGTAATAAACACTTACATAGTGAGGAACTTTTTCAAAGTGCCACACAAACATTAACTAATATCTTAGTTTCTGATGGGTGTATTCTTCCCTGGATGCATGATTGAAATCCTAGGATCTCTCACATTTTGCAAAAATCCCATATTGTAATATAACTTAGATAATGTTTTCATCCCTCTTAGCCATGATACTACTTGTAAAATATGTCCTAGTTATTACTGTGGCCTACATTGTGCCCTATATGCAGGTTCATTAATCAGACAGACATGAGGACTCTATAGAACGCAGCCCAGATTTTTAAAAAGTGTTGCTGAAACTTGGGCTTCTGCATCTGCACTTAGACACCTGATTTTACAATGTTAATGAGAGCTGCTCTGTGCTCAGCACCTTCAAAAATTAAAGCAATTACCCAGGTGCCTATATGCACACTAAGAACACTAACTTTAGGCATTTTTTAAAAAAAATCTTGACCTACATGTCCCAAAAGGAACCTTTCTTTGATCATTTATGGCAGCAGAGTGCAAAACTGTGAAACTTGGAATCAAATGGAGCTACTGAACATACAGCATCCCTCAGCATCAGACTACTGATTTAGGTGCCTCACTGGGTTTAGGAATGTAACTTTAGTCACTCAACTTTGAACAGTTTCTTCATAATGCGTTAACACGAAATAAAAATCCACAAGATTATTCGATATGCTGCCAGCAGCCAAAGGAGAAGCACTGATATGAAGCTTAGATTGCCTCATTGCAGGCTTGAGTCTGCAGCGCTTCCTCAATGAGGGTAATACTCGCAGAATCAAGCCCTGAACTACCACACTTCTGGTTGCTGAGTCATTCAGAGCGCCCTGCTCACTTACAGAAGCAGCTTTCAGCTGCTGAAGGGTTGCTAATGTGACCCCTGGATGAGCAATGTTTGGATGGCCCTGGTGTAGTTGGAGGACAAAAATGCTTAAATGTCTTTTTAAAATTAAATGGAATGCAAGCAAGACATTATTACAATTGAGAGTGCTCATAAATTACACGTGTTTGCTTTTGCAATGGCCTGTGAGAGTTTGCAGTGTACCTAAGAGTGAAGATGTAATAAGTCTTTGAATGGTAACCAACATCTTAAGAAACAGTAAGTTTAAAACATTGATTTTTCTATTAACCCCTCCCCTTACAAAACGATCAATTTAAAAAACCCTGACAAAATCTCATTAACCCTAAATCATACTCACATAAACCATCTCTGCTAACTTACTGTACTACTGTAATGGAACTATATATATTTAGGTGAAGAGAAAGGCAATATTTTTCTTAGTAGGGATGCTGCAGGAGGAATACTATATTTTCCCTAACATTTTCTTACCATTTTAAACCAACCCTTCTCATTTGTTAAGGTTTTCCTCTCTCACTTTTCTCTTGGGCTCTACATGCAGCCTGCAGTTTAAAATTGACTTGTTCAGATTCCTGAAGATTTGTTACAGCAATTTATTGTACCCTTACTGCAGTGAGAAACAGTCTCTTTCTGCAGAGTAGACTGTAAGCTATTTGGGATAGAGACTTTGGATTTGATCCTGAGTAACGCTAGTGGAGTAATGCTGTTGTCTTACAAGTGTCATAAGTGAGATAAAAGTGGTGTAAATGAGAGCAGATTCAGGATCTTTTATTTATGATTTTGTACTGTGGTAGCTCTTAGGAGCCCCAAGCATGGTTCAAGACAGCTATACTGTACAAATGCATAAGTAAAAGATAGCTCTTTCCCTCAAAGAGCGTGCAACCTTTATCCTCATGCCTTTCAAACACCTAGAACATTGTTGGCATCATATATTTTCACATTAAGTCAGATTTCATTTTAATCTTGTAAGTCATCAACAGAAACACCCTTTATATGTTATGACTGTGAGGGTATCTCTAAGAATGCAACAAAAGGCCTACCCAATTAGTTACTAAGACTCAGCAATTTCTCTCTCAACCTTTAGCAAGTCAAAATAGTTCGTGTAACTCAGAGAGGTATAACAAATATTCCTAAATCTTGAGAAATAAACATCTCCATTACATCTCATTCATGTGCCACCATACTGAGGACCCAGCAGTCCAAAGTTATCACCGACCATGCCGGGACTGCAAAAAGTTGGGAAAATCAGATCCAGGAAATAGACTGGTAGGTCGCCCTCAGGTGTACCCTCAAAATGAGGTTTTAGCTCCTTGCTTGGAGCGGATCAAGCCTGACTGGGCAGATGGTGGGGCTGGGTGTCTTGTGCACCGTCTATAGCCCTTGGGCTTTTTGTGTGGCAGGTCCTGCCAGGGCTGGCTCCCTTGCCCCTGGGGAAGTTGTGGTTTGAACCGGTTGCATGCTGGCCCTGGAATGTAGAGACCCAGAGTTTTTAGGGTGGTTTGGGAGTCCTTCAGCCCATGTAATTTGTTGTCCATCTGCTCTGCAGACAGGGCCTGGTCATTGAAGGGGAGGTCCTGAATTGACTGCTGAGCCTCAGAGGACAACCCGGAGAGGAGCAGCCAGGACGCTCACCACATGGAGATGGTGGAGGCAAGGGTGCGGGCAGTCTTCAGTGTCAGATGCCACTTGAAGGGCCGCTCTGGCATCGATGATCGCCCAGAATTCTTTACAGGAACCTTCTGGGAGGGCATTCTCGAACTTGGCCATATATTAAAGTCATAGCGGCCAAGGAGGGCCTGGTGGTTAGCCACCCTCAACTGTAAGCTAGATGAGGAATATATTTTTTGTCCGAACAAGTCTAGTCTCCTGGGGTCTTTTTTTGGGGGATAACTATGGGTTGCCCCTGGTGTTCCCTGTGGTTAACTACCTCGACCACCAGGGAATTTGGGGCAGGATGAGAGTAAAGATATTTGTGCCCCTTAGTCTGCTCATTTAGAAATGGTGGACAGAGAAGAGGGGGTTTGCCACAAGGCTCTGGATATCTTCAATACCCCTTCATGAAGGGGAAGGGCCACCCTAGCTGCGGGGAGGTGCAGGAGAGGACATCAAACAGGGAGTCCACTTGCTTCTCCAACTCCTCTGCCTCCAGGCAAAGGCTGGACGCGACCTTCTTCAACAGCTCCTGATGCGCCTCAGCGTCATGCTGAGGAACTGGGTGAGGGGCTCCGTGATGGCCTCATCTGGTGATGATGAGGAGGAGGCAGGTACTGTGGGTTCCACAACACCTACTGGTGGTCCAGCTGGCTGTTCCCCTTGGTCCACATGGACTTGCAGGGTCTTATCCCCTGGGGTCTCAAGCCCAGAGGGAGTTGGGTCGTCGAGGCAACAGGCCTGTCCAAGGCTCCCAACACCGAGTAGGCAGACTACGAGGGATGGGTGAACCCAGACGAGTTCCAAGGGTACCATGGGCCCAGCCACTGAGCCTGGAGCCCCGGGGAAGGTTTCGGTACCGACAATGCAGGCAGTACCCAGGGTCTGGGAGACTGCCCTGCCGATATGGAGCCTTGCTCTGTACCGGAGCCATATTTGGAATGATTGCTACCCGGTGACCCAAATCCACTGGAGAAGCAACCCCATGCCTGGCAATTATTGCGGTCATGTCTGGAGGAGAACCGGTCCAAGTGGGACGTACACTCCATGGGGACCTCGGTGACCAGCAGTGATCAGCAAATCCGGGACGGGAGACCGGTGATCCACGCCTTGCGCTTCAAGACTGGTACTGGGACAAGGAGTGGGACCTAGAGGTATCCCAGGCCGGGCACCCAGGGGGATCTCCCCGAACACAGTGACACCCATCTCAGGGATTGTTGGTGAAGCCCGCAGCTCCAGTCCTCTGATCATTCCCGGGATCTGTAACAGCATTCCAGTGATGCAAAGGGCCTGTCCTGATGTTCCTGCTGGGAAGCGCATGCCTCTATGGTTCTGTACCAGGTAACCAGCGAGGTCCACCTCAAATCCCGCTGCCGGTGCCCAAGGTCCAATGATTGTGGAGGACTCCACTGAATCTACCTCCCTAACTCCAAGGCATGATGGCTTTTAGCAGGTGAACGGTGGCAGGACATCCCCCGTGATGGGGAGCAGTGCCAATGGGGTGACGGCAGATGAAAAGATCCCAAGGTAGGCTTGTCCTGAGGTCTGGGCATCACTGGGGCTGGTGTGGGTGGCACTGGGAGTGTCAGGATCTCCTGCACAGCCTGGAACACTTCAGGGGTCGATGGCACTAATACTAATGAAGGCCCGCCTCTATGTCTGGGCTTCCAAGCAAGGAATGGGGTGGGCTGCATTGCTCGACATGAGCTGAGACCCGACTTCTCGACGGGGGAGATGAGCCATCCGGCGTGGGTCTTAGCTCACTTCCAGCCCTGTCCTTCCCCTTGTGGGAAGTAGGAGACCATCCTCTATCGGCCTTTGACTTCTTGGCTGGGGCCATGGCCGGGGATCTGTGCTGGCTTGGCAATGGCGCCTGCAGCGCACTATGTACCGATGCCGCGGTGCTGGGTGCTGAGTCAGACCTTTGCTCCGGGGCTGGAGTGAGCACATAATCAAGTGCGCTTTGAGTCTGATCTTACACTCTTTCTTAGTCCTAGGTTTAAAGGACTTGAAGATTCAACCCTTATCACTTATGTGCCCTTCACCAAGGCACCTGAGACAGCGATTATGCGTTTTGCTCATGGGCATGGACCGTTTGCCGCAACTGCGGGGCTTAAAGTCTGGGGAGCGGGGCATGCCCTGTCACCTGGCTAAGTCCACAATGGGACTAACATAACTCTAACTTCTGCTAAGGACTAACTAACTCAGTTACTAACTACATACAGTAACTTTTCAAGAACTCTAGTTCATACAAACGAAGCCTAAGCAATGTTAGTAAGAGGAGCAAACGTTCCATACACCGTCACTGGTGGCAAGAAGGAACTGAGGGCGGCGGGAGCTGGCAGTGCCCCTTATACCACTCCATACAGGTGCCATTCCAGAAGGCACCTGAGCCACTCCCCTACGAATACTGCTGAGGGAAAAACTTCCGGCACTGGTGCATGTTGCGAGCACACACACCTAATGTGGAATGGACATGAGCAAGCACTCGAAGAAGAATGGGTTTTTATCTCATTACCTCTTATGCATGGTCCAACAGTTAGGGTACTAGCCTGGGACTCAGAAGTGTTGGTTCTGCCACAGACATGTGTGTGACCTTTGGCAAGCCATTTAGTCATCCTGTGCCTCACTTTCTCATTTGCAAAATGGGCATAATGCAGGTATTATAGTAGTGGGGGTAATAAAAGTACCTAAAATATATAGTTAAATTCCAGCAATGACTCTGCTGATCAACTGTGGTAAGGCCAAATGCTTCTGATGTGCCTAGATATTGCCCTATGGTGGAGGTCTAGTCCTCACAACAAAAGTCTGCACTCTTGGTACCAGCTCAGCAACTTCTCATTAGTCTGGTTTCCCTCAGGTTCAACATGCCTCCTTATTCACCCAGGTTTCAACTGTCTACAAGTAACCTGTCCCTCAGCCCTTGACCTGGACCCATCTTCTCAAGTGTGCTATTGGTCCTTTACTCTTTCTCAGAGGACTTATTGGAGGAGGATTCAAGGATCGTTCTATCAGTTCTTCCTCTTGTGAGAATTTTAATATTCTGCTGCTCTTTTCCCTCTATTTTGGCTACAAGAAAATGCACCTCAGCCCCCAGTACTTGCTCTGCCTCACAGCTTTCCCATTTCTGCACTTCTTGGCTCTTTCTCCCCTCACGGCTTCTTTGATTGTCTGCCAGAACAGGGGGGAAAGGACAATGTGACTCTATTTCAAGAACTTATCCATGATATATACAGTAATAATAATACTTAGCACTTAGCATTTTTCATCCTCAAAGCACTTTACAAGCATTAAATGATTAATTCTCACAAACCCCTCCTGCAAGGAAGGTAGAAATCGTTATCCCAATTTAAGAGATGGGGTAGGCGGAGAGGTCAGGTTACTTGCCCAAGGTCATAGGAGGAGTTAGTATTAGAGCTGCCATTAGAATTCAGATGTTCCTGGATCATAGACCACTAGATCATAACACCTCTGTACTATTTAGGTTTGAGCGTAAACTACAAAGTTTGGATTAGGATTTAAACTGTCCCAAAATTTGAAGGAAGAATCAAATCCATATTTTTGACTTGGTTGATTTTAACAAGAGACCAACTGCAAATCTCAGATCTCGATTCAAATCTAGATTTAGATTCAAACTGTCCTGAAATTTTGACATGTTTGGATCCATGTTTTTATTTCAGTTCATTTTCAGTTCAGTTTTTATATCGGTTCAGTATGGGGCCCATAGCCCCAAAGCCACATTATTTTTTACTTCATTTGGATTGCGGGTAACATGATCACAAATTAATAAGATTCTAAAGGTCCCGTTGTTTCTTCTGCAGATTGGTATAATTGCACCCATTCCCAAAATTCTGGCTCATCGCACGTTTGACCTGAATTTACTAATTTGTTTACTTACTGCTCCTTCTCTATTGAAATACTTTACTATTCACAACCATTAAGTGGAATCAGACAGCATTTCAAACTGAACCACCTTTTATTACAGAACTTTCCAAAAAACAAACAAACAAACAAACCAAAAAAAGATGCCCCCAGTATAAGAGCCTGACCATAGGTCATACTCTCTAAACTGTGCTCATATATTTTCAGTTGCAATATTCTACTGAAACTCTCTTTTAAATATCAAAAAGCAGGCAAACTGGCAATAAGCACCATTAAAAGAGTAACTAAAACTGCCGTAGATTAGGGAGGGTTTTCATGTTTTCACTAGAGCAAATGGAAATTTGCATTATATTATTATGTCAGTGTGACTTCCCTACATTTATTCCTTTATTCCTGCCCAGTATACATTACTATTGCACAGTGAGAAATGTCTTTGTTTTTTCCTGCCATAGCTGACTAAAGCTATCATGGGACATACCCATTTTCAGCAGAGTTTTATCTCGTTTTCCCATGTTCCTATGTTGTGATACTTCTGGGAACAACCATGACATTTTGTTCAGATTGGAATCATTTCACTTCTTTTAAGTATTGCTTATTTATTAATTTATTTTAAAGTACAGCCATATCAGACAACCTCTCGTGTATGACAAAGTAACATTTCCCTTTTAGGCTATTTCCTGTGGTGCTAGTGTAACAATTCGTCAAGTAAGCTATGGAAATATCGTATGATATTGAGGACAATTCAAATAATCACTTAAATGCTTAGCATTTGGAATTCTATTCTGATTTCTCCTGAAGGTGCCTGTGTAAAGAACAAAAGCCCCCGCATACCCAAAGGATGTGAATCTGCTTGTATAGATTTTCCTCAACAACGATAACAACGAGAGAGAGAGAGAAATATTAGCAAATCCCTTAAGGAGAGGTTGCAGATGTTCTATTTTAGTCAGCTTTGTCTCTGTCTTGCTTTGAACTCCTAGCCTCACTCTGCAGCATCACATTTAAACCAACCAAGGACAAAACTCCTACAGAATCAGATGCTTCACTCAAGAAGAATTCCTTCCATTCGAGCTTTTCAATGACCTTCATGTATTCCTTTGCCAATGAACGAATGTGTGGCTGAAAAATCCTGCTGCTGTCCTTTCTTTTGCTTAGAAACTTTGAAGGAAATAAGGCAAAGTCACTTTCCGAAAGGTTGTAAGTCAAGGGCCAATGGATTCTGCTTTTGTCCTCAGTTATTCAAGGTTGATTAAAATACCATTTTGCCTGATCAACAGTGTCACAAAATATCATCTATCTATCTATCTAATCGTTATTAACCATAACACTAATACTCCGTTGTAGGGGGCTACAATGTAAGACACGGCAAGTGCAGTTCTCAAAGAAATCTAGTTAAAAGGTACTGAACAGACTCTATGAGAAGGGGCTGGAGATGTGAATAAGTCCATGTGCAACAAAAAAGAAGAAGAAGAATAAAAAGTCTGTCCTGGGTCAGAATGTGTCATGGCACAACACATATTTAACAAGGTGGTTCATCGCCTCCTGATGTGCAATATCATCTGAAATAGCATAGCCTTGAGGATTTCATTTTTTACCTATCCTCACTAGAAAGCAGCATGTGGACACAACTGGGAAATTCAAAATGCTGCAGTTTACAAAGACCTGTGGTTAAAATGATTGTGTTTTTGTTGAGGTTTGTTGGGTACTAATGCTATTCTTTTCCTACTTCAGTGTTTTTAAAAAAAAGACTTATGTTATTTACATTTTAACATTCCTGCTATGCAATATTTTGGTCTTGGGTTTCTAGGGAGATAAGTGGGTTATGTTTGCAGGTACTCAGATCTCCCACAGGTAATTCAGCACATTGCACATGATGCTTTAATCTACAATACTTATTTTCCCCCTTCAACCATTTGAAGATTTCACAGTACTGGATATATGCCTCTTAATCTTCTATTATTCAGATCAGTATAATGATTTCCTCCTTAGCTGTACAATATGTTCTTTTTTAAACAAATAGCACAGATGCAGAGGCTGCTGATAAGTGTTAAGAATTCCCTCCTTCTCACTGACACCCCATTTGTGCTTCCATCTGTCCAAAATTTGGAGTAAGATAGCATCAAAGTTGATAGCAGCTTTCCAGCCCAGGATAAAAGCTTTTCCAGAAGTTAAATACACAGTGTTATCAGACATTATGCTGGCTTGTTAGATGAGAAAATGTGACATGATGTAATGCATGAGAGGCGAGAAAGGAAAACTTTGAAATCAGTTATCTGCTAGCAATCCTGATGACAACAATCCTAGCCACAAAATAATATTACAGATAAGAGCAGAAAGAACTCTACGCACTGTATATTGCATAGCTGATGACCACAGCAATCAGTCTACTGAACTCATACTCTGCAAACTACTTATGGAAGGCCAAGAAAATATTCTTAGATCCTGTGCTTTTATAAACATTTGTTTAGCATCATTGACACAAAAAGTGGAAAGTTAAATGCATAGATATGAAGAGAAATACATTATGAGGCTCTATACCCAGGTAGGAATTTCTACCATCAGTGGAAGAAAGATTCATAACTCACCAAGGACAAATTGAATGGTGACTTAGAGAGCTCTTTCCTTTCTAAGTGCTGCTAACATCCATATCATAGGGCAGCCCCATTCTCATTATGTATTTATTTTAAAAAAATATTTTCACAGATGGATATTACTTAGGTAGTAAATAATAAACCTTAACAGAATCGATAATGAACTATAAAAGACCCTTCTTGCTTTGCTGATGTTTGGACTATATTACAGCTGTTTAAGCCTCTGCTCGCTTTGGCTTTGGCATGGTACTTAGCATGTGACTAAATTAAGCACATGATTAGTCTCATTGACTGCAATGGATCTACTTGTTCGGCATGTGAGGGACCACTCAGGCACTTAAAGTTATAGATGGGCTTAAGTACCTTGCTGAACTGGGGCACTTTAGGGGGGACAGCAGCTTTAAGGGGATCCATAACAATGGGAGTACCCAGAGGCATTATCCTTCTTCTGGTAGCTTTTACGTGTTTGTGCCGAGCCTACCAAACAAGCACTTCATCCTGATTAGGATCTTTGGGCATGCCTGCATTTTGAATATTAAGTAATAATAGCAATAATCAATAATAAATACCCAGAGAAAAATGTCTATGATATTTCTTACCCATTTGGAAGCAGGAAGAGCTCTCGATGACTTGGCTGGATTTCTTGCCTAAGTGAGGACAGAGTAAAAGCTCAGCAAGAACCTTGGGATTTGGTAACATTATTTACATTTCTGACATTTCTTTCCAAAAGCCAGTGGAAGTTTTTCTGCTCCCAGTGTGACCCAAAGTAAAATGAACTGATGGACTTCAGGCCTGATCTCTCTCTCAGACTAAAAATCAAAACCCCTTCAATGGTGGGCAGGAGCAGTACTTTTATCAAGATTTTCATACTACAAATTGCCCAAGGCTGAAGTTGCTCCAGCAAATTCAGGGATAAATGGGTGCAGCAGGAGCAGAGGCAGAGGCTCATGAGAAAGCCCTGCTTCCTAATATATTCTAAGGGCTTTTAAGAGAACACAAAAAGTGAATGAAGAGTAATAAATATAATATATGTAAAATAACAATAACCTTAACACACTAAGCAAGCAGCTGAGAAGACAGAGAAAGATATATGAACATATATGAAGTGGAAAGCAGGTTTTTGCCCCCTTGGAGGTGGAGTTGAGAGGAGTTTCTTTTCTAAAATCTTATTAATTTAAATTAATTTGAGATTTTTTGTCATTTTTTTGTCATTTTTTTTTATTTATTAATTTTATTAATTTATTGTATGTAAAATTAAATTGGGGCTAAATAAAATAAAGAGGAATCCCATTGATGAATTTTAAACAATTAAAACAAAACACCCTTCTTTTTCCATGTATTAAAAACTTTATACAGACATTGTCTGAGATTTTTTTTTAGGGTAATTATTATGATAGCATAGGAAGAAATTGTGGGAAATATACATCAAGTACATAGTAAAAAAAGGTATTATCAGTGTGACAGTGACAATCTTTTGATATCAATGGGAGTTTTGCATTGACTTTAGTGGGCCCAGAATTTCACCACTAAAAAAAAAAAAAAAAAAAAAAAAAAAAAAATTAACTAGTCATCAATCAAAGTATGAAATCAATCATCAACTTCATTCCACTTGTCTCTTTTTTTTTTCATTTATTTTTTTTATTTTTTTCTCTTCTTTCTTAGTAGTCTCAGTTTAGGCATTATTTTAGGTGATTTTTAGTATTATTTAGTAATATTTATTAAGTATATATATAATGCTATATACAAGACACAAATATCAAGACAGTTTAAAAGATGTACAAATGAGACAACACACGTGGGAAGAACCTGAGGAATGTGCTCTCCCTAGTTAAATTATCATTGTTTATTTTTCTTTTTTCTGTCTGTGATCCTCTGGAAGGAGTGTGGAGGGGTGTGGAGGAGGGATGGGGAGGGGGAGGGAGGAGGGAAAAGAAGGGGGGAGAAAGGGGAAAGGAGGGAAGGAGATGACATGAAAGAAAGGACATGAAAGAAAGAGAGAGATGAAAAAGGAAGAGAATGAATGGTAAATGTATATGGGTCTGATGGGGCTGAGCTGGGGTGGTAGCTGGTGACACGGGGTCGAGGCATGGCAGGTATACTATCGGTGAGTGGAGTGCTATTGTGATGCTTGCTTGCTAGGCTAAGCCTGTATTTGGCAAGCTGGCAGCACGCAAGGCTGTATAACTGCCTTCCCACCACTACACCCCCAGGGACCCCAGGGACTTTCCCCACCTGCCCCCCCACCCCCCTTCCCTAATCCCACTGTCCACTCACCCACTCACCTCGTCATCACCTCGCTAACAGGGAGAGAAAGAGAGAGAGAGAGAGAGGAGGAGGAAAAGAGAAGAGTGATGGCAGAGGAGGCAGAGGAGAGAAGAGAGATCAGCAGGCAGGAGTGAGGTGGGACAGAAAAAAAAGAAGTTTAAAGCAAGGCTGGGGCACTGGATGGAGAGGGGAGAAAAAAAGAAGAAGTCAAGAAAAAAAAAGTGGAAAAAAAAGAACTGTGAAATGAATGTGGAGCTGTCTGATGATAGGGTGACATGTATATTATAATGAATGGGACTGGAGAAAGAAGAGATCTAATTCAGTGTGACACAAGGGCTCAGAAAAGCAAGCAAAGGCCAAGCTGCTGTCTCATAAACCACAGAACGTCACTGTCTAACACTGGCCATTCAGCATATTTAATAAAGATCTGTTTATAAAGCTCTGCCTGCCTGCCACATTACTTAATACTAATGAAACAATGTAGTCTAATTTCCTTCTACATATGTGAAGGAGAGAAAGGCTTGAATCAAAAGTCCAGATTCAAATAACTTTACATAAGAGGATTTTCAAAACCCTGACCTAAATCCAGATCTCAGTCTTGCAACTATTCCCTGTCTTTATAAAAAGTTGGAAGCAACCCTCTGGATCTGAAATCCCATAGTGTAGAGTATTGAAAACAGATCTAAACTTTGCAGGTGGATTCCATCTCCATGAGAAGGTAGTCATCTGCATTCTGCACATGTGGGAGTCTGGGGAGATAGATGCTCCAAAAAGACGGGATTCAAAATTTCAGAAGAAGAGATATGGTTGAGGATTTCAGAAATGGTGGAATTAAAGCAGCACTGTACACAATGATTGTTGCAGAGGTGATGGCAAGCAGTCACAGGAAATATAGGAAGAGGAGATTTATAGGCCATTTCACTACACTCCTCTTCTATCCTTGTGTTCAGTCAAGAGTGAATATGCTTTTCTTCTCATTCTGATCTCCCCTGATGTTTTTCTTTTTTTCCTATTTTTGTTTTCTTCCCCTCATGAAACAACACTAATGAAACAATACGAACAAACTGACCCAATACATACTGTTTCATGTCTCATGACGGCAGCGTTATGTGTGATTATAAGGGCTAATCCTTGAGTGGTTTATACAAAGACAGAAGATACTTAAGAACAGTGGACACAAGGTAATGCGAGGATTTTTTATCATATATGTCTCAGCACTACTAAACTGCAGATTGACCATTTTAGTTCTCCATAGGTGTGTTGTAAGTGTACTTATTCCATTACAACCTTTAGATGTGTTTGAAAATATTTCTAATTACAGGGGCAAATTCCCTACTGCTGTAAATTCATGCAGCTCCACTCTGAAGTCAAGAGAGCCTCACCAATTTATACCAGCAGAGATTAGAGAACCTGCTCCATTACATACTGCATTAAAGTCAACCCACTCTACCTAGCAGCCTTTACATTTCCATTAAATAAACCAAGATAATATTACAGGGATAAGAGGTAGGAAAATAGGCTTTATTTTTAATACTGTTTTTAGAGGCTGTGATAATAAGGTCAAGGGCTATTGTGCCTAAAGCTATTACATACATTGCATGATTTCACAGCTACATTTTCAGATAGGATCTTCTGTGTAACTGAACCTTCATCATAAATTTCCTTGATTATAAGTCTGTGTCACTGAACAAATGGCCATCAAATGCCTCTCCACCTACTTCTGATTTCCTGATCTTCAAAATGGAACATTAAGTGCTATTTAGTCACTGACAGTAGCAATACTCCATTTATCAGCCTATTAGGTACAGCTAGTAATGATAATGGGGGTGAATGTAAAGTAACATAAGCCTAGAACTGATGTTTCCCTCTCCTCACTGAAAGGAATAATTCAGTAATTACCGAGCATGGCTCATTTAGTAGACTGGATAGAGGACAGGAAATGGGTTATTCAGGGGATTTCAAGGGGTCTAAATTAAGCACCCACTGTTATATTTTTATCTTTATTGTACTATAGTCCCCTTTTTTATACTGCATACTTTAATAACGGACTTTCACAGCTGGAAAGTTCTCTTTCAGGGTCTTCATGTTAGAGATGCAAGATTTCTTTTAAGCACTAAACTCAAATTCAGGTATCGACAATGATAATTTGCCATTCAGCACCTCTAGACTGTTATGAAGAGCTTGTTGCTATTTTGGGCCTGTGCTCAATTTGATGAATTATCAGGTTGATTAAGAGTGGCATCTATATTGAATGTTTGCCTTCTGTATCTCAACACATTAATAAGGGACCTTTTATTTATGCAGCTCCCATTGGTGGAAACCTGCTCTATACCCAGCACTGATACTGTATTTTAAAAAATATTGGCCAGATCCTCAACTGTTGTAAATAAGTATAGCTCATTTTGGTCAATGGAGCTATGCCAATTTATACCATATGTGGATCTGGCACTATGAAATCTTAGTACAGATGTGGCTGTATCAGTTGGAAGCTACAAGTTTGAGTTCTGTGTTCTTATGAACAGAGCTGCCCAGAGAATAACTACTCCATTTCATGAAGGATTTAGAGATTTCAGAACTTGGCTTCATTTTGAATTGGTACAAAGCCCACACATTTCAAGATTCTCTGCCAAGGAAAATTCTCAAAAAAATTACATTTCAGTGGGTCAAAAAGTTTCATTTTAATAAAATTGAATAGTTTCAACTCTGACTTTTAAAGTTTTGTATTATATTAAAATATATGTGATTTTTTTTACAAATATTCAAAATGAAAAGTAATTTCCAAAGTGAAAAATTGAAATGTTTCATTCAAAAAATTTCAAAGTGACATTGAAAAAATCTTCTGGTTTTTTTAAAGGAAATTTAACCAAAAGCAACACGAGTTCATTAAGCATTTCTATTTTGATAGAGCTGTATTGTCTGATGGAAAATGGTTCCATTGACAGTTTTCCCACCAGTTCTACTTATAATTCTATATTTTAAATTATTTCCTCTCATCTTCATTCATTCAAGTTGGGTTGTTTCATTTGTAGCTAAGGGTGTCCTTCAGTTCTGGCTCCAACATGCCTAAAAGAGAACCTGGACCAAGTCAGGAAAGTTTTATCAAGCCCATAGATCTCAGTAGGTACGTAGAAAGAGAAACTGAATCTAGTATTGTTGCTGAACTGAAAAGGGCAATGAATCAACAGCATGATTTGCTTCACAATAGATTAGAGACAGTACAGCACAGTGAAAATTGGACAAAAATTTCTATGCAAAAGATCTTTGACTGATTCTTCGCCGTTCCTCCTAATCAGTCAACTTTCTTCACCAAGTCCAACATTAAATACCAAACACCTGAATGACAGAGCCAAGGCACTGATCAGCCTATATAAGACTGCAATATTTCAGTTCTAGAAACCTTGAGATTTAACAAGAATTCAGTTTAGCTTTCCCTTCAGGCTTGGATTCATTTTTATTTTTATGACTAAGGGAAGTTCCAATGACCTCCAGTATTACCACCAGGAAAGTGAGGTTAATTACCACCTTTTGACCTTGTACAGCTTGGCATCAGACGTTTGACATTTTGAGCTACAGTGCAGCTCTTACCTCCAATTTTCCAGTTTAATCACATAGGCTTCTACAATATCAGTGTGTTGCAGACACAGTTTATGGACTCCAGAAATCAATAAGTTAATATTTATTTACAAAACAGTTAAGTTCTCTTTCCCCCCAAAATATAAAAATCAATTACAATCCAAAATATACAACATGACCCTGATCCAAAGTCTACTGATGTCAATGGAAAGACTCCAAATGACTTCAAATGGGCTTTGGATCAAGCCTAAATGTGTAAACTTCTGACTTTATAGAATATTGGCTTCTTTGAGCAAGAGCAACGTATGTCATACTCTAATCTGATTTCCTACCATCCAGATAAAAACATGATATTTCAACATTTTTAGACTAATAAGAATCCTGTAACAAATCACACATAATATTTATCTTTCTCTGTTTGTAATTTCACAGTAAATACGGTCTTTGTAATAATATTTCTATGTTAGCAGATGAAATAACAGAAAATCTAGCAAACAGTGGGTGCACTTAAAAAGTTTTTAACAGTGAGTGATCTTATTGATTCTATCAGTGTATCTCTCTTCAAGCATATGGAATATCTCAAAAGCTGGCAGACTCTTTTAAAACAGAAGTAAGTACAATTTCTGTACATTTAATTGTGTTATGAGAACAGAATCAAAGGTTTTTGGAGTCCTTCCAGTGGAAAGCGTAGTTAAGAAGTACGAAAGCCTATAAACAGCAATAATATTAGACCCAAAATAATCCAGAGTGGCTAGATTAAGGTGTGATAATCTTGGATCTTGTGTCATTGATCTTGTCCCTTCTGGGTAAACTTTCCATTTTTATTTTTTTTTTCGTTTGTGAGAAGAATTATTCCACTTAAAGGACACAAACAGAGAAGGGAAAATATAAAAGAAAAAAAGAGTGCAAGAGGTTTTTTTTTAAAAAATGCAGAGATAAGCTATTAGTATCCCCACCCTAGTTTTTTATACTGATACAATTTGCAAGTTCAAATGCAAGAAGGAGAATATAACACACACACACACAAAAAAATGCCCATTAACCTCTTCCATGTGTCTAAGCATGTGTAAAGGACTCCCTCTTTTTCCAAAGTAAACCACCAAGATATCAGCAGGGCCGCCCAGAGGATTCCGGGGGCCCGGGGTCTTCGGCGGCGGGGGACCCTTCCGTTCCTGGACCCTCCGCCGAAGTGCCCCGAAGACCCACGGCAGGGCCCCCCCGCCGCCGAATTACCGCCGAAGCGGGACCCGGCGCCGAAGCGCAGCCCGGTCTTCGGCGGTAATTCGGCGGAGGGAGGCCCCCGTCGCGGGTCTTCAGGGCACTTCGGCGGAGGGTCCCGGAAGGGAAGGACCCCCCGCCGCCGAATTACCGCTGAAGACCGAGCTGAACTTCGGCGGCGGGTCCCGCTCCGTCTTTGGCAGTAATTCGCCAGCGGGGGGTCCTTCCGCCCCGGAGCGGAAGGACCCCCCGCCGGCGAAGACCGGGAGCGGAGAAGCTCCTGCGCCCGGCCCCGCAAGAGTTTTCCGGGCCCCCCGGAGGGAGTGAAGGACCCCGCTCCGGGGGCCCCGAAAAACTCTGGTGGGGGCCCCTGTGGGGCTCGGGGCCTGGGGCAAATTGCCCCTCTTGCCCCCCCCTCTGGGCGGCCCTGGATATCAGGTTCAAAACTCCTGGTGCTCTTTCTTCTTAGCAGCAATATTTTTCAATTCAAGAGTCACTGCTACAGTGAAATGGAAAAGATAAACTCCTAGGCATAATCAAACTCCCAGCCACATAAATTACTGTAGTCATCAGTTGGTTGATATCAGCCTGGGGTCTCCTATTGATTCTTACATCCAAGAATCTTAACATCAAAAGTTCTGATCCTGCAATCAGGTCTGTGTGAACAGACCCTTACACTTATGTGGAATCCCACTGAAATCATGTATGGATCCCTCAACACAGATCTGATTGTAATACCAAGGCCAGAAAGACAGACAGAGATAAGACAAGAAGCAGCGGAGGACTCAAAGGAATGTATTAACATAGGGAATATATTAGTCTATCCAACCTTCTTCTCTTGGTATATAGTGTTGGAGTAGAACAGGCTTTTGACTGATAGCAGAAAAAGTGAGATTTTATTGGTAGACTTGAATGTGAAGAGGGAAAGGGGTTAGTATATGGGGATTAGGAATTTATTCCATACATACGGGAGACCAGGGAAGAAGGCAAGAAGATGGAAGTGAAAGAAAGAAAGAATGGGAAGTGATATGGCTGATGTTATTGTAGAGCAAAGATAGTGAAGTAGAAACAAAATCTGATGCATGGGCTGAGACACAGATTTGCAGGGTCATGAACTAAGGTACTAAGGTACATGGATCCAAATGATACAGATCTTTGAGAATATCTGAGTCTAGATCTCAGTCTTACAGCTGAGATCCACCCCTAAATACACATGTATCCTGTGCAGGAATGCCACCAAAGAAATAGTGTAGAGCTGTGTACTATAGTTGTATCATCTTCATTATCTGCTTGCGTAAGGAACAACTTCTTTATTTAGCAACTGCTTTTCCTTATCATCACTCATCCACAGATACCGTATGTCAGCTATAAGCAGCTTTTGGAAGAATATTTATATTAAAAAAGCCCTTCAATAAATATTTACTTTAAGAGTAAGACACAGATCTTAGTAACAGATTGAAGAAGGCACAAAAATAGCTTAATATTGGAAAGAGAGAAAACATATTATTGACACACATATAGCAGATATTCAGATGCTGGTTTTGTTGTTTTGGTATAGGAATGTTGTTTTATTCATTTTAATCCTCACTCCTTCCCCTACTTTCTAGATCACTCTAAATGTCTTGGTCAGATATGGTGTTGAAAAGCTCGTGATTTTGCTGAATGTAGCCCAAGAACAAAGTCCTGACATACTGGTCATTAATCCAGCAGTGTGAAGTGATATGATATATGAGTGGCCTTAAAAGACAAGTGAAGTATAGTTCCCTGCATCCTATGATTTATCCCTGCCATCCTCAGCCTTTTCCCGTAAAACATTTTGCTTACCTGGAACTGAGACTCCTGAAAACTGTTTCCTCTTATATGCAATGAACAATGAAGCAGATCTTGACCTAACACAATAATTGAATTTTTGCTGAAAGTTCTTATTACCAAAGAGACAAATCCTGTTTGTGTTCTATATTCACTGACCCCTTACTACCATGTATGCCAGCCCCACAAGAACCTGAATAATCCTGGGATCAGAATGGTCAGTCTGCTGGGAAGGGGTCACAGGTGGGCTCCATGTAAATTCTGCAGCAGGACCCTCAGAATGTGTTGGGTAGGCATGAAACTCATCCAAATGAGCATTACATTAGACTCAGACTTTAAGGTCAGAAGGGACCATCATGATCATCTAGTCTGACCTCCTGCACAGTGCAGGCCAAAGAACCTCACCTACCCACTCATGTAATAGATCCATAATCTCTGGCTGTGTTACTGAAATCCTCCAATCATGATTTAAAGACTTCAAGTTACAGAGCATCCACCATTCACATTAGTTTAAACCTGCAAGTGACCCAGGCCCCATGTTGCAGAGAAAGGCAAAAACAAACAAACAAACCAAAAAACCAATCTGCCAATCTGTCCTGGGGGAAAGTTCCTTCCCAACCCTAAACATGGCAATCAGTTAGACACTGAGCAAGGGGGCAAGACCCACCTGCCAGACATCTGGGAAAGAATTCTCTATAGTAACTCAGAGCCCTCCCCAGCCAGTGTTCCACCACCAGCCATTGGAGGTATTTGCTTCTAGCAGTTGCAGATCAGCTACATGACATTGTAGGCAGTCTCTTCATTCCATCCCTTTCATACATTTATCATGCTCAGTCTTGAAGCTACTTAGGTTTTTTGCCCCCACTGCTCCCCTTGGAAGGCTGATCCAGAACTTCACTCCTCTGATGATTAGAAATTTCAAGCCTAAACTTGTTGATGGCCAGTTTATATCCATTTGTTCTTGTATCCACACTGGTGCTTAACTTAAACAACTCCCCTCTCTCCCTAGTATTTATCCCTTTGACGTATTTATAGAGATCAATCATAGCTCCCCTCAGCCTTCTTTTGGTTAGGCTAAACAACCCAAGCTCTTTGAGTCTCCTCCCATAAGATTGGTTTTTCATTCCTTGGATCATCCTAGTAGCCCATCTCTACACCTGTTCCAGTTTGAATTCATCTTTCTTAAACATAGGAGACTCAAACTGCACACAGTATTCCAGATGAGGTCTCACCAGTTCCTTGTATAATGGTACTAACACTTCCCTATCTCCCTGTCCCTACCTTGTCAGATGCATCCTAGGACTGCATTAGCCTTTTTCATATCCTCATTATATTGGCAACTCATAGTCATCCTGTGACCAATCAGTACACCCAGGTCTTTCTCCTCCTCTGTCACCTCCAGTTGATATGTCCCCTGTTTATAGCAAAAATTCTTGTTGTTAGTCCCTAAATGCATACCTTTGCACTATTAAATTTCATCCCATTTTCTAATTACTCCAGTTTCCAAGGTCATCCAGATTGTCTCTCCTCAGCCCTCCACTCTTCCCTACCATCTAAACATCTTGGTTCCCTTCTCTCCCTTAGTATGTCACACAGAGAGGGATGCAGTAACCCCTCTAGAGAGGCTGCCTGAGTAGAAAGGGGCAACCAGGGCAGGTTACTGAAAAACAAACTCCCCACAAATAAGTGTGTGTGAGATTTGGGGTTTTCAGGAGCCTCAGGAGGTAATGCTATCCTCCTCTATTGCATAGAAGAGGAACTCTATCTAGATGGGTCCCACTACTTCTTTCCTGACTAACATCTCTGTTTCAGAACTGTCAGCTACCGTGCTTTTTGTTGATCTGCCGTTAAGTGTTCCACCATAGTTCAGCAATAAAAGAACCCTAGTGCCTCTTTCCCCTGGCAGAGCTATGGAGGCTGTGTCAGTATGTGCAGAGCCCCTGAAATTTTACCTTCATGCCCTTGGGGAGGAGGGGAAAAGTTGTGGTGTAACTAGTTGAGACAGACCTCTTATATGTAATGAGTACATCTGCTTGTGCTCATAAAACCTTGCCGTAAGAAGGAGTGTTGCCCAATGGGCAGAGTAGGGGCCTGGCATTTTAGCCTCCTGGAAACAGAACTCAGGAGTCTTTGCTCCCATGCACTCCCCTCTAGCTGCCAGACTACTTTCCCTCTCAAAAGCAAGCACAAAGGAAGTGGCAAGTTAAATAAAAGGGTTCACTTTCCTGTAGTCTCATTATTTACAATGCTTAAAACATCTAATTACTTGCTTAAATGTTTTGCCTTTGAATATATAAAGGGATGAATTTCTAATCCTTCTAGATGTAATTCCATTTGAGTTTTTATTCCAAATTTTGAAAGCCAAGCACTCTAAGGCCCAAGTTTCTATGCTGACCTGTTCCAAATAATTTAAGAAATGTGCTGAAAGGTATTTTCAAAACTTCAGGGAGCCAGCCAGTGAACCTGCTCAAATTGACTCACAATAGGCGCAGATCCATTTCTACCCAATTCAGTTTGACACAAGCTGCAAATGCTTCATGTAACTTTACCAAGTCATCCTTATTTTATTTTTTCTCTTTTTTTGTTTCCTGCTTCTTTATAACATGTTCTCCTGGCAGTGGTGTAGCTAGGAGTGGAAATTTGGGTGGGCCCTGACTTTCAGGTGGACGGGCAATGACTGACTGTGCTAGCTCAGCCTCTCCCATGACACCACACCCTCTTCCTAGCCCTAGTGCCGCCAGACACACGGCTTCACCTGCTGAGCATGCACGTGGGGCAGCTCAGAAAATGGCAAAGCTGAGCTGCCAGAGCGTAGCCTTCTGAGGGGCAAGTGCATAGCTCCAGCCTCAATTTCGGGTGCCCGAGTGATGTTCTGGGATGCTGTGGCAGCCCTACAACCCTGCTCAGATTTGGGTGGGCCTGGATGCTAAGTGGCTGGGCCACTGCTACCTGGGTTACATTAGGAGCCCCTGAGGAGCAGTTTTCTAACTTAACACATTAGGCTGTTTCCAGAAAAGATATCTAATCAGATACCTGGCAGCCAAAGTGAATTTGGAGTTAATTTTACTGATCCTTGGTCTACACTACAAATTTATGGAGGTAAAACTGCATTGCACAGAGGGGTTGAAAATCGAGACCTCTGAGTGACGCAGTTATGCCGACTGAAGTCCTGATGTACACAGCACTATGTACACAGCGCTATGTACACAGGGCTTCTCCTGTCGACATAGCTAACATAAGAACGGCCGTACCGGGTCAGACCAAAGGTCCATCTAGCCCAGTATCTGTCTACCAACAGTGGCCAATGCCAGGTGCCCCAGAGGGAGTGAACCTAGCAGGCAATGATCAAGTGATGTCTGCTGCCATCCATCTCCATCCTCTGACAAACAGAGGCTAGGGACACCATTCCTTACCCATCCTGGCTAATAGCCATTTATGGACTTAACCACCATGAATTTATCCAGTTCTCTTTTAAACACTGTTATAGTCCTAGCCTTCAAAACCTCCTCAGGTAAGGAGTTCCACAAGTTGACTGTGCGCTGCGTGAAGAAGAACTTCCTTTTCTTTGTTTTAAAACCTCTTGCAGAGGTGGAGTTCTTACGCCAATGGGAGAAGCTCTTCCATCGGCATAGGTAGTGGCTTCACTAAGCTCTACAACGGCACAACTGCACCGGTGCAGCGCTATAAGTGTAGACAAACCCTGAGCTCTGCAGAAAACTTAATTTTAGTTGATTACCTTTGCCACTCTGTTACTGCAAAAATAGTCATGTAAGAGATATGACAGTTCATGCTTAAATACCAGTAGGTTGGCTAGTTCTTGACATTGTAATTAAAATGCTTTTGAGGGGAAAAAAGTACAAAATATAAATTCAAAGGAAAAACAGTTCAATTGTATGGCCCTGTGTATTTGAAAAGCAAATAACACATTTATGTAGTGATTTTACCTTCATAAAACAGAACTTTTCACATCTACATTAAAATGGCTGCACAAGTAATAATTATTTTGCATGTCTACAGCACCTTATGACCCCAGATCTCAAAGCACTTTACAAATATCAATGAACCAAGACTCACTATACTGTTGTTACCACATTGCATGTTGTTATTCCCATTTTACAGATGGGGAAACTGAGATACAAAGAGGCTTAGGGGCTTGCTCAAGATGCATCTAAGAATATAATCAAGAATGCCAAACTCTCCGTCTTAGTCTCTAACCACAGGGCCATGTTTCATCCTAATTCTTAACAGTAATGTTTGTGGTTTTCTTGATTATAGTATTCCATGACAGGAAGGTAGTCTTCAGTAATGATACTCTAAGATCCATAATGCCTGTTCAGTCAGAATATAGAACTTCATCCTATAGAGTCAAATCCTGCTTCCCTTATACTCACAAGTAGTGTCACTTGTGCCACTGGGCCTGTTCACATGAGGAAGGCAAGCAGAATTTGGGCTTCAGTAATAAGAAGAATTTTTCTCCTGTTCCAATCCAGAACCACATGCTTTACTTCCAGCAAATTGACAATTTAATGGTGCCCATTCTCTCCCACATTCACCTGCAGAATTTCACTCATCTCAGGGGGACAACAACTTGAAGGAGTGACCTCCATTATCTGAAATGTCAAGCTGTCATAAATGTGCCTGCTCCATTCTCTCCCTCAGTAGCTGTTGCAGTTGCTGACCTAACCTGGCTGTCACAATGCTTCCAGATTATTTTTAAAACGCAGTTTTGAAAAACAGGTAAGCCAGCAATGGGAATGAAGACATGGCAGGGAATTTTCAGAGACCAGGGCAAGATGTTCTGTTGGCCTAAGGAGAATAAAACATCCTTTCTTGTTCTGTGTATTTTACTTTGTGAAAATAATTTGGACTAAATCATTCTGGATCATGTAATTTGTGATAACTGAATATACGTGTTTGTGTGTGTGTGTGTATCTATGGAAATAAACACATCTATATACATATATAATCTATATAACATACAAACAGCTTCCTTTTGAGGAAAGATTAAAAAGACTGAGGTCTTAGGAAAGAAATCACTAAGTATGGGGATATGTTAGAGGTCTATAGAATTGTGAATGGTATGGAGAAAGTGCATAAGGAAGTGTTATTTACCCCTTCACATAACACAAGAACTAGGGGTCACCTGATGAAATTAAAAGGAAACAGGTTTAAAATAAAAAGGAAGGACTTTTTCACACAATGCACAGTCAATCTGTGGAACTTGTTGCCTGGGATGTTGTGAAGGCCAAAAGCATAACTATGTTAAAAAAAGAATGAGATAAGTTCATAGAGGATAGGTCCATCAATGGCTATTAGCCAAGGTAGTAAGGGACACACACCCATGCTCTGGGTGTCTAATGCTGCGACGAGATGACAGGGGATGGATCACTTGATAATTTCTCTGTTCTGTTCATTCCCTTTGAAGCATCTGGCATTGACTACTGTTGAAAAACAGAATAGTGGGCTAGACAGACCATTGGTCTGACCTGGAATTGACATTTTATGTTCTCATTTGAAAGAGAGAGTTTGAGAAAAAGGGATTGCACAGCAGTTTAGTGGTATTGCATCCCAATGTCAAAAATGCCATACCATTTGCTGCCAGTGCCACATCTCATGACCGTTTATCAAATCGTGATTTAGTCCACTAATGAACCTTCATGTTCCCTAACCTGAGGATGAAACAATGCTCTTAAAAATCTCTTATTCTACTTCCAATATTTTTAAAAACAAAATAAAGCATTTTGACAACCTGTTCACAAAAACACACATGGACAAGAGCAAGATGACACACTTCGAATAAATATGAATGTAGTAAATTTAAACAGGAAACATACATTCATTATAATGAGAGATGCAAATCTGACTCTGTTTCTGTCACAACAATCTGGCCCATGTGTGTGACTGGTTCAGCATGGGCAATTTTACAAACTTCATTATGGGGCCTCATATTTTCCACAACTCAACCCTTACTGCCCACCATTACAGTACTTTATTATCTGACAAGAAATGTGGAATATATGGCCTCTTCTTCTGAGACCAAAAAAGGCTACTCTTCATGTAGGGCAGAGAGTAATATATTTATTACTTATTTGAATTGCAATAGCATGTAGGAGCCTCAGTCATGGATCAAGACTCCATTATGCTAGGTGCTATACAAAAACAGAACATAAAGACAGTTGCTGCCCCAAATAGCTCACAATAGAGACTCAGGAGAATATGTCCATCTTTGTGGAAACAAATGGTGAAATTCACCCTGTGTGGACAACCAGCCGAAGGCTGATGGACCATTCTCATCCCCCATAAGCTCTTAGGCCTTGGGTTCACCCTCTGCACAGGGATGAATTTCACCCCAAATTTCACCCTTTTTAAATGATATGTCTTCCATTCCAGCTGCCTGAGGAACAGAATACAACCAGGAGCTCTTAATTAACTCTGAGAATCTGTGTGTGTGTGTATATGTGGAGAGCAAAATATTTTTACTTATCTCTAGTAATCACAGAGGAACAAACCACAGTACGTTATTATAGAACATAGCAAAAGGGAGCAGAAAAGGCTGAAATAAGTTAGACATGCATCTATTGATCAGGATACTACTGAGAGTGGGACGAGGTAAATAAAAGCCAGGGAACTTGGAATCAAGTCTGAAATTACCTCTCTAAGGACAAAGTCCTATTGAAACAGAAGTGTGTTTATCATCTTTATGCTGAACTCTGCTAACCTTCAAGTGCTATGTGATGCTGTATTCTAAACCACACATATTGCTAAGGAAAACACCACTGATGGTCATTTTTCTTACAAATGCTTCTTCTATATGGCTGTGTCTTCATATGCTAAGAAGAAAAGCATATTATAGAGCCATAAAGTTGACACTGCCCTGTAAAAACTTTTTTAATAATTAAAGGAAGTAAGCTCTGTTTGGTAAAAGAAAACTCTGAGGTAAGTATCACTGGTATAGTACCATACCTTGTACACAATGTGGTACTTTCATAAGAAGTATCAGATCTTCCTCTACTGTAGTGGAACGAGAGAAAGGGTAAATCAAGGCCAGATCTCCCCTATTGCACACTTGAGGGCCTGTTCTTTCCTGGGCTGCCATATATTGTAAAGATGGTTCTGTAGCAATTGGGTCCAGTCTTATAGGGACTTTGGTAAAATTCAGTTCTGTCTTCTAGGGACTTGACTGAGACCACCAGCACATAAGTCATGAAACTACCAGATGCTATAACTCTCAATTATTTTTAAAATGGGCTAGTGTGAAATCAGTGGAGCTACACCAGCTCAGTGTCTATCAACACGTTGATAGGAATGAGGGAGCATTTGGAAGAGGAGAGGCCACCACAAATTAGACAGGGCCTCAGAGCTGTCTAAATTATACTGGGGGCCACTTCGGCCTCTGGAGCAAACCAGAATTAGGAAGGTACAAAGGCGGCTTAAATCCACTTTGTCCCACTCCCTCTGGGCTGCAAGTTCTGCGCTGCACTTGTAAGAGTCTCACTGCTAGTGGTGAAAGGTCGCATTGCTCATTACCAGTCTCCTAAAGCTGAGCATTCCAATAGGAAGTTCTATTTTAATACAGTGATAATACCACTTTGAGGAGCCAAGGGAAAAGTGTAACTTAGTGAAGTTAACACTGTAGCTGTGTGTGTCTGTGTGTCTGTGTGCATGTGTTCAGAGCTTAGCTGTGCTTCAGCGTCTCTGTTATTTCATAGGACAGTAACAATACCTGTATAATACTATGCACATTAAAGTATATCTGCCCTCTGCTAGTAAAAATATCTTTCTTTCAGTGGATGTTACACCATTTTAAAAAGAAATATTGTTTCATTCTTCCAAGCACCACCAGTGTTGGCAAAACTAGGATGCTCTGTTCTCTTTCCCAGCTGCTCTTGTGTGATCACACGATGGAGCAGTTCAGAGGCAGTCAAAGAAAGAGATGCCCAGCAGTGAGTTTTGGAGGAATGAAAGTGAGCTATTGGAACAAGGTATCTTATGTCTTTACAGTAATTAGTTAATCTTAACTATAAGCAATACATTTGGTAGCAATTTCTCAAAGCCACTGAAGCATTCTCAGAACAAGAAAAGAAATACGCAAGTTCAGAAGCATCATATGTGGAAGCTGTGACAGCGAGGTGTGTTTGTTTGTTTGTTTTTTTCCTGTAACTTGCCTCTATATCTGATGTGGCTATACACATCAGAAAATGGGGGAGGGGGAGCGGGAAGGAGACAGGAAGAAAGTGATTGGAAGACACTTTTTTCACACTCAGCAGTGCTGGCCCAATGGCCTCAAGATCCTTTATTTTAATTTTACAGTAGCCAGATTTATCCCAAACAGAGAACTGATCCAGAGCCCTACCTCCGCAGATAACATGGCAGGGAGCTAGGAGAAGGCATCAATTAAACTAATCCCCACACTTTAACTTATATCATATCCTCTTATATCATATCCTCATATCATATCCATGTTCTCTTTGTGTGCCTTGGTTTCTATATAACATCAACTTAGAATTCTTTATACATTGCTAGACTGAATATAAGGACAAAGGGACTATAACTGAGAATAAAGGAATGCACCTGGAATGGGAGTCAAAGTTACCCCACCTCACACATTACCTTTGAACTTGGGCCTTTGGTTGCACAGAACTCTATTGTAGCGCTTTTATTTGTTTTAAAAAAAAGTACCCGTGTGAGAATTAGGGGCATTTTGGCACAAGAAAACAAAGAAACACCAGGACCTTGACTTGTGCTTAATTTCTAGCAATCTGTGTCCTTCACTGTCAATATCTATTCTCCCCTTCTTGGGAGAGAAAGAGTTTCTCTCTCATCTCAACTTTTCTGATTGCTTGAAAGGATGGGACAGGATCACAGCTACTCTTGTTCATCTGTTCAGTGCAATCTCATGTAATCAGAATTCACTCATCCTGAGACCAGACTGAGCAAGAAGATCACTAGTCAAACCCCTAGCACGCAAGACTCACTTGATGAACATGGATGCCACATATAGTTCTGGGGCCAAATGTTAAATCTGATTGGATATCCTGTTGTAGGCTTATCCCTAATACACTGCCCTTGGCTCCAACAGAAGTCAAGCCCATGCAGTTGGGAAGCCATCACTGAAACCTGTAGTGCAATTAGAGGTGTGTTAAACATTCACAAGGAAATATGAAGTATTTGGAATTTAAAGGTTTTGTTTTTTTTAATTATGTCTTTACAAGTATGGGCATTTTCCTTTCTTCTTGTTTATTTGCCAGATTCAGCCGTTTATTTGCTCAAAATGAGATCTTGGAATGAAAATGGACTTGTTTTTAAGTTCTGCAGTAAAAACACATAAATGTGAATTCATACAGATTTCCAACGTGCAAATAGCTATGTAGCTATATTTCCAGAAAAGCAAACTTTCAGCTATCCAAAAAATTGTCCAAAACAAAATATAAATGTTTTAAGTGAAATTCAAAAAATGTTGTCACCACTTCCTTTTGCTTGTAAAATAAATACTTCATTTTCCTAGCAGATGGATTCTCTCTCACCTACTATATATGGCAGCATAGTACAGATTAGCACTTTCTATTTTGCTGAACAATTTCTCTCTGTAGAAGGGAAAGAATTTAGCTTGGTTACTCTATTTCCTGGCCTCAGACCTCCCTCCATTTTACTATTCAGGAAACACTAACCACTTTGCATTTGATAAGCACATTGTTTACTAGACCTCCAGTGAATTCCACATATTTCAGGTGCAAGACCAACATGTGTGAGCCAACCTGAAACATACCTGCATTTTTACTAAAGTGCTAAAGAGAGCTGAGCTACTTAACCGTAAGCCATTATTACAGAAGCTGAATGTTTAACAAAACAGAACTAGTCTCTGACTTAATAAATGAACTGCAGTTTATTTGCTACATCACCACATTTGAGTCAGCTCTAGTAGATGCACGCAATGTTTAGATGTATGGGACTATGCCAGCTCCACCTCATAAATAAGTTAGACCTTAAAGAATCGTGCATTTTTATAAGTTCTTGGAGTGTGTAGCAAGAAAATATGAGTGAGGCTGGCCTTAAAAAGCAAAAGACAGTTGTGTTCTAACAAGCATTTTAAAGGGGAACAGTTTTGCTTTGTATTTATTTCTATTCCCCTAGCTATTATGAATTATTTAAATAATATCTATCTGTATGGTCTAAGATCTATGCTTTTTATTTATTCAGCTATTTTTTCATAGGCAAATTGTCTGGATCCTCAACTGGTGGAAATAAGTGCAGCTCCACTCAAGTCAATGGAGTTATGTTGATTGACACCAGCTAAAAATCTGAATCAATGTGTTAAATGTGGAAAAAAAATTAATTTAATCTCTAAGAAACCTGAATCAATCGGTTACACTTTTTGTCTCTTGATTTTTAACAGTGATATAAAATCAGGAATCCTTCCCCACATTAAGTTGGAGCCAAACAATCTCTGTTTTAGGACACAACACACTCTGTGGGAAATGACCTTCTGGGTCTTTCACTTTACAGGCCAGATCCTCAGATGGTGCAAACAAGCACAGCTCCATGAAAGTCAAGGGGTGTGCCACTGATTTACTCCAGCTAAGGATTTAGCCTGACTTACATACAATATTCTTTGTTGTCCACATGTGACTGAGCATCTTGTCAATTATTCACTTGTGACCTGACTAAATGGGGGATTTAGAGAGGTAATTTCATTAACCCTGTTGCTGTTATATTTCACTGCAGGAGATGTGATCTCATAGCATGTGGTGGAATTTCATTAGAATGGAATAAAGACATACGGCCAAATCTGACTTTGGCTGCCTTTCACTGATCCGAGGGGGAAAACTGGCTAAACTGGCCAGTTGTTGCCATCATTCTAAGGAAATGTGTAGGTGGAACAGCAGGCTCCTGCACCACCCACTCTTGGCCTGATGTAAAGGATGTGGCCACAAGGAAAGGAGTGAGGCCAGAGAAACACTACAGTTCAGGAATTCTCATTTGGAATAATGACTGATTGGAGCCATAGTCGATTGGTGCAGTTTAGAGCATCCCTGATGACTATAAAGATGTAAACTAGCCCCAGAATAGGGGAGCCACAAAAAAACCATCAGGTACAGTTAAGTTCTGGGCCATAGTCCTTGCCCTGAAGAGTTTATAGTGTAGGGCCCGAATTTTAATAACACATAAGTGCTTTACACATGAGTAGTCACATTATGTTCAATGGAACTACTTTTCTGAGTGAAACTGTTCACCTGAAATGTTGGAAGGATCTGAGCTTAGATTAGATAAAGTTAGGGCCCTGTGTACTCCATTAGTGAATGGGATCAAATTATGTGGCAACATTAATTATTCTATTACCATAAAATACACTTTACTCCCATTCCTTCCACTTCCTTTCCCCACACATATAACTCCTAGCCTATTGAGGATTATGACAATTACAGATTATGACAATTACAAAACATTTTGTCCAAAACTTTTTTTGGTGAAAAATGCAGACTCAGTGACACCAAAACATTTGTCAAACTCATGCCAGTTTTACTGAACTATTGAAGTTGGGGGAAAATATCCAGAAAGGTTGAAACATTTCATTCTTCTACTTTTGAAACTAAAACATTTAATTATTTAAATTTTGAAATGACTTTTTCTTAATAATTTCCTTCAACTTTATTTTTAAAAAGATTTCAAAATGTTCAAAATCAAAACAACATGGTTTTGGTCAAACAAAATCTCTTGTTCAACTTGAAATAAAATTACTTTTTGATTCACCAATTTTTTTTAAATAATTTTTGAGTCAACACAAAACAATTTTTCTCCAGTTTTTTGGAATTATCAGAGAACTGAAAAATAAATTATTCGAACAGCTCTAGTGACCATTGATTTCGATACTAAGTATATCTGTCTCATGGTTACCTTGTGATCTGCTCATCTGTTTGTTGTATCCTCCTATAGTCTCGTGCCTTACATACTTAGATTGTAAGCTCTCTGGGACAGGAACCACCTTTTCATTATTGATGTCTAGCACCTGGTCCGGACCTTTAGGTGCTATCATAAAACAAATACTAAATAGTCTAATATAGGTTTAAAAGTAGATCAACATACTGGCCCACGAAAGTTTATGCCCAAATAAATTTGTTAGTCTCTAAGGTGCCACAAGGACTCCTTGTTTTTCATATTGGTGTTGGTTCTTGCCTTCTTTACTCTGAGATATGTGTAAAACACATGTTTGTGTGCTTTTCAAAGAGTGGTGTGACATCTGAAGATGAATCATTCACACTCTCTAACTGCTCCGTCTGTGTCAGCCCAGTGCCTGTGTGTAGATAGTAATATTACCTGTAGCTGTTTATTAGTTACTCTTCAAGACATTTTAGCTTTGAGATGAGGCGTCAAGCATCCATAGGCATAGTCAAAAAGGGAATTCTTTCTTCAAACTATTTAATCACTCTGAACTGGCCCTATCAGTGCCGTGCTCTCCACTAATGTAGAGATGTGACCACAACATCACTTTTCACTGGAAATTCACAGCAGGTTAGTTTTAACAAATCGTGTGCATTGCGGGTAAGTGCGGGAAGCTTTCTAGTCATTGCACAAATGGAGTTTGTTCAATTATAACAAGCAAGTGAAGCCAGAAGGTGCAAATCAGAGAGCAAAATTGCAGGGGTCCCTATTAAATCTATGTTCTCTATTTAACGCTTTTTTTTTAAATCAGCTGTGGAACAAAGCTTGAATTCTAGTTATTTGAGAGCTTTAAGTCCAGAAGAAGCTTCTTTCACCAGAAGAGTGGGGTCAGCTCATGATCAGCGTAAGAGGAAAAGTTGTAAAGGAAAACTGCTGAATTCTTCCTCTAGGAGACATATTTTTCCAATTGTTAAGAAAGCACATATAATAGTAGGTGGTTATGCCAATGTAATAATGGGCTGTTCTGCCAGCTGCTGCACTTAAGGCTGATTTCCAGCCTATTTTATAAAGTGTATGTGTTCAGATGTAAATATACAGGTAGAGATATTTCATGATATCGTTTGGACTTACCATATGGTAATGTGTTGCAGCTATTATTACCTCAAACAAATGTTCAGATGAATTTAAGTTTAGTCATTCTGCAGCTCATACAGCAGTAGATTAGAACTAGATTTAGAGAGATCCCAGGGGTTACAAGAAAAGGAGACTTGTACGCTGCTACTAAGCCTAATATAGTCATAGTTTATTAATGCAGACAGTAATACATAATGAAATGTCATTAATTCTCTCATGTAATATTGGTTTCTAATTTGAGGAATCATGTCCGATTATCTGTAGTTTAGTTATTCAGATTCATAGTCTGGCAACTAAAACAGAATGTGCAGAGATCTCCTTCAGTACCTGGGAAGTCTGAAAAATAAAACATCTATTTCTTATCAGGGCAAGCTGAACATTTCTTGAGCCTTTATGCTGACGTAGGTTTATGATTCAGTTCTTCAAAAGAGCCACTAAAAATTTCTTGGTAACTTTCAGTTCAGAGATTATTCCAAAAGGTTTTGTTTTTTTAATTTCATATTAAGGGTTTCATATACGAAAGGGCACTTTATCCAAGTGCAACAGTTAGGGGCTAGTACCCAGACAGTGTTTGGTGGCAGAGGGCTTCTCAATAGAGGCACCAATTTTTCTCTGTAAGTTATCTCTAATGCCGTTCAAAAAAAAAATTGCCAAGTTTGAATATTCCCTACAGATAGATGTTAATTCAGGAATATTCCCTATTGTCTCAGTCTGAGAGAAATCAAGGCTATAGCAGCATAATGTGCCAGTTAGGTTAATTCTTCCTGTTATTGTATATGGTTATTTTTCAAAAGTGTCCTTTGCTCATTCTACATGTTCTGCCCGGGACCTGTATTAGGTAACATGCTGAAGATTGAAGCTACTCTCTGAAATGGTTTGAGAATTCGACCCTTCAAATGAAAATATAAGTAGCTACTCACAGGAAGCATTGTCTATCTCAGCTTCAAAGCATCCTCAGCTATCTCAGCGGGGAAGCGTGAAGATGTCAGGTAAACATAATCACGCTATTTGTGGAAAACGTGAGATGAGAAGGAGGCAGGCTAATGAAGCATAGATACAGCAGTGCAGTTTCCCAGCCTATTTAGGTAGATTGTCTTTCTCTAATTGTTTTTCTCCCTGGAGGTACAGACACTGAGAATTTCGATACCATAAAGCCAAGCTTTATGATTGCAGCTTTCGGTTCTTTCACAAAGAAATATGTACTGTATTAGAGTGGCGCCCAGTAGCGATGCTATAGTTAAGGATGTGTCAGCAGTTCCATTAGAGATCTCGGTTTTCAGAAGCTTATAAAAGCGAGATATAAAAATTAGCTTTAGGCTAAAATTTGGCATATAAGGTCTATACCTGCAAGCACATATGTTTTTTATTTTGGGGGGAAAAATCCCCTAGAAACTTATTCCTTGTTGTTGCATATGTTGGAGAAACTCAAGATAATCAAAACAATATACTCTATGTCACACAAGCCTGGCAAGATGCAAACTAAGGGCTAGATCCTGCAAGTTCCTCATGGGCAGACCTCCTATTAACTTTGACTGTATGGAATGTGGGGTGACAGCCAGTACACAGTCAATTAGACTTGGTCCTGCAAGATGGTGAGCACACCGGCCCTAATCCAGCAAAGCACTTAAGCATGGTCATACTGGGTCAGACCAATGGTCCATCTAGCCGAGTATACCATCTTCTAACAATGACCAGATGCTTAAGAGGGAATGAAAAGAAGAGTGCATTTTTGAGTGATCCATCCCCTGTTATCCAGTGCCACTCTCTGGCAGTCAGAGCACCTGGAGCATTGGGTCACATCCCTGACCATCTTGGCTAATAGCCGTTGATGGACCTATCCTCCATGAACATATCTAATTCTTTTTTGAATGCAGTTATACTTTTGGCCTTCATAATATCCCATGACAATGGGTTCCTCAGGTTAAGTAGGAAGTTTGTTTTAAGCTTTCTGCCTATAAATGTCACTGGGCGACCCCTGGTTCTTGTGTTACCTGAAAGGATAAATAACACTTCCCTATTCACATTCTCCACACTATTTATGAGTTGATAGACCTCTATGATACCCCTTCCTTAGTCATCTTTTTTTCTAATATAAACAGTCCTACTCTTTGTAATCTCTCCTCATATGGAAGCTGTTCCATACCCCTGAGCATGTCTGTTGTTCTTCTCTGTACTTTTTCCAATTCTAATATATCTTTTTTGAGAGGGGGTGACCAGAACTACATGCAGTATTCAAGGTGTGAGCGTACCAGGGATACATACAGTGTTATGATATTTTATGTCTTATAATTTATCCCTTTCCTAATGGTTCCTAACATTGTGAGCTATTTTGACCACAGGTGTTTTCAGAGAACTGTGCACTATGACTCCAAGATCTCTTTCTTGAGTGGTAACAGCTTATTTAGACACTATCGTTTTGTATCAATAGTTGGGATTATTTTTTCTAATGTGCATTACTTTGCATTTATCAACAATGAATTTCATCTGCCATTTTGTTGTCCTGTCACCCATTTTAGTGAGATCGCTTTGTAATTCTTTGCAGTCAGCTTTGAACTTAACTATTTTGAGTAATTTTGTATCATCTTCAATTTTTGCCACCATACTGTTGACTCTCTTTTCCATGTCATTTATGAATATGTTGAACAGCACTCATTCCAGGACAGATCCTTGGGGGACCCAGCTAATTACCTCTCCCCACTGTTAAAACTGATAATTTATTCCTACCCTTTGTTTCCTATTTTTAACCAGTTATTGATCCATGACAGGATCTTCTCTCTTATTGCAACGTGGTTTAGTTTGATTAAAAGTCCATACTTACCTCCAAGCATTTGTGTAGTCCCAATGAATTCAGTGGAGCCGGAATATTCAGCACTTTGCAGGACTGAGGCCAATAAGAGATACAATTGGAGTATTTTTAAAATTCAAGCAAACACTAAAGGACAACATTTTTCTTTGTCTCCCTCCTCCCCTTTTCATTATATGGGCTAACAGCTTTGAGTAGGTAAACAATTAATTAAACGCCCTTAGGCAGGAGACATCCACTTGAAGGAAGTTTAATCTGAAAAGTGCTCTCTGGAAATAACTCTTTAGAGTTAGATTAAGGGCACCCTAAGTATGCATTGACATCAGGGAGCCATTAGAGGCTGCTGAGTTGATGATCCAAGTGTTAAGGACTCCCTTGAACCTTGCCTTTCAAACCAAACTGAAAAGTGTTGAGGCTTTCAGTGGAACCATAAACCTTCAAAAAAAAAATAATAGCAACCAGTCTAGGCACTGCATGATTTCAAGGGTGTTGTGTTTGCCATCTTGATTATCTTGACTGAAATTCTGTTCTTATTAAAAACTAAACACTAAAAACTAAAGCTAGTGGAAATGGTTAATAAAATAGCCAAAGGAACTATGCCCTAAATAATCACACACAAACACGGCAAATATACTAGCCAAGTAAAGACCCTGGGAGTAACTGAGAAGAAAGAAAGCACCACAATAATATCTGACAGCTATTAGGAAAACAAATGTAAAAGACTATCTGAAGAAAAAATTTCACTGAGACCAAATCCCTCCCCAATTCACAAAGGAAGTGTGCAGGTTGCAGAATTAGGGGCCAGTGTGGAGTGGGTACAGGGCTCTGAATCTGCCTCCTTTCTTCCCCTTGTTGTGCCCTTTGAACCTGTTTGCCCCACTGGGGATACTGGGAGGCAGTTCTCCCAGTGCTTTTCTCGATTGCAGAGAATAGCATTCTCACTGTAATTCCTAATTATCCCTCCCCCATCCCCACATGCACACACATTGCACCTGCAGGGGCAATGTAGCATACAGTTGTGTATACATAGTGGACTAGATCCACAGCTGCTGTAAGTTGCTGTAGTTCGAGTGAAATCAATGGAGTTCAATGATTTACTCTAGCTGAAGACCAATCCCTTTCTCCTCTGTCTTTGCTTTATGAAAATGGTGAGAAATAATCTCTAATTGCACCAACAGAAGAAGTCACTAGAGAGAATAATAGAAGTATAACTTTACCAGGATTTGACATTTTGTAATCTAATGAAGTATTCAGAGGTATTTGTTTGACCATTGGAAGGTTACCATAGTTTTCTATTAATTCAATATAAAGATATTGAAATTGACATTTAATGAAAACTAAGTGAAATTAAATTCAGGTAAAACGCACTTCCTACATTATACCACATGCTGAATACATTCATAATGTCAAGAGAATGAGACTTGTTAGTGGAAACATATTACAGAAGCTCACAATGGCTATACTGACACACATTTCAATAAATAATCCACTGGACACAGCCTAATTTAACTATTCAAACTGCAGTGGTTGTGCCAGGTCTCATGGTCAATTTAGCATAGCTGCAAATTCTAAACTATTAGGTAGTTCCCACAGATAACGAGACAAAACACTGATATGAAATTAATGCAGTTTCCAAATGCTCAGACATAAACCTGTCTCTTCCTTTGGTTGCAGTCTAATTGGTGTGACATTTAACAATGGTTTTGTAACAGGAATATACTAGTTATGTACAATTTGCCTTGAGTAGAAATGTTCTTGCTTTTGTGTCTTCAAGTTTCCCAGATCCACCAATGGAGTTAGACACCTGAAGAGGGAGTTTGGCAGTTAAGTCCAAAATTTAAGCTCAAAATCCCTGCTATACCGCTGCCTAACCCTAAAAACACTGAAAAATCTTTTGGTACCGAATTGTTTTGCTGTAAAAGCCACCAAACCCCTCAAGTTTCTGCCTTTAAGTATGCACACAGTGCCTTGGCATAGGCACCTTAATGCTGAAGCCCTAACCAGATATAGGGTTGCCAACTTTCTAATCCCAGAAAACCAAACACCCTTGTCCCACCATGCCCTGCCCCTTCCTGAGGCCCTGCCCCCCACTCCCTCCATCCCCCCTCCCTCCACCTCTTGCTTTCCCCCACCCTCTCTCAGTGCTCATTTTCACTGCAAGGCCCAAAAGGGCATATTTATTGTTTTGACAGATGTATTATGCTAAGTTCAAGTTGTATTTCTTACAGGACGCTATAGCTGGCAGCAAAATAATCAAAAAGGGTAATTTAAAAAAAAATGAAATTTCACAAAGGTTTTAATGATTTTTCCCTCCCCTCTTCCCATTTTTCGTAACCAGCTCCATGTTTTTTGTTTACTAAAGTTATTGTAATTTTATGTGTGGAATTAGGACCACACATTATCAGAGCCGCAAGGGGTCAATTAAAGTCCCACTCTTGAAGCCCAAAGACAAAGCCATAGAGCACAACCACAGAAATGCACACCTGTCCAGATACATATATAAATAAACCTGTCGAAACTGACTCCCACACCTCCATGCAGATACACATGTGTACTCATGTGTACACATCTAGCATGCGCTAATACATATACTTCCGCTTTATTTAATATTACAATTGTTGTTTAGTGCCTAGAGACCCCAACTAAGTAGAGGCACCGACTTCCCCTCTTCCCGGTGGGTGCTTGACCCCCTCCCCTCGCCCCTGGCCCTGCACCTGCCCCTGCACCGCCCTTGCCCTGCCCCCATTTCACTCCTTCCCCCAAGTCCCCGCCCCGCCCCGCCTCTTCCTCCCTCTTCCCCTCCCCTGCCCCACGCCGTGTCCCTCCTCCTCCCTCCCTCTCTCCCTTCCTCCCAGAAATTCCTAAATGCTGCCAAACAGCTATTAGGTGGCGGGGGTATGGGGGCGGCGGTAAGCACTGGGAGGGACAGGGAGGATCAGGGATGCAGCGTGGGGGACGGGAAGAAGGATGGGGGAGCATGGCTGCTGGTGGGTGCAGAGCACCTGCTAATTTTTTTCCGTGGGTGCTCCAGCCACACATAAAAAGGGAGAGAGTCTGCAACAGAGAGTTTATAACATAGCTAGACAAAGGTGGGGAGAAAAGGATGATGCATTGGCTCTTCTGTAATTACTATTCAACAACATTCATTTTTTAAGAAATAATACATTTCTTTTAGAGTTCCCTTCTCTTTTAAAAACTTGCTATTAAATAAATACACACATATTTTAGGTCATCAGTTTTTGTGTGCGCAAGCCAGCAAAAGGAATAAAAGTCAAAGAGTTAGGCTGCAAATTTTATTCACACAGGTATACGCACATGCAGCAATACACACACCTCCCTACACAAAGAGAGGCAGTCTCTTACACACATACAATGCATGCATACACTTGCCTACACAGAGACACTTTTTCATACACTTTTCCAGGGGCTGCCTAAATCACCCAGCCGAGAAGGGAGGAGGGTGGGCTGGAGAGTAAAAGAAGGGGGGGGATGGAGGAGAGAGATGGGGAGGGACGAGAGCAGGGTGGGAGTGAGAGGGGGCAGTGAAGGAGAGAGGAGGGAATGTGCAGGGGTATGGGAGGTGGATGGGGATGCAGGGGGAGATGGAAGGCTACAGGTGCATAAAGATGTGGGGAGCGTGGGCATATAGGGACATAATGGGAGTGCAACAGTGTATGGAGGTGAATGGGGTGCAGGGCTGTGGAGGGTGAGGGACGTGGGGGTGGAGAGGATGGCTGGGAGAGAACTGTAAGGGGTACAGGGCTGGGATGGGTAGGTGTGGGGGGCAGGACAGGTTGGGACGGGGAGGGATGCAATGACAGGAGGATGGGGATGGGGAGGTGAGATGAGGAAGGATGCAGTGAGGGGCATGGGGGTGCAGCCCCATTCCCAGCACTTGGAGATGGGGATACACATACTTGGAACTCCTGGGTACCAGCGATGGGGCGACAGACAGACCACAGGTCACTGCAGGGCACGTGCCGCAGCTTGAGCCCAACCACATGAGGAGCACTAGGAGAAGAGAGCAGGAGAGCAGCGAGAGAGGCGTGTGCCAAGCGACCCTTTAATAGCCACCTGCTGAGTGCTCGCGAGTCGCGCTAGTTCCTCCCCTGCCCTGACCCAGCCAATGGGAGCTGCGCCTATGGGCGGGGCAACACACAGACACCCCCCCCAGCAGCCCCTAAGGCTAGTACCCAGACATGCTGACCGCAGTGCAGTGCTAGCAGGGACCCTTCCAGCCCTGGTGCGGTGGCGCCAAGCGGACATTCAATGACCCGCTCACCAGTGCTGACCAGAGCGGCCAGGATCCCTTTTTGACCGGATGTTCCAATCCAAAACCAGACACCTGGTCACCGTAACCTATTTACACTCCTCCCTTTGACCATGCATCTGGGCAGAGTTCCTCTGGGCCACGTACATTGGCTCCCCGGATGCCTTCTAGAAGCAGTGAGTGCTGTGTGGGTTCTCTGCTCAGTGTCCCCGCTCTGGATTCCTACTTTTGACACTGTGACCCTCACTCCCATTTCTGTTATTCATCAGTTGTTCTGTGACTTCAGTTGAGACCTGGGTTCACTGGCTCTTCCCCATAGGCTTGGGGAGGGGCCTTTAGATGAGGGCAGGCTTGCCTTCCCCAGATCTTAAATAGGTACTCACTCCTTGCACTCAGTCACAACCCCCAGTGCTCTGCCACTGGACACCATGGAGTCCCTAGGTTACAACATGCTAGGACAATGAAAGTGCCATTTTTTTATGATTAAAACTATTTTATTAACTTTTCAAGTATGTATAAAACATATAGGAACTTCCCTGGACAGGGAGAAAACATGAGTTATTAAGGAGAAAGGTGAGGGAAAGACTAAGTAGTAGTAAATACACGTTACTAGTTGAACCAATCGAAATATGAAATTTAAAATGATTAAATCCAGGAAAATATTTTATGATCATTTTTAGCCCAGCCTACATACAACAACATCAGCAATGGAGCACTGTAGACTCGTGGCATCGTTAAATAGTTCATGCAGAAACTATCATGCAATTTCCATCTATATAAAAAATGTAATTGGAAGGGCCACAAAGCTTCCATAATACACAAAGAAAATAAATGATTGCTGGCCAAGATCTGTCCGCATAACATGAAATTTACACAAGCTCTGAAAGAAGAATTGTTAAAAGGAACTATAGTGGTTGTTAGGCTCAACTTTTGATCTACTTTATTTTTCTTATATCTGTTTTCAAAGTATTTTTAGTTCTTTAAACAGGGTTTTCTCCCAGTGTTAATTCTACAGTGCTGTTCTTTTATATTAGTATACCAGCAACCTAGTACAATTGGGCAACCTAACAATAAGGACATAAATAAAAAGAGATTCCTTTTTGAACCTTCCAAATGAAAAGACACTGAGTAAATGAATGTATCATGACAATGTACTGTGTTGGCTTTTTGTAACAAGTCCTTGTTACTCTAAGTTTGGGCTAATTTTTATTTTCTATTGATTTATATTTATGTATATAGACACACACATGCACACACACAGGTAGGGGCACTAATTAAAATACTAAAACACATTTTAGCCCATTACTAGTGTTAGACTCTCTAAATATTTAATCATTTTATATGTCTTCCTTATTTTATGGAGCTTGATTTATTTAAAATAATAGTAGTGATTATGGTGGCACACCGTTAGCTCTGTAATCAAGGTTACATGGGAAGTTTCCATTTCAGGAGATAACCTGTCCTGTATTACAAAGGTACCCTGAAGAAAATTAAAAGTGGAATGTTCTAAGGGTCCTTTCATTTTTCAGAGTGGTAGCAATTGTGTAGGATTTGTCCATTTTTAACAGTTTGAGCTTCTCATCTTTGTGTGAGGTGTTTCACAATTTTTCACTGCTTTTACTGGGCAATTGCTGCGTGTCTGGGCCTTACCTTTGCACAGATTATAGCTTGGAATGCCGTAAAGTGCCCAAAGATCTAGTTTTCTTTGAAAAGAGCTGTGGTTGGTGAAAAAGGGGAAATTTCTTCCCTAACTTCTAGCTTTGCCATTATTTGCCACCAAAATTAGGGCCTCAAAAATTACGTGTTCATTTTTAAAAAATTGGGAATTAGTACCCCTACTTGCATACTCAAAAGCTGATGGATAGAGCTGTGTAAATAACTAATTTCTGAGTTCACTGGCAGTTGCAAAAAGTTGGACGAAAAATCATTTTGGACCAGGGGCAGCTCTAGGAATTTGGCCGCCCCAAGCACAGCGGCATGCTGCAGGGGGCGCGCTACCGATCGCCGGTCCCGCGGCTCCAGGGGACCTCTTGCAGTCATGCCTGCGGGAGGTCCACCGGAGCCGCGGGACCAGCGGACCTCCCGCAGGCATGACTGCAGAGAGTCCGCTGGTCCCGCAGCTCCGGTGGAGCATCCGCAGCCATGCCTGCGGGAGGTCTACCCGAGCCGCGGGACCAGCACACCCTCCGCAGTCATGCCTGCGGGAGGTCCGCTGGTCCCGCGGCTCCGGTGGACCTCCTGCAGGCATGACTGCGGAAGGTCCAACGGAGCCGCCTGCCACCCTCCCGGCAAAAGGCCGCCCCAAGCGCGCGCGTGGCGTGCTGGGGTCTGGAGCCGGCCCTGTTTTGGACCAACCCAAAACAAAAAATTGTCAGTGAACTGAGAAATGAAACATTCCAATTTTGATTTTGAGGCGTTTGGGGTTTTAATTTTTTTTATTAAATTGGAGGATATTTCAAAATAGTCATTTTAAACTGAAATGTTTCATTCTGAAAATATCAAAATAGAACATTTCAAATGTGGAAATTTTTTTTAAACTGAAAAAAATCAGTGAAATCTACACATATTCACAAAATGTTTTGGTCAGTGTGAATCAGCATTTTTTGGTGAATAAAGGTTCAGCTGAAAAAAAATTCCACGTATTGAAGTACCCAAAATGAATAAAATGGACACATCTGAAAATATAGGCCCTAGCCTCATTGTCCCTAAGTTTACTCCTCTGTTGAATGAAGATAATAATGCTTGCCACCTCCGTCAAGCACTTTGAGATCCTGAGGTAAAACTTTCAGTACTATATTGTTTAAGGGCAAAACAGCACATGATTATTAGAAAAAGTTTTGAGCTAAACACTCCAATATCTAACCACTCCCAAATATTGGGAACATGAACTTAGCAAGTTGGCCCAATTTCATTTTAAATTATTATTAATTACCATTTATTATTAATTATTATTATTGAAGCAGCACCTCTGCAATTATCTCAATAGGAAATTGCTGAAGGAAGTCTTGAAGAAAAGCAATTACTTGCTGTATTAAATGGTTTTTAAAATACTTCATTGATTAATACCTATATGAAAGCTGTTGTAATGTCAGCCAAGTTCCAGGATCTAGAAATGTGTATTGTGGGGCTGAGATATAAAATATCTAAGGATCAGAAAATTCAGGCTATAAACAGATTAGAAAATGAATGAATGTAGTGAAAATATTTTATGGTCAATATAAACTGCTTTTCAAGATAGATACTGTGCAGATGGAATGCAGATTTTCATTTTAAAGATGCGTTTTCTACCGGTGTTTCAGAAATAGACCCTGCTGGTCTGGACTATAATACACTATATTATCAGAATGATTACAATTTGATGAAGTATTTTATTCCCATATCTTGAAATTATTGTTTTGTTGCTGGTAAAATGTAACACTGGTTGATAGAAGTGTAGTAGAGAGACTTTGGACACTAGAAGTGTGTTACAAAACTATGAGTGCCAATGGATAAAACCTAAGTACAGACAGTAAAGAGAGATTTAGTCAGTAAAATGGGTCACATTTTAGTGGTTTACCTCACAGGATGCTCTGGGTTTGTATCTGATTTAGTGCAAAAGGGAAACGAGTTTGGTTGTCTCAGTCTAGGCCATGGTAGGCATTTGCCCACATCACAAATCCACAAACACAAGCTGACAAGTTATAGCCTCTGCTCTGGAAAGGACCACTTCCAAAGCAGCAGAGGTTGCTGCAACTATTGATTACTATGCACTACACTGGATATCCGTACATATTGCTGCATATAGTCAATGGGGTTTACATTTTCAAAAGTCACCAGTGATTTTTAGGTGTCCAAACTGAGACATTTTAAAGGGGATGAGTTTCCAAAGAGTGGATGTGCAGACCTTCTGAAAAATCAGGCCCCAGAATCACTGCTCACTTTTGAAAATTTAGACACAGTCCTAGAATTTCCCGTGATTTATATTAATAATGGAGTATTTTTCCATTTCCAATGTAAATCAAATTCTGCCTTGCAGTTAAATTGGGGAGGAGGTTGGGGAAAGTGGGTTGTATCTTTTTACTGTATAAAAATATAGTAGTAGGTTCCAGAATAAATTAGACCATGAGTGACAGCCAGAGTTAGCGACACTGCTTATTAGTGCTAAGAAAGTAAACTTGCAAATCTCTCAATTGTGTTAGATGAGGCAGCAGTATTTCCATGCAGTGGTCCTATAATCTCTTCCTATTCCCAGCTTTAAAAGTACATGCCCTTTGGTTATTAGAATTTTGTAATAAGTAGATACTTCAAATAGTGCTGAGACAGTGATGCTTCTTTGATAAGATGCTTTTATTAATAGGTTTCCATTAGTTTTAATCTTTGCTCCCTCAGGGATACTTTTATTCATCTACTTACAGTAACTCTTCGTGAGAGTGACTGTAACAGCTTATGGAAAGATAGTGTACATCATCCTGAATTCATGACCCAGCTTTGGATACAGCAGATTCATACTGTTTGCTATTTTGTCTGCAGCCTAACCGACCTTTGCAACAGGGTTTTCAGAATGCTATTATAATTGCCTATCAGATGCTGACTGGCTTTGAAAGTGCTGTAGTGTAGATGACACTATATCTCCAGTAGATGAGAAGATACACTGAGGTCATTCTTCAGTGCCAGACTAAAGCAATCACGTGTTAACAGTGTGGAATAAGAAACAAATACACTGTACTTTAAAGGGAGTGTATAAATCAGTATTTGTAACACAGCTATGATCTGCATTGCTCTCTTTAGCTTTCTTTGTTTGATCTAAATCTACATTCAGATGCATATTCATTGCCCCAAATCAGCACAGCTGCCTGAAATAATTGCAACAAACACTCCTGTTTCAGCTTTTGATACAATTGAAAACTCCGACCAGGTTCAGGGAAAGACTTGCTAAGATTGTGAAACTTTTGAGCAAACCTAGCTCAACTTTGAGTGAATCTGAGCTAGTTTATGGTTTTGCATCCAAACCAAATTAAATATTTTCCAGTTTGCATGGTTTTGTAAATTCATAGAATATCAGGGTTGGAAGGGACCTCAGGAGGTCATCTAGTCCAACTCCCTGCTCAAAGCAGGACCAATCCCCAACTAAATCATTGCAGCCTGACCTTAAAAACCTCTAAGGAAGGAGATTCCACCACCTTCCTAGGTAACCCGTTCTAGTGCTTCACTACCCTCCTAGCAGTGGTGTAGCCAGGTGGAGGGAACAGGGGAAGCGATCAGAAAAAAAGGTGCCACCTGCTGCGGCACTTCTGCTCACCTGGGTCTTCAGCGGCACCTCGGCAGCGGGACCTTCACTCACTCCGCGGGGCTTCAGTGGCATTTTGGTGGTGGGTCCTTCAGTGTCGCCGAAGACACCCAGAGCTAGTGAAGGGGCTGCCACCGAAGACCTGGAGCGCCGCCCCGTCAGTAAAAGCGCTGCCAGGTGAGTAAAAGCGCTGCAGCGGGTGGCACCTTTTTTTGTGAGTGATTTAAAAAGGCACCACCCACTGCGGTGCTTTTACTCACCTGGCAGCACTTTTACTGATGGGGCACTGCTCCGAGTCTTCGGCGGCAGCCCTTCACTAGCTCTGGATGTCTTCGGTGGCACTGAAGGACCCACCGCCGAAGACCGCGCCACAGTGGGTAGTGCGTTTTTTTTTAGTGAGTTAAAAAAGCACCACTTTTGGGGAATGTGCTCAGGGGGAGTAGCCGCGCCCCTTGCTCCCCCCTGCTACGCTACTGCCTCCTAGTGAAAAAGTTTTCCCTAATATCCAACCCACGCCTCCCCACTGCAACTTGAGATCATTACGCCTTGTTCTGTTATCTGGTAGCACTGAGAACAGTCTAGATCCATCCTCTTTGGAATCCCTTTTCAGGTAGTTGGAAGCAGCTATCAAATCCCCCCTCATTCTTCTCTTCTGCAGACTAAACAATCCCAGTTCCTCAGCCTCTCCTCATGTGCTCCAGCCCCCTAATCATTTTTGTTGCCCTCCTCTAGACTCTTTCCAATTTTTCCACAACCTTCTTGTAGTGTGGGGCCCAAAACTGGACACAGTACTCCAGATGAGGCCTCGCCAATGTTGAATAGAGTGGAATAATTGTGTCCCTCCATCTGCTGGCAATGCCCCTACTTATACAGCCCAAAGTGCCGTTAGCCTTCTTGGCAACAAGTGCTCACTGTTGACTCATATCCAGCTTCTCGTCCACTGTAACCCCTAGGTCCAACAACTCAAAATTCACCAATTTTGATTACATTTTGCCTTAAGGTCCCATTTAATCACTGATTTCAGTGCAGTTACACAGACATAGAACTGGAGTAATTCAATAGTAAATCAGGCTCTAAATTTTGTGGTTCATTTGAACCTGAAACTCATAGTGAATGTTGATCCCTGTGAATTCATGCAGACTGAAGTGTGCACATTCACTGTGACATGAAAGTTCTGAGTTTGGCACTGTTATACAAGTCGTTGAATGGAATTATGTTAATTTTTCAGTGTATGGTAAATGTGCAAGGATCATGGAATGTTTTCCTGTTCAGTCTAGGATTTTTATCCCAGTTGGTTCCTGGGGTCTGGAGTTTGACAATAATTTTGTATATTACTGTTGTTATTTCATATCAGCATGTGTTCCATGGCAGTCAGACATTCCAGGCACTGCGCTCTGCTACCTCATTTGCACTGAAGTGATTACTCACAAGTGATGTGGTTCAAAAGTGGTGGTTGTAAATTTTCAGTACTCTTAAATGTCCAACAAAACAATGCACTAAAGCCTTCTTTGTTTTACACTGTGCAGTTTGTTGCACATTCTGCAGATAAAGTCATCAGCTTTTTTGAAGCTGCTTTTAAAATGTCTGCTAATTTTACATGAAAATGTAGGACTATGAACTTCTTTCTAAGTTGTAATATCCTTGGGTGATATATGGGCAGGTTCCCTTTTTTGTCTCTCTTCTACCTCGTGTTTCACATCAGAACATAGGTTGATACAAACAATGGAATACAGCACTCAAGGCTACTGGAGGTGCCATATTTTGGATGTGACATTAAACGAAGATGGAAGGTAAATATCCAGTGGAAAAAAAAATAAAAAGGACTAAGGGAATACCTCAGTCTCTGAGACAGAGCGGGGTCAATAATTCATAATGAAGCCTTTATTTGGCAAATTTAGCCCTTTTTCAGTTTATGGCAAAAAATCATTAGCTGAATTATTTTTGTGACTAATTCTAAATCTGTGTTCTGTTGTCTTTAGCTATGACACTATGATATCTTTTGATTTCTGATCATTGCACCTTTCTAGGAACTCTGTGTGAGTGCAGCAGCTATTTTGTGGGGCTGTGATGGTGGATGGAAGGGATCAGGGTCAGCCCAAGATTTTGAGTGAATCTTGGAGGGATACAGGTTTACAGTGAAATGCCCAAACAAGGGGAATTTCACCTGCCTTTGGAGTGAAATGTTCACAGAGCCCTGCTAAGCAAAATACAAATTGCCATGTTTGTCCATATATTCACCCCACCTGTTTAATTTTTTGCTCTTTAAAGCACTATGAGACTCGGGTAGGAAAATGTGTTATATAAAACTGAACTGTATTCTATCTATCCTGGAGCAGACCACATATCCTCTTAAATGTTTATCTCTGCTCTAAGACTAGAGGAGGGGAGTGAATGGGAGGGGTCTCTTATAATTATTGTAGATGCATTGTTGTCAAATTTACATTTTGTTTTGTACAATATATTGAATAATTTGGTCTGTGGGGTGCCAAGTAATGTAAGAGGAAATGAGATACAGACCTCATTAGCTAATATTTTTGTTCTTTCCAAAGCCTCATTACTACTGATTACTGGAACTTGCCTACAAGCTTCAACTGATACTTTTGTCTGAGAAACCAGCATCCTTAAATATGTTCCCTTTTTTTAAGCTTTGTTTTGAAAATCCTAGTCCTCCTTTGTAAATGTTTTCTCATACTTAGAAGTTGAGAATAAGTAATATAATCACCACAAGTCTTGGAGTTTGAGGGAGGACATAAAAAGCGTGTCTGCATGAGAGTCAGTCCCCTTGTTCTTCCCGTTAACAGCAACAGTATTTCTTGAATCAGTGGCTATGTTAAAATGAGTTTTACAGATCATCAGGCTTAAAATAAATGACAATTGTCTACTTCTCCTGGTGGTGGTAGAAATGCAAAATTTAACTTGCTGCAAGGCATACAAAATACATATAGAAACTCCTTTGCCAGTTCCCCATTCTACTAATTCAGGGGCAGATTCTGTTTGGCCCTTATATAGGTGCATGAAAGGGAGGGCATAAGGAACTTTCTCCTATCTTGCATTGTCAAAGGAAGAGGCAACCACAGTTTCACTCCCTGTATTCACTGCTCCCTCCTTGCATCCTTGAAGGTTGCATAATGCCCTAAAGAATGCAGGATCATGGACTTATGTCCTTCCACACCAGGCAGCAGAGTAAGGCTGGCACCTAGGTCTGCTGTACCCAGGGATGAAAGTAACTTAAAGGACTTACCGATACGGCGGAGCCCTGAGCAAGGGGCGTGCCCTCAACTGGAAGAGGCGGGGCCTTTAAATACCCAGGCCCTTTAAATCACCCTCAGAGCTACCAGGTGCAGAGGCAGCTGGGAGCCCTGGGGCTCAGGGGCGATTTAAAGGGCCCGGGATTCCAGCCACCACTACCACAGCAGAGCTCCAGGCCCTTTAAATCACCACCATAGCCCTGCCGCCGCTACCCCGGGGCTCCGACAGCGGGGCTCAGGCGCGCTTTAAAGGGCCCAGGTTTCCCTGCAGTGGCTGGAGCCCTTGGCCCTTTAAGTCACCACTGGAGCCCTGCTGCTGCTACCCTGGGGCTCCAGCAGCGGGGCTCAGGTGGCGCTTTAAAGGGCCTGGAGCTAAGGCTGCTGCAGGGAGCCCCAAGCCCTTTAAACTGCCAGCCTGGGGAAGCTGGTCCAGTCCAGCACGGCGTACTGGCTCTTGCTGGTATGCCATACCAAACCAGACCGGCTTACTTTCACCTCTGGCTGTACCCCCTGAAGGCTGTAATAGCAGGCACACTTCCCTGTTCTCCATGGAGATGAGGAATGTTACCTCCCTGAGCTCCCCCCTGTGCTAGTAAATCTCCTAATGCAGGCTCTGCCTAGAAGGCTTGCATCATAGAGATGGCATAGCAAGAAAAAACTGTGGCAGAGTTGCAAGAAGATAACGATTTACTTCCTTGGTATATAATAAAATGTATTTTAGCCATTTCCTTTTGGGAATATTCATCTATACAATTTTAGAGGCTTTTATCCAGCAGAGTTTGGCCTACATGGTTCAAATGCTTTTTACTGAGATTGCTTTCCCCTTAAAGTATTTATTGCTAAGAGCATGTATTAAACAGGTTTTAACCAAACAAAACCAGCCCCTTATAACCTCCAGGCAGGAGGAGACTAGGAAAGGCTCTGGGCCGATGCTTCACAGTAATGTAGAGGCAGACAACCTTTAGGGATAATATGATTTTCCTTATTCTGACAGAGTTCCTTGTTCAACTGTAAAAGAAAGTGACTCTATGTTTTTTTTCTTGTAGTCACGTGACAGGATGTTAAATGTTGACCTACTATGAACCACCATAAGGAAAAGGAAAAGAAATTGCCACAGTTAGATAATCCCAGGGAATGACTTGAACAAAAGCAGTGCTTCACCAGGTCCCAAGGCACAATGCCCGATGCCTTAAGGCATAGAGCAGAGATGTGCAAGTCAATGCATGTATTTATTCAATGAGGAATGGAACTGAAAATATTTAGAAATCATTTACTTTAATGGAAAAAGCAATAATTGAAATCATTCTTAAAATGTCTGATGAGCATTCTAGAAAACTATGTTATACATGAACGGGTATGCTTTTATGAAAGGGAGCAGAGGCCAAGAAAAAAGGGTGGAAGCCTTTAAAAGAGCCCTGTGCGAATAAGCAGAGCACTGTGACTTTGGTATCAGGAAGGATGAACAGAAAAGAGATTGGCTAACATTTTCAAAAGTGCCTACTTAGATCTTAAGTCCCAGTTTAAAAAATAGTGTAGACATTTTGGAGCCGAAGTCCCATTGAAAGTCAATTTACAAGTTATCTGAGCTAATGCTAAAACAGGGTGTTTGACCAGCACAGCAATGTGAGCAAGTGAAAGTACATGACATCGGTCATAGATATGGCAATTTCCTGTATATTCTTGGGAGACCTTACTGAATTAAGTTTAAATATCTTAAATATACACTTTATTAAATGCAAAGTTATGTATATTGTAGGCCAGGGTTGTACGTAATCTCTCTAGTGGGAAAATGTAATGTGATGCCTGGGGGTTCAAAGGACTGTATTTAAAATGTGCCACATAAGAATGGACTTTTGGGACAATTAGTATTAAATGGATATCCTGGGGGAATTTCCTAATGCAAATTCAACTTCAGTTATGCAAAAAACCCACATTTAAAGCTATGCTCTAAGGAGAGAGTCTTTGTCTGTTGATTACCTATTCCCGAAGGCCAAGGTCAAAAGCCTGAGCTGTATAAAGAAATGGCTACTCTGCCCAGCCTTGGTTCGGGTTCTGACTGTGAGACAGTTCTGAACTTATAACCACAGGGGAAACCTAGTTGTGAGTTTTGAAGGACTGACAAGTACCAAAACTGTAGCTTGGAGTTGGGGTGACCACTGGTAAGATTTTTAGCATGCATGCACATTCTTCTATTGTTTTGAATATGTTTTCTCTGTAATGTTTTCACCTTAAGAATAAATGTGATTGCTCAAAAAGAGTTGTCTGGTAACTTGTAACTGTGGGCAATTGCTCTCTTCATAGCCTTCAGAGAGTAAGCAAAGGGCAGACGCTGGCCTATTAGGAAGTCTGGCTTGATGAGGATATCACAGTTTTGGCAGGGAACTATTCAACCTGGGAAAACTCCAGTCAGGAGGGAAATAGATGCAGGTCACCGCCCAAGAGAGCTGATGGTTGGGAGCTGGAAACCTTTAGGTGTGTGTCCTCAAGGGACCACAGGGTGTGCATACAGATGCAGTTGCCCTGAACAGCGACAACACACAGCAAGAAATTATTGCAAATAGCAGCAAAGAAAGAGGGAAGTGCCATAATAATGCCTCTTATAAGCACTGAGTTCTTTGCTTAAACTACACTAAAGTTCCTGATATTTCAAGGATACATTCTTTGAAAGAAAGAATATTCTGATCTTGGAATGGAATAAATATTTTCCAACACTATTTGAAAAAAAAAATCTCTCTCTCTTTGTGTCTATTCTATTGTTAATATAGTTTACATTTTTAAGACCCTAGTAAAAGGAGTACAGTATTAGGGACTCATCTTGCAAATATGACCACATGCAAGTAGTCCTTCCTCATGCCAGTTGAAACCAGTGGGGTTATTGGCATGGCAAGGACTACTCATGCAAGGAAGTATTTGTGAGATCAGGCCCTTAGTCTATAGCAATGTCAAAATAGAGAACACTGGAGTATGTTTTCACAATGGTTTTTTTTTTTTTAATTTTATGGGAACATAATGGACTTTTTTGTTATTTTTGCAGAAGGTAAAATATATTTATATGGGTTGCTCCCATATAAATATATTTAAAAATAATTGGTTGGCCATTTTCAGCCTTGTCTAAGTTGATTCTTGTCATTTATGGCTTTTGACCTTGGCCTATGAAGGTTTTCCATCAAGACAGCTAAACACTATGGGAAAATATGGCACTGGACTTCATTTCAGAATTGGTACAATGAGAGGAAGTGAATAACGTAAAGTGGCATATGCTCTGTTTTGTAAATGAAGCTTGTGAAACAGAGGCTTCTATGAAGAATGGCAACATTACAGAAAGCATTTAAGCATAATTGGATTGCGCTCAGTACAATTACCCCTGTCAATGCGCTTTGAGTCTTCGTATGACCTTCTGGATCTAACTGACAAAATTTAGTAGGAGGATAGAATAGTAATAAATCCATGGTGTTCATTTCAGTGTTCACCACCATGATTGGTACTTAATTACTTTTTTCTTTTTATTTTCTTTTTTTCATTGTGCCAAAATTTTGCAAATTTCAGAAATAATCCTGAGACCCCTACAGGGTATCTGCTGTATGTCTAAAAAAGCAATTGAAACCTCCACTGCTGAATCATACATTAAAATAATTAGGATTGACTGGATTAGAATGGAACCATTCTCTGGCCTTGCTGTTCTGTTCTCTTTTCCATTAAAGGAATAACTAAATAAATAACATTTGAGAAAAAAAATAAGCCTCTGAAAGCTAAATCTAAATCTACTCTTGTGAGATTGTCAGATTTTTTAGATTCTCTCTCTCTTTCTCTTTACATATAAAGTTATTAGCACAGTGGTACAGACTTGCTTTGTATAGCCTCTCCCACCATGCAGAGAGAAAATGTGGGATTTAACTGCCAGAAACAGTCATTCTTTCATCATTCTTCTTCAGAGACAAAGAAGACCATGCCATGTGTTTCCTCTCCCATACTCATAAAGATACAGTAAAGTTACAGGTCTAGACTAAGCCAATAAAAACGTAAAGATTTTGAGTTAAGGCTGCTATCAGCCTACAACTTGATACCTTACTATGAAGAAGGAGGAAGTCTACTGTATATGATTCTTTATCACAAAGTTCACAAACATACCAAAGTAATATTCCACTGGACAAATGTTTATTTTAAAACAAACTCAATATGTGATTAAATCTCTATTCATGAGACCACATTCAGCCTTCAATTACAGCAGACTAATCCACTGAAGCCAATGAAGTTACTTCATATTTACAACTGTGTAAGAGAGCAGAGCATGGCTCAGATCAGATCTAATTTGTGACTGGCAAAACTCCATTGAAGTTAATGTTTACATTGGAAACAAATTCAACACATAGGACTCAACTCTAGTCTGCCTAGGACCCCACCCATAATCCCCACTAATCTTAATGTGGGTTGTATGGTGTGTAATCAAGGGCAGAATATGGTCCACAGTGTATAATTAATACAAATACTAGAGTGGAATTACTGAATAAAGACTGGGATTACTAAAAGAGAGAGTTACCTCAGTCTCTGCTGTATTTATTGTACTTCCCTGAACTCACTATAGAAAACATCTGCAAATACTGATAAAGCTAACCAGAGATGTTAGTTCATTATCAAAGCAATTTTAAGTCTTTAAATACCACCACTGCACAGTAATATAATGCATATACAATTTAATCATCAAACATGAATTTCCATATATGAAGACACCATTTAATAGTGAAGCAGAATGAAGGTCTCCAGTTGTTTAAAGGCATTGCAATGTGAAAACTGTGAGAGGTCTCTTACAGGGCAAAGTCTTAATTTCATTGAACTCAATGTCAAAATTCTGATTTCAATAGGACAAGATTTTTTTTACCGTAGGGAAGTTGTGGCTTTAAAAAAGAAGACAATTTCAGCCTAAATGGTTTCACTGTATTCTCAAGAAGCACCTAGCTGTATAGCTGGAGCGCTGGCAATTCCTCACTGACACTAATCTTGCTATTGATCATGGGGCAAATCTGTAAACCTTTCTGTGCCCCAGTTTTAAATAGGGTTTATTAATATTTTCCTACTTCAAATGATGAGATTTAATTAATGTGTTTAAAGTCTAGTTAGATAATCAGATGTAAGTCACCATGTAAAAGCAAAATATTATTTTGAATGTGCACAGTAATCATAATTCGCTTTTATAAAGTAGTAAAATTAATCTAATCATAGGAATAATTTCTGATGTATCATGTATCACAGAGTTACGGAAGACTGGGCAAGGTTATATATTCCGGGGTTAATCTCCTAAAATAGATTCTGTTAAGCATGAATGCATTTAGGAAATATGTGTAACCAAAGAAATGTTTTTCTTTCTAGATTATGGAAATTACTGGTCAAAACAATTTTATCTGAAAAATAGTCATAATTTTAAATATCAATTATTCATAGTTTTGGAGAGCTCTGAAAACTCCACAAACTTAGAAGCATACAATTAATTGCTCTCAACCAAGCTATGAAAGGGGGACTATTTTCTGTTCTTTAAATTATCTAAGGAATCAGTTAAACTATCCATCTTTAATTAACTAGCAATTATTCAGCAGAATATAAACTCAAAGACTTCTCCTTAACGTACAACCCAAAATGCTCCCATTCAAAAATGCATTGAAAGAAATATGCTGTATCTTGTCTGTATGATGTTTTTCAGATTGCCTAGAATTTAGGGGAAAATCCTTCTCGATGCACAATTGGAGACCTCGCATGCAGCCAAAACAGCACCATTCCACCATGCAAAAGGGGGCAGGAGGTAGAGAACCACATAAGGGGACTTTGCTCCTCTTTTGTGTGCTACAGGCACAGTGCTGCATCTCCTCATTAGGCACACAGAAGGTGATGTCTTGGGTAAGAGAAGCCAGAGGGAATATGACTAAGCCTAACATCCCGTGTCTGCTATTGTGACCCTGACACTTAAGAAGGGGAAGCTGAGGGGCTCTTCCAGTTCCCTGACCTTCATTCTGAAGGGATGATTCTGCATCTACCACCAACTAACTGTCCACTGTGCACAGCAGGTTGTGTATGTGGATCAGTATTTAGCCCACTGTACCTACATAAAAATGCAATAATCAGATCCTCATTCACCAGGCCTAAAATATTATCAACTTGACTTGTAAAGTCACCCATTATACTGATTAACGACTGCTGCAGTGTACCTATGTATGCTTTCTCTCTCTCTCTCTCTCACACACACATACACAATCATTGTGTAAGATGAAAGTCTAGCACATGAGCTCTGAGTTCTGTTCTTGGTTCTGATACTGACACATTGACTTTCAGAAAGTCACCGAGTCAGATTTTCAAAGTCAGAGACCACAAATAACTGCATGTGATTAATGTGTATAAATATCTGATGTGTGCATGCCAATCAAGTGGACGTGGCCAAATACATTCTTTAGATGTCATGTGCATGCAGATATAGCTAATTTGCATTTGCATGAATTCATGTAAATATTTAATTTTGGAATTGCACAATCATTTAGACATGCCACACTTGCAAAATCTGGCCTATGACCTCTTTTTAAAGTGAGAATATTAATATCTACCTTACAGTACAAATTGAGCTTTAAAAACTATAAGCTCAAATCACAACTGTTTGTAAAGCACTTAGAGAGCCTCACATGGAGGGTACTATTGAAGTGCAAAGTATTAATAATGGTCCTGCCTGCACTCTCCCCTGGGGAAAATCCATTGGAGTGGTTAACTGGGAAGGAAAGTTTTTTCCGAATTATCTCATTGGGAGCCTCACATTTCAAAGAACAGTCCATGTGGCTGGACCACAAACCCCACAGACCAGATAGGTGATCAGGACTCCATACGTCCCTCACCATCAGCTGGTAATTACTCAGGAGATCCCTTTGAAGGGGGATTTCGAACCTGCAGGTGACCCAGTAGAAAGTTAAAATAGCCTAATGTTGACTATAGTAACTTTCCAGCAAAATCCCTGCAGAGTAAGGGGGAAATGATACACATCTCCTTCCCTGGGAAGGACAATATTTATCATTATTATAAATTATTTGTATTGCAGTAGTGCCTAGTAGCCCCTGTCATGGACCAGAACCCCATTGTGCTAGAATGTGTACTACACAGAACAAAAAGACAGTCCTGTCCCAAAGACCTTATAAATAAGTAACATGGATGTTTAGCATTATTTCCACTTGAAATTTTGATTTCTTACATTAATTTAAAAATAGATCTCTGGTTATGCATGATTTCCCAGAGGCAATATTACCAATCTGATCTCATAGCTGTATCACTCCTATTTATCAATAAACATCATATGCTTATACTGTGTAGATTTTTTCCTAGTTGTCTTTTTTTCTTTTTTAATATTGACATTTGTCACCTGAGATCCTTTTCTTTCTTCCAATGCCCTATTCAAGGTCAGCAACTTTTATAGTCTTCTCCCAAAACTCATCATCATATTCCAGGCTGTCATGCAGATTGGCCTCTCTGAGGTTTACTTATATTCAATCCACATATCGAGTCTTTGGTCATCTTCCATACACTATCATTGCAAGAGCCCTCCTATTTTTATAGCTCTCAGTTTTCTGCTCGATATGCCCAGGCCAACGTAGCCTAGCCTCCCTCTATTTGTCTTCATTTGAAGCAAATCACATTAAGCCCCTCACAACCCGATTTCATTTGCTATCGTATTTCACCATCTCAACATCTTCATTTCCATCGTGTAGAGGTACTGATTTATTTTCTTGTGGCTGGCCAAGACTCTGGCCATACATTAGGTGGATTAAATTACAGTTTTATACACTCAACGTTTTAACTTTATTGGCATCTTTTTGTCACAAAGAACAGGGGCGGCTCCAGGCCCCAGCACGCCAAGCGTGTGCTTGGGGCGGCATGCCACGGGGGGCGCTCTGCCGGTCGCCGGGAGGGCGGCAGGTGGCTCCGGTGGACCTCCCACAGACGTGCCTGCGGATGGTCTGCTGGTCCCGCGGCTTCGGTGGAGCATCCACAGGCACGCCTGCGGGAGGTCCACCGGAGCCGCGGGACCGGTGACCGGCAGAGCGCCCCCCGCAGCGTGCTGCCGTGCTTGGGGCGGCGAAATGGCTAGAGCCGCCCCTGGCAAAGAACTGGGGTCAGCTACCACCATTTTCACCAAGCAGCACTGGTATGATGCTAGGGCACAAGAAGAGCACCAGGAGGGCACCACTGTCAGCATCTATTGGTCCTAGGTTTCTTTTTAAAAGTCTTTCATTCTTCTAAGATCTCTGCATATGATAATCTTTATGCTGAGTTCCCCTCCCAGCTTTTGTAGCCTCAGTCTTACCAACATTCACTAAGTCCTGCTTGCTGAACACTGTGTGGCTATGGTTCTAATTTGACTTACAGGGTCTCTCAATCTTCTGCACATTTATCACTAATTCATCAGCAAATAGCATGTTCAAAGGCAGCTCCCTTCATATATTCTCACTTACCACATTTATGATAACTGTAAACAAAGAGACGATCAATGCTGACACCCCCCACACCCCGCACCCTCCATTGCAAGACATTTTCTACTGGAAATTCTCTTCTGTAATCCTATTTAGTTTTGACTATGGTAGTCACTGCATCATACATATCCTGGATAAGATGGGTATGTTCTTTTGGCACACGTCTCCATCGCAAACTCCATCAAACCAATTCTTTTGGTACACAAATATATGTTTTCTCCAAGTTCACAAATACCCACTTGATGTTTCTTTTCTCTGAACTTCTCCATGAGGATTTGTAGCACAAATGTGGCATCAATTGTGCTTCTTCTTGGCATGAATCTATACTGACCCTTCAAAATTTCAACTATGCAAGGGAGATGCTCTTCAATAATCTTCTCCAATACTTTCATAGCATGTGAAGTCAATTTAATTGGGCAAAAATCAGCACACAGTGTAACATCTCCTTTATATTTAAAAATAGGCACTACAAAGCTTTTGCACCATTCCTCTATCATTTTCTGTTTCTTAAGACTATCACTGAGCAAACTTGTAAGATACTTGATGCCTTCCTTTCCCAGTAACTTCAGCACATCCACTGGTAGTTCATCTGGCCCAAATGCTTTCTCCTTTTTAATTTTCTTAAGCACCTCTGCATTCTCTTCCTCCTCTATGCAATCTATTCTGTTCCAGTTCAGTATATTTTAGTCCCTCCTTTGGGTTCTTCTCATTCATCACTTTTTTTCAAAATAACTGCTCCACACTCTGTTGATTGATTCCCCATTTGTTTGCAATATACCATGTTCATTTCCAATTTGCCACCTGAGCTAGTTAGAGGATTTGAATTTGACACAACTATGGTAATTAGGGATATTCTGCTGCTAATCTTTCCTTTGTCTATGCTTCGGTGTGTAACTATGCTGCAAGTAATTTTGATTAATTACGGAAGTAATATTTTCTAAAATATACCTAAAATGGCAGAAACAAAGTTAGATTTTTTGCAACTCTGCCGAAGACCTGTTTTTAGCAGTTTGTAATTCAGGATCTCTTTGTACAATTTGATTCAAATTTGGGAGAAAAATTCTGCCTCACTACCTGATGTACCAGTTTTGTTGCCAAATTTCCTTTGTGAATTTCAGAGAGGAGGGTATTTAAGAGTGTGTAAGAATGGGACAAAATCAGGCTTGCAATGGAGATCAATTAAAGCCCTACCTATGCAGTAGCTATGACCACTCCATAATACACATGTTTACACTATATGTACTTATGCAATATAGACTTTATAAGGTAAAGAACTGCTTAGGAAGAAAAATGGGTTAAATGATCTGAGGAAAGACAGAAGGTTTATGGTATAGAAGAGACTGAGACAACATGCAACAGATAGAATTGTATGTCTCTTTCTTTGTTGTGTTGCCAAAGACAAATATAAAGACCCCATGAAAAAGGCTGCAAAAGCAAACAACAAAGGGAAACAGTACAAATGATGTCATTCAGAAAGGAAACACACACACACACACAGAGTAAACAAAACAGATGATCTCAATAGATTAAAGAAACAAATAGTTTTACAACCATCTCACAAGAGTAGAAATATGTTGTAGCAGCCATGGCTGCACAGTTAAATACCCATAAAAGTTTATTGCGAAATCACAAACTACTTTGTACATAGTACAGGACAATGGTTCTCAACCTTTTCCACAGTGGGACCTCCCATGAGCTCTCATCTCGATCTAGCTAGAAACCCCTTTCAATTTAACAATCCAGGAAGGGCAGAGTGATTTCAGCCTCTGCAAATCTGTTCATGGCCCCCACGTTGAAAACCCACGGCACGCAACATAATGTAAAGGCAATGATTACAAGTCTTCTCCAATATGTTAATGGCTCTGCTAGAAAAAAAATTATTTACAGAAGCAATTCCTGCATTTATATTTTAGAACATTATTGCCTTACTTCCTCCCATTAATGCTATACCAGCTAGATTAGCAGCGTATGATACTGGAGAGATAAACTATTGGTTGCATCACCAAAACATGGAAAAAACAGCATAGAACACAAAAAATTGACAAAAGAAAAATTCTCACAATTGATTAAATTTGTATGACTATAAATCAAATTCACTTGAGATTACATAACATCACATAATTCATTGTTTAGAAACAAATATGTACAAAAAGATTTTCAGAATTAGCGAGAGTTGACCAAACTCTGCCATTGTTTTCAAAAGGATCAGGGTTATATCAACAATCAGTATGTCTGAAACTCCTATACAAAAATATGATTTGGAGACCTTTTACAAGTAGGTCATTCCTGTCAAAGGTAAACCCATATTTCAGATCCTCACAAAAGCTAACACAAGAATACAACAAGAAATGTAAATATGAAAATACTGTATACACTGAATACTGATAATCAAAGAGCGAGAACCTACAGATCCCAAATATTGACACCAACTGTATGATTAGATAATAAATAAAAAGCATACCATGCAGATCACTAATTGGAAGGTGGATTTGGTGAATTGTACTGAAGTGGTTTAGGAAGAAACTTGTTCTGCTTAAAACACCAGCCTGGTTTAGAGGGGAAGTGAAGACAGCTATAAAAATAATATATAAAAAATGGAAGAAAGGGGAAAGGGAAAGTAATGAATATAAATCAGAAGATAGATATTGCTGAAAATTGATAAGGGAAGTAATGGGAGACAAGGACAAATCTATGGATAGCAGAGGTAAGGATAAAAAGGAGTTTTTAAAGTATGTTAGGAAGAAAAAGAATCCTAAAATGGTATTGGTCCATTACTAGAGGGGAATGGCAGAATTATCAATTATGCAGAAAAGGCAGAAGTGTTAAATATTTTTTCCTGTATTTGAGGAAAAACAGATGATATAGTCATATCACATGATGACAGTTGCACTCTTTCTATCCACTAATACATTGGGAGGATGGTAAACAGCAGCTACCATAGTTCGGCATTGTAAAAACAGAAGGTCCAGATAACTTGTATCCAAGAGTTTTAAACAGCTGACAGAGGAGCTCACTAGACTGCTAGTGTTGATTTTTAATAAGTCTTGGAACATAAGAGAAGTTTCAGAAGACTGGAAGAAACTTAACGTTGTGCCAATATTTAAAAAGGGTAAAAGGGACGACCCACATAATTATAGGCCTGTCAGTCTGACATCAGTGGGAGCCGCGATTGGCCGGACCTGCGGATGGGGCAGGTAAACACATCGGCCTAGCCCACCAGGGGCTTTCCCTACACAAGCGGCGACCCCTGTTTGAGAAACCCTGGGTAAGAACTTCATGTTGAATCAAGTCTAGTTGCTTATGTTTAGAAAGCATTTTATAAATATTTTATAAAATATTTTATAAATATTTATAAAATATAAAATATAAAATATTTTATATTTTATAAATATCTCCTGTCTGTGTGTTCCATTCTATGCATCCGAAGAAGTGAGCTTTAGCTCACGAAAGCTCATGCTAAAATAAATTTGTTAGTCTTTAAGGTGCCACAAGTTTTTTTTTTTTTTTTTTTTTACAACACAACACGGCTGCTACTGCTGATGTGTCATTTTATCTTTATTTCTCTTGTAACCATTTCTGACGTTAATGCCTTATACTTGTACTTATTTAAAAACTCTCTCTTTGTAGTTAAATGAACTTGTTTTATTCTTTAATTAAAACTAATCCAGTGTTGTGAATTGGTTGGATAGCTTCATTTAAGGCTGATCCCTTTAGATGGGCAACATACGTAATATATCTGGACGATTCAGGAGAGATCTGCACAGTGCAAAACACATTTTGGGGGATGAAAATCCAGGACTTGAAGTACGGTGGGGTCACCCTGCAGGTAGTAACCAAGGCTGCTGGAAGCCAGAGTGTGGCTGGTGTTTGCTAATAGGCTGCTAGGGTCGGAGTCACTGGATCAGTGCTATGGTGATACACAAACACTCAGGGTGTGACCTGTATGCTCAGTAGGGTGACCAGATGTCCCAATTTTATAGGGACAGTCCCAATTTTTGGGTCTTTTTCTCACATAGGCGCCTATTACCCCCACCTCCTGTCCTGATTTTTGACACTTGCTATCTGGTCAGCCTAATGCTTAGTGGCTGTTTGTGAGGAGCCCAGGTTGGGAGCTACAGCAACAAGGCATTGTGAGGCACCCAAGGTTGCGTGGCAAGTGGTCTGGATTGCACCCTGGAATGTAATAGCCATATCAACATAAATTAAAAAGACTGAGTTTAGACACCAAACTGGACCCCTCAGATTTGCAGTTAGATATTCCCCTGTGCATGCATCTTACTCCTCTTGTGAGGATCTTGGGTGACTCATAAAATCCCCCCCACTTTATGTGTTCTGTGGAAATCAAGCAGGAAAGTATATACCCTTAGCTGTGTTACCTTTTTTTATGGCTGCCCTGCAGTGATGGGAACTTTTCACTGTGTCTATGTGTGGACCTTGAAGCCTGTTCCATAGCGGGTGAAACTCCAACCCCTCTCCCCTGGGATAGCATGATCTTTGTGAGAGGAGCCTGAGTTTTCTTTCCCAACTTGCCCCCTTCTGCACCTATTATCTTGGTAGGTGACAATCTGGCTCCATGATTGTCAGCATGGGAAATGTATTATGTATCTAAGGCTTGACATAAGTTACACTTCTAATAAGTAAAAACTTTAAAATGAGAGCGTGTTTTAGATTTTAATGTAGGCAAAGAACAATCCGATTGTAATACTGTAGAACAACACAATGGAATAAGATCCAGGTATATACCACACTTGTCTTGAAAGAACAACTGTATGTTAATGCTATTTAACAACATTTTTAAAGCAGACATTACAAGCAGAAAAACAAAAACAAATCTAGTCCCACAATTAGATAATCTCACAGGAATCAGGTGTTATTCTAATTCAACCATGCAGCCTCTCTTATTATTTACCAACATTTACACAACTAATTCACAGTAATACAGATATTCCACTTAAGTGATCTGGGCTTTAGTGGAAAATATTAGAAAAACACCACAAACACCAGTGAATACTACCACAAATATTCATCTGATCTGGCCAAAAAGTATACTTTGGTGGGGGGAGGGGTGTGGAAAGATGGCACTCCTCTAATCCTAAATTCTGTCTGCCAGGCTAATCTTCTATATAAATTAGGCAGCCTGAAGGCTTCACCAGCTGCCAACAATCCCACAGGGCTAACAGAGCAGCTGTAGATTGCCACAAGGCAGCTATACCATTTTTCCTTTGGCTATACCCCCAACACCAAAACCCAGGAGATATAAGAAATGCTACACCCGCTCTATGCCACTGGAGGATCTCCCTATACTGTACTGGAGTGAGGCTGAGCTGGGCAGCCATACTATCTTAATCTCTAATATCTGTTGGTGGAAATGCAAAGAAATAACTCGGGGGAAAATCATGGTCATATTCTGTGCAAGTGATCTTCAGTTTAAATGTTCAACAAGACATATAACATATTTTAATGGAAATATTGAAGTCCTTATGGTAGGAAAACGTACGAAGAAATTCCATCGTGAATGTCAATTACAAAATCACATTTGCCACTTGTCCATGTCTGTTTTGCATGCCAAAACACCTTGATAAAGAACAAACAAATCACTACAAACAATATCATTCCAATTTTAAAAAGGACATTGTATCACATGGTTAAAATGTGAATAGCAGTGGTACAAATATAACAAACTGACCAACAAGAAATACAATTTGCACCAAACAATTTGAAGAGTACTTATCTGATAGTCTTTCAAAATCCAATAATATGGATTAGTAAAAAGTTTCTCTTTAGCACTAAATAGTTCAGTTTATAGAGTGAACATATGCAATACATCTAAAGAAAACTTGTAGAGAGTTTTGCAGACCTCTAGGGTACAAAGTTCTCTTTAATGCTAATCAGCTTAGACAACTGAAACCCAGAGTAAACATATGTAATTGATGCAGATATATTTTGGACCATTCCTTGTAGGCTAAGGTGCAGAGTTACCTCGTAACACTAAACACTTTGGACAATTCAAATATAAAATCCAAACAATGCAACTGCATACCACAAAGTGACATTGGCTATATGAAAAAAATTGAACACTTTCAATAAGTCAAATATGCACATTGCAATATACCAATATTTACTTTTCTTTAAAAAACAATTTGTATATATGTAAACATAATTAACTGCCTTCTTATTTTTTCTGAAATTAATTGCAAACCTGCTGCCTTTCGTTAATGCAAAAGATACCTTTGATGTGTTAATATTATATTCTAATTATTCAGTCATTTCTCCTAGATGACACTTAATGTAGGAATTAAAACACCAGTAAGTTTATCTAAACACTGAAATATATATATATAGGAAATCTGCTCTAGAAATGCCCAGCAACAACATTTATCACTGAAAATTCTCTTGTTATGTAAAGAACTCCTTCAAAAATTACTTGAAAAGGGTTTCTTCATTTACTTAATGTTCAAAGTTAAGAACAAAAATATTACAAACTACACGTTAAAATGAACCTACTAAAACCAAGAACAGAATACCACAAAAAACCCTCTCAAACAAAAACAGTGTTAAGTCATAAATAAGGGGTAGTCCCAAAAATCACCACCACCACCCCTCCCCGAAAGAAGTCCATAGAATCATAGCATTTAAGACCTGAAAGGAGTATTGTGGTCTTCTGGTCTGAATTTATATGGCATAACATAGGCTATATACACTCACACAGTAATTTCTGCATCAAGCACGTGCCTTCTTTCTAAGCTATTTAAATAATAAAAAGCATTTTAAAACCCTATGAAACAATATAGAATGGCCACCTTATATCATACGTTGATTTGATGTGAGGGGTTGAGGGACGTTATGTCAAGGATAGTGAATGAGACAACAATATAACAAACAGGATCCCACTCACCCACCATGTAGGAACAGAGCACATACATGCAATTTATTAGCTGCTTAATATTATTCAGCAGTGTTAAAAATATTCTCTCACCCACCCTAGTACTAAATTCTACTGTATTCTTTCGCATCACTTGTGTTTCCACAATTTAGAATGTTCTCTCTACCAAAATAAACAAAACCTAATTAGGGTCAAGAAACAAAACAAATTATCTCTACAAAGGAACAAGAATAAATTTGGCCTTGAGGAACTCTGCTGGAGGTGTCACTTCTATTTAGCAAGAAGTGTTACAAGATACAAGAGAAGAGGGCTCTAGGGTGGCTCCAGTCTGGCTGCATTTTCTCAGATGTGAGTTCAAACCCTTTAAGAAAGTTTAGTCTCCTCATTCTACTTCGTAGCCAGTGGAAAGAGACTGGGGAGACCTAATATGAAGAAATGCTTTATGGCCTTTTGATTATGATTAAAAATAATCTGTAACGTCTAGCATGTCATTTAGCTGGGGTATATATATGGCACTATCCGAGAGAGAAAGAGATTGAGATCAACAATTCTAACTAGCTCTTTTCCATATCTAACCTCTGTGACTTATATACAGGTACTGGATGCTGTGTTATTTGTGTTTTCATGACAGAGCATGGAAAATTCATAAATGGTCCTCATCTAAGTAAAGGTAAAGAAAATTCCATTTCACTTTGACATAGAAACAGAACTATGTAGAAATTGCCCCTCCCGCCCCCACTTGCTAGAGTGATCTGCTGTAGGTGTTTGCCATATGCTTTAAACGTGACTGACATGACTCTGAATTTAATGTGTCACCTGCTGTGTTCAGGATCTGTTGTCTATCTCTGAATGTGTAGAAAATGAATTGCTTCATTTTGATTTATTGCAAGTGAAATAGATGATGAAAACAACAACAGAAACAATGCTGTTAAAGCATCTTAAATGTAATAGCACTGTTTCATGTGTAAATGATTTCACAAATATAATCAAACATTCATACTGTGAATCTTTCAATTATAACAAGACTATCGCACAGTATAGTATTTGACTCCCTGATTCATTAACAGCTACTGTCATTAAGAAACTGCATAAAATCCTCTGTGCTCATTCCTTGGATTGCATTCCAAGTTATAATTCATCATGGAAAATAGAGGCTTATATTTTCAATATCTATCTGTGGAATTGATCTCTGCTTTTCTCTCTCCTTGTGCTTTACTCACAAAGTATCTGTGTTTAGTCATCTTCATTAAAAGGTTTTCATATTCTTTCTACAATGAAGCACTTTGCTTTATTAGGGCTCATCTACACATTAGTAGTGTCTTAATTTTTAAAGATTTTTTTAAAGTATTATAACTGCATTTCTAGCATTTGGGAAGGGCACTGGTTTAATATTCCTAGAGCTTAAAGGCTCAACTCAATAAGGTATTTAACCACATGCATAACTTTAAGCATGTGAATGTGTCATTGACATTCTACTTATGTGTTTAACTTTATACATGAAGCTACACAGCTTGCTGGATCAGGATCTATGTTTCTTGGACTATCAATCCAAGAAACCTTCATGATGTTGCCCGTTTTTGACCCAAGCATTTAGTCAAAGTTCAGGGCCCTGGGGATATGGGAAGTAGTGGGAGTAGAGTGGGAAGTAGAGTGGGAAGCAGAAATTGATGACGGAGTCTGGTATTTTCTGCGATGCAATCTTGCTTACTCATGAGGAATGTACAATGTCCAGATTCTCAGAATGCTGGAGAAACCAAAGGCAAAAGGAGTAGTTTCTTAGCTTACTGCCTCAAACCACTTTAGCTAGCCCCAGATCCAAAAGCTTTCTCTCTAGCTTCTTCCAGGGTCACACCGTACTTACAGGCTTATGCTTAGATTTCAGCAGGCTCTCTCTCTTACTCTCTGGTTTTGTGATTGGCCTTCCCTTACTCCGTTTCATTCAGAAGATGAAAAAGAAGTGGATACTGACTGACTGCAATGTGATGGAGGAATAACATGACTAGGGCCAGAAGATGAAGACCAGTCTTCTACCAGTCAATCTACACATGTTTATTTCCTATTTTACGGAAGCTTTTTCTGTGCGTTAACTGCTGGAAAATGCTGACATTTTGATGATGACCACTATTCACAAAAATATAGGACTGAAAAAAAATCTTCAATCTGTTTCCGCTATCATTTTTCTTCTGAAGGGCTCTGTGTAGCTCTAAAGCTCATCTCTCTCGCCAACAGAAGTTGGTTCAATAAAAGATAGCACCTCACCCACTTCTAATCAGTATCAGAGGTAATCCAGGGCAATGGCTGGAGTTCTCACAGAGGCCAATAGTTGGAAGATCCAATATAAGGGTTGGTTCAGTGGGTTGGGGAAGCAATGATTGTGTGAGGAGCAGAACAACAAGGCATGATCTGGCAAAATGATCCAGACATCAAACAATAGTCTGTTGCTCAGACAGCTTCCTCTTCCTGCTGGAATCTTTATATAGTCCAGGTACCCAATGAGAATGTTTTCTGTCCATCCAATCGGGGCTGGTTGCTGTGGGTCTGAAGGCCCTCAGCAGTAAGGCTGTTGGTCAGGGGTAGCAGTTCAGCGTACTGTTGTGGTGCCGCATACAAGGATGCTGCCTAAGGACCTGGGTTCAGTAGCAGGATCCTGACAGTAATGGTTTGAGGGAAGGCAAAACATTTATTATATTCTTACAGTTGATATCTTTATTAGCCAACGGGATACTTATTTATTTGTAGTAGCATCTAGAGCCACAACTAAGATGGGGCCCTCGTTGTACTGTACAATGCAGAGCAAAAGACAATCCCTCCCCAAAGCTTCCAGTCTGAAATACAAAGGGTGGAAGAGGAAGCAGAAGCACAGAACGGTTAAGTGACTTGCTCAAGGTGACCTAGCAGGTCAGTGGCAGAGCCAGTTATTGAAACCAGGGCTCCTGAGTCCCAGTCCTATGCTTTGCCTACGGGACAGTTCTGCATCACTTTCAGGATTCATCTACAGGTTTCACAGAAGATGCTAAATGCTTTGGGGACTAAGATATCTGTGGTGTCCAACCATTGCAAAAATCATGCTTATCTTCATTGCCACTAGGGGCATGTTACCGTGCAGAGGCATCTGTTTAAAATTCATTCTCCAGATAACACACATGCCCTTCAAACATGCACCTCGAAGGATCGGATGCAGGTGCTCAGCAGCTCTGAAAAATCAAGCCCCATGGAGTTTTATCTATATGCAGCCCATTAACAAAAGCTAATGGCTGGAACAAGAGAAGCCCGTGACTGTATTACTACAGGAGCTATTTCCAAATACTTCAAAACAGGCAGAGAAAGAAACTGCTTTCTTGTTACAGATTTAAGAATGTGATGGCATACTTGGAGCACAATTGAAACATGACATCTATCATTCTGAATGTGTTTTTTTAAAGGTACAAGGAAACCTATTGTCACATTTGATAAAAGAAAGATTAAATACTTATCAAGAAACTCAAAGGATTCCAGAATGTTATTCACTCTTCTTCTTTTTTTTAAATGTACTGTGTTGAGAATAAAGAACACAGTTCATCCTCAATTGTTTTGGATGTGTTGTTCTATTATTGTTTAATCATTTAAACGCCTACCTCAGTTCTGCAAACAAAGATGAAAGGTTACAGTTTGAGAACCGAGAGTTCCACTTGCCTGTAGCTCAGAATGACACAGTCTGATAGTAGAGTTATCCTGGTCACAGATGTCCAATTGACAATTGCAGTAGGTATAGCCATGTTGCTCAATGGGAATTCTGAAGTCACTTGGTGGTCAAAGGGAAATTTTACATTTAATATTCAGCCAGGAAAGTTTGTAAATGTGGGACTAAATTCTGACATGTCTCACTGAAGCTTAGTGGGGACGAAGGAAGGTACAGAGACCTTCTTCTCCGCTGTAACCTTGCAGGAGTGGGACAGAATGGTGACCTGATTCTCCATTAAGCAGGAAAAGGTAGTGTATGTGTGGCAATGGGAGCAGTTACTAACCCGCTCAGCATCTCTCTTGTCTTTGCCCCTATAGAGGTATGACTAGATGGGTCTGACCCATCTGGGATGTGGTCATGCTCGCTGTTACAACAGTCTGTTGGTATTACTGTGAGGGCCATCCAGCCCTAAGAACCTGACAACACTGTTGAATCACACTAGAGCTCTCAGTTCCTAGCTGCTTCACAGAATGAGAGACTGAGTATGAGATTTGAAGCCAGGTTTCCTGCTTAAAAGGTAGATGTGGTGCATGCCTCTCAGCTCCTGAATTTCTGCTTTGCTGGTGGTACAGGCACTGTAAGGCCCGTGACAATGAATAAACTCATTGTAATCGTTGTGGCCATTAACTTTTCTTTTCACGATCTTACTTTTCATTAAGTTTGACTCAGGTGAAATTGTTCACTTTTCTTGATGGGCCTAAGATATAAAAAGGCAAAATAAATCTCAAGGAAAAAGGGAGTTATGTTATCTCACAACAGACTATGGTCTCCCTTATGAGTGATAACTAAAATAAAACCAAAGTCAATAAGAGCTCTTTCTTACCTGTTATTACTATGTTTTTTCTCAGGCACACTATACCAGTCCACCCAAGTGAGTTTAATTCCACCCAATCAGCAGGATTAAACCACTGGTCCTCACCCCAAATTTGCAGTTTGGCTCTATCAAGAGAACCTGTAAAGTAACATGTGTCACTCAGCTGAAACAGCCTTCATGGGATGATTCATGAGCCACTGCACAGGTAGTGGGGGGATTCCTCCGCCAACACCAGGCCTTGTTTCTCGAGCTAGGTGTTGTGGTCTCCATTTCAGACATGATTAATTAATTAATTAACAAAAGCAGAGGCGGAAAGTAACCAAATAAAAACATAGAAGCAGCACAGTAATAGTATTGTCAACCCGAAGCACTCGAAAAATCATGTATTGTCCCTCTCCCTCCTGAAAATAATGAGATTAGTTTAAAAAAATAATGAGCTATTCAAAGTGTTAACTGTGTGGGATTCCTTTTAGTTGCAAGCCATCGTGATTCACATTGCCATGCTGTTTTCCATAGCCACCAGGGCTAGAAATGTACTTAAAACTTCAAAGCTGAAAGTCACACAGTCACATGATTCATGGAGTTGAGGCTTTAATAAAAGCACCAAAAGCAACATGAGACAGCAGAAAAATCACAAGAATCGGAAACAGTGTGATAACATTACATGGGATGGATAACATGGAACAATAATGAAGAATGGAGACTATTCCCCAAAACAAGTGGAAAAACTAAAATGGTACAAGATATTTTATAAACATGTTTTTTTTAATTAAAAGAAAATTAATAATGTTTAATGGAGTCACCCTAACAGATTCATGCTCATAGTAGTCGAAGTGTCTTCAGACACACAAGTACATACACACCCAATTACCATTTTGCGTGATCTAGTCTATCCCTTTCCCCCTTTGTTGCTATGAATTATTTCTATGGGCTTCCCCTGCTTTACTGCTCTGCTGTTAACTCTTAATTCTTTACATCACTAACTATTCTTTTGCACCAGTGCCAATCTTGCAAAGCAAAACATTGTTACAATCTGGTAAATATTCAGCAAGAGAATTGGGTTTGAGTAATCTTCTCTCTAAGGGGCGTAGGCATCTAGAGGTTAGAGTAGCAGATGGGATTCTGTCCCTGGCTTCATCATTCACTCACTTTGCGATATTGGACAACAACATATCAGGAAAATATCAGGGGGCAAGCCATGATTTGCACGAGAGTGTGCAAGAGGGGCTGTGCAGAAACCTCAGTTCTATTTCTGCCTCTCGTGTTAATACATTTTCTGACCTTAGGTAAATCACTTAATCTGGGTGGGCCTCTGCTTCATCTCCTGTGAAACCGGTCACCATGCTGTTTGTGCATCATTGTAATTGCCTACAAAAGAGAGCTCTGCAGAGCTGCATTGCTCCAGGAGGAGTTTGAGCAGTCTGTTGTGCAGATAGACTGTGACAGTCCAGCCTGCTCCCTCTGGTGTGACTAAAAGACCAATATGAAGAGGGTTGGGGGCATGCATGGCACTGCTTTTTCCTGTTATGGCAACAGTTGATAACATCATGCACAGTATGGGTCATTGATGTACAAGTACCCAGAACGAAACTCTGACTTGCACCCAGAAAGTCATTAAGGGGATTATGAGGGGGGAAAACCCCCTCTGTATGTACATTTAAATCTTTTCTGATGTTATTTGGTGTTACACAAAAAGAAGGTTAATGACCAGGACACCTTTCCAGAGCATAGAGTCATAGGTGAGTAGCTTAGACTTGAACAGAACATTGAAGGGCTGAGGCAGGAACAAGGAACAGTGTGTATTGGCAGTTAGATTTGAGTGAGAATCTAAGAGACAGAAGTCTGAAGAACATTATGCTTCTGAGTAACGGGACAGTGATACCAGAGCTGAGGTTTTTCAAGTTGCCCGTGCAGTTTGTGATCACCTTTGTTCAGGGAAATGGGAACTATGTATATTCTGTAAAATAAAAAAATAGCGCTAGAAAATACCCTGAAAAATGAGAATGAGAAGAAAATCAGATGATGAGCACGATGAGAAAAATGAGCATGATAATTGTTTAACAACACTTTACTAGAAGCCCCAGAAGTCACAATCGAGACAGCAGGCAGTACCGGTTAAAACAAACAAACAAACAATAGACTCAATCTATTTTTCTTAACAAAGTGAAGGTTAAGGTTGACTTGATTGGAATCTATAAATACCTACATGGGAAACAAATAATGGGATTTTTATTCTAGCAGAAAAAGGTATATCACAATCCAAGGGCTGGAAGTTGAAGCTAGACTAATTCAGAATGAAATTAAGGTATTCATTTTTAACATTAAGGGTTGATAACTATTGGAACAATTTACAAGGTTAGTCGTAGATTCTCCATTACTAGCAAATTTTAAATCAAAATTGGATTTTTTTCCTAATATATAAACTGTAGGAATTATTCTGGGGAAATTCTATGGCCTCTGTTGTACAGGAGGTCAGACTAGATCAGAGGTGAGCAAACTACAGCCCACGGGCCACATCCAGCCTGTGGGACCCTCCTGCCCGGCCCCTGAGCTCCTGTCCCAGGACGCTGGCTCCCAGCCCCTCCCCTGTTGTTCCCCTCCCCTGCAGCCTTAGCTCGCCACGCCGCCTGCACGGCAAGGCTCTTGCAGAGCTGTGGCATGTCCTGGTGCTCTGGGCAGCACCGCTGTAGCGCCGCCAGCCACCAGTGCTCCAGGCAGCACGCTAAGGGGGCAGGGAGCAGGGGGGGTTGGATAGAGGGCATGGGAGTTCAGGGTGGTGGTCAGGGGGTGGGAGTGTGATAAGGGGTGGGGCGGTCAGAGGGTGGAGATCAGTGGGGTTGGATGGGGCAGGAGTCTGAGGGGGGCAGTCAGTACTGAGAGGAGGGGTTGTATTGGGTGGTGGGGGCAGTCAGGGGCAGGGGTTCTGGGGGCAGCCAGGGGATAGGGTGGGGTGGATGGGGCAGAGGTCCCGGGGGGGGGCGTCAGGGAACAGGAGGGTTGGATGGGGCAGGAGTCCCATCAGGGGGCAAGAAGCAGGGGGGTTTGGATAGGGGGTGGAGGCCGGGTCACGGCTGGCTGTTTGGGGAGGCACAGCCTCCCCTAATCGGCCCTCCATACAATTTCAGAAACCCGATGTGGCCCTCAGGCCAAAAAGTTTGCCCGCCCCTGGTACCTTCATCATGGTACCTTCTACCCTTGGAATCCATGAAAAGGATCAGGCCCTTTATCTCAGAAGCAATAGCAAGCTCAGAGCCTGCATATGATCTATCCACTAGAGGGAGACAAAAGTCATATAGTATGAGTGAGCATTATAAATAGACCTGCGTAAAAAATAGATTTTGTTGGTTTCATTGGCAGCTGCAAAAAAAAAAAGGATTTGTTTCAGGTTGAATCAAACATTTGGTGAAATTGACATGAATTCACAAAATGTTCTGGTGCTGCCAAATATGCATTTTTCAGCTAAAATATCTTTGTCGAAAATTTTTGTCCAGCTCCAGTTACAAGTCATCAAAGTCATTTTCAAATGGCTGAGATAGTTTTTGTGTTTTTCTTCAACCTTCTGCAAATCTAACCATATGATGTAAATAAAACATTTTTCATGCTATTCCAAACGTAGTATGAAAAAGAGTGAATCAGTCATATAACAAGTTACAGATATAAGCTCTTCAGGTTTTGATGTTTATCCTTTGAATAGATAAAAACAAATCCCAAACAACTGTATACTTACAGGTATACACACCAGTGTCATTAAAGTGAGAAAGGACCATAACATCTGAGTGAGGTGCAATTCTTTAGAAAATGTTTTAGCTTTTCCAATCTATGATCACTTTCTATGCCAAAAGGAAAGAAAGAGCCAGACCTGAAGAAGAGCTCTGTGTTAGCTTGAGTGTTGTCTCTCTCGCCAATAGAAGTTGATCCAAATAAAAGATATTGCCTTACCTACCTTGTCTCTCTAAAAGGAAAGAAAGAAATTGTTTTTCTGCAGAAAAAGAGAGGGGCCTCACAATATCCTTTACATAAACCTGGCTGCATAAAAAGTTAAATTGTTCTCAGAGAAAAATGAAGAATACTGAAGTTGAAATTCCCCATGCAGATTGGAGAAAATTTCGCCTGAGAGATCAGATGCTGTCACCAGAGCCTGAGTAAATGGGGCTACACACTAGGGAGGTGCACAGCAGTCTGGAAGAGGTGGATTCCTTACTCCTGGCTCTAGAATGACATCAGAACACCTGTATGACACTACTGTAGCATCACATTTCCCCCACTGCCCACCTCAGCTCTTGATCTGAGGAAGAGAAGCCAAGTTCTTGAGCTCCGTGAATGCATCCACTACCACTCCATCTTCCCTGAGATCACCCACCCCACCCCTATGGCCAAACCCACAGTCTTTGCTGAAGTCCCCACAGAGAAATGCTCCACATAGTGCAAGAGCTACAAACCCCCAAGCACAGAATCCGAGATCCTCTCCCTCTCCCTCATGAACAATAAACTGTGTTGATTCCTCTGTTGTTTTAGAGCCTTTTTTGTCTGAGGAGGGGGACTGGGCAAGAACCATGCCTACCTGTTCTTCACCAGGCAGTCTCTAGGAAATGAGTTCTGTATGATGAACTGTAAGCTGCACCCCGCTTTGGCAAAGGAAAATGTGTTTTTTGGTAACATACGGTGGTGTGAATAAGAGCAGTCCCATTATGAAGTCTTGTGATGGGGTAGGGTAGCACAGTTACTCAACAAATCATAGAAGTTGGAGATGGAAGAATATATTAGCTCACCTAGTTCATACTGCCAGCTGAAGATAATGAACCTGGCAACCCATGTGGAAATGTGTTTTTGTAATTGGCATCTCCCAATAGGGCCATTTTAGCATGTCCCCAGGAAGAAGACGTTTCAGAGGAGCATTTAGCTGTTTAACTTAGGTTTTGAAATCATGAGCAGTGGCTGAGGAAATATCAGGAGCAGAACATATTAGAAAATACCTAGAAATTGGACAGAACAGTTATTTCGCTATTCTAGTTGGTAGTGTTTATCTCCACACTAAAATAGTTACCATTTCTAAACTGAGCCTTCAAGAAAGTCTAAGGCCCAAGAGATTTGTTTATGTTTCTTTAAAGAAGTAAACCATGCAGATGCCATAACAGTTAATCTTCCAAGTAAATTTGAGAAACTTTTTTTATATACTTTGAATCCATTTGAAAAGAAACAAATCTCAGTAATTAAAGGTCCATATAAATATTAATGAGATATTTTATACTATATAGAAAAAAATTAATACTTCCAGAAGGCCTGCTTCTGTAAGTAGTCTAATATCTGTGAGATTTCCAAGAAATGTTATGAAGTCTAATAATTATCAGCATGCCAGATGCTGGATTGTGCAGGCGTAGGTTGGATGGAATTTGCCATCATATTAGATATACTTGCCAATATTAAACAGACTGTGACTTCTATCTGTACATTTGTGTCTCCCTAGGGAACGTTTAAATATTTCTTAATTAGCTTTTGTTTCCAAGTAGGGCTTTCATTTTTCTGGATACACCTTTCGTTTCCCTGGTTTTATTGAATTCAGATAGGCTTCAGTATTTTGTGTATCCATTATAATAAGAGTATAAAGTTTTTAATAATATATAAAAGTAAAAAATGACAAGTTCCTTAGAGAGAATTCAAAGTTGGTTAAAAATGAAATATCATTTAATGGTGCTGCATTAATTTATTGCTTTAATTTTGGCAAAATCCTGTAGAAACATGGCATTGCTCATCGGAAAATTCAAAGATTGCAACCTCTGTGAGCAATGAAAGGGGGATTTTGGATCCAGTGTAAGCTAATTGTGTGAGGAAATTGGATTGCTAACTGTAGGAAGCTTCAATCAGTGACTTTTATACATCAGAAAACTAGATCTTAATCAAATAGCTCTGGATTTCCTGGCCAAGGCCAAAAATACTTTTTTGATCAGAGAGCTGCACTCTTCTTTTTGCTTACTAAACGTGAAACAAAGCACTTTGATGATTTCTATTTTTGGAGATTCTGGGACAAATACAGAGACAGTGTCTAAAGGCGAGGCGGTGTGGCAAGAGGGTGTATAAGCTAAACACTGCTAAGAGGGTATGAGTCTAAGGGAGTAAGTCTGGAGAAGTCTAAACTGGCACGGTAGGCCATCTGCGAGCCCACCCAGTATGTAAGATATACCAACTTAGACTCCCTTGAGACTCACCTCTGAATTTGGTCTTCCAATTTGTATACATTTTCATTACATCTTGTCATTTTTTCAATTGATTCCATTTAAGGCAATAAAAATCTGCAATGCTGCAAAGTAGGTTTATACATGCTGTTGATATTGACATTCAGATTTAAAGATAGCTGTAACATACCAGTGCAATTTTGAAGAAATTAAAGTAACCAGGCAATAGCCATTTACAGATATTAATAGTGTGCTGAACAAATAACAGTATTCATCCTTCTTTTATAAGAGATGATGTTTATTAATGATGTCTCATTGCCTCACACAGCAGGGCTTCTCATCCTATTTTGGCATAATGACTGAGGCAGCATTGTTTTTTTAGAATGTATGTTATCATTATTCATTACAGTACTGCACTGAAACTTCACTGGGAAGCAATAAAGAACTAAATGTATATTTTAAAGACCCTCATTTCCCCCTAAATGCTTGAATTAAGCTGCAGTCTGTGGTGTTCAGAGAACTGAGTTATGTCCTAAAGCAATGCTTCTGCAGGAGTACATCATGCCTGGAGATCGGGCTCTGATTAGCTTCTGAGTTTTCTAATACAGACTATTGATTTTCTGCTACTATAGCTGCCATTGGATTTTGTATTCTGGCATGGGAGTTCTATCTTTTGCATGAGAGAATGATGAATGGTTGTCTGAGCGGCTCCAAGCACATATTTATTTTCTCTTCAATAAGAGCAACAGTCAATATCATTTAGACAGAGAAAAGCTTCATTACAACACAAAAAGCCTATGGAATGCTTTGGTGAGTGTGGAGTTTTTTAAATTGCTGATTCTACCTAAATTGTAGACTTTCCGCTATAAACTTAAGATCATTTTTATTGCTGCTGCATTCCAATAACTATTGGACAAAATATGGACTTTAGGCCTAGTCAAGATGGTAAAGTAGAAATTCAGAGAGGGACAAAATGATATGTATAGTACCTATGAAACACTAAGAGTCCTAAAATATTTGGACTTTTTCACAAAATTTGATTCTCAGATAGACTGGAATGATTCCACTGCAATCAATAGTGTAACTGATAGCAGAATTTGGCCCATTGTATAAGAATCTGTGCTAGACTTAGGGTTCTGCAGGTTCTATACCAATGAAGAAACAACATTCATATTTAGTTTCAGGTATTTATATTGATTATCTTCCCCAAAACCAGCATGGCTTAAAATGGTCTTTAATCACAATACTTTTTAAAAATTCCCATGAGGGTCACATAGGGCCTGACAGATCCCCCCCACTGATTTCAATGAATGTTGGATCAAGCCCAGAGTGGAATATATTATGTAACAATCATCCTGAACTAAAATACTATGTATAGCATGTATTCAGCATGCCAAAGCCTAAAGTGATAGCTCAGCTTCACGTAAAGTAACAGAAATTTTGTGTTTGCTTCTGAGGTGTATCTATAACTATGGATTTGTTTCTACATGTGGTCACATTTAAGATGTAATTTAATGCAGTAATGTGTGTCAAATAAGCAAATAATAAAACTCCACCGGTAAACTTTATGAAAGGTGAATTGCAGAGCTTTAAGAAACCACAAAGCTCTTAAAGACCCTACTCTTGCTATGATTGACGTCAATGGCAAAACTCCCATTGACTTCAGGGTGCAGAATCAGATTAATAGATCCCAAGTCAGTAAAATATATATTTTAGACAAGCTCTTCACTTGCAGTTGAGATCTGCTCAGTAAGGCCAAAGAAGGAGAGATGGAAAGGTGGATCTAAGCTTCAGGAATGTTCTAAACTGTGCCCCGAAGACCCAAAGGGCTGTTTCAGCAACCTGAGGTCTTCAGAGTATAGTGGTGCTGCAGTGAAGTTTCCCCTTCTTCAGTCACTTTCCATATGCCAGGGCCTGGATGAGGAGGTGCCATATAGCCACTATGGCAGATCTACAACACCCAGGGATCCCCGAACACTGTGGTAACCCAAAGGGTGCCAGATCTACTAGTTTTCCAGCTGCTTTGTCTTCTTGGAATGGGGCTGAGGGTCCATCCCTCTACTTCATACTAATATATTTATATTTTCAAACAAGGTGTTTAAAGATTATTAAAGGCCTAGATTGTGACTGGCCCAGAAATGAATCTATAATGCAGGGAACAGTCATAAAACACCAGCCAGCCAAAACCTCATATGAGCTGTAAAAGGGCAATACCTAAGTGTAGTTGGTGCATTCCCAGGAGCAAAGACTGCTTCCTCCTTATTACCCTAGAGGAACACAGTTCCTCGGAGAGGGCAGAGTCATGGGTTTCCCTGCATGTATCCACTGAGCAAGGGAATACGTTGCATTTCAAGAAGGGGCGCAGCAGCAAGTAAACTTGCTCTGCATACTGAGGAGCTCAGAGAGGAATTCTGCCTCCTGAAGAGTTCTCCCTGGGTTTCCTTGGGCAGGGCAGCTCTGTTTTACCACAAACACTGTACTGTACCGAAATGGCACATTTGGGCCCTAACTACTTAACTTATTCACTGACTCCTAGATATTATGGTAATTGGTGCATAAGAAATACAGACAGATCAAAACATTTACATACCGGCCAAGACCTACATTCAGGGCTCTGCTTCCTGTGTGGAACGGGATAATAACTAGAACTAAGTCAATAATGCCAACATTTTCTGTGAATATTCATTCGAATGTTTAAATGAATCTTCTCCAGCTGTGCTTGTGTCCGTATAACAGTCACTGAAGTCAGTGAATACTGACCCAATTATGTGACAGGATTATTAACTGACTGTAACCCTAACCCAAATTAGGTCATCAAGAGCAGGAAATTAAGACTAGCCTCTCACCAGCAACATTTATTAATGCTCCTTTTGTGTTCACTGTCCATAAATATTCCAGAAGACACTTTTCCTTGCAGGAATGTTTGCCTTTACACCATTTTTTTTAGCAAATATTACGGAACATTAGCAGCCACTCAGTTTTGACTAGTAATCACAAGTTTCATATGGGCATCTTGATTTATGCTCATTTAGCAAAGGAAGAGGAATACTTCATCTGATCTATGCATCCTACCACAAAAGTTCTCATGTTGAACTATTAAGCGTGAGCATGGATTTCCTTTATTATTTGGGATCTAAGGGCTAGAGCAGCGGTTCTCAAACTGTAGGTTGGGACCTCAAAGTGGGTCATGACTCCATTTTAATAGGGTCACTATGACTGGCTTAGACATGCTGGGCCCCAGTTTTGGGCCTCCTTCCCAGGGTGTTGGGGTTCAGGCTCCCCCCCACCCCACCACACACACACCTTGGGCAGGCTCAGGCTTTGGTCCTCCCCCACACACAGTAAATACAGCCCTATTTGGTGCAGCTTTAGTCTTCCTTCTCCCATCCCCAACACAGACACCCAGTTCTGCAGGATGTTGAACTGAGGGAAGGGGTAGCGGTGCCATGGGCCTACCTCCTGCTCACTCTTCTCTGCTCCTTTTGGTACATCGAATATCGTGGAGGAGCAGGGACAGACAAGCTCCTGTAGTCCCTAACTTGCAGGGACTGCAATTCTGCCTAATCCTTGTACAAATGGTGCAGGAGGCTGGGATAGGCTCGGCTTCTCTTCCCTCCACCGCCCATCCCCCACTGTATACCTCTTGAGGACTAGGCAGAATTGGCTCAGAAGTTTTTCAATCTTTTTAAAATAAAATCTCTATTCCCTTTCAGTCTGTATTTGTTTTCTTTTGAAGAACTCTGCTCTATACACATCTACTGTAATATTTCAAAACCAGTCTACTAGCGGAAAGACTTGACATGACGCAAACCTTACAGAGCCCTTTGATATGTCATATTACATCAATGATATTTCGAGAAATGTAGTGTCTGTTTTATAATCCTCAAAAATCCAGCCAGAGCCGCACCAAACATGTCATGGATGACCTGCTTTTTGTTGTTGTTGTTTTTTTTTAAGATGTTATAAGGATGTTTTTAAACTAGTTTTTCTGACAGAGATTCATTTTTCAGATGGGTGCCTGTGTAGCAGCATTCCTTGGGCAATTGGCTAATACATACAATCCTTACTGGCAGCCACAAAGATTATATGCTAGCATCATTACACAATAGCACTCCTCATGGGCACCGAATACTTGGGTGATAGCAAAAAGGCAATTAAAATTGTGATTAAAAAGTTAAATAATAATAATAATGGGAAATTAGTGTGAAAAGAGTGAGTAGAGGATTGGTCTTGGATGCTAGATGATCTTGGACAAGTCCCTTCACCTTTTTGTTACTCAGTTTCCCCATCTGTTAAATACGGATAATATACTAACCTCTTTTGTACAGTGCTTTGAGATCTACTGATAAAAAGTTCTATATCGGAGCTAGGTATAATTATTAATAGCATAAATGCTATTGGAAAAATAGTTTATTAACACAGCCCTATATCAAAGCTGAAAATATAGCCTATTTAAAATATCCTGGTCAGCTTTCAGTATACATGAGTTATAGCATCATTGAAGGCCAAATCCTCAACTGGTGTAAATCCTCTAGTTTTATTGAAGACAATAGAGCTATGTTAGTTTACCATAGCAAAGGATCTGGCCCTGAATGTCCAAAATGCTAAGCAGAAGTCTTATTGAACCAACTTTTTTCCTAATAGAATATGTGATTAGACGTAAAGATGAGGCAGTACAGAAATATGAGTTATCTGAACATTTATCCAAGATGGAACGCAAAAATTTGATGAGTTTCCCAGGAAGAATATTTGTAGAAAGGGTTTCACGGTAGCCACCAATCAGTGTCAGTATTTATATTAACATTGATTTCCCCTTGGCTTTGTCCTAAATACTCACATATGGTAAATTCTTCATTGTATGCTACCAATGGATTCTTCATTATGACAGTGTTATTCTATTTGTTACGTAATAACTGACAACATAGACAGGATAAGAAGAATAGTATCAGAGGGGTAGCCGTGTTAGTCTGGTTCTGTAGAAGCAGCAAAGAATCCTGTGGCACCTTATAGACTAACAGAACTGTTAGTCTATAAGGTGCCACAGGATTCTTTGCTGCTTCGATAAGAAGAATGGCACCTATGTTCCCTTACTTCCTGTTCAATAACGATGGTCAATATAATTTATCATCAAGAGGCAGTGATGAAAATGACAAGTCAATTCAGCTATTTTAAAATTACTGAATACCACCTACTAACTTAAGATGAAAGAGTAGCTATGCTCCTTAGATTTCCTATGCATTTTCCATTCTTATTAAGGAATACATTTGCACTGAAAGGATTAATGGATTATGTTTTGAAACATAACAAAAAGGACTCTCACAGAAAGAAAGTTTGGAGCTCATCACATCATAGTAAAATTCAATTATTGTGTAAGACGTCTAAAACGTGAAACCTTAATTCATATTTTTTTTAAATGACAGAAAGTCCATACAAAAATCTTAGTATATAGGCTTTGCTAACTTTCAACAGAGTTAATTTTAAGGCTATTTCAAGCTCACATGTTGAAATATTTCATTTACAAAGTCCTTTAATTGTAGAATAATAAAAGTTGAACAAGATTTACCACAGCATCTTGCCCAGACCCATCATTCCCTATAGAACATGGGCCTGGTGCTCTACTTGCACTTTGTTCTGCCATGTCCTACCATGCAAGGTGGAAGCAAACTGGCACAGATCAGTAGAGCTTTATACTCTCAGGGTACATCCATACTACCCGCCCGGGTCGGCGGGTAGCGATTGACTTCTCGGAGTTCGATATATCGCATCTCATCTAGACGCGATATATCGAACTCCGAACGCGCTCCCATCGACTCCGGAACTCCACCACCGCGAACGGCGGTGGCGGAGTCGACGGGGGAGCCGCGGACTTCGATCCCGCGCCGTCAGGACGGGTAAGTAGTTCGAACTAAGGTAGTTCGAGTTCAGCTACGCTATTTGCATAGCTGAACTTGCGTACCTTAGTTCGAACCCCCCCTCTAGTGTAGACCAGGCCTCACAGTGGCTACACAGGGTGCAAGGTAGTAGAGAACCAGGCCCTATCTTCCTGAGACTATATAGGAGCAGAACCTTAGCAGCTGTAAATCACTGTAGCTCCAGTGACGTCAGAGTTACATCCATTTGCACCAGTTGAGGATTTGCCCCATAACACATTAGCGCGACAGTTAAAATATGGATGATTCCATCTTCAAAGGTAAAAAAATTAGAGCAGGTATGTAATAATTTACACTCTGGATCTGACCCTCCAATCTATTGCACTGGTTTCACGTTTAGCAGAATTACACTATTGTAAAACTGGGATAGTGGAGTTGGAAGTGAGGCCCATTTTTTTTTAAATTGCTTTTCTCAGGTTCACAATGCAACTCCAAATTGCCAGCTGGCTGACATGGCTGAGGAAACTGTCTACAACTGTGAGGGACAAAAAGAAATAATTGGCAAAAAAATATATTTTTCGCTTCATTTAAAGGAGTCACCTTGATTTAATTGACTGAATATTGTGAGCTTTTCTGACTATATCCTTCAATTATAGGTGGGCTAATCAATTTACATAAAATAAGAGCTGGCATGAACCTTCTTTATCAAAGCTCAAACCAAACTTGCATCAGTTTTTTATATTAGAGAAAGGCCAAGCTACCCATTTGTAAACTTATTTTTCATTTGTTCTTATCTCAGCACTTGCTTTATCCAGCCCAATTGGGACGTGAGATGCCATGAAATAAGCTATACTTTCAGTAATTCTGGCCCAAATGGAAGCAGGAAGTACTGGAGTTCATATAAGAATGCCAACTCACCAGATTTCCAGCCCATTACAGACTCAAGAATTTTCAGAGCAAACCGTATCATCCTGTTCCTTCTGTACCACAGAGGGAAGCAAAGGGGCACAATGTGGCAGGGAAAACTCATTCAAAAAGTGAGGCAAGAGTACCGCAATAGCATGCTGGCTTGTACAGTACCTACAACTGCCCAGGGATCCATGCAGATGTAACCTGGTTTATGCTGTTGAGCCTAGGGCTCTATGTGGGGGTCTATTGCCATTTCAATGACTCCTCCCCATTAAGGGGATTATTAAAAAAACCTGTATTTCCCCATACAATTTCTTGCATACTTTTTCCCTTTCTGCACCTTTGCATCTGGAAGGTAGATGCATCCCTGATATTTTGGAGAAGTCTATTTTAGGTTCACATTCATTAAAACTCTTCAGCTTTTAGTCTCTATCGGTCATTAATGACAGTTTTGCTTGCATCAGGACAACAGGATGGGACCTCGCTATATAGTATTGCTTGTATTCCCATGATAGGGATTTTTCATGTGAATAATTATATACACGTGATGTGGGAATAGCAGTTTGAGCTATGTATTCTTATTCTTTGTTCACATTAATGTTTACATTATTAATTATTATTAGGTGTTTAGACTAATCTGGAAGCAAATTCTTGTAAACAACACAAACTATAAATAACTAAGAAAAAAGTTATCATCTAGAGCCGTTAATATTATCCCTACTATGACATGATCCATATTTTCTGTAGCAACCATCAAAACTAACTTGGGTAAGTTATTGTTCCATCTGCCTCTGCTGCTGCTGTCCAGCGCAACACCTCCTAAAAAGCAGCTGGTTGTAAGGGCGGCTCACCAACCTGAAGTCCACCTACTCGGTTTCCTTCTCCTCTAGGTAGTAAGTCATACCACAGAGGTACAATACATGAAAGTAATCAGAATTTACAATGAAATACCTCCTATTACAAGACCTATGTTAATCTAATTTGAGCTAAATAGTCTTCCACATGGTTTAAATAGCGTTTATAATGTCTGCAGAAATATAATTCTGTGCTGGGCAAGTATCTGGTCTGAAGGACAACTTAGTACACTCCTCTTTGCCCATCAGAGACAACTGGTGATCTTCAAAAGGATGAGGCTGAAAGCAGGGGACCATATCAAACCTGGTAGTAGTTTTCATAAACAATAAGCACTTTTTTGCCTGTTATAACTCCATTTGAATGTTAAACATTCATGAAGAAATTGTGAAATGATATATTTTTTACAAGAAATATAAAAAGGTAATTTAAAAAAAAACAGTTTGCAAGCTGTGCTAATTTTTTCTCTCTACTTGTACTCATGATCCCCAGACTTGGTATTTTAATATTTGTATTAGTATCTACATTCTAGGGTGGCACCATGTTCCAGCTGTCATTCCGAGAATAATACCTTAAGAAAATGGCTTATGCATGAAATATATTCATCTATCTGGCACACTGACGCATTGGTGCAGTAAAATCCTTCCACTGATGCTTGTTAGAAGGAATATTTTTTGGAGCTATGTTAAACAGTAACATGTAAGTGGTTAGACAGGTAGTTAAATAGGTGCTTTTGTCCAGATGGACTCATAAAATGAGTAAATTAATGGATTTTTACTTGGTCTCAAGACCCATACTCATCGACTGCAAGCAGTAGAAGTGAGACTGATGCTTACTTTTACTTCTCTTACTTACTTAGATATTCAGGGATCCATGGTGTAGATTCACCATGACACCATGACACATGACTCCAGACTTTTTATTTTCATTTAGTGAAAAATACACAGGGGAACACTTTGCACCAATGTTCAGAGATGTGTTAGACCCCCACATAATACAGAATTTCACTTAGGGTAGGTCTATACTTACCTGCTGGGTCGACACATAGCGTTCGACTTCTCAGAGTTCGAACTATCGCGTCTAATCTAGACGCGATATATCGAACTCCGAACGCGCTCCCGTCGACTCCGGAACTCCACTACCGCGAATGGCGGTGGCGGAGTCGACGGGGGAGCCGCGGACTTCGATCCCGCGGCGTCTGGACGGGTAAGTAACTCGAACTAAGGTAGTTCGACTTCAGCTACGCTATTCGCGTAGCTGAAGTCGCGTACCTTAGTTCGACCCCCCACCCTAGTGTAGACCAGGCCCTTAGTTACCTAAGAAATATTACCTTTAAACCAGTACCTCTCAAAACCTGCCTCATTTGTGTTTGTCGTAAAGGATCTCAGGAAACTGAGAATTTTGTTTTTGAAGAAAAGAAAGGTATTATTTTAATATAATTGAGTCACAGGGGAAGAAGCTGTCTATAAGTGTGTTAACATGTAGCTCCGGTGTTTGAAAAAAAAGACATGCATTAATAGCCCAAGTTAACAATGATAAAGCATTTAGTGGTTACTATTTAATGCTTGAAAAGGTCAACAATCCCCTTCATATTAAGTCTATTGTAGCTTCCATTAAAGTTTAGCAGAAAGATCAAAAGCCTGAAAAGCTTTTCACTGAGGCCTGGTCCACACTAGGACTTTAATTCGAATTTAGCAGCGTTAATTCAAATTAACCGTGCACCCGTCCACACCAGGAAGCCATTTAATTCGACATAGAGGGCTCTTTAGTTCGAATTCTGTACTCCTCCCCGACGAGGGGAGTAGCGCTAAATTCGACATGGCCATGTCGAATTAGGCTAGGTGTGGATGCAAATCGACCTTAGTAGCTCCAGGAGCTATCCCACAGTGCACCACTCTGTTGACGCTCTTGACAGCAGTCCGAGCTTGGATGCTCTGACCAGCCACACAGGAAAAGCCCCGTGGAAATTTGAATTCCTTTTCCTGTCTGGCCAGTTTGAATCTCATTTCCTGTGTGGACGTCGTGGCGAGCTCAGCAGCACTGGCAGCGATGCAGAGCTCTCCAGCAGAGGTGTCCATGCAATCTCAGACTAGAAAGAGGGACCCAGCATGGACTGACCAGGAAGTCTTGGATCTGATTGCTGTGTGGGGTGAGGAGTCTGTGCTTTCGGAGCTTCGCTCCAACAAACGGAATGCAAAGACCTACGAGAAGGTCTCCAAAGCCATGGCACTCAGAGGATACAGCCGGGATACAACGCAGTGCCGCGTGAAAGTCAAGGAGCTGAGACAAGGCTACCAAAAACTCAGAGCGGCAAATGGACGCTCCGGAGCCCAGCCCCAGACATGCCAGTTCTACGAGGCACTGCATGCCATTCTCGGTGGGTCTGCCACCACTGCCCCACCAGTGTGCGTGGACTCTGAGGCTGGGATACTGTCGACGGACTGTTCCTCGGAGATGTTCACGGACGGGGAAGATGAGGAGGACGAGGCAGTCGACAGCGCTTACAACGCTGATTTCCCCGACAGCCAGGATCTCTTCATCACCCTCACTGAGATCCCCTACCAACCCTCCCCAGCCGTTATCCTGGACCCTGAATCAGGGGAAGGATCAGTCGGTACGTGCTTTAAACATGCAAACATTTTTTCTAACAGAACAGGAATATTAACTATGCAAAAAGAAGGTCAATATATATGGGGATGGAACAGAAATCCTCTTGGGAGATTTCCGAGAAGCTCTCCTGCAGGTAATCGAAAAGCCTGTGCATGAGGTTCCTGGGGAGAGCTGCCTTATCGGGTGCTCCGTGGTAGCACACTTTTCCGTGCCAGGCTATCATCAGGTACTCCGGGAGCATTGCCTCCACGAGCATGGCCGCATAGGCCCCTGGTTTGTGCTGGCTTTCACGCAGCATGCGCTCTCTATCTGCCTCAGTGACCCTCCTCAGGGTGATCTCGCTCGGAGACTCCTGCATTTAATTACAGTAATTTGTGTACTATTAGTATTGGGAGTGCTTCACTGTTCCTTTGCATAACAATGAGCCTCACTTTACAGCCACGTGGTGGAGGCTGCAGAGTGGCACTATACAGGGATCTTTCCCAGGGAACAGACGCGAGGGGGTGCAACAGGGGCAGAGTTTCTGCTTTCAGGATTGCCTGTAGCAAGAGGACAGTGGTATACATTGACTTTTAAGCAGCCAAAAGTTTTTGGCTTACCATGCCTGACTGCTCCACGGATTCTGCTGTCCCACCCCGCTTGTCTGGTCTGCAGTGCAATCCCCCAGGCAATGAAAGCGAATTCCGAAAATTCGAACTTTCCCTGAGTGAGTGCTGTGCATGGTCTTGTTCACAGAGACTGACTAGACTATGTTTCCTCTTTGCGGAAATGTATCTTTATAAGGAAGTCAATCCCTTTTTCCCATCACACAGCTGCACCTGTATCCCGACCTGCTCCACCATGCCCCTCAGAGAGGCTGGCGCAGATTAGGCGGCGCAAGAAAAAGACACGGGACGAGATGTTCGCAGAACTTATGGGCTGCTCCCGAGCCGAGGCGGCCCAGCAGAGCCAGCGGACAGAGAACCTCTCTCAGCAGCAGTGCTCACACAGCGAATGGGAGGACAGATGGCGTCTGGAGGACCAGCAGGCGACTCAAACGCTGCTTGGACTAATGAGGGAGCAAACGGACACGCTCCGGCGCCTTGTGGATGTTCTGCAGGATCGCAGGCAGGAGGACAGAGCCCCCCTGCAGTGTATCTGCAACCGCCCTCCCCCGCCACAAAGTCCCATACCCCCCTCACCCAAAATAACAAGAAAGAGGTGCGCCAGGGGCTGTGAAAACTGTTACTCCACCCCAGCAGAGTGCTCAAGTACCAGAAAGCTCTCATTTGCTAAATTTTGAGAAGTCCTTCCCTTCCTGGATCACCCAAGCCCAAATCCCAGTTTCGTTCCCTCACTGTGTAGTTGATTATTAAAAATAGTTTGCTGTTTATTACTGTTTCCGTCATGTTTCTTTACAGAAGACTTTGTGTGAAGGGGGGGGGAGGGGTTTGGTAATTGCATAGGACGGTCACCATTACCTGGATACATACACGGGGGCAGGATCTACAGGTCACACACACATAGTGCAGTCACTAGGCACCCTGGTCAGTCTGGGAGGTGTTTTTCATGTTCCGTGCATAGGCGGAAGGTGCCCTGCTCCAGCTATATTTGGAGCTGGGTCTCTCCCCCGCTCCTGCCTGGATCGGGCCCTGGCCCCCACGGGTCTCCCCCCTGCCCCGCCGCGCTCCGTACCTGCCTGACAGTAGAGCGGCTCCCCGCAGAAATGCTGTCTGGTGCCCCAGGGTCCTAGCGCCTGCCATACACAAATGGCAAGGCAGGCTGCCCTTACCCTGCCCTTCCACCATAGCCCTGAGCCTCTCCAATGCCCCAAACCCTCAGCCCCAGCCAGAGCCCTCATCCCCCTACACCTCCTCCCCCTTCCCACACACCCCTCACCCCTTCCTACGCCCCCACCCCCAGCCCAGAGCCTGCACCCCTTACCCCTTCCTTCACACCCACCTGTAAACGTCCTGCCCACAGTCCTCCCCTGCCACAAGGCCACATAGCCCCCGCACACAGAGTCCCGAAGAGGAGGGATGGCAGTCTCCGTTGAAACAACCAGTCCGACAGTGCAGTCCAACTAGTCCGCTAGGGGCAGGAGCCTGTCATTCCTAGAGTGTAGAAGCGGTCTGTACATCACTGCACACCCTACCCACCACAGTCTGCGTCCCTGTTTCAACCCTTTAACGTGAATTCATTAGTAAAGAAAACGTTGCTAATTAAAAATATTTCATTAACTTTACTTTTAAACGTGTGTTGGAAGGGGGGAAACGTGGTGAACGGGGTATGTCACCGCAGAAGAAAGTCAACAGTAACTGAAGCAGGGGCAGGTTCAGCTTCTCTGTAAAGAAACTGAACAGTCACAGGTTACCCCGCTCGCTGAGGAACCTAGCTTTCAAAGCCTCCCGGATGCACAGCGCTTTCCGATGGGCTCTTCTAATTGCATGGGTGTCTGGCTGAGCGTAATCAGCAGCCAGGCGATTTGCCTCAACCTCCCATCCCGCCATAAAGGTCTCCCCCTTGCTCTCACAGAGATTGTGGAGCACACAGCAAGCAGCAATAACAATGGGGATATTGCTTTCGCTGAGATCCGAGCGAGTCAGTAAGCTTCGCCATCTCCCCTTGAGACATCCGAAAGCACACTCCACCACCATTCTGCACTTGCTCAGCCGGTAGTTGAAGAGCTCCTTGTCACTGTCCAAGGCGCCTGTATAGGGCTTCATGAGCCAGGGCATTAGCGGGTAGGCTGGGTCCCCGAGGATCACTATAGGCATCTCCACATCCCCAACACTTATTTTGTGGTCCGGGAAGAAACTACCTTCCTGCAGGCGTCTAAACAGACCAGAGTTCCTGAAAACACACGCGTCATGAACCTTGCCCGGCCACCCGACGTTGATGTTAGTAAAACGTCCCCTATGGTCCACCACTGCTTGCAGCACCATTGAAAAGTAGCCCTTTCGGTTAATATACTGGCTGGCCTGGTGGGCCGGTCCCAGGATAGGGATGTGAGTCCCATCTATAGCCCTACCGCAGTTTGGGAATCCCAACGTGGCGAAGCCATCTATGATGACCTGGACGTTTCCCAGGGTCACTACCTTTGAGAGCAGTAGCTCAACGATTGCGTTGGCTACTTGCATCACAGCAACCCCCACGGTAGATTTGCCCACGCCAAAGTGGTTCGCTACTGACTGGTAGCTGTCTGGTGTTGAAAGTTTCCAGAGGGCTATGGCCACTCGCTTCTGCACAGTCAGGGCTGCTCGCATCCGGGTGTCCTTGCGCTTCAGGGCAGGGGACAGCAAGTCACAGAGTTCAAGGAAAGTGCCCTTACACATCCTGAAGTTTCGCAGCCACTATGATTCATCCCAGACCTGCAGCACTATGCGGTCCCACCAGTCCGTGCTTGTTTCCCAGGCCCAGAATCGCCGTCCCATAGCATGAACATGACCCATTGCCACCATGATCTCCACGGCACGGCGTACCGTGCTTTCTGAGAGGTCTGTGCCACTCTGAGACTTCATGTCCTCACCACGCTGCCGGAGCCTCCTCGCCCGATTTCTCAGCATCTGACTGTTGAAGAGGTGGACGATAAGGTGCGAGGAGTTGACAACGGCCATAAGTGCAGTGATGATCGCAGCGGGCTCCATGATCGCAGTGGAGTGCTGTGGCGTCCGCGCTGTCACTAACAGAAAAAGTGCGCGAACTGATTTCCCGCCGGCGGGAGTGACGGTTGAATGCTGACAGTTACCCAAGACCACCCTCGACACAGTTTTCCCCCAGCATGCATTAGGGGGAAATCCCAGAATTCCAATGGGCAGCGGGGAGTGCGGGAACTGTGGGATAGCTTCCCACAGTGCACCGCTTCCAATTTCGACGCTTGCCCCGTTAGTGTGGACTCACAAAGTCGAATTAGTGTCCTTACTGTGGATACACAAATTCGACTTTGTAAGGTCGATTCTACAAATTCAACTTAAGTTGATTCGAACTACTCTTGTAGTGTAGACATACCCTGAGAGTTTAATAAAGACCTCCCTCCAGATCTTATAGCCCAGAAAACAGTGTTCATCACTATGTGGCCTTTTATTTGGCAGGATAAGCAATGATCTTTAACATCACTTGCAAGGGCTTTTTATTTATAGTCACCTCTGACCATTAATGTTTAAAACTGTCATGCACTGTGTTATATACTTACACATAATGCCAGCAAACAACAAATAGGCCCATTGCTCAGAGAAAAGCCAGTGTGTTGCATCTTATCTGCATAAGAACTTGGAAAAATAAGTAGTGTTGCCAAAATGAATTTAAAAGACAATTAATGTTTCATGTACTTATGGGGCATATTTGACATTAGCTGCGTAAATGGTGAAAATCATAACAATCCATGAAAGCCATAAGATAAATAATATAATTAAGGAAATGAGAAACTAGAAGCCTCAATACTGTGCTGTGCTCAGCAGAATATTCCAAGGACAAGGAGAATATTTATTTTAACACCTGAATATCATGTGTAGTATGGATCAAGCAGTAGCTGAACCATTTACTTCAACTGGCCCTGGAGGAGTTTAGTTAAAGTAAAGCCTCCCCTTTGCATTTATTTTTGTAGACTCCTTATGATTTCATTGCACTCTGGCAACCGGCAGTTTAATTTGTCTCTCTGAGTTTGAGACAGGCAACACTTCCGCCATCTCAGGAGAACAACATGAACAACCTCAAAATTCTATATGTTCATATCAGGGGCGGCTCTAGGGATGTTGCCGCCCCAAGCACGGCAGGCAGGCTGCCTCCGGCGGTTTGCCTGCGGACCGTCCGCTGGTCCCATGGCTTCGGCAGACCTCCCGCAGGCAGGACCCGGGAGGTCCACCGAAGCCACGGGACCAGCGGACCCTCCGCAGGCAAACTGCAGGAGGCAGCCTGCCTGTCGCCCTCATGGCGACCGGCAGAGCGCCCCCCGCGGCTTGCTGCCCCAAGCACACGCTTGGCGTGCTGGGGCCTGGAGCCGCCCCTGGTTCATATGAGAAAAAGTCAACAAAGCCGCACTGCGATTGGCACTAAGAAGAGCATATATTGGCAGACTCAGCAGACAAGCCAAAGACTCGTCTCTCCAGATGCACAGCTCTGGTCTCTTCTGTACCTGTTCTATTTATCTCAGGGATTTTCCTACATGTCTTTACAGATACAGAGGTCTGATCTATCAGGAATGTCGCCTTTTTCCAGCACTAAATTAAATATTTTTTATTATTCATTTTTTTAAATTGTGGATGTTATAACATATTTCAGATAAAGGTCATGACCAGCTTCTATGAGTGGGTGAAGGGAAAATCAAAAGCTGTAACAACTATTGCAGAAGAGTGGGTCTCTGTTCTAATCTTTTGCACTTTTTCTAGTTATATCTGACTGAACTGCAAAGGATGTGTTGCAGTGTTGCAGCACTATAAAGAATGACTCTATTCTGTATGCACCAAAGAGAGATTTCTTATTTCAGACATTAATCTCAAACTTGCTGCAGTGAATTCACAGAGCCAGCATATGTCCTAGACACTAAAGAGTCTATTCCTCCCTGATATACAAGTGTAATCTCCATTAAAACTAGCGAGAGAGATCTATGTGTACTCTAACGGTGCATGTGAGCCTATCCCGAAAAAGAAGAACGGAATCCATTGTTTTCTCAAAGTTAAGACAAGTCATAGGAAATTTGATTTTTTTTAAAAAATCACAGTATAGTGGATGTAAAGCCATATAATCTTATTACTACAAATTATTATTGCTTTATTTCAGTTTAGGGAAATTAGACAAAAGCTGCCACCATCAAAAGGATAACGATTGAACAAAGCCAATGCACTAGCCCCTCCCACTTACGCATACTAGTTATGTCGAGTCAGGATCATTCTGGACAAAAGCTTAAAGAAGGAGCTTAAGGGGGAGCCTTCATCTCTTAGCTATTAGGAAGGAAAGTCTCAACGCCTTCTCTCTTTTGACCTCGGTCATATAACTGCCACAGAGACTCAAAGGAAGCGTTGCTTTCTTCTAACACTGAAGAAGAAACTTGATTAGAATAAGGAAAAAGTATACTCCCTAAAACAGCTCTCTCCCTCTCAACTTCACTGCATAATTTCTGCCTAAAAACCTCCTGATACATCAGTTTCCCTTTTCTTATTTCCTGCTACCTATTCAAAGACAACCAAACAAATATTTCCCCTCCAAGTAATTTTCTTGAATGCCTCTCTTTTTGTGTGTGTCTCTTCTCCCTTTTCCCAGCAGGATGTCCTGAAACTCCCCCACTGTTGGGACTGATAGATTCTCATTGCTCTGATTCCTATGTCCCAAGCCCAAGCACTGAATTTGCAGGCCCAGAGGTCCTGTAAGTGCCACACCACTGGCTGTCCAACTGTGCAAGTAAGTTTGGTTCTTCTGAAAAACTCAATCAGACACAGGGCCAGGGGATCAAAACCCAGTGAAAATATGGGCAAGCGGTGCATCGTTATAAATGGAAATGGAATCGGAGGGCCTAATTTCCCTGGAGGGACTATTGTAGACAAGACATCACCAGAACAGGTAATGTGCGGATTTAGGCTAGAAGCAATGTAGTCCCACAGACAGAGCAGTCCACAGAGTAAACAAAGTTGTACTTGTTCAACTTAACCTGCATTCAGCTTCACTGTTGGCAAATGAACCATGGTGGCAGTAACTGAGCTGAGAGTTCACTTGAAAGCAGCAGCTGGCATCATGAACCATGGAATTCCCTCTAAAGCCCCACAGAGCCCTGGATTTTGCAGATAAAACCCTAGCCCAGGGGTGGTCCTGATGGCAGGAGAAAATTGAGCTGTACACAGACCTGGCTATGCAGGATGACAACAGCAGGAAAGTAAAACTGGCACTTTACCTTATTGCCCAATAAGGTAGCGAGATCTGCACCACTCTGAAGCTCACCACATCCGCAAGCTTCACAGCAGTCCTAGGAGCCCTGGGAACCACTGCTTCCCAAAACTGTGGGGTGGAGGCAGGTTTTCCCTAGGGACCAATCCCAAAGGGAGGGGATAGATCCCTCTATTACAGCCTTACAGCACACTGGCTGTTACTTGCAATTTTGGGGATTTCACACAGGGCTTTGGAGTGGAGCCCAGAGCTAGAGCACGGAGCACCTCCGGAGCAGTGGAGCTGCAGGGTTTTGCCTGGAGCCGGAGCACAGCTCCAAAGCCCTGATTTCACTTATTCCCTAGTTTGGACCAGGATAGTCTGTGTCACTTGCGATGACCACCTGAGGAAGCAACTGCTCTGGATAGGTGACCGAACATTAGACAGATGCTTGGACAGGAGAAAGGATGAAAGCCCTAAGAGGTACAAACACCTCCAAGAAGTACATGTAGTGAGGCAACAGCAAAGGAGAGCAGGAACAAAGAGTTTCACACCCATAATGAGTTGCATTTACTGTGAGAAACACCTTCAGCAGGTAAAGGAGACGTGCTCCATATGAGGGCAGCACTGCACAGAAGGTGGCAAGTTGAACCATTTTAGCAGTGTGTGTAAGAACAGAGGAAGTATCTCAGAAAATTCAATCAGACTCGTACAAGGGGGGGATGGCACATGCCTCTCTCCATGAGATGATGACATGCCTCTCTCCATGAGTCTGAGAGCATAGCCGGTTCAGGCTGGTGGGACAGGAAAGCAACAAGGAACAATACCAACCACACCCTGTGCAATTTCATCTTGATAGCAGGGCCTCCTGAAGTGCAACTCCTCAGGGTGAACTGGACTCAAACTTACACATTACGATGAACAGGCACAATCTATTCATGTACATTGAGAGCATAATGCAGCCCAGAGGAAAATGTGCCCTCGCAGTAACTTACCTGAAAAATAACAGATGGTGCCAACTGAAGTTTGTGGTGGTGAATGGTAAGCAGCATAGACCCCTCTTGAGGAATACAGGCATGGATCTGATCAGGGTGCAGCATCAGAATTTTATAGCTGCAGTGTAAGAAACAACAGGACAATGTAGACAATTTAAAAAGCGTATGGGGATGTTTTAAAAGGTGATGGGGACCTCGAAAGAAAACTGCAACTGGAAGTAGACCCCACAGTGGTACATGTGCACTTTCCACAAAGGATAATTCCAATAGCACAGTGGAATCCAATACACACAAGGAGTTTGAAAATCTGCAAAGCAGAAGTATCATAGCACCTGTAGAGGCCAGTGCAGCCTGTGTAAGCTGTATGGTGGTGGTAAAGAGACAATCAGGCAAATTGCGTATCTGCATAGACACAAAGCCATTGAACTGTGCATTGAAGAGATATCACTAACCACAACTAATGATGTCTTGCCAGAACTTTCCAAAGCCAGAATCTTTATGGTCTGTGATGTGATGAATTGGTTGTGCAACCTAAGTCTGGATAAAGAGTCCAATATGCTGACAACCTTTGCAACACTATTTGGTCACTACAAATAGCTGCGCGTGCCCGTGGGCATAAGCCCAGCACCAGAGGTGATCCAGAGGAGACTCACCCAATCATTGGAAGGACTGCCTGGGGTGAAAATAATTGCAGGTGATATCCTCATTGTAGCTGAAGGGAGCAATGATAAGATGAATGAGAAAATGACAGAAAGTGACAAGCTTTTCTACAGCAATGCAGGGGCAAGAACATAAAACTCAACCCAGAAAAAAAAAGTGACATATGTTGGACATCTGCTCACAGCAGCAGGACTAAAAACAGATTTCAACAAGATCAAGCCAGTCAGAGAAATGTCAGCCGCAGTCAATGTGAAAGGGGTACAGCACTTCATTGCAATGACAAATTTTCTGTCCAAGTTCAGTCCACACCCAGGCTCCACAAGCAGAGACAATAAGTCAGCTGACAAGGCAGGATGTTGAGTAGGACTGAGCAGGTCCCCATTTGACATGCTGAAACAAATGATAACAGATGCCCCTGACCTTAAGTTTTACTAGGCAAGAGACCCACTGACACTCCAGAGTGATTCGTCAAAGAAAAGATTGTGTGTAGCTCTTTTGCAGGAGCGGCGGGTTGCTTATGCCAGCAGAGCCCTGTCAGAGACAGAATAAGGATATGCCCAAATAGAAAAAAGAGCTTCTGGCTGTGGTATTCGGAGTGGAACGCTTTCATCAGAACATATACGGCCAGCCAGTAATAGTGCAATCAGACCACAATTCCCTGCAGACAAATTGTGGCAAAGCCTGTTCTCAGTGCCTCAAATATATTGCAGCACATGTTGATGCACCTCCAGTGCTACCAGGTGGAGATCAGATATTGTCCAGGACAATTACTGGTGTTACCTGACACACATGCCCAGAATCAGCGTGTTGGGAAAAGGGGACCAGGATATTGAATCCATTAACATGCTGCACTATGTCCCAGTTTCAACAGTGAACTTGTTGGAAATCAAAGAGGCTACAGAAAGGACATCCAACTACAGGCAGTCAAGAGAGTGATACTAGCAGGATGGCCTGAATACAAAAACCAAGTATCAGTAGGAGCAGAACCATATTTTCAAATTGAAGATAAGCTGAATGTGCAGGATGGAACCATATTTTGAGGACAGAGAGCGGTTGTCTCTGTCTCATTACATAAGGATGTCATGCAAAAAATACATGCCTAACACCTAGGCATAAAGAGATAGCTGTTTGAGAGGGGCTCAAGTGGGTTTTTACTGGCTGGGAATGAATATACAACTCCTCTGCTCCTTGATAGAATTGTGACACATCTGTGACTTGTATAATGGCCACCAGCTGAAAGGGACTCTGGGTATGTCTACACTGCAGAAAAAGACCCTCAGCAATGAGTCTCAGAACTCAGGTTAACTGAATTAGTCTCACTGGGCTCATGCTAGAGTGCTAAAAATAGCAGTGTAGCTGTTCAGGCTTGGGCTGGAGCCGGGGCTCTGAAATCCAGCAAATGGGGTGGGTTCTCAGAACCTGGGCTCCAGCCAAAGCCTGAACATCTACACTGCTATTTTTAGCACTGTAGTGTGAGTCCAAGACCGAGTCAGCTGACCTGAGCTCTAAGACTTGCTGCTGCAGGTTTTTTTTTTTAACTGCATGAACTATCCACTTGACCATGAGAAAAGGAGTGAATGGACTTACTTCCCTTAAATGAAGAGCAGTACTTGATTACAGTGAACTACAACTCAAATTTTTGAGAGGTTGGTCAGTGCCCTGCATTATACAAGAAGCGAGTTGGTGACTGGAAAATTGAAAGCCCACTTTGTTAGATATGGCCTTTCAGACACTACATGCACTGATAACAGACCAAATTTGCCTCAGAAGAACTAAAGGAATTTGCACACAAATGGAAGATTGACTGACACATCTCCCCAGCATACTCACAAAGTAATGGTAACATGATATCAGCTGTGAAAAGCACAGGCTGCAGAGCCCGGGATGGTGTGTGTGTGTGGTGGGGTCACCTGGGCCATGGCCCAACTGCTTTTTGGCCAGGCCAAACCTGAGAGGCACTGTGACCCTGTGCACCATGTCTCAGTGCCACTCACTCGGATCTAGAGGCGGTGGGTAGAGGGGCCCATGGGCTGGCGGGGGAGGGAGCGGCTGTTGTGGGGGTGGTGCCTGAGAGGGGAAGAGAAGGATCGGTGGGGTAGGGAGAGCAAATTTATCATCATCATCCGCATCTTAAATGGGGCCCTGGTGAAAAAAGCTAAGAGACTGTTACATAAGGCTGTTTCTTCTGTTTCAGACCCTTTATTAGAATCTTTGGCAAACAAGAAGACCCTATCACAGGGATGCCAGAACAGTCCAGCGTAGGCACTGAGGAGACAAAGGACCAAAACCCTGCCATCAGTGAAATAGATCTGTTGCAGCCAGAAATACAGAGATATCATCTAGAGGAGACGGCCAGCAATCAGAGAAAGCAGGCCCTAGAGTTTGACAAATCAGTCAAGGACCTAGGATCCAGCTATTAAAGAACCAGCAAAAGGAGTGGACTAAAGGAACTGTGAGGGGTGCAGTGGCAACCAGGTCATTTGAGGTGAGTATGCAAGAAGGACATGTGACCTAAAGGAACAAGATGTACTAATGAACAACAGACAACACCCAGAGAGAGTCTACAGAGAACATTGCAGAATGGAGAGTCAGAGAACTACATGGAGGCCAACCCTGCAGGAAAGGAGGAGACTCCACAGAGAGGTAGTTTGCTAGATTCGGAGAGGGGTAACAGGGAGACAGAGATAGGTGACTTCTGCTGTGGTGCCTGTTGAAGAGACCAAACTATGTCACAGAATGTATAACCAGCTGAGTCTGTGATAAAGACAAGGCTCTGACTTGGCTATGTGCTAGCAACCTCGGGCCAAAGGGGGACATGGTGAGGGTCTGGGAGTCAATTATTTGTTTTTAATGTTTATATTAAAATGTTTCTAAAATAGGGAACATGTATCATTATCAGTGGAATTTGAGTCAGAGGGCCTATGTTGCCTGGTGGGACTTTTGTTGACAGGTCACCAGTGGAACAGAGGAGCAGGATGTTAGTCTGGAAGTAACTCAGCCACATGGACAAAACTGTCCACACATTTAATAAAGTTCTGCATGTTCATCTTAACCTGAACTCAGCTTCTCTCCTTGCAAATGAAACAGGTGGTGATATATTTCAGCTGAGGAATCACATTTCTCGTGTATACCGCCAACCATCTCATAGCAGACCTGGAAGCATATGGGATCATCTGTGATGACTTGCATTAAGTGCTACATGCTTATTTCTTAACTTTGGGCCATATTTTGCCCACACATACTTAGTTATACACAACTCTTAGTGAGCTTCCTAAACAGTGAATGTAGTACCAGTACTAACCAACACTACTCTGTTTTGGGGAGAAGTTGGAAGATAGCCAGAGACACTCCTGGTTGTTGATACTCTTGTAGTAACAACAATCCCTCAAAATACAGCTCAATGCTGGAGTCAGGCTTTCACTCCTCTCCTAAAACCATGAGCCCTTAGGTAGCTGCCCAGTCTAGTGAGAGTGGACAATGAAACTTCCCGTTTTTAATTACCCATTTAAGGGCCAAGTAGAAGTGGAGAGGTTTGTCCATCCTAACTCCACCAAAGGAGCCCAGTGCCCCAGAAGTGACAGAGAGGGTCAGGACTCTGACCTCTCTCCCTTCTCACTGCACCTCAAAGTGGTAGAGCCGTAGGTGTGTGCCCCTGGCACAGTGGAGAGCTCCCAGAAGCTTTGGTGCTGCTATGATGCTGCTTCTGATGTAGCTCTGAGACAGGCTTGTGATTTAACTATCAAATTCCAAAATAAACAATGGCACATTGCAGTGGAAACATTTTTTTATAGATTGAACTTTAGGCCAAGTGGGATTGGGAGGGAGAGTCCATTACACAGAATAAAATCAATAGCACCATTAGGTAATGGTGTATTTTATCATTCCATGGTGCCTATATAGTATGGTAAAGTATGGTGGCAATAACAACTAAGCACAGTTGTTTAAAAAACCATCCTGCTTTGTACACTACCTAAGCTCTCCAGTCTACATGAAATCCAGGATGTGAAAACACCTATCAGAAGCAATGTTGTACTTCAGACCAGTGCGGTACAGACACACACACAACACAGTACCCACATGGCCCCACAGTATGCCAATATCTTTATGGCTGACTTAGAACGCTTCCTTAGCTCTCGTCCCCTAATGCCCCTACTCTACTTGAGCTACATTGATGACATCTTCATCATCTGGACCCATGGAAAAGAAGCCCTTGAGGAATTCCACCATAATTTTAACAATTTCCATCCCGCCATCAACCTCAGCCTAGACCAATCCACACAAGCGGTCCATTTCCTAGACACTACTGTGCTAATAAGCGATGGTCACATAAACACCACCCTATACCGGAAACCCACTGACTGCTATACTTACCTACATGCCTCCAGCTTCTATCCAGGACACACCACACGATCCATTGTCTACAGCCAAGCTCTAAGATACAACCGTATTTGCTCCAATCCCTCAGACAGAGATAAACACCTACAAGATCTCTATCAAGCATTCTTAAAACTACAATACCCACCTGCTGAAGTGAAAAAAACAGATTGACAGAGCCAGAAGAGTACCCAGAAGCCACCTACTACAGGACAGGCCCAACAAAGAAAATAACAGAACGCCACTAGCCGTCACCTTCAGCCCCCAACTAAAACCTCTCCAGCACATCATCAAAGATCTACAACCTATCCTGAAAGATGATCCCTCACTCTCACAGATCTTGGGAGACAGGCCAATCCTCGCTTACAGACAGCCCCCCAACCTGAAGCAAATACTCACCAGCAAACCGCACACCATACAACATAAACACTAACCCAGAAACCTATCCTTGCAACAAAGCCCAATGCCAGCTCTGTCCACATATCTATTCAAGTGACACCATCATAGGACCTAATCACATCAGCCACGCCGTCAGGGGCTCATTCACCTACACATCTACCAACGTAATATATGCCGTCATGTGCCAGCAATGCCCCTCTGCCATGTACATTGGCCAAACCGGACAGTCTCTATGCAAAAGAATAAATGGGCACAAATCTGACATCAGGAATCTTAATGTTCAAAAACCAGTGGGGGAACACTTCAACCTCTCTAACCACTCAGTGACAGACTTGAAGGTGGCAATTTTGCAACAAAAAAACTTCAAAAACAGACTCCAAAGAGAGACTGCTGAACTTGAATTAATATGCAAATTAGATACAATTAACTTAGGTTTAAACAGAGACTGGGAATGGTTGGGTCATTACACTAATTGAATCTATTTCCCCATGTTAAGTTCTCCTCACACCTTCTATGTGTCATCTCGATTATCACTTCAAAGGTTTTTTTTTCTCCTGCTGATAATAGCTCATCTCAATTGATTGGCCTCTTAGAGTTGGTATGGCTACTTCCACCTTTTCATGTTCTCTGTATGTATAAATATCTTCTGTCTGTGTGTTCCATTCTATGCATCTGAAGAAGTGAGCTGTAGCCCACGAAAGCTTATGCTGAAATAAATTTGTTAGTCTCTAAGGTGCCACAAGTATTTATTTTGTTGTCTCAGTGGGATCAGAGCTCTTCTTAAAATATGTCCCCCAGGCATAACTGGGAACTTATGTGGTGGATAGGCCTCGTCCAGGCTCTGTGCACAGGGATTAATTTTACCCTATGGGCCAGCCACTAGAGGCTGACATCATTCTTTTACTCTCCAATACACACAAACTCAGTGCATACAGCACTAGCTAATATGCATAGTAACTGGACAAGGTAGGCATCTTAGGTCTGTACTATTCCTCCTCTATGGGTCTGATCCAAGACCCACTGAAATCTATGGGATTTTCCCCATTGATTTCATTGAGCTTTGAATCAGGCCCTGCGTAAATGTAAATAGCAAAATACTGTAGATTGAGATGTTTCACTATGTCGGTGGGTGAGGAAGCAAAGTGCGTCATTACAGCATATACGTCTGTACAACATAAAATCTAATCACATAAAACCAGCCATATGAGGTCAACACACCAGAATAAATGTTTTTCATGGGGGATTGCAACTCTGGGGAAAATCGCTAACCTTTAATTGAAGCAAAGTTCCTTTTAAAAGAGTGATCAAAACTGTGTTTTGTAAGAGAAACTGTTCAGTGAGTCACAAGGGAAAAATGCATGTTTTCATTAGAGAGATATTGATACTGCACTCCTATAGCACAGTTCATTGATACCTGCACCTTCAGTAGCTATTGCAAAAGAGAGCAGTGTGTGTGTAAACTGCTACCAATCTAATTAACACTGGCGTAAATAACTACACAAGGTGCAGGATAGTGAAATCCAGCCCCCAAACTTAGCTACAAGTTTCAAGCAAGACTGAGTAATTTAGTACCATCAATCTGTTTCCCATTAGTTTTGGGGAATTTCTGGACAAAGGATAAAGAAGTGACAGTCTGCTATAAGCCAGTTCTTTTCATTCAGTGTTTAGCAATGACGGGAGAAGCACACCCTCTTTCCACCACCATTGTGATTTCTTCTCTCACTGTTGCAACACTCTTGGTGTGTATAATTTGGGGCATTAGTTAAGTGGCCTACATGAGAGGGGCAGGATGAACGGTCAAAAAAACGGGATACAAATAAAAGAGAAAAGTTGGTAAATTATGTCACCTGCCTCTTTAATTTTACATCCTGCTATATATTACACAATAGTAATTTCTTCCCAAATACTTAATTTTGAGCAGTGATCTTCCGCAAACAGATTTGAACAAGCTAACAGTGAAACTACTGAGACACAAAATCGTTAACGGTATGACAAATCACTTCTTAATCTCTCATCTGTGAAATCCATTCCTTGTTCAACAGATAAAGGGGTTTGGATAATTTTATTTTGAAGGCAAGGAACTTATCTGTGAATAAATCTTTCATCCTCTTTTTATTGGTTTCAATCATAGCCACTACCACATCTGACCCCTGGAACCCATTCTTCAACTACTGCTGAATGTTATCTTAAATTGGATATCAGGAGATTATAGAATTATGACTTTAGTTAATCAAATTTAAATCGTTTCTTTGAGGTGAGCTGATCCATGAAATAAATACCACAACATCCAAGAAACAACAACCCTGAAAGCAGTATGAGTCACTGAGTTTAGGCAACATTATGTTTCTTGCTTCCTGTAACTTTAGCCCTTCACCATACCAATAAACTGAACATGATATGTAAGCTAAAGAGATATCACTGGATACAGAATGATAAAACCCAAAGGAGGTGGTACATATGACAAAGACTATTCAATTTAATGCCAGCAACTTACACCAATGCGAAACAATCAGTCTAGGAGGTATCCCTAATGCTCAGGAACAATATGAAAAATAAGTTAGGTTGTTTTCCAGGCCTCTGATGCTAAATGCTTTTGAAGAACTGGATGTGTGTTTTCTCGGTTACACATGAGAAGTGTTTTTCCTCCTTTTTTTCAGGGTTGTTCCACACAGCATTGTCTGCTGCGTTTTTATGAATGAAAATTGAAAAGAGAAGTAAGGTCAATGTCAAGGATAAGATGTCACTAGAGGCCAAACCCTGACACCTTTACTCACACTGGGGAGCACTTTACTCAGGGAATAATCACACTGAAATCAAAATCAGTGGAACTGTTTCTCAAGTAAGGATGGGAGAATCTCACCCTAAGAGTTTAGAATTCAGTACTACACAGTGCGGGTTCAGTGTTGTGCACAGAAGCACAAGGCAAAAATAAAAGGTGTGGGGTGAGGGGTTCAGCAGCAGGAACGATGACATAGAAGGAGTAAGGCAAATATCTCATTTGAATGCTGAGGATTGTTGTTAAGCCTATGTCTCTTCATATATGTATTTCTCTGCCCTTCATTGCCCTTGCATGTAACAGAGCACAGTCATGCTGGAGGGTGGACACTTGCTCAATGTGTGGGACTACCCCTATGACTGAATTTTGCAAACCCCTCATCAAGTTGGTGAACATTTAGTTATGTGCACGGTACCATTGACTTCAGCAGAAATACTGTACTCAGATAAGTGCTCGCCACGATGAGTAAAGGGTAGTACAATCAGACTCATCCTATTTAATTTAACTGGCGCATGATCATTGCCTCCCATTGCATTTGCACTGGAGCACATCCACCTTGCACTTCAACAAGAACTTCCAAGATCAGGAGTGAAATCCTGACCCCACTAAAGTCACTGGTAATGGGGACTTCAGAGTTCAACCTCAAGGCTTCAACGTATAATTCTGATGCACACAAGTTCCCAGTTTCTCACACAGAGTACACACTCCTGCTCACAGCAAATAAGAAATGCCAGCTGTTAGGCAAAACACTGACTAAGGGGTTTTAACTCTGGAGCTTTGTATTATCTGGTGCAGACTATGATGTCTACCATGTTACCAGATGTTAATGTATTTAACTTTATTGATAAAGTAAAGCATGAATCCAGAACTAGTTTCCAAATATCCAGTGGGATCAAGTAAAAATCCCATTGAAAGATTTTCAGACAGAATTTTTTTTCTACTCATGGAAGCACACTGTAGTTATTTGTTATAATTCTAGAACAAAGGCTTGATTTTCAGATGTGCAGAGCACCTGAGTTCTCACTGACTAAAGCTGGAGTAATAGGGGGTGCATGCCACCTCTGGAATTCAGGCACTAATTCTTTAATTCAGTGATCCAAGGCAACAGGGCAAAATCAGAGGCGAGTTAATGAGTCAGAAGAGGTGTAACTTACCCACTTGGAGGGCTAGAAGAAGGTGTAAGTCACACCAATTTAGTCTCAGTTACACTCTCAGAGTCATCCATTTCTCAGATGTGTAACATATGCTACTTCACAAGTCACCTGGCAATGGGGGCCACTCCCTGCAGTGCGGAAGGAACAGAGGCACGGGCTGGCCTACTTTAATTTACAACACTCAGCTCTTCTAGTCCCTCAGCATATGAATTCCAGGACTCCAATTTAGAGTCCATTAGATGCAGTATCTGGCCACATTCAGAGGTGATGTGCAAGGAGTTGGCAGTTATACATTAACAGTTAAGGGGCTATAAATCACACATTGTGTCCAGGTATTGCATGAGCATCGAAGGTGGGTACAGGGCAAGGAGCCACCCCACTATACTTCCTGTGCAGCCAGCAGGCTCAATCAAACTCCTCCCTCTGAGTGCACTATACGCACCCAAGGGGGACTTGAAGGATGTGAGGCCATGGGACTACCCTCATTCTGCACCAGCCAGTAGAGCAGGTACACTCCCACAGCAGGAGAGGTGTACTTCGCCAAGGTGCAATCTCATCCCAAAGAAATCGCCTGCAATTTGAGTGCAGGTAGTTCAATGATTTTTTGGGGATGGAATTAGACAGGATTTTCAGATCCCTTCTGTGGCTTTCATTATTGAGAAAATGGGTTCTCATTTCACTTCTCAGGCTTGGGGAATAAACCACTGAATAATACAGGAAGGTTAAGATGTTCTCACTTAGGAAACATGACCTTAATAAAGATAACATGTTCACTCTCAAGAAGCAACCTAGGTGAGAATTTTGTTTTTTTCTTCTTAATTTCAAGTGGCTTCAGTGGGTGAGAGAGACCAGCTTGAGGGCCCTGGAGATATGTCCTCTGTTTATCCACAGAACAGATAGAACCTGGACAGCAGCAGTGCAAATTCCCCGACACTCACCCAGGAACATGCCTCAACTTTGGCCCTGAGGGACTACATCTAGAGGTAAGAAGATAGTCCCCATTCTCCCTGCTCATTTTATCCTGGCCCTCTAGAAGTTTCCAGACAAGAATGGTACTTCTTATGACGGTGGCTTTTGCTTAACTCGTAACTCAACAATAGGAAATGAACTGAGAACACTGAATTATTTCTTACAGAACAGTCACCAAAGAAATTTTCAATCACTGTCACACTAGACCAGATTCAAACTGGTGACCTACATATGAAAGGTTTCATATGCTATTAAAAATCTCCCACAAGCCATCCAATTCCCTGATGAGCAATATGCTTAAAAATAACTAAATCAATACAAAAGCCTATATGTAAGGAAATAAAATAAAAATAAAAATTGTGACACATTGTTTCACGCACAGTCCACTCCCATTCTGTTTGATCTAATATTATATTTCTTAATGGCCTAATGGATCTAAAACAATTCAGGGGGACAAAGCAATAAAATCAAAAGGAATAGGTATCACTTGCTTGTATTCTGTTCTGCAAGTCAGGAGTTCTATAATCACATGCGAAATGCAAAATAATGAGGCTTATGCCCACTTGTAAGCTGGGAGATAATGGAAGCAATGACAACCTGAACCTTTTCAATTATACAAAGAAGGCAGATATATCCATTTGCTTACTTCATATACAGAGTCCGATCTTTGTGCTTGACTGAATATTATTGTGCCATATTCATATGGTCTGAAAAATGCACCTTCAGCTAACAGCATATTACTTGGTCTGTAGAGGTCTATTCATGAAAATGAATCATTCTTGTGTGGGGGGGTGGGGGGGGGATGATGCTATAAATGAGCTTCAGAGTCCAAGCAAAGCAATTATCAGAGGGAAGAAAACAAAGATCTGTTCACTCTTCTATAAAAAATGATAGGTGATGGACCTTTACTATAGGATCAATTGAGTTTCATATAACATTTGTTTTCATTCTCCAGCTAGGACCCGAAGTCTTTGTGAAGAAGCCTTAAGGTTCAGGAAAATGAACTCATGTCAATGTTTTCTTCAGGGAAAGTTCTCCTAAGGCTCTGCTTATTCATTTTGTTCTTTCCCTTCCTTCCCCTCCTCCATATCCAGTTCAGAGTAGGCACTTTCTTTCTTGTTTAGTCTCTGCTATATTTATGTGAGTTTCAGATCTTCTATTGTTACGCCAAAACTAATCAAACAGTAAAAGTTATGTCTAACCATCTGTTAGTCCATGAGGACTTTTCTCAAGGTCACATGAAGACATCTTTTTCAATGCATCAATAATGCCAGAGACAGAGTCAAGGGAGACAGAAAGCGATTCCTTCTCTAGGTCAGGTTGGAAGTGATTGGCAAGGCAGTAACACACAGGCTCAGAGTGTAGCTGCCTGGACCTGCCTGTAGATAACAGAGAGAGGTTTGTTTTTTTCCTTTCTAGCCCTGCCATTATGTGAACCTTTATAAATGTAACTATTAACGAAAAAAGGCTAGAAAACTAACATGAAAAGTAAGTAATGCTATCTGTTTAAAGAAATTAAGTCTGATCATTCAATTAAAAATAAATCAGATAACATACAGCAGACTGATTCTAAGGAATCAGGACTCAGGAGTTTCCAATTAAGAGTTGCCAACTGGGATGGCAAACATAAATCTTATAGAGTGTTAATTTATTTTCAAAATGTGCAGACAGCACTGCTTTTCAAGTGTACACATTCAAGGAAAACGTTTGTTGCATCTTTAACGTGGTTATCTAAAGTGTCTTATTACAGAAGGGTTAAAACAGCTGACTTTTGCACTGTAGACAAAGATCAGATGAATGGAGATGGGGAAGAGGGGGAAAGCTACTTCCTTATCTTGGTATTACACAGTAAATATCAACGGAGACTTTAATCCTGTCGTCGTTCAAATAAATTACAGGAGAAAAATCTTTAAGAGGTGCCAATTTTTTTTCTTCTCAATAGAGATTACAGGATTTCCCTATCAGAATCAGATGGGAACAGTTTAGTAGCTAGCCGATTAAACACTGAATCTCACCATAATTTTACAAATATAAATATAACCAGCAAAAAAATGTTATATCTGGATAAAATAAAATTCACTGGGGACAACAGAACTCATTTCACTCCTTTGCAGAGAAAATTGGAATGCAGGATTACATGATCATACAGAGGATACAGTGTGTATTATGCCTAAAGGTGGTTTTAGGGCTGGTTCTAAAATGTAGGCTGGATTAGCACAAAACATAATGGTGTTCTCAATGAATAGCAAAGAGACAACTGCCTCCTGGTTAAGGTGCATTTACTGATCAGCGAGTGAGGAGCCTTCTCAGCTAGAATAAACAGCCTAATGAACATTTGGAGGAGAAACAGGGGCAAGAAGGCATATCTTTCTGGGATTGCTAAGAAACTAATAGTTGAATATAATGTTTTTTGGTGTGTGCTTTTTCTCAATACTGAGTACAGTACATCCCTTGGCCCGTGCCGCTTCCAGCAGCTCCCATTGGCCTGGAGCAGCGAACCACGGCCACTGGGAGTCGCGATCGGCTGAACCAGCGGATGCGGCAGGTACACAAAGCCTGCCAGAGGCTTTACCTGCACAAGCGACAGAACAAGTTTGGGAACCACTGATTTAGACCAACCCTAGCACATACTGTACTGGCAAGAAAAACTGCTGTAGCTGATGAAAACACAAACAAATCATTATTTTTATTAATAATCCAATTAATAATCACTTTTCACTTTCTACAGGGCTTTATTCTGTATACAAATTGCCTTGCAAACATTACCTAATTCAAAATCGTGCCCTTTGCCACGTGGGTAACTTGTACATCATCAGGTGGGATTGTACTAAAGGGGTCAGCTACTATAACAAGTCCACCATACCCCAAATCTATCCTCCTCTCCTCTGTACCTCTCAATCCTGCTTGTTTTTTTTTTCCAGTTGCTGGTTTCCTCCCACCATCCTCACTCCCTACCCTAACCCATAAATAGAATCTAAAAAGGTCACCCTAGGTCTTCTACCAGTAATGACCCTTCCCTTGCAAATGTTCATATTTTCATGTAAACATGCATTTCCATATGTGAATAAACATTTTCATGAATGCAAACTCACCTCCTGAACATTTGTGTCAACAAAACCTCCCTCATATGAATGTTTGCACCAGAAATGAAATGCACCCCCATGCAGAGGGCCCATGCAGTACTTAAGTCCGATTTCCTCAAAACAGGCCACCTTGCACAGACCCTCTTCACAAAGGCAAATTTCATCCAACGTGAACAAAAAGGGGATGTGAACACAATCAACTCAAATTCATTTTTAATCTGATGCAATGGTCTTGGATTCCCCCCTAGACACACACACCTTGATCCCTAAGGCTATTAGCATCATAGAAAATTTTCTGTAACAAAAGTTAGTTGTAGGTTTGACAGAAGACCATGTATGCTGTACATCAAAAGATCATTTAGAATCCCCACAACTGTGAAAGAATAACCATAACCTTGAAAGGCACTCGAGGCCAGAGACAGGATCCAAGAAGACATTTTCTATGAAAGTACCAAATTACTGTTTTCCATAGATATCAATCCCATTACTCAGAATTAAAAGGAGAAACAGACAGTCATCAAGACAAAAGAGTCCCTTTCTCTCTCCTTCCCCAAAGAGATGGAGGAATCCAAGTAAAAAAGAAAAAGAAAAATGTGGTCTGTCTTGCAGTCTTTTTGGTCACCCCTTTGGGATTTGGCTTATTAGCAGGGCATAGTGTCTTTAATCAGAATTAGGGTCTGCCTCCAGTCCCACTTTTTGGGTCACTGGCAGTGGGAATAAAACCTAGCAAGGTCTGCTACTGTCTTCCTCTTTCCTGATCTGTCCCTGTGGCCAACAATCTCTGAGGTAGCGCAATCTTGTTCCTCTTCACCATCTCTTCCTAGGGCACAAATTCCCTTTCTAAGCTTCCCCCAATCGAGGCAGAACAAGCTTTACAGGTGCAACTGATAAGTGCTGACTAAGCCCAGAAGAGCTTGATAGCCTCCTCTCCACTAGAGTGAGGTTTTTCCCCCTCCCATATTGGTAAACCGGAAATTAGAGTAAAAATTTAAAGGCACCTTTTTGAGTTGGCCAGCTCATAAGCAAGACAGTTATGGAAATGAAACCATCCCCAGGATGTGGACCCGATTCACTGGGCATAGAGAAAGAGAGAAGCCACTGGTTCCTGTCTAGGTTAAACGTTGTCACTGAACTGTCACCCATCTGAGGCATTAAAGAGGAGAACGTCCCAAGTACACATGGTATAAGCGGCACCGTGTGAGACTTACAGAGAGTGCTAATGTTCATCTTATATCACATGCACATCTTCTAAGGTGTATGATTGCAGTTCCAGTAAGTTCTTTGGGAAATTCATGGCTCTTATCTGGCTAATTAGTCCCAAATTGTTAATGAGACTCTTGCTGGGCCAAGTTTATATTCTTTATATAGGTTATACAGTGACTTAGTTCTTTTTTGATTATTTCAGGTTTCTAGCTATGTTTCTACCTCCAGCACTGATTGGTTTTAGAGCATACAGAACTCTCAGTAGGATGCCGAAGTGATGAAGGATGGATCCTTACTGCATCTTACGTTAGCAACTATTGCTCAAGATGAGTCCAGAACTCTCATGTTTCAGATTCTGTTTGGTTGACTTATTGCTCAAGCTTTTGTGAGACTGTAAATTGTAACTTATAGAGGTGGATTTTTTTAATTATATATTTTCAGCTGTAGAGTGATAGACAAAATTATCTTGAAGAAGCATGATGATGTATCTCTGCAATAAACCTCAGGGTAAATTAGCCTCATTGTTAGTATCTATACTGAGAAATCCTTACCTTTTTGAGGTAAGGATTAAAATTAAACATTTTAAATTTAAACATTAAAATATTGCTTGTTCAACTCTCAGAATATATTGTTATTCTTCAAGTACACTAAAACAATGTGCAAATTTGGGGAGAATCCTTGAATTTCTTGCTCACAGGAAACTGTTGACATCACTGGGAGTTTTGGGTGCACCAGGTATGCATATTGGGCACTTACAGTATATGGATTTGCAGAAACAACAATGCAGTTGCTAACACTTACAAGTCAACATTTACCTCCAGTTATTATAATCTAGATATCACTTTGTAGCAGCTGGATAAATGCTGATTTTGTAATGGTGGCTTCTGTATATGCATAAAGAAAGAATAAAATTAAAAGTTGAAATTTTGGTCCAAACAGTGTTGTTTCAACAAAACATCAGAAAGAACTAAGAAAGAAATAGACTCATAGACTCATAGACTTTAAGGTCAGAAGGGACCATTATGATCATCTAGTCTGACCTCCTGCACAATGCAGGCCACAGAATCTCACCCATCCACTTCTATAACAAACCCCTAACCTATGTCTGAGTTATTGAAGCCCTCAAATTGTGGTTTGAAGACCTCAAGCTGCATCCACGAAAGCTCATGCTCCAATATGTCTGTTAGTCTATAAGGTGCCACAGGACTCTTTGCTGCTCAAGCTGCAGAGAATCCTCCAGCAAGAGACCCGTGCCCCATGCTGCAGAGGAAGGCGAAAAACCTCCAGGGCCTCTGCCAATCTGTCCTGGAGGAAAATTCCTTCCCAACCCCAAATATGGTGATCAGTTAAACCCTGAGCATGTGGGCAAGACTCACCAGCCAGCACCCAGGAAAGAATTCTCTGTAGTAACTCAGATCCCACCCATCTAACATCCCATCACAGACCACTGGGCATACTTACCAGCTGATAATAAAAGATCAATTGCCAAATTAATTGCCAAAATTAGGCTATCCCATCATGAGAATGCATCCTTAAATGAAGTGCAGGTTAACAATTGTCAGTGCGACGGGTTCCCCGGGGTGCAGCCTGGGACAGTGGGACCACTTAATTCTTAATTAAGGGGACCAGTGTCCCCTTAATTCTCTCCAGCCTGGGCTGTCTCTCACAATGCCTTGCTAGTGACGAGCAGCAAACCTGTCCAGGTGCTGTTATCACTCAACACAACAGCATGCGGAGACCCAACACCCAGCTAGATTGCACGAATGCTCCGAGAGCCACTCATGAGTCACCAGAGAAAGGCACCAGAGCCAAATCCCCCCAGCTCCAAGCCTTGCACTTCAGGAATATACTGTCTTACACTGCTCAAGACGAGCAATGCAGATTTATTAATTGGTTAACCACTTCATCCATGGAAAGTGGATATACATCAGCCTTTGCAAAACCTGAGCAGATTTGCCACACACTTCATACAAACTCACTGGTAAAGATAAACAGTAAAACAAATGTGTTGACTACAAAAGATACATTTTAAGTGATATTAAGTGATAGGCAAAAAGTCAGAGTTAGTTACCAAATAAAATATTAACACGCAGTCTAAACTCTCAACCCTATTAGACTGGGCAACATCTAGATTAAACAGTTTTCCTCACCCCACCAGATATTGCAGTTCATAGTACACAGATTTCACTCTTGAAATCTGGGCCAGTCCCCTCAGTTGGAGTCTTCAGAGTGCCTTTGTTGCTTGCAGTGTAGGTGGGTGAAGGAGAAAAGGCCAAGCATAGGCCCCCATGTTCAGTTTTATACCCTCAGTCCATGTGCTTGTAGAACACAAGTCCAGGCATGTCTGGGAGGCATTGCTGAGTCTCCAGGCAAGGCTGAGCAATTCCCCTGATTTGGCCTCATGCAGGTGAGTCATTCAATTGTAGCTCCCTTGGTGGACAACGGTTATTGATGGGTTGTTTGACACCCTGCCCGGCTGTTGGTTACTTTTCTTGCTGTTGTCTCTGGGGAGCTGATATCTGGCTGATTCCCCAACTTACAGCATGTTTTACTGACAACCATACAACACAATTCTCATAATTTCATATGCATTAATGGATAGATATGTATATGGATAGATAAATGAATTTCAGCAGATCCTGATATCTTACAAGGCATGCTTTATATGTAATATCACGATTATATAAAAATGAGGACTATGGGGGTTCCAGGATGCTCCCCCAAGGTATAGAATGTTACAGTCAGTTAGCACCTCCATTAATTATATGGGAAATCTGAAAGGAAAGCATTAAAATAGTAAATACAAAGAATGCAGGATTAAGAGTGGGATTGATGCTGCTAAGTTTAAGACCCAATAGCTAAGGCGATATGGACCTGTAGTCAAATGGGCTAAAGGGACTTTTATGGTGAGATGTACTGCTGTACCGGCCATGATTTGGAGAAGAGGTCTGATTTGCCTTTCCTTGAGAGAACTTTTTTTTCCTTTATGTGGGTAGATGCTAATTTCAAAATTAGGAGAGAATGAGGGATTTTCAAGTGTCTCAGTAAATTTTTTCTTTAAGGTAAGATAGAATGGGTATGTAGGTTACACTCTTCAAGGCTGAGAAAAAAAGTCAGCAGAAGGAGTAAGGGGTTGTGTTATGTGGGTGCAGATGGCCATTCGTATGGGGGCTTTCATTTTGCGGGACCAGAGAATGTGTGGTGGTGAGGCAGGTGAGTGGTTGCATCTCTAGCACGTTATATATTCTGAGATATTTATTGCCTGCAATCTGTAGTCAGTAGAAATTGTTCATAATGGGTTAGATGTAGGCCCACATCACAGCCTCTACAGAGGCACCAAATTCTTAATTCCATTTTGTCCTAGATAAGAGGTGGAAGAAGCTCTGGAGGAAATTAGTCACCAACTGTCTTTGGATATACAAGTCTTGAGAAGGGTGGGGGAAGGTGTGTTTGTGTACGCCTTTTGAGTTGGGATTCAATGGCAGGTTCAGTTTGTTTGTTTTTTTAAATGACAGACTTGAGTCAGGAAGGCTGAACTTATTTTTGAGAGAGGTAAATGAAAGGATGGAACCTTTCTCAGGTCCAAATTGCTACTAATGTTAGGTTACTCCCAAGGGATTTTATTGAAACATTTTCTTTCTGTTCTTCATGTGTAGAATGCAGGAACTTCAGGGATAACAAGTTTGATTTAACTGAAATCATATTTTTGGGGAAGGACTATGAGAACCTGACATTCTTTTTCTAGGGGTGCTTTTTCTAGGGGTGCATGACTGTAAAGAACATAGTTAGAATGTCACATAGGGTTAAAAAGATCCTTTAAATTATGAGCCAGAGTGGGACAGGAATGTTTTGTGCAAAGAGATTTCTGGCCAGTTCCCTCAAAGGGTAAGATAAGTAATACAGCTGCAGGTCCCCATTCTGCTTCAATCTTTTAGGAATCATGTGGGAAACACTTAAGGTTTTTACATGTTAAAAGAATCTATTGGGAATAGTTTTGTTTAAATTGTAAAAAATCGAATGGAGACTTTTTAAGGGATGAGAAATGCACAAGTAGGTTAGCTGATCACAAGCACTGCCATGTGTCTTATAAAAAAGGGTTGTTAGAAACAGATTTTCCCCCACTTTATTCTGACTGGGCTGATTTTCACAAGGTTTGAAGTGGCTTCCCAACCTCCAAGCACACAGAGGTACTAATGTACAGATAAAAATATAACCATCTAAACAGGCAGTTTAGCTAATTATCCAGATTAGAGCCATGAATTTCCCAAAGAATTTATTGGAACTGCTATCATACACCTTAAAAGTTGTGCATGTGAGATGAGATGAACATTGGCATTCTTTATATGTCTCACATTGTGTCTCTTATACCATGTGTACTTGGGACGTTCTCCTCTTTTATGCCTCAAATGGGTGGCAGTTTAGTGACAAAGTTTAACCCAGACAGGAACCAGTGGCTCCTCTCTTTCTCTATGCCCAGTGAATCTGGCACTATTGCTTGTTGCTGAAGATGCCAAATAGATAGGTGCCAAATGGAGAGGTGCTTATGCTTGCCCTCTTTGCCCCTGGTAGGGAGTACCAAAGCCCTGTCGGAGGCATCTCTCTTCCTCAAGCTCTGTGACGTTCAAGCACTGCCGCAGAAGAGTTTCTTGACTCAACAGTACTGAACTGAGAGGTCAAGGTTTTGGAGATAGATTTGTCAGGGGACCCAGGCTTTTTTGGCGGCTCCTATAGATGAGAGGCCATTCTCCTCTTTTGGGGGGCCCCTCTCAGAACCTTCAAAGACATTCCCTTCCTATTGGAAGCCCATACCAAGTTGGAAGGGGTGCTGGATCTGCCCAGAGACAGATAGGGGCAGGGTGGTTTCCTGACCTGACTTAGATGCTGGTCGAAGTGAGCGCTCAATCAACAGTCTGAAATTAATCTCCCTGTTCTTCCTGGCCCTCAATGGGAGCGTGAGGCAGAAATTGCACTTCTGGTAGATGTGGGAGTCCCCTGAACAATGGACACACTTAGAGTCGCCGTATCTCACAGGTATAGCCTCTCGGCAGGAGAGGTAGCCTATGAAGCCTGGAGAGTAAGGCATCCCCTGCCAGGGAGACAAGGCACCCTACGGAGAAAGAGAGGAGGAAAAAACCTATCCTCCCACTAGTAACACTTACTAGCTAATTATATTAACAAATCTGAACAAAACTATGAGAAGAATACAAAATAGCTGAGGCACACTAGAGCTCTGTCTCAGGTAGAGATGGTAGAGAAAGAACTGAGGGCAGTTCACCCCATGCATTCCTACATAGCCTCGGTGTCTGGCACGAGGAGGCACAGAGTTCATGAGCATGCTGAATGGGCACTGCTAGCAGAAAAATTGCCAATCAAGGGCTCAAGAGGCACATGCGCACCTGAAGTAGAGCATACATAGAGACACCATTCAAAGAAGAACTTCTCATCCTGCACATTCAGCAGGTCAGGAGACTACATCCCCTCCTGTCAAACTTGCTTGCCACTATAATCCATGTGCTTATGACAGTCAGGCTATTGCAATACACAGTACTTGGATACGAATGCACTGTCACCAACTAAACTTCATCTGGTGCATGTCACAGCAGCCCATTTGCTGACAAACACTGGCCAGTGGGATTATGTCATCCTGATACTCTGATCACTTCACTCGCTACGGATTGAATATGATCTGGTCTTGATCTCCACAGTTCTCAAATACCTCTCCCTCTATGACACTGCCTCTCCCTCCATGACATGACAACTCGGATACTCAGACAATAAAACTCTCAGCAGAAAGAAGCAGTGGAGCTGAAGGAAAACATATTTTGGTGGCTGGCCCATGGCTGTTTGACTTCCTTCCACAGACCTGGAGGAGGACCACAAGTCAGGCTGCCTTTGGGACAAAGTGCATGAGCCACCCTTTCATCATAGCTCTTGCATATTATTTCCCGCACACACAAAATTCAGCACCTCTTCCGACCTTCGAATGTGGTAAAGAAGAGTAAGAAAAAAGGAGAAGAAGAGTGAAGTTAGGTTCCAGACAATCCTGCCTGCTCTTTTAGCAGGGAAGAGAAAAAGAAACAAATTACTAGAGCAGCTATTTGTAGACCATTAAATACATTTTAATAATTCTGTAAGGCAATCAGATCCTGCAGTAATGGGAGCAGCATAAAGAAATACATCCACTGGTAGATTAAGCAAAGTCTTCCTTAGCAAGGAATTAGTAGCGACTACAGATTATGGCCCATTGAAAGAAAGATCCCTATTCTAGTCACAAAGGTGTCCTGAATTGTGCCTATCATAGCTGTATCTAAATGCTGTATTTCCATACAAATTTATTTTCTGTGGGACATTTGAAAAAAGTCCCCTTAAATCCATCCCTTTCTCATCCTCCTGTCTTTTTATATGTAGGGCTGGTGTGATCCAGTGGCTATGAGTCAGCAGCTTCAAGTTCCAATCTAAGTCTGCAACTGATTTGCTAAACAACATTGGACAAGTCTCCGCCTCCATTTCTCTTCTGAATCTGTAAAATAGACACATTCATATTTGGCCTTTATACCTCAGAGAAGTTGCATGAGAATGTTTGTATAGTGCTGTGACAATATAAAATGCTAAGCATTATTCCAAAAATATCCCTGTTCTAAAAGCACCTGCAAGCGAGCAAGTTACTAAATCATGCATCTTTGCTGTGTCATTCATCTGATACTTTGTTCTTGTTTCCAATGCATAGTAGACAATAAGCAAAAACATGGAGAAAAAGAATCATAGAATCATAGAACTTAAGATCAGAAGGGACCATTATGATCATCTAGTCTGACCTCCCGCAAGATGCAGGCCACAAAAGCTGACCCACCCACTCCTGAAATAATTCTCTCCCTTGACTCAGCTGTTGAAGTCCCCAAATCCTGATTTAAAGACTTCAAGTAGCAGATAATCCTCCAGCAAGTGACCCCTGCCCCATGCTGCGGAGGAAGGCGAAAAACCTCCAGGGCCACTGCCAATCTACTCTGGAGGAAAATTCCTTCCCGGCCCCAAATATGGTGATCAGCTGAACCCCAAGCATGCGGGCAAGACTTTCCAGCCAGACACTCAGGAAAAAGACTTTCAATATCCCAACATTGACCCTCGGTACTAATTACCAGTGGTCGCACGTTATTGACCTATTGACTAAATCATGTTATCCTATCAAACCATTCCCTCCATAAACTTATCAAGCTTAATCTTAAAGCCAGAGAGGTCCTTCGCCCCCATTGTTTCCCTCGGTAGGCTGTTCCAGAATTTCACTCCCCTGATGGTTAGAAACCTTCGTCTAATTTCAAGCCTAAACTTCCCGACTGCCAATTTATATCCATTTGTTCTCGTGTCCACATTAGTACTGAGCTGAAATAATTCCTCTCCCTCCCTGGTATTTATCCCTCTGATATATTTAAAGAGAGCAATCATATCTCCTCTCAACCTTCTTTTGGTTAAGGAAAACAAACCGAGCTCCTCAAGTCTCCTTTCATACGACAGGCTTTCCATTCCTCGGATCATTCTAGTGGCCCTTCTTTGTACCCGTTCCAGTTTGAATTCATCCTTCTTAAACATGAGAGACCAAAACTGCACACAGTACTCCAAATGAGGTCTCACCAATGCCTTGTATAACGGGACTAGCACCTCCTTATCTCTACTAGAAATACCTCGCCTAATGCATCCCAAGACCGCATTAGCTTTTTTAACAGCCACATCACATTGCCAACTCATAGTCATCCTGCGATCAACCAGGACTCCGAGGTCCTTCTCCTCTTCCGTTACTTCCAACTGGTGCGTCCCCAGCTTATAACTAAAATTCCTGTTAGTCATCCCTAAATGCATAACCTTACACTTCTCACTATTGAATTTCATCCTATTACTAATACTCCAGTTTACAAGGTCATCCAAATCTCCCTGGAGGATATCCTGATCCTTCTCCGAATTGGCAATACCTCCCAACTTCGTGTCATCCGCAAACTTTATCAGCCCACTCCTACTTTTGGTTCCGAGGTCAGTGATAAATAGATTGAATAAGATCGGACCCAAAACCGAACCTTGAGGAACTCCACTGGTAACCTCCCTCCAACCCGACAGATCACCTTTCAATACGACCCGCTGCAGTCTCCCCTTTAACCAGTTCCTTATCCACCTCTGGATTTTCATTTCGATCCCCATCTTTTCCAATTTAACCAGTAATTCTTCATGCGGTACCGTATCAAACGCCTTACTGAAATCAAGATATATTAGATCCACCGCATTTCCCTTGTCTAAAAAATCTGTTACTTTCTCAAAGAAGGAGATCAGGTTGGTTTGGCACGATCTACCTTTCGTAAAACCATGTTGTAATTTGTCCCAATTGCCATTGACCTCAAGGTCCGTAACTACTCTCTCCTTTAATATTTTTTCCATGACTTTACATACTACAGATGTTAAACTAACAGGCCTATAGTTACCCAGGTCACTTTTTTTCCCCTTCTTGAAAATAGGAACTATATTAGCTAATCTCCAGTCAAACGGTACAACCCCCGAGTTTAGAGATTCGTTAAAAATTATCGCTAACGGGCTTGCAATTTCACTCGCCAATTCCTTTAATATACTAGGATGAAGATTATCCGGGCCGCCTGATTTACTACCATTAAGCTGTTCAAGTTTGGCTTCTACCTCGGATACTGTAATTTCCAACCCCGCACCTTCATTCCCATCAGTCACTCTGCCACTATTCCTAAGCCCTTCATTAGCCTCATTAAAGACCGAGGCAAAATATTCATTTAGATATTGTGCCATGCCTAGCTTATCCTTAATCTCCACTCCGTTTACAGTTTTAAGCGGTCCCACTTCTTCTTTCTTGGTTTTCTTCCTATTTATATGGCTAAAAAACCTTTTACTATTGGTTAAAGGAATACTATTTACTATTGGTTATATAGAAAGTGATCCAAAAAGCTGTTCTGTTTCTTGCCGTGTAGCAGGGTGGACCCTGCTCCTGCCCTGAGGGGTTTAAAAGCAGCCTGGCAGGGCTTGAGAGCAGTGGCTCTAAAAGCGGGGCTGATTGGGGAAGTGGCTGCAGCTGGGGCCACGCCCCAAACTGAGCCAAGGGCCTTATAAGAAGGCCAGGGAAGCTAGAAGCCAAGACAGTCTCTCTCTGCCTTCAGAGAGAGAAAGGCCTAGCTGCAGGGAGCTTGAGATTGGATACCTGAGTGAAGCAGGGCTGGGGAAAGGCAGAGGAGCTGGGGAGCTCCAGCCTGGAAAGCCCCAGGCTGCAGCCTAGCATTGGGCTAAAAGGTACTGGGGATTGCAGAGGGCAGCCCAGGGGTAGGCCAAGGCAGCAGGTCCAAACCCCTTTGCCTGTGATGAGTAGGCTGATACTGCAGTCTGCCCCAGAGTGTGGGGCTAGACAATGACTGGCAGTAGCCAATACTGAGGCAAGGTGGGGATAGAGGGTGGGGGTTCCCCAAGGAGGGGAGACCCAGAGAGAAAGGGGTTACTGCCAGGGGCAGCACCCCATGTGAAAGGGCACTGGGTCCAGGGAGGGACACGGGGGCCTGAGGACAGGCGGATCACCGTCCTGCAGAGGGCGCTCCGGACTGGAGAACAGAGCTAATTCCCGGAGTCACCAGCAGGAGGTGCCGCAGGGGTGAGTCCAACCCGTCTACATGCCCTGTCCAAATATAGTCCTTCTGCCAAAAGAGCACTTGCATTTGTACTCCTGGATGTAGATGAAAGACCTGACATTCCACGCAGTACTACATCCCAGAGAGAATTGACAGAGGCCCTGACTGAAAACAAGGTTAGCCAGCAGGAAGCTTTTCAAAACCATTGATGCCAAGCTGGATACATTTAACCTTAAAGGAAGGTACAGTAGAAACATATGTAGATGTGGGTGAGGGAGAAAATAAAGAAGGTAATCCCGTATGATCCAACTGAGATAGGAAATGGAACAAAATAAATGCTTTTCACTGATCATAATAAAAGGGATGCCAGATGGTACAATAGGATAGGGTGCTAGCTTAAGACTTGGGAGACAGGTTAATTCCCCACTTTGCCTTAGACTTCCTCTGTGACCTTGGTCAAATCACTTATTCTCTCCATCAGTGAATTGTGCATAATTTACTTGCCTACACCAGAGGGTGTTGTGGGGATAAGTATATTCATCATTGTGAGGTGGTCAGAAGCCGTGGCAATGGGAGCCATGTAAGAAGATAGAAACAAAAACCAGTTTGTGGGGAAAAAATTGAGATTTCTTCCACAATAGGTGAGGGGGAAATATGTGAGGATATTAGGCCTTCCAGAGAAGATATATAAGATACGTGAAATGTAGATATTTAGGATGACCTACGTGTTACCAGGACTTAAAAGACCATTGCTAATTAATGGTTTTATGGTAAATTGCACTGGACTAGAAAGTAGAAATCTTGGCTCTGCCACTAATTTTCTCTGTGACCTGGGGCAAATTACTTAAACTCTCCATACGTGAATGTCTGCCTCTTTAAAACAGGGATAATAATGCTTCTTACCTGACAGACATATAGTGAAGCAAAATTCATGAATGCTTGTGAGATGACGAGATATGACAGTGATGAGTGAGCACCACACAGGAGCTTATAAATAAAAATAACTATACTATGATAATCAGTCTATGATAGCAATGACTAGCACAGGATATTGCAGACAGCCAGGGGGAAATAAAACCCGAAATAAGACACAATGGAAATACGATCCAAAGATTCCGTTTTTCTCTGATGTCACTGAGATCACTCAGAAGAAGAAGCGAGAGCAAGCCCATGTGAATAAAATTCTACAGGAAAAAATGTCTGTTACAACTAGCAAAACTTAGAGCCAAACATTTAGGACATGATGACCAATGTATGCCCCCAAAAGGTGTGCATAAGTAGGCATGTGTGTGCATGTGTATATAAAACCCCTTTGAACATGAAAATTTAGTAGCTTCATGTGCCAAAAATGACTTGCAGTTAATTCCCCTTTAATCTTTATCAAGGGATAAAAATTTCACAAGCACCTAAATGACTTAGGAGCCTAAGTCCCATTTTCAGAAGTGACTTAGGCACTTTGGTGCATTGGGGGGTTGCTTATAATGCAGTCATGGGGTTTGCATGCAGCTTGAGCAGACATCCCCGAGCAAGCTTTAATCTAGATTGTTTGAGTGCCAGAGAAGTGAAGCTGTGGCAGCACAGGCTTCAGCTCCACCAGCAATTACCCAGGGTTCTGGAGAGGCTTATAAAGCTAGCTTGAGTATATCTACTCAAGCTGCAGTCACATGCTGTGATGGCCATAGAGGAATACCCCAGGTCTTGCTGAAAGTTGGTAAGACATAGTCTCTTGCAGGGGAGATTTTTAAAGGCAGAAACGGTATTTAGGCACCTGACTTCTATTGAAAATTAATGAGAATCAGCTGCCTAAATGACATTTGTGATTTTGAAAATTTCCCCCTTAAGTCTCTTTTGACAATGTGACTGAGGGCTTGTCTACACTACAGGACTATTTCGAATCTACTTAAGTCGAATTTGTGGATTCGACCTTAATAAGTCGAATTTGTGTAATTTACCTAATACACAAAATTCAACTTCTGATCCCCATATATTCACGGGGCACTTTGGAAAGCGTGCACTGTGCGGCTATCCCCAGTTCCCCCCCCACTCCCCGCCCCTTTCCATTTGAATTGTTGATTGTGCTGGGCTGAAATGGGGAAAAAAAAAATGTGTTGTCACAACCGCCCCCCTGCGCTTCTCCTCGCTTCCGCGGGTTACGCGTCGGTGTCTGGTCGGTTTGTCTGGTCGGAGCACAGCACTACGGCAGCCACAGAGCCGCGAGCCATCATCGCGCTTCATCGCTGCAACACCAACTCCACAACCAGTCGCACACTTCCACAGTCATCAGATGCTGAGACAGGGATGAGGCAACAGGGAGGTGAGAGAGGGTGGCGCGAGAGTGCAGGTGAGGAGAGGCGACGGCAGTGGGAATCAACAGTGGGAATGGGTGTGGCAATGGGGTGGGGGGGTGGGGTGGGCTCTGGAGTCTGGCACAGACTGGTGGGACTGCACTGCTGGGCATGCAGCACTGGGCACAGAGTGGATGCTGCTGCGACTGAGGGAATGAGCACTTTCCCTGCGTGCCTGTGTGACTTGCTGTCCTGTGTGACTTGCCGACCCGACACTGGCTGCCGCAGGCAGCGAGTGCCCCTAGCACAGGTGAGCGAGCAGCCCAGACAGCCACCCAGACAGCCCGGTCACTTTGGCCCGCAAATCTACTGTGGGCAATTTGACTTGGGCAACTCTGTGGGGATGAATTACTGTTTAGTGAATGAGAGCAACTGCTCTCGTGAACTGCTCTAAGTAAATCATCATAGATGGATGGGTGCGTCATGGGGTCATGCGCATATGGATTCCCAAATGGCGGTGGAGCTGTCCCCTATCAGATGGGACTATACTGGCACTACGAGTACATTGGCACCAAGGTCTACTTTGGTGCTGCAAGCTGTAGGATGGTGGACCATGATTTACCTTTATCAACATCAACATCGGGTGGCAAGGGTCATAACATCGGGTGGGGTGGCAAGGTTCATGTTTTCGCATACATTTGCAAAGGCTGGATTCTCTGTTCGCGTTTGCCTTGAGGATTTCTTGCAGAGGACCACCTGCCAACGAAGGCCCGACCAGGCTGCCACTCATGCAGCCCTCGGGAGGATGCCTACCCCTCGCATGCCCCCTGGCTCACAGAAAAACAACAGGCGGTGGCAGAGAGTGGAATGGTGGGCGGACCTTACTTGGGAGAGTGGACTCGCTGGTGTGGGATGGTGCGTCAGCTCGGCTGAATGGGCAGTGGAGGACCCTTCTGACGTGCTGCTGGGGAGAGCAACCTTGCAATCTGTGTGAGGTTGAGAGGCTGAGCCAACCTGCTGTTTACGATCAACTGTGCCTGGCTGCTGTTGAGGTTGGGGCAGACACCCTGGCAGCTGGAATATCCCAGCGAGCGCGATCAGATATGCAGGAGAGGCAGACCTTTGAGTAGGCATCAGGGAGAGGAGGGCCTGATACTTTTCACAGAGCTTGAGAGATGCATGGTTTCCCCACTTAGAAAGGACTTTTGAAATTAATTTAGCCTGATCATAAAACAAAGTTTTAAATCTATAAACATTTTTTTTTGTCTTCAATTCTCTTTAGGTTAAGAAATTCTTAGCATTCTGTGCTGGTTAAGGTGTGCACTGATGGGTGGGTTGGAGGGTTAAGGTGTGGGGGTGCCGTCTTTGGATCGGGGTTGTTTGCGGGCTGGGGGGGTAGGGTTGAGGGGTGTGGTGGGGGTGTTCTGGGTGGCTGTGAGGGGGAATTTGAGGGGTCTTGAGGGGGGAGGAGGGTGGGGTGGAAGGGTGCATTTGGATGGGGAGGGGTGAGGACCTGAAGGGTGCATAAGAAGATGCACATCCCTGGAGCCTAGGGATCAAGGAATCACACAGACTGTCATACACACACACAACCTGGGCAGTGTGTGTGCCCATGCACACCCAGTGCAGCCCTGGCTGTACCCTGCAGTGTGCTCTGTACAAGTGCACTGCTGGCTACCAGTGATGGCCAATCCAGCCAACACCCTGAAACAGTGAACTGCAAACAGAACAAGAAACGTGACAGAAGAAAAGAAAGAAGTGTACCACAAGAGAGTCACCTGTTAAACAGTTAAGTACAAAACTTGTTTTAACAAATGTAGTACAAATTTTTGGGACAACTTGAATGGGAAAGAGCAGAGAGTGTTGTCTTTTTGGAGTTCGTGGTGCTCAGTTGCGCGAGGCACCTGCAGGGACAGTTCTCCTGTGCTGGGTGGCTCTGACAGGGCGGGGTGGGACAGGGGTGGAGGACGTCTTGCGCGTTGGTCCCGGTGCCCTCACTGCTTGCAGTTGGAGGCGGTCTCGCCAGCGGTGCTTGCAGCGCTGCAGAGCAGCGCTCCTTCTCCCAGCTCCTCTCCTGCTTGTTCCGCGTTGCCCGCTCTGCTCCCGCCGCCGCCTGCAGCGCTCCCTCCTCTCAGGATGCTGCTGCTGCTCCCTCTCCAGGTCCTCCTGGTGCTCTGGACACAGTCTCCCCTCTCTGGGTCTCTGCTCCCTCCCTGCCTGATGTGGTCATCTTCTGCCTCGGCGGGCTCTCCTGAGCATAAGCTCCTGTGATGCCTGATGAGTTGGAATTTTCTTGGGCTCTGGGATGCTGTGGGTGGTCGTTCCACAAACACATGTTTGCCAGTAAGTTTCAGTTTCAAATAAGTCAGTTAGGAGAACAAATCAGGGAAAACATAGTTCAGTTTCAAAGCAGAAACAGAAGAAGAAGAAAGAACAGAGAGAAGACAGTTTAGTGGAGGACAGAGAATGTCCAGTAGCCGAGGCACCTCTCCCTCTGCAGCATGTCCAAGCAGTTCTTCACAGTCTGATGCTACAGTGCTGCACACAGTGCTGGCTGCAGCTATGTCACAGATGTGCTACAAGCTTCACTGTATGCGTGCTCTCGCTCTGGTGGAAAGAATGCTGTGGCCTTTAACTCTCTGTTGCCGAGCAAGACTGTGCTTGCAGACACCTCTGTTCTATGCAAAGTAAAACTGTTAAGCGAGGTTCTATGCAAAGTAAACAATGCTTAAGCGAGAGTCACAAAGCATAAAAAGTAAAGTCTAAAGTCAGGTCATTCTTTCTTATACAAAAGTAAATTCCATGCAGCATTGTAATCACACACTAATGAGGCTCCACCAGGACAGCACGAGGAGATGACATCACCCTGCAATGCCCAGAGGAGGACCATGAGATGCCATGCTCAGTGCAGATGGAGCCACCACAGAGCCATACGCTGCCAAGCCGGAAACAGCTCTGGACCCCACTTTACCTGAGGATTGCCTGAGGAAGGAAGAGTGTGCTTTCCCAGCTGCTCTCAGAGTGTGCTTTTGTCCTGGCCACTCCAACAACGGCTGTCTACCCTGCTATGTCTTTTGCTGCTATTTTTTCTTGTTTGCTTTATTATTTTATTTATTATGTTTCTATTTTATATATATATTTCATTTTTAAAATAAATATATTTTTGTGTTTTTATTTTTTGCATATATATCCCTCTTCTTCAAAATTTTAATTCCTGGGGTTGTTGCTGTTATTGGGGTGATCTTGAGGTCCCTGTCCTCTCTGGATCCTTCAGGGGGAGGGGGTCGGGGTCCCGGAGAACGGTGGGGATGATCCCCTTCTGCTGTGGTGGTCCTGGGGAGGGGGTGATGGGGAGGCGGAGTGGTCTCCTCCGCCGCCCTCGTCCTCCACACCTGGTCCGGCGGTCCCACCACCCAGGCTGGCAGGGCAATTCCTCACTCCCAGTGCACGGATGGCCCGGGGCTGTCGTAGCACTGGGCATCTTTGTGGCACCTATCCCCTTGTCCTAGGTCCTGGGCTTTCCTGGGGCACTGCATCTGTCATGTCTACATCTGATATCTCTGCCCTTTTTCCTCCTTTTTTTGACACTGCACTTCATCGGTCCTTGCACCTCTTTGCATCACATCACACTCGACTCCTCCCTTCACTCTTCTCTTGGAGAGACTGGGAGCGCTTCTGTCCTGCCTCTTGACTCTGCTGGCACTGGCGGCAGATCCTGCTGATCCGCTCCTCTGCATGCTTGCTCCGACTCCCCTATTCTGGGATTGCCCAGACTCCTCTGATTCAACTCTGCGCTGACCTGCTGAGACTCCCGAGCTTTTGGCGGGTCATTTCCACGGTGGCTGCAACCAGAACGCAGAGAAGACCAGAATCCATTCTCCCCAGAGAGGCAAATGAATTCCTGTGTGAAGCCTTCTCAAGGCCAGAGACCAGAATCCAAGCGACTGCTGTCCAGACACTAGTGTGTGGGCTGCAGCGTTCTGGCGCGTTCAGCGGGGTGCTCCCGGTTAATTCCAATAAGAATGCAATGGGCGCTTAGCTAGTGGTATGGACCAGGCCTGAGGTTGCCAAGGGGCAGATTTTCAAAAGATATTGAGGTGCCTACAAATGCAGATAGACACTCAGTGGGATTTTAAAAAGCACCTGGGCGGGTTACATGCCTAACTGCCATTAAAATCAACCTTACAATCCCACTAAATGCCTAGCTGCATATTTAGGTGCCTAAATACCTTTAGAAACCCAAGCCTATGTCCCTTAGGTGTGTTTGAAAATTTTACCCAAGGTCTAAATCCATAAAATTTAACATAAGAACATAAGAATGGCCATACTGGGTCAGACCAAAGGTCCATCCAGCCCATTATCCTGTCTACCAACAGTGACCAATGCCAGGTGTCCCAGAGAGAGTGAACCTAACAGGTAATGATCAAGTGATCTCTCTCTTGCCACCCATCTCCACCCTCTGACAAATAGATGCTAGGGAAATCATTCCTTACCCATCCTGGCTAATAGCCATAATGGACATAACCTCCATGAATTTATCTAGTTCTCTTTTAAACCCTGTTATGGTCCTAGTCTTCACAATCTCCTCAGGCAAGGAGTTCCACAGGTTGACTGTGCACTGTGTTTTAAACCTGCTACCCATTAATTTCATTTGGTGGCCCCTAGTTCTTATATTATGGGAACAAGTAAATAAATTTTCCTTATTCATTTTCTCCACACCACTCATGATTGTATATACCTCTATCATATCCCCCCCTTAGTCTCCTCTTTTCTAAGCTGAAAAGTCCTAGCCTCTTTAATCTCTCCTCATATGGGACCCTCTCCAAACCCCTAATCATTTTAGTTGTCCTTCTCTGAACCTTTTCTAATGCCAGTATAAATATATACTGCAGAGACCACATCTGTATGCAGTATTCAAGATGTGGGCATACCATAGATTTATATAAGGGCAATAAGATATTCTCTGTCTTATTCTCTGTCCCTTTTTAAATGATTCCCAACAACCTGTTTGCTTTTTTGACTGCCACTGCACTCTGCATGGATGTTTTCAGAGAACTATCCACAATGACTCCAAGATCTCTTTCCTGATTAGTTGTAGCTAAATTAGCCCCCATCATATTGTATGTATAGTTGGGGTTATTTTTTTTCCAATGTGCATTACTTTACATTTATCCACATTAAATTTCATTTGCCATTTTGTTGCCCAATCACTTAGTTTTGTGAGATCTTTTTGAAGTTCTTCACAGTTTGCTTTGGTCTTAACTACCTCGAGCAGTTTAGTATCATCTGCAAACTTTGCCACCTCACTGTTTACCCCTTTTTCCAGATCATTGATGAATAAGTTGAATAGGATTGGTCCTAGGACTGACCTTTGGGGAACACCACTAGTTACCCATCTCCATTCTGAAAATTTACCATTTATTCCTACCCTTTGTTCCCTGTCTTTTAACCAGTTCTCAATCCATGAAAGGATCTTCCCTCTTATCCCATGACAACTTAATTTATGTAAGAGCCTTTGGTGAGGGACCTTGTCAAAGGCTTTCTGGAAATCTAAGTACACTATGTCCACTGGATCCCCCTTGTCCACATGTTTGTTGACCCCTGTAAGACATGATTTCCCTTTACAGAAACCATGTTGACTTTTGCCCAACAATTTATGTTCTTCTGTGTGTCTGACAATTTTATTCTTTACTATTGTTTAGTGGTTCACTTGCTTCCCTCTTCTGCAACAGGCGAGCAGTTGTCAATGAGAAATCCATTTTATATTAGTCATCTTAAAATATTTTGGTATAGATTTTACTAGACCTTGGCACTTTGGAGTTTGTCACTCGTCTGATCATCCCACAAAGGATATATTGGATTCTAACCTATCCAAAAATAAATACTTAAATAAAAAAAAGTTTCTTGTTAAAGTCACACTGTTCGATCCTATTTCTCAGAGTGATCTTTACACTAGGCAGCAATACTGCTCTGTGCAGTGGAACTTCCGTCCACCCAGCACATCTTTATTTGAACTTCACCTTTCACAGACATCTGCAGAGACCGGTGCTTTGCCAAGATGTAAAAATCCTTTAAAAAAAAAGATGTAAAGTAATCATAATTGGTCTTAATACATCTGAGCCATCACTTTTAGCTGCCCGTGCCAGCAGCTCTTCTTTAATAGACAATTTTTAAGAGGCAATATAAAATAATTACATAGAAGAGAAAAGCTTGGTTCATTGTGCAGAAGAAATTGCTGATTTCGTGACTTAATTCCCTCAATGTTGAGAATGCAGTAGGAAGCTTACTGATACCATTAAATCAACGTTTCTGTTAGTGGTCCTTGTGAGACCAACGCGAGGACACAGGCCTACAGCTTTTGCAAATATGTGTTTCTCTCTTGTTGGATCTACCATTACAGAGAGATGGGCCTACATTTCACTGGCAGGTAGATGGAAGAATCAAAGGCTGAACAGAAAGAAAAAAGACTGGAGATTCAAAAAGAATGTGGACCTGATCGATCCAGCCATGGATTATTTTTTATAATGCCTCATACAGATTCAGTTTCTACTTTATTAGTACCGTATATACTCGTTCATTAGCCCATTTGTTTATAAGCTACCCCGCAAGATGGTTAGGTAAAAACAGCAAAAACTGTATGATCCTTTTATAAGTCGACCCTATATTTCAGGGGTTTACAAACTTTGGCTCCCGGCCCGTCAGGGTAAGCTGCTGGCGGGTTGGGATGTTTTGTTTACTTGGAGCATCTGCAGGCACGGAGCCCCTCCACTCCCAGTGTCCGCAGTTTGCTGTTCCTAGCCAATGGGAGCTGTGGCACGCCACTTTCCACAGCTCCCATTGGCTGGGAATGGCGAACCGCAGCTACAGGGAGCTGAGGGACTCCATGCCTGCAGATGCTCCATGTAAACAAAATGACAATGTATTAAATATTCAATTCAATGAGTCCATAGAGTTTAAAATCATCAAATGTTGGTGTAGACCCGTTTATATGCTGACCCCCGTTCTTTGATGCGTCACTTTTTTACCAAAAACATTCGGCTTATGAACGAGTATATACGGTATTTATTATTTATTGAGCAGCAACTATGTGTTCAGTATTTTCTGAGAGTATCATCTACAATGGCTAAAATCATGGACAACAAGAAACATCAGTGTCAAAACGAGATTTATAGATTCAGTTGAACTTTTTAAAGTAGGTTATAAAGCAAAAAATACATGCATGCAATATTTGAGTATGCAAATACATCAATTAAAAGCATAACTGTAGATAATTTTTCAAAATATAATGTTTTGAAATGAATAGTCAAACCATTTCATTTTGAAAATGTTGAAAGGAACCGTTTTGACATGTGCAAAAATAATCTCATTTATATTCAGCTAAAATTGTCAAATTTGACTTGAAGTTGCACAGTTTGTCACCCTGAAACTTCATTTTTTAGTGAAAAAATTGTTTGACTAAAAAATATTTTCCCACCTCTAATTAAAGGGTATCTTGTAAGACAGTCTCCCACAATCTTATAAAAGGTGCATCCCTAGTAGAATCAGAGATTAGGGGGCAACATTTCAAAATCATCCAGTCGAGGACAAGTGAACAAGAGAATTAAAATACATTAAAAATGTTTTGGAATTCAAATGGATTTTCATGCAATGCTAGTCCTAATATGCTTTCTCCTACACAGAGCTGTAATTACAAGATTCAGTACTTTTATACAAATCACCAGGAGGAGGGAATTTAGTACATCCCCAGTGCAGTCCTGACACTACTGTACTGGACAGAATCATATGTCCTCGTTCTGAAAGTTTGCCATCTAGCAGCAAATTTGATTCAACCCCAAATAGCCCAATCCCAGCCAATGGATTAGAAGGATTTGCAACACAAATGAAGAGAGTTTCCAGTTTTGTGCTGTTCTCACTTGAGAGAATCATAGAATTAATGAAACTAGAGATTGAAAAGACCTCGTTGGTTGTGCATCTCCATGTCAGTGCAGGATTGCTCCCTCCAGTACATTTTCTAGTGTTTTGTCCAGTCTAGTTTTAAATATCCCCTACCCCATAGCACCAAAGTTACTAGTGCACAGATATATTACATCCATCCATGAAACATCTTTACCTCAAAATCAGGACACATTCTATTCCAAGAGGCAGTATTCAGTAATTGTAGTGCTTTAAAACTTCAAGCCTGGATAATTTGTTTCTATCCTACCTTTATTCAGGCATCCTGTAACCTCTAAAATGTACCACAGAAACTGAAAAACTTTCTTAGCACTATGTAATAATAACATATCCTCATGAATTCTCAATATCTCGTAATATACTCCAGTAGGCCCTCAACAAAGATCTGATACTAAGTACCTTAAATGTTTAAGAATCAGCCACTAGAGTTTTCATTTGAAGGCATTTTATTGGGGTCTTATTCCATATTCTCCTACTTCTATAGATCTTGAATCAAGTCTTTCAACTAGAAAGTTTAAATCTCATTCGTAACAGTTCATTCGGTCCTTCCTTTGTATTTGACTGTAATTCCCTTTGACTGATCATCATTAAAGGCCAAATTTTCCAGAAAAAGAGTAACTAGTGCTTAATGGCATTTGTTCAGTTAAAATCTATTACTCAACTGAGAAAATACAACTTAGTTGTATTAAAAATCAGAATACTTTTTCTTCTGTGTTCTCTAAAGCAGCCCCAGAAACGTACACTATTAATTTTCTGTTTCCCTGAAAGTCAGTTAAATATCATCCATAACATCCAATTGCTTAATTTCAGGCTGCAGGAGTATTTATATGACAACTGGAGATGTACTGGTTCTAGAAAGTGAGGATGCTCATGTGAAACAAAGGTAGCGAATGAAGACAAAGGAGGCACTCCATATAAATTGAACGTGCCTGCTGATTTCTTACGGTAACAATTAAACTAAGCAATGTAAAAAATATCTCAAGGGAAAAAACATCTCTTCTGAGAAGTTATTGGAACAGAAAGGACTGCTTTTACTTCCTCAATACTCTGGCTGCCCGTTAAACTAATAGCCCTATAAAATAAAATGATTGTGTGTGAACAGTTGGTGTGTTTAGAGAAATCTATGCACTGCATAGTACACATTGTTTTCACCCACATTGAATCTTTCACATATGAACTACTTTCATGTGTTTCATTCCTTTTCATATTTCTCCAACATGACATGTCTTTCAGGAGAGAAACTGTCAAACTCTGACAATAATACATGCATAATTACACAGAGGTAAATAGATTAGGATGATTACCACAAAGCAAGAGTTTTGAAAAGAAAGAAGGAAAATTCTAGGGCCTGTTTATTCAAATTAACATAATGGTCTTTAAAAATTAATAAACTGATACTTTGAGCAGAGAGACTCACTTCTTTTTCTCCTGTTTGCACTTTAGTGTTACCCATCAGGCCTTGCGATTTATTTTTGGCAGCAATTCTAAACCACTTAAATATTTTTGTCTTGGTTAAGGTTGAAGCTCTATCATCATGAATCACTTGTTTGTGGTGTTATAGTTTCAGCTTTGGCAGGCCTAGACCGTAGTCTTTTAGCTAGTTCCCAGGGTAGCCCCTCTCTTGAGATGTGGCCCAAGCCTCCTCCCTGGTGCTTGCTAGTGGGAGCGGCTTCTCCCTGCATGGGTTGGGGCCTGGTTCTTTTTTGTGACCCCTAGTGCTTCCACCTGAAGTGTCTCCTCACTGTACCTGAGACACAAAGGATGCTGTCCCTTGGGAAAATAAATAATCCTACCAGTGCTGGCAGGGAGTATAAAAGCCAACACACAAGAAACAGTACGTTACATCAACACACATCTCACCAAAGACATAACACTGCCAACAATAAAACTATAAAGGGGGAATTTACTGGAAGCAGGAAAATAGGATTTGGGGAAGAAAAGGAATAGGGTTTAATAAGCACTAACACATGAATACACAACACTCCCCACTCTTCCCACCCCTTTGCTCCCTCCCTGCCACCTTCGCAGGCAGACAGTTTGCTGAGGATAAGTCCAGAGACAAGTGCTCCAGCACAGTGAATGTTGGCTTTTTACTGTGTCTCTACCTCTGAGAGAGGCAGGGTCCTCTCCTGGCTCCCTGGTGTGGAGGCCTGTGTAAGTCTCGGCTGGTAGCCAGCACTGGGTCAGATCTTTACCACTTTAAATGCTGGTCTCTGCAGAACTGGAACTGCCTGACACATACACTAGATTCTAAAGTGGATCAAAGACTCCCTTTGGGGGCTCCCTGAACTGTTCTACTTCTCTCTTAGCTCCCAAATGCAAAAGCTCAAAACTGAAACTAAACCTTGTCTCTGTCTATTAGTCAGGCTGTTCCTGGCCACTGAGAGGGGCTGAGCAGGCCAGACTCATCATTGGCCCAGAAAACTGCTTGTTCACCCCATGCAGAAGCTTCCCTATTGGCCTCAGCTAGAGTTTCTAATCCATTCCATCCCCATCTCTGACTCCAAGAATGCTGGGAAATGGTGTCAGGGCTCTGGTAGCCCCTGTTGTTGTAATCCATAAGATAGGACCTTCTAGAGACTCAGTCCTGAGTTCCAGGAGCTGGCAAACTCCAAGTGGGGGTTACACTAGTAAGTGGTAAATCTTGTAAACCCTTGTGTTGCCCCCACTACAGTTTGCATGGAATTACTAATATAGTTCTGAAATGCTGTTTTTGAATCTATTTCAATGCAAATTAGGGCTACTGCTGAATACCTAACACCATCAGTTCAAACAGTATTACTTAGGTTGGAGGTCTAATTTTAGTTATTACCTACACTACATTTCTAGGCTTGCAAAGATTTTTCATGTGAATGTTTTATTTTATTTTTTAACTTAAAGGAACACTGTCAGAATAAAATTGGTATTCAAGCCACCGCCTCTGGGGTGAGGTTTTCAAGAGCGCCTAAAAAATTAGGCACCGTATTCTCTTTGACTTTTACAATGGGAGATGGGCACAATTCTCGCTTAGGCACTTTTTAAATCCAACCCTTCTATTAAATTAAAACAGCAATAATGTTTAGAACAATCATTTGTAATCCTTTGTGTTATATATTTGTTTATGAGTTGTATTTCATTGTCTGGTCAACAACTAATCTTTTTGCTGTAGTGTCTTGAAATTGCATAATTACTGTAGTTAATGGTTATCTTATCATGATTTTTTAAATTAGGACTTATAGCACTGAGGCCAGGTAAGCAAAAGAATGAAGTCTGGGCTTATTGGTTTTGACCCAGAACAAACATTACATTTTGAGTATATCGTCGGCCTCACCACAACTCATTGCAAGGCTGTATTATAATCATGTTTTCCAGAGGGCTGTATTGCATACCTTTAGCATATTGAGCATGGCAGCAGCTGGGCATTCAATATATTTTTTAAATGACTGTAAATTTTTCTCTTAGCAGCAATTAATCTGAGCTGGCATTATTTGAGAAATGGACCGTTGTCCAAAGAATTAATATCTCACAAAAAGCATACCTCCCTTATAGTTAGTTTTATCATCATTAAATGTGAGCCCAAGATTCAGTGTAAGACTTTGATCTACAGCCTGCTGATGCCACTATACGAATTTCTTAACCCCTTACAAAACTGAAAAGCAAATAACCTTTTACAATCCCTGCAGGAACATTTCTGTGAAGAACATCTCATTAGACCAAGCTTCAAGCTGACTTGGCATGGGTATGGATATTACTGAGCATTTAAAGTGCCTCCTTCATTGCTTTAGTTTTGCTGAATATCATCAGAATGGAAGCCAACATATACAGCCCTATAAATAAAATAAAGTCTTGCAATAGAGACCTGCTGTCTTTTCACATAATCAGTATGATCATCTACCTGGCAGATGGATACTTAGCCACTTGGCTTAGGGTTACATTACATTTACAAAAATGGCCAAGGGTTTGTGAAAACCCTTTCAAATAACTGATTTCCCATGATGTACTTGCACAATAACATCACTTTAAAGATGGTTTATTGGCTAATTACAGAGATCAAAATTAATATCAAACTGACTAATTAAGGGGCTGTTATAGCAACACCTTTATCTGTTTCAACTTATCATACCTTGATTTTACTACCCTGAAAAAATGACACTTCAGTGAGCATAAAGCTTAACTGCACTGCTGCTCTGGATGGTCTTCCAGATACTTAACAGCTTTTTAGCCATATGGACATTGCATATACCACTAGAAAACAGCTTTTATTCATATCCTTATGAATTTACAGGGAAATGAAAAGGGAATATGTATTTTTTGTGAAGTTGAGGACAAGTGTCTGGCAATCTTAGCAAATGTGAGACTGTTTATCTGTAAATCAGATAACTTCAATTTTCATTTCTCATCGGGGAAAAATGTTACTCTTTCTGAATACAGACATTCGTATTTGAATGTACAGTACATTAAGGTGGTAATGACTCCACAGTTAAGGCTAAGTTGAGTTTTGCAGTTAAAGCAGGGATTCAACCTCTTTATTATGTATGAAAATTTCAGTGTATCTTCCACAAAAATATGACACTTACTCTGAGTACAGAATGAATTTCTACAGGAGTGCAGAAATTGTTAGATTTCTTAAGGACTCATTTTTCATTCCTAAACTATTTAATACTTAGTATCAGACCTTTTATGTTTCTGATAATCTCAGTAATGGAGTAACAGTTTTCAAATTTTCTATATAGTAAAAAGTCACCAAAGTCTTATGCATTAGACTACATTAGACTTTTTTAGGGGTAATGGTAGTTTTACTCCCATTATTCATCAGAACTCAAAGTCTCTCATTTATCAGAGGCTGCAGGATATAATGGTCTATTACAGAGAATTCCTGGTAGAACGGCCCTTTTCAACAATGGCATCTCCCATTGTTCTCAATGGAATTTAAGTCATAGCTACCCTCAGCGTGTGGCCATTTTGAGAAGAGTCTTGCACTCTCTCTCTCTTTGTCCTCAATAGGACAGAGTGTTTCCACCTCCTAATAGCATAGGGGGCCCTTCATGTCCCTGTGGGTAGCAGTGGCTTCAGTCCCATTGAGAACAATAGGAGATGGTGGCCATTTTGAAAGGGAGCAATACTTTGTGACTGATAAAAATTCAGTTATGCCAAATAATAGCAAAAAATGACCATTAATCCTAAATATCTATTCAAAAGCTACCTACTGCACCACATCTATGCAATTGGCAGGTCAGGAGAGAGTGGGTAAATATTCTCAAATGCAGGGGAATGGAGAAGGGTACAAGAGGCATTTTGAGAGGGTGAATGCATGTGCGCAGAGGAACGTAGCATGGAGATGCCAGAGCCAAGGGGAATCTGGAGGACAGGCAGGAATGGGAAACTGCAGTGTATGCCTTGGATGTTTTGTACTGCTCTGGCAAAACACAGCTGCTGTAAAACTAGTTTAAATGGCCCATATGCTCTGCCTGCTTTTGTGCTGTTCCAGAGTGGGACAAAGCAGCCAGAGCATACCAGTGAATCTAGCCAAAAGTTAAATTTTTAAAAATTATGTAAGGTTAATACTATATATCTTCAAATCATTAAAAATAGCACATGGTCATATTTTTGGGGTTTCTTGCTAATGTGTTAAATGGTTTATTTAAAAAGAACCAAGGAAATGCCAAGACAAAATCTTTAAAATGGAGTTGAGAGTACATATCAATAATTTAGAGTAAAATGCATTACAGGGATTTTGTAATTGTGCTTAACCTAAATATTATAAACACAGGAATGCATAAAGAAGCGGGGAAAAGTTAGAGATAGTTGGACTCTTCTGAATTCTCCCTCTGGATACATCTTGCAGTCCCCACCGGCAGACAGAAGATTTGGCCTGCTGCTGTGCTAGGGGACTTCAAAGAAAAGTGATGAAAATAATCAAGGGCCTCGAAAAACTCATCTGAAAAGAGACTGAAGAGACTGGTGTTACCCGGGGCTCTACCATTTTTGCCGCCCCAAGCGGCGAAGGGAAAAAAAGGCTGCCGGAGGAGCTGCTGCCGGCTTGCCAACAATGAAAGAACCAACAGAGGAGCTGCGGCTGGCTTGCTGACGATGAGGGAACCGCCGGAGGAGCTGCCGCCGACCTGCCACCAGAGGAGCTGCCGCCGGCGTGCCACCAAAAGCCACCACAGTGCCGCCCTAAGACTGCCAGGGAAGCCACCCTTTCCCGTTTGCCGCCCAGGCACACGCTTGCCCAGAGCCAGCCCTGCCTAAAGCATCTGCTACTGGCCACTGTCAGAGTGGGCCTCGAGTCTGATCCAGGACAGTAATTCCTATGTTCCAGTAAAGCAGTTAAACACACACACTTAACTAAAAGCACTGGATTAGTTCCATTGCTGTCAGTGGGACTAGTCACATGCTTAAATTTCAGCATGTATTTAATTGTGTTTCTGGATCATGGGCTATGTATGCAGGTGTTTGAACTGGTAAACCTGTTCAAATAAAGTTAGAATTCTCTCCTTCAGTTTTGGATGATTTTTTTTATTGTGCCTACTCTGATATTCTAACACACAGAAAGAACTCCCCCTTATCTCCCCTCGCCTGCCTATGTTTGCTGGCTTTCATTTCTGGGATGAAAATGGGACTGAAATTGACAAACTATATCCATAAAGCTATTTTTGTAGTATTTCCATCTGGGAGCAGGAGTACTGGAAATTTCCAAAGAAAGCCTTCCTGGTTCAGGAAAACTATTACAAATTTTCAGGCAGAAGTAGTTCAGGCAGAGCAGATAAACACCCACATTGTTGTGTGTTTATTCAAATCAAACCTCAACTCCTAAACTTTCTGAATTTCTTCCATCGCTAGTTGTATTTGGATTCGTTGTTCTCTAGAATCTCAGCTCAGCTCAGACTACATTTCTTTCACAGCTCCAAGGATTTCAAAAGACCAGCCTTCATTTGCTGAGGTGCAACTTTCTCTATTTCAGGGCCCTTTGTGAAGCTTGGAACTGATATAAATGGAGGAAAACACAAGACTTTACAAAAGCTCATTGGTTTGCAGTCCTGTGTATTGGGTTTATCAAAGCAAGCATGATCTTTGTGGTGCTTTTTCTAGAAAATAGTTCACTTAACAAGTCATGCAGTTGAGCTATACTCAAAATATTTTTAAATTAAAGTGCCTGTCATAATTTTTGACTGTAGTCAGTGAACTACAATAATTAATGAATAAGTTAGTTGCTTTTAATGTTCCACAGTTTAGTGATATACAACTTGCAGCTTTTCAGAATCTTTTACAGTTATGCCTAGATGAGCAAGCACCTGATATATTACTTCTTTGGTAAGAGTATAATAGCCAAAGAACAATTACTTGCTGTGTGAGGATGGCATTTTATCAATGGAACTTCCATTAAGTTAGCCTTCCATCTTGTTAATGCCATGGTGGGTTTTTTTTAAAGACCTTGACATCATTATACTGTGTCACTACAGAAGAAAAATCTCTAAACTTTTTTAAGTGCCAGAGAAATAACTGTATTTCTTAGCTGTCTCAAATTAGCATTCAAAACTTTTAGTCCATCCAAATAACTTGATGTACTACATAGGAAACAAGCAGATATATACAGGATAACATCACAAATGTAAACCAAAATCTCAGTGACAAAACTGGTTTCACTTATGGTATAAGATATTTCATCCTTTCCTATATAAAATGCTCCATGGAGCTAGGACAGTCCTTACTGCTTCCTTGTACAGCATCAAGCACAGCATTGCTGCTTAACAATTGTATCGTATCAACTCTGCCTCTGACTCACTGAGTGACTTGAACAACTCACTGAGGCCCAGATCCTCAAAGATATTTAAGCACCTACTCCTACTTTTGAGCTCTGAGACAAAAGGGTATGTGATTGCAATTATTATAACCATTTCTAGTCTGAATCTTACGGACAAGTGGCAGGGTTAATGTGGGGGAGGATTTCAAAGGACTAGAGGAAAGTTGAATACCTGATACATCAAGTTTCATTTCATATTATTCCTGACAAGAGACTTGTAAAGCAGTGCCCATCTACAGAAACAATCCTCAAGAGTAGACCACTGCCAGGAGTGGTCTGTTCTCAGAGGCTACATCTAAGGTTGCTAAGGCATCCAGGCATTTCTCTGGTCACCTGGCATACAAAAGTAGAGCAAGTATGAACAACTTTAAATAATCTGTAGGCTCAGATTCAATGGGCCACAGAGCTCCTATAGATCAGTGCCTTCCTTGTAGTTGCAAAACCGCTTTCCCTGCTCTATCCCTCAATCCTCCCTACTCACCCTGGAAGTCCCATATCTGCCCACCACAGCCTGCTCTCTCTCACTGGCTGCTCTATATCACTCCTGACTACTTGTCAGCTTTCTCCTCTCAGGTAAGAGTCCTAGAGTTCATTCTCCACCTTGGCTTCCTCCTTGTCCCTCCTGGTCTGCATGGGCTCTAATCCCAGAGATTAACTGCAGTGAGTATTGGATGTTTGGTCACTGCAGTTTCAAAATTTCACCAAGATGCCAGAATGGCAATGTACCATCTAGGTAAAAGGATGACAGAAGTCTCTTTAACTAGCCCCAACAGGCAATCTCTAAGTTTGAACTGGTGAGAAGTTTTAAAAAATTCCCAGTGGAAAATTTTTAACTCTACAGAAAAAAAAAACCCTAAAAAATTTTGGCTGAATACCAAAAAAATTTATTTGGAAATGCTGTTGAAATACCTCATGGGAGTTTTAGTTTGGGTATTTTATACCCATTTTCCTCCTCTACAGCCTGGGCTCCATGGTCAGACTAGATTTCCTATGATGCACCATGATCTCCTTGCTGAGCCACCACAATGCATCCCTGGGAGTCTCTGTCCATGGTGGATCATGAAATATGTGGCTCAGCTGTGGAACTGAGCCTGTAGAAAAGAATGGGAGCATGAGACACAATGGCAGCATTTTTTAATGAAAATTTCTTAAATTTTAGCCAAAAAACTGAAAACATGTTTTCTGATTTTTTTTTTTTCAAAAATAAAAAAGGTTCATGGAAAGTAGACACTTTGTGAAAAAAAATTATGACAAAAACCCGGCTTTCCACTGAAAAACAGTTTAAATGAACATTTTCAACCAGCCCTTCTCTAAACTCAGTATAAATGAGAAGAGGGAGCGAGACAAGAGCCTAATGGGTGAAAGAAGAGACAAGCCTATATTTCTCCAAGCTCTCATGTATCTTTAGGAAAAAAACAAAAAACAAAAAAACCACCCTCTCTCTGGATTTGTCATGCTAATATATGTCCTTCAGATTTCTAATGCACAGTTGTTGCTGCCTCTCTTGACATGTCTATGATCTCCAGCCATTGGGAGGTATTATATAGCTATTCTGTGTTGAAAATATATTAGAGTCCATTAGTGGGGAAACAAAATATACATTATCACAAGTAACTGAAATGTGATGCCCTTGCCAAATTAAAAAGAAACATACAGCCTAGAAACAATCAGCTGCTTTTATAGATCCTGCATGCCTTGTAAAAATCAAGACATTAATAGCAGTTACTAATACTGCACCATCAAAATCTGCTGCAAGACATTCTCACGAATGGCTCAATCGGACTCCTGTTGAGTCAATCACAAAACTCCAAATGACTTCAAGGAAAGCAGGATCAGGCCCTACTGTTTCTTTAGCAATGTGACTACATTATTTTTCACAGATTTCCTTTAAATCTGTTCCTTTGTTTTGTACATTGATATATTCTGTCTGAGTGACTTGTGAACAATCTAAATTTGTAACACAAGAAAAAATGCACATTTTTGCTTAACACTTTTACATAAGATTACTTCAACAAAAACAGAAGTTGGCAGTCTTGCAGCAGAGAATTTAAATCAACATGGTAGCTTAGATGCTGGGATAAGCATCACCAGTTAAGCAGAGGGGAGAGAAAATAAGAAAAATTCCAGAATTTTTAAAGGGTTCCTCATGATTATATAAGATTAAAATCAATGCTCATATCTACGTTGTCTCTTGCTAGTGCTCATTCAGTACCTCTGGGCCCAGGGCCGGCTCCAGGCACCAGCTTATCAAGCAGGTGCTTGGGGCGGCCACTTCGGAGCAGGGTGGCACTTTCAGGTATTTGGCGGCAATTCGGCGGAGGATCCCTCACTCCCGCTCGGAGCAAAGGACCTCCTGCTGAATTGCCGCAGATCGCGATCGCGGGTTGTTGTTTTGTTTTTTTTTTGTCTGCTTGGGGCGGCAAAACCCCTGGAGCCGGCCCTGTCTGGGCCCATCCTGCTGTGCTTGCTACCGTTGCCTTGCAAAGTGGAGAGTAGTAGGCAAGGATGACATCTGGTAAAAGTAGTATGGAATGAAGGTTACAGAGAGTAGGAACACAGGCATTGTGCAAACATCAATATTCAGACCCATTCCAGACCTCCAATATCAAGGAGAACATCCTCAGTTTAGAAGTAACTTTATTAACTTCCAGTCCTGCAAAGTCCAGCTCGGATCTGAGCAGCAAGCTGTGTCCTTTCTTTCCCATGCCATTACTTCTGGGAATACGTTTCTGTGGGTCAAAATAAACCCTAAGCAACACCTGTGCAATTCTTTTTTCTTTAGATGTCATCAGTGCCACTTACCTACAACCTTATTGTATTCAGTGGCTGTGCCCAGGTGTAGCTAACTGGAACTTAGTAAACAACTCTGTTTCCTGATATATAAGAAGGAAGAGATTCCACTCATCTTCATTTAGCCATGTTGGCTTTTCAGGGCTATTTGGAGTGAAAGGTAGTAACATTTTTGTCCCCTAATGCAAGCAAATATGACTCAATATACAGGGGCACATCTGTTGAATAGGAGGTGCCATTTTGAAGCAGTCACTTTTGAGAGCTGAATTTCACAGAGCTTTACAGGAATAACATTGTTAACTATAGGAATCTCTATAGGGATATTTCACTGTATTGTTTAGTTTACCATCAAGAAACTTTGGACACATTTACTTTGTTTAGCCTCAACTACTTGTGTCTTTATTATTCCAGCAATATAACTGCCTTACTACCCTTCTGGAAGAAAAATGACTAGAGAACTTGACTGATCCTAGTCACAACCTGCGGCCTTCTGGGTCATCCATGTTACAGAGGAAAACTCTTCTTCGTCTTGTGTGGATGAAAGTCACATTTAATTATCATTTGGAAAAGTCAATCCCCTCCCCCCAAATTGTTTGCAAGTCTTTAATGCTCATATTCATACCTATGTGTATGCCAGATATCTTGAGCAGGTGTTGGTGCACACAAAAAGATAGTATAACAGTCTATGAGTTAGATATGGTATTAAGACAGAACTTCCATTTCCAAGTGGAAATATTCAATGAGTTGTAGTCATTCTATGTAAGCTAGATAATAAAGCAATGATAAAATATTATTATATGCTCAATACCATTAAGAATCTATAAAGTGCCCCACATGTATACTAAATAGATTGAAAAGTCTAATTTTAGGCTACTAAATGGGACACTGAAGTAAATCTAATCTCTTCTGGGGACAGTTGGCTGGATTTTTATTGGAGGGGTTAGGACGAATAGTTAATGGGAATCATTCACAAGAAAAAAAAAGATGAAATAAAGGAAGTCATTTCTCCTTTCTGGCATAGTGGTATTCCTGATTACTCCACCTAAATAGTTGACTGAGCTGTAGTTATCTATTAGAGAGGATTTTCTAACTTCCCACCCTCTGTCTTTACCCTGGCACTTCCTTGTCCGTTGGAGCACCATGGTTTACTAATCGCTATCTCTTAGAACTAAAGCCACTGAACATGCAGTTTACAGAAGAGATTGCTGCAGAGTAACTTGAAGTCACACCTTCTGTGCAAGGATTTTATGTGAGAATAGAGCACAGCTATGACTGACACCATTTTTTTTACCTGTCCTCCAGCATGGCGAGGAACCATACAGTGCCATGAACTCCCATAGAATTTTCTATTATAGGTTGGGATAGACATCTGCATATTTAATAATGTTTGGCACTCTAGACCCACTAAAGGACTCATCCAAATCTTACTGAAGTCAATAAGTGTGTTTTCATTTACATCAATGGGCCAACGTGCTGATGGCCTCTATTCCTAGGACTGATTTTCACTAGACATTTTTACCTCACGCTAACTGAGGTACTTAAACACACTTATAAAGGCTCATGTGGACACTCTCTACATGTTTGATCCAGGCTAGAGAGGCTTGTTCTTAACACTAGACTGATTCTTTTGAGGCTGTGCAGGAAAGGAACCATGAACCCTAAAAACTGTAGATATTTGAAAGAGATTTTCCTTCTTTGCAGACATCAGGAGATCTACAGGACCAGAATTTTCCGCCAGGTAATGGTAAGTAGGAACTGGGAGAAGATTTAGTAGCCATCAGACCAAAGATGTGTCCCTTGAGGCCTCCGAAGGCCTTCTGGATGGGACCTCCCCTCTAAGGGTTTGCAGGTACAGCGATCCTGTCCACCAAAAAGTAAAGAAATTCCACCACAAACAAACAAAATGTTGTTAAAGTGGAATTAAGGTTGCAGGCACATGTCAGTAATTTGACTGTATACTATCTTTTAAGAATAGCATATATAATAAAAGAAAGCCAGGAAATTCAGGGTTAAATATACAAGAAACTCAAACCTTACATAGTATAGATATTCACAGTAACTTTTTTCTTAATATTGGATTTTAATGTTTCTTTCCTTAATTTTATCCCCCTACTTTTAGTTATAACCTTGTCTCTAATTAACATGTAGCTCTTATACAGCACTTTTCAGCAGAAGATCTCAAAGCACTTTAGCAAGGAGGTAAGCATCATTATGCCCATTTTACAGATGGGGAACTGAGGCACAGAACAGTGAAATGATTTGCTCAAGGTTGTCCAACAGGCCAGTGGCAGAGCAGGTAATAGAACCCTAGTCTCCTGAGTCCCAGCCCAGAGCTCTATCCACTGTACAACACTGCCTTAAAGTTCATTTTAAGTGCATGATAGTTAAGGATCTGCCCTAAAGAAAAAAAATTCAATATAGAGCAAGCATTTTGAACATAGACTGCAGTGCTCAATGAAAACCTTGTCCCATTCTAAGACAAGCTGGAAAAAACTGAACTGCTGGGGCACAACTTCATATGTCCATTAGATCTACAGGCTGCATTCTATGGTTGAATGCTAAATGGGCAGTTTTAAGGTATCCAGGAGAGATGCTTGTGACGATTTATACAATATTTCTCAGAAACCCACTTATCTGAAGCAGATAACACAAAAAATGCAGCATTTATCTCATCTTCAGAATGTGAGGTGTTTAATATAGCCTATCTTATCTGAAGGTTCATAAATCCATAATTTTATATGCCAATGCCCATTATAATGCAATCATCCTTCAAGTATCCTCCTTCACACATGGCCTCCTTCAACCCCACCCTACTCCTCAAAAACAGTCTAATACGATCAAAAGTTAGCACTTATGCCAGCCATCTGTTAACCCCCATAGATTGGTGGTTCATTTATGGCCATGTGTGGTGAGCAATAAAGTGATCCATCATCTCCTTTCATCACAATCTTCCAAGTCATCAATTTATAATTTTTAACTCTCATATTGTTCTCTGCGGAACTCTCTTAGGGCACTTCCCTTTAGGAACGAGCTGGGAATCTGATGTGGATGCTAATGATTGGAAGGTACAACAAAATGCTGGAAAGGATTTTCCCAGTGCTGTCTCATTAACCAGATGACCTCCAGACACTGTTGGCACAGCCTATGTGGGGTGATTGATCACCACAGAACAGAGGTTAGTAACTATCCCCTAGGTATTAATGTACAGCATCCTCACTTACACCCTTCTCAGGCATTTCCAGTAAGGGGTTGATTTATTATGCAGCTTCAATAGAAACTTGTCAAACTCTTAATCAAGGGAACCTATATTACCGCAAGCAAATCAATGACAGTTTCAGGAAAGGAGACCACCCTTCTGGCACATGAAAAGTCACTCTTTGTATTCTGCACTTCTATAAACGTTTTGAAAACTTTTTCATAACTGAAGAAGGAAATACAGTGGTGGCCTAGTGTAAAAGGACCTATTGGCTTATGTCTGTGGGTACCAAACGTATGAACTGTTTGACACTGAGTTTTTTAATCCACAGCTATTCATTACTTGAATTATTTACCTTAAGTTGACTGGCTAAGTGTAAACCAAGCATGTTTTATTAACATGTGGCCCAACCACCTTAAGAAACAAGGTAAAAACAAGGCTGATTAGGACTCAACTGGTGTACTGTGTCCTATTCTGGGCGACACAGTTTGGGAAAGATGTGGGACAAATTGGATAAAGTACAGAGAAGAGCAACAAAAAATTATTAAAGGTCCAGAAAACATGACCTATGAGGGAAGATTGAAAAAATTGGGTTTGTTTAGTCTGGAGAAGACAAGACTGCGGGGGGGACATAACAGTTTTCAATTACATAAAAGGTTGTTAGAAGGTGGAGGGAGAAAAAAATGTTCTTGTTAACCTCTGAGGATAGGACAAGAAGCAATGGGCTAAAATTTCAGCAACGGCAGTTTAGGTTGGGCATTAGGAAAAACTTCCAAACTGTCAGGGTAGTTAACCACTAAATTGCCTAGGGAGGTTGTGGAATCTCCATCACTGGAGATTTTTAAGAATAGGTCAGACAAGCACCTGTCAGGGATGGTCTAGATAAAACTTACTCCCACTTTGAGTGCAGGGGACTGGACAAGATAACCTCTCAATGTCCCTTCCAGTTCTATAATTCTGTGATTCTAAGTTAGGGCTGGTCTACACTACAGGGGAAAATCGATCTAAGATACATAACTTCAGCTACGTGAATAATGTAGCTGAAGTCGAAGTATCTTATATCGAATTACCTACCGTCCTCATGGCGAGGGATCGATGTCCACGGCTCCGCATGTTGACTCCGCTACCGCCATTCGGGTTGGTGGAGTTCCGGAGTCGACAGGAGCGCATTCGGGGATCGATATATCGCGTCTAGATGAGACGCGATATATCGATCCCCGAGAAATCAATTGCTACCCGCCGATACGGCGGGTAGTGAAGACGTACCCTTAGTGGGTGATAGGACATAAGGCTAGGACTTTCAAAGGGGCCTACAGAATCCATTGCCCAAATACCATTGACTTTCATTGGGCAGGCTCATTTGAAAATCCCAGAGTGAAAGTGAAGAAGTTAGAACAAAAATAAATTGTATTAATTGCACTGTGGATTTGCTTCTCTCCAATATTGTCCAAAGTCCACTGAAGTCCAACGGCAGATGGTGCATTTGTCAGCTAAGAGTAGCAATACTCCTAGTTTAGGAATCCATCCTGCATGTCCCCCAGGACCCTGAGTTCTCATTCTAGAACAAAAGAGTTGAGAATCCTCAGCACCACCCAGGAAGATCTCAGAACCTCACAGAATCAGGCCCTTTCATTGAAAGGACCAGGTCCTCTGCTGATAGAATTCAGCACAGCTCTACTGACTTCCATGCAGCTCTGCCAATTTACATCAGTTGAGGATCTAGTGCTACATTCCTAATTAAGGTAAATAAATTCATCAGTAAAGAGGCATATTTTTGTCCATATCATTCATATACGAATAGGGAGATACTACTACTTTCCCTGAGTGAACTACTCATTATAAAAACACAGTGAAGAAAGGGCCATCTTTTCTTGATGTAATTAGATGGACATATACTAAATTTATGTACTGACATCTAGTTATTATGGGATGGACTCCTTAATGCCTAGAATATTAATAATAATTTTAGATACACTGTGGAATCTCTTTCCTACTGATCACAACTATGCAATTGCCTGAGTTAAGGAGCGGTTCTGATTTTCTTTGCTTTAGAGTAAATTATTTGCCAACAAGAAATTTGCTTTCACAAATCAAACAGGACAGAAAAAGAAGGAAACAGTTCAGTCACACAGTAAACTGGAATTTTCACATTAGAAAGCTCTTGATTATTTTAAACCTAGGCTCCATACTTAAAAGGACATATAACTAACTATTGAAGCAAAATGATGCATTTTCATTGTGAGGGAAATTTCATAGCAAAAATAGCCTTTGAGGAAGTCACAAAACATTAGCAGAATAATTAATCTTTGACAATTTTCAAGGACAGTTCAGAAGGACATATTTTAGAGACTGCCTTTTGGTCTTATACATAGTATGAAAAGGTACAGAATGATGCATAAGGTAGACAATTATTTCCCCTGTATTAAAACTGAAATCGCCTATATACTGTACAGGTAAAAAGCTTTGATACCTACTATATGTTATATTTATAATGGTTCTCCTGCAGCTCACTATCCACTGCATTCCACAAGATCTAACAGTAAAGGATCTTTAATGGCAGCATGCTTCCATATCATTCTTTGCCTGCTGATATTACATTACCACATAACTAGTAAAGTCAGTAGCTTTGCTTACCAAAAATAAAAGTAAAGGTATGTGAGACTATCCCTACATTACACACTTTAATAAGATAGTTTAAAGTAGTTACAAAAAGTACACTAAAAACATTAATTACACAAATGAATTTACTGGAGTACTGACCACTTGATATAGAAGCAACATGGTAGGTGTCAGACTATTCCATCTGCGATTAACAAAGAGATATCAGTTGCTCCCTAGTCCTGCACAGAGATAGCGCCTTCTACCATGCATAGTAGTAGCACTGTTTCCCCTATCCACATACAGGGCCGGCTCCAGCGTTTTTGCCAAGTGACAAAAAAAAAAAAAGTCACGATGGGCGGCACTTCGGAAGCAGCTCTACCGCCACCGCTGCATTCTTTGGCGGCAATTCGGTGGCAGGTCCTTCCCTTCAAGAGGGACCGAGGGACCCGCTGCCGAATGTGCCGCCCAAGACCCGAATGTGCCGCCCCTTCCCCTTGGCCGCCCCAAGCACCTGCTTGCTGCGCTGGTGGCTGGAGCCGGTCCTGCCCACAAGTGTGTGTGTACACCAAGCTCTCTATTTCTGGCACATCTACCTTTTACAAGAAGACACATTACAATCCCTCTCGAGACTGAGCCATTTACACAAACAATTCCCCAACATATGTGGGAATTCTCCTAGGGTGATTTTGTATTGGGGTAGAATTCTCAGGCAGGTTAGAGCACCATAAAAAATGATCCATCGTTGGTTTAACTCTGCTGCAGTCAGTGAAATTATACTAGAGCTGAACCTGGCCCTATAACAATAGCACTGTGTAATTACGATCTGTGCTCACTACTTCTAGGAGTTCACAAGTACTAAACATGTGGCCCTAGATGCAAAGTTCAGAGCTGGAGCTAGATCTGGATCCAATTTTTTTAGGGAATTAAGATACAGGATTTTTTTGGGGGGGGTCCAACTCTAATTGGATACAGTGAGACAGAATCAATATTAGCCAGCTTTAATAGAAAATGTTTAAGTAATAGGCAAAAAGTAGTGAGCATGATTAAAATGCTATGACTTTTCCTCAAGAATCAGGTGAAATAAATGGCATCAATCCTTCCTGTTAGTAACACTTCAAACTCTATCATGGCCTTCTGAGTTTTCTATTTCCCCCATTAACAATAATTTATTTGTATAGTATTTCTGAGTTGACAACATTAGAAGAGCTGAGAAATTGGATATTAACAGAGCATGTACCTGCCTTTTGGTTTTCACTATAGGACAATTTACAGAGGCCATTGATTAGAAATTGGATACAGAAATGCCCTTGTTCCAGTCACATCAAAAAATAACTATTTGTTCTCTGAAGAGATTGAATCCAGTTTGTTGCACTATATTTCTTTGAACTGGGTGCTTCATTGGATATCAGCGGTGTCACGTGCCTTCTTTCATTCTGTCTGGATACGGAAGCCAGCTTCTGCACTGCAGTGTGGACAATTTGTGCCACAACACCAGAGGTGTAAAGCTGGTGCAGTGTATGTCATCAGTGAAAATAGGCATGGCCAGGGGTTCCTGTGGCCTGGCAATTCCTGGCTGGGGACACTGGAAGCTGAAGGAAGTTAGAGAAGCCTTCAGACTGCTCTAATTCACACCGAGGGATTTCGCTTGAGCCCTCAGCCCATGTTCAGGGAACACAAAGGTAGTTTAAAGCCACCTTTATATCACTCTAACCCTGAATTGTATTTTGTGCAGATGAGGATCAGGGTCAAGGACCAAGCAAGGGTGAATTATTTAATTTGTTTTCTTTTGGTGACAGCCTGATGCAACTTGGCATGCAAAACCATGTGCCAGTCATGCTAGTCAGGAAGGTAACACATATCACTCTTGGGTGAATCTGAAAAAGCCAGTGCTTTTCTGTGTTTAGATACATAGGCCTGATTTGCCTCTGACTTACAGCAGAGTAACCCACAAACATCACTAGCGTTCCTCCTGATTTGCATTGGTGTGTCACACCCTATACCCATATTAACTGGAAGAGTGAGAATGTTTGTGTGAACAAAAGTGAAAGGGAGACTAATTTATGATAGGTTTTTTTTCCAGTCTATCAAAATCAAGGCTTCCTCAGGAAAATGTGAATTCAGCTCACAGATTGAAGCTATGATGATTATCAAGGTTCATATTTAACTTAAATGATTTTATGCAGCACAAATCAGTTACAGATTGAGAAGATAATGAATCAGTGTTTTGAGCTGTTGCTTCTGTGTTTTTCCTGTTAAGCTGATGGGTATTGGCTTTCACAGCCTTACCGCCTACACTTTGTTACGTCAAGTACTGCTATGAGCATGGACAGCGGCTCATATTTTTTACTCTCTACCATACATAAAGTTTGCAGGGCTCATTGCTATGACTAATAAGCAGCTTTATAAAGTAAAACCACACAGATGAAGTTAATTTCTGACTGGGGAAATGATTTCATCAAATGTCGTGCAGTATAATTTGATAAAATGAACAATGATCTTAACAAATTCAAGTGAACCGTTAATCTTTTAAATAAATGTTAGAAGGCTGTTTTTTTGTTCTAAATGCTCTTTAAAATTATTTCTAATGGTGGAAAATATGCACTAAAAACATCTTTGAGTAAACCAATGACCACTGATAGACCAGTGAAACATTCTGTCTATTGTATTCAGCATAAGATTTGACTGTTCTAGAATATTCTAATATTAGAACTACATATCATCTCCTGTTTCTAAGATAGGTTCTCAAGTATCTGCTTAGAATTTGGTGAGTACCCCTCTCAGTAATCCCTTTGTTTTTAACTGTCACCTAATTGCTGATATTGAATCAGATTCTTCTCCTAACTAAACCAATCAGAGAATCAAGTCATTTACTTTCTGAAGTCTTCTGATTGGTGTAAGAATTTGCACTGTTAACTAATGTGGGAAAGGTTTTCTCTTGTTTTGTACTCAACAAAACACAAGTAGTATATTTTCAAAGACCTTGTAATAATAGGGCCTACAAATTGAACCTAATTGTAAGCTCAACTATAAAAATTGAGTAAACATTTATAAACTGTCACAATAACCTATAACAAACATGTTGACGGGAAAATGTGCAAAAGGGAAACATAGACTGAATTAGTATGAACAAAAAGACCTTACATAATTCAAGAGGTGCATTAAAATCATGCCTGGTACACAAGAAAAGTATGGGACTAGAAGTCAATGAACCAAAATTTGTGTATCAGAAATTAAGCCTAATTGAAGGGGGTGCGCTATTCTGCCCATCACTCCCTTTTGGGGTCCTTAAAAAGATAATGGACACAGGTGCTGATTGACTGAAAGATGGGCAACAGGAAGGAGTGAGCTTCACCATCACGGCTGCCATACACACTTCTTCTGGGACACCAGGATCCACTGACACCACTCAGCCTCCATCATCCTAATACTGAGAGATGTCCTAACCAGAACAGGTCAAAGAGAGGGACCGGATGACATCACCACCTCCACCAGTTCCAGCTAAATATCCCAAACAATTGCTAGAATAAGAGAATTTCTCTCTTTCCTTCCAATCCCCATGTATCCTTTTCTTTCCCCACCTTCTTTCTTCTCTTTCCTATCCCTCTCCTTTTTCCTTCTGCCTAATAGGAGTCTGGCTTAGATGGCCACCACTGAATATTTTGTAAGCCTGTGACCAAAGACAGCTAAAAGCAATGCCCTAAATAGCAAAAAGGAGTACCTGTGGCACCAGTTTCTCATTGGAGTCTGTTTTTGAAGCTTTTCTGTTGCAAAATTGCCACCTTTAAATCTGTTACTGAGTGGCCAGAGAGGTTGAAGTGTTCTCCTACTGGTTTTTGAATGTTATGATTCCTGATGTCAGATTTGTGTCCATTTATTATTTTGCATAGAGACTGTCCGATTTGGCCAATGAGAAACTGCTGAACTTGAATTAATATGCAAACTAAACACTATCAACTTAGGCTTAAATAGAGACTGGGAATGGCTGAGCCATTACACACATTGAATCTATTTCCCTATGTTAAGTATTCTCAAACTGTCTTAAATGGGCTATCTTGATTATCACTACAAAAGTTTTTTTTCTCCTGATGACAATAGCTCATCTTAATTAATTAGCCGCAGAGTCGGTAGGGGAACTCCCACCTTTTCATGTTCTCTGTATGTATACATATCTCCTCACTATATGTTCCATTCTATGCATCCGATGAAGTGGGCTCTAGCCCACGAAAGTTTATGCTCAAATAAATTTGTTAGTCTCTAAGTGTCACAAGTACTCCTGTTCTTTTTACGGATACAGACTAACATGGCTGCGATTCTGAGCCCTAAATAGCATGATGCTGGTAGAAGTGTGCTGGGTTTCAGAGTGTCCATTAAGACTGTGTGCTGTGCCTTTGTTTCTCCACCAGCGAGATCAAGTGAAAGTCAACACCACAGACAGAACCTGCATCTTCTATCTTTGCTGTTCTTTTCTCTCCCCTCCTGTGCACTTATCTTCTGTCTTCTAAAAAACAGTAGTAAATTTTAACCACCATAAAAACAGTTCCAGCCCATTTCTACTAACTTATTCTCCCTTTCCCAAAAAGAATCATTATTACCAATTATTAATATAATCGAAAAGACTGTCAAATGCGTGTGTGTGCGCAAAGGAGGGTTTCTTTGTAAAACTCTCTATGGCTAGAAGAAAAGGGACCAGGAAATGTTAAAATAAAAGCCTTACTTAATATTTTACATTTCAAATGCTTTAAACTTATTTTCCCCTTCTTTTCTGTATCTTTAAAAACAGGTTTAAAAGATTATTAATGGGGTTAGTTTTGATACTATGCAGACTGAGCTCTCTGTATACCAAACCCCAAACCTTGTTTAACACTATTTAATGTTGGACAGTGACAGTGTCATGTTAACATCTTTTACTTTATTTCATTTAAAATAATACAAAATGCCTATGATGCACAAGAAAAACATACAATTGTATGCCTCAGAAAGGAAAATACAAGAGTAGTTTCACTGGTCCCTTACTTCTGTCACTGACAAAGGATTGTTTTGAGAACGAGGAGGAGCACAATTTGTAATTATTTACAGAGCACTGTTGGCATCAACAACACTGTGCAATAGACAGAGTATGCCAAACAATATCACAATGTTGATAAATTGGAGAGTGTTCGGAGAAGAGCCATGAGAATGTTTAAAGAATGTCTTATAGTGATAGATTCAAAGAGCTCAATCTATTTACCTTAATGAAGAGAGGTTAAAAGGTGACTTGATTACAGTCTCCAAGAACCTACTTGGGGAATACATATTTAATAATGGGCTCTTCAGTCTAGCAGAGAAAGTTATAACATGATCCAATGGCTAAAGGTTGAAGCTAGAGAAATTCAGACCGGAAATAAGGCTTAAATTTTTAACAGTAGGAGTAACTAACCATTGGAACAATTTACCAAGGTCCATAGTGGATTCTCCATCACTGACAGTTTTTAAATCAAAATTGGATTTTTTTTTAAAAAGATCTGCTTTAGGAATTATTTTGGGGAAGATCTATGGCCTGTCTTATAAAGGGTGTCAGACTAGATGATCACAATGACCCCTTCTGGACTCTGAATCTGTGACTAAGCCCTGCCAAAGATATTTCATTTAAGAACTTAATTAAATAAAGGACAGTGCCAAATTAAACAAGAAGGTGCCATTATTTTTTAGCACTGAGAAACTGCTGACAAGGATCTGGGAAGATCAGCACAGGAACTAGAGCCAATATCAAGTAACAGAATATCCACATAGAAAGTACTGCGCCTCCAACATATCCAGAAATCTGTATGCATCTGGAAGAAGCACAATGCTTGGGGGTCATATCAACTACTTCTTCATTTATGGATATAACTTCTTTCATCAAGAAGTAGGAGGAAACCCTACAGGAGGTACCATTATGCAAGGTCAGCTTTGTCTTCCTTACAAAGTTGAGTGGCTAGGAAAATCAAATCTTTTCTCCTACAGCAAAAAAAAAAAGCCATTAACTTAGAAATAAGACTGGCTACCTGCATTTTCTACCACTGCAATCACTAAAAATCAATGCAAACACAAGTTAAGTCACCATTAAATCCACACCAACCTCACCATACATGTCATCATCCAAATATAACAACCAAACACTAAGATACCTCAGCTCCACAAACTCCTTTTGAATTCTAGCATATCATCATCTACAGTGTGAACACCCAAATCCTCAGTATTGCACTCAAAATGCACCATCTGAACTCAGATTTCCTCTAAATTAAGAAAGTTACACACAAGCATGCGTTTAGTGGTAAAGTCAATAACATATTATTGATATATGAAGAAGATTGAGTTTGAAGTTAAACTTGTATGCCCTTTCCTCAAATATCTTCCCTGCATCACATGGCCTTGGAAACACCAACTTCCTCCTGTTTCTTCCTTCCCACCCTGCTGTTTGTGAGTATGGGATCCATACAAACCAGACACACAAGAAGGTGCTGGTTTCAGTATTTATTTTTTAATGGGGTCTAGGTGTGGGATAAGACATAGCCCAAGCAATAAACTTTACCTTCACTTGGTCCATGGAAGAGTAGTCATAAGCTGAATTCCTGCAGCGTCTTTGTTATCACAAGATTTTTGTTTCTAAACCAGGCCGATATGCTACTTCTTCCTTTCCCCAAAGCAGGAAGAGAAAATTCATAAGAAGGGAGCCTAAATGTCAACTTTTCACCAGCCATAGAAATGTCACTTCTCACCAGCCACTTTCACCAGTATTTGTTTTCTTGTTGCATTTCTCTTTGATATATCATTGAAAAAAGAATGCTCAGACCAGGCAGGCAGACACTTTTCCACATTTTAGCATTTACCTTTTTCATCTCACATGTGAAAGATCCACAGTAATGTCGTCTTTCCCTGATACTCAGAAAAAAACCCAAACCTTATTCCCCCCCCCCATTCAAGGCAAGTGCACACAAATAAGGCCAGTTTCAGCTGGGTGAGCCAGTAACTTCACAAAGCCTTGGGACCTGTCATCGTCCCAGCAAGTGCACTGAGCCAGTGACTTCAGAGCCTAAGGCCTTGACATCAGCAAAGCAAGCAAAAAATTGCAGAGCCAATGATCTCACAGCTGCCTAGGCCATTGTAGCTACCTTTGTACCAAGGCTTCTCACAGAGGGTGTTTTCTCCCCCATTTCATTTCTACCAGAAGTAAGTTCTGCAAGACTAATGAGAAAAAGAAAAACAAAATTTAAAAGAATTCACACACACACCCCCAGGATAGCTCAGAAGGGAGTATTAGACCAATGACCTAAATGCTACTGGTTCCACACTGGAGTTTGGCAAACCTCTGCTCTTTACCTACACAGCTCTTCTGTAGGGGAAGTGTGCTTAAAATGTTTAAGCAACTTCTCACGTAAACCAGTTAAGGGCCTAGTTATTTGGATAGTTATATTGAGAGAAAGAAAAGCGTTTCTTCAATATAGGAAGTCTAAACTAGGACACCCGAGTGAAAAATAAGACCACTTACAGTTAAACTGCATGGAAAGTATTTTTACTTCTGATTTTGTTTCTATCAGGAATCCCATTTTGCTTCTGAGTACACTGTGGGCAAATATCAATACTTATTTTCCCTCTAACTTTCAACTAGAAATAGAGACTTTTGGTCATATAATACCCTTTTACTGCTTGAAAAGATGACATTTCAAGCCTGATCCCAAGTCTCAGAAAGCCCACTATTAGAGGCAGGCCAAATGGAGGAATATTCCTTCCTCATTGGCGCAACTCCCATTTTAGACATACAATGGGAATTGAAAAGATTAGCAAGCCAGGCTACTGGAACAATTTGTATAGTGGGGGTGCTGAGATCCACTGAACCAAACTGAAAACCCTGTGTATGATGGAAACCACTTCAAGCCAGGGGGTACAGCAACACCACCAGCACCCCTAGTTCCGGCACTTATGTTAGCAAGATATGCCCAGTACCTCTTAATTACATCTGCAATTACAGCCAGGTTGGAACCCATAATCTGACTAATTCAGATTTTCTTAGTTCACCCAACCTTTGCCTAACACCCAATCCACATTATTTTTTTAGTTTCAAAATTAATGAAGGATTGATTTTGTGTGAGGCATAGCCAGTAGGTGGCTGTTGCTTTGATAGTTGTAACTTTGTCAGAGAAAAGATAGAGGGAGCATGGGTCTGTCTGGAAATCCTCAGGAAAACCCTTATTATAAAGGAGATTCTTGGACTGGATGGCTTTCTCCTCCACTCTAAAAAAGATGGAACACAGAGGAAGAATATGAATGGAGGAGATGGTACTACTTCTATTATTTATAATAGTGACATACCTCAACTGTCATTAGATAAGAATAAAAGGGGTAAAAACCAAAGGTGATGTCATGGTAGGGGTTTACTACAGTCTACCACCTAACCAGGAAGAAGAGGTGGGTGCGTCTTTTTTAAACAATTAACATAATCATCCAAAGCACAGGACTTAGTGATGGAGGACTTCAACTATCCAGACATCTGTTGGGAAAATAACATGGCAGAGCACAGATTATCCAAAAAGTTCTTGGAATGTATTGGAGATTTTTATTTTTATTTCAGAAGATAGAGGATGCTACTAGAGGAGAGGCTGTTCTAGATTTGATTTTTACAACTGAGGAGGAACTGGTAGAAAATTTGAAAATGGAAGGTAGTGTAGGTGAAAGTGATCGGGAAATGGTAGCATTAATAATTTTAAGGAATGGCAGGAGGGAAAACAGCACAGCAAAGATAACAGATTTCAAGAAAGCAAACTTTAGCAAACTCAGGGAGTTCATAGGCAAAATCCCATGGGAAGCAGATCTAAGGAGAAAAACAGTTCTAGAGATTTGGTAGTTTCTGAAAGAGACATTATTAAGGGCAAACTATCCCACTATGTAGGAAAGATAGGAGGTATGGCAAGAGACCACCTGGCTTAACTAGCAGATCTTCAATTATCTGAACTCAAAAGAGAGTCCTACAAAAAGATGGAGATCAAATTACAAAGGATGAATATAAACAAATAACACAAGTATGTAGAGACAAAATTAGAAATGCCAAGGCACAAAATTAGATTAAATTAGCTAGAGACATAAAGGGTAACAAAAAAACATTCTACAAATTATGGCAAAATGGCCGATGTTGGTATGGTGGGTTCTGTGCTTTTCTTGGCGGGGGACTAGGACACCACCCCTTGTCCCTGCTCTTGGGGCGCCAAGGGCCCTGATAGTGGCCCCAGAAGGTGGTAGAGAAGGGAAGCAGGGAAGGAGTCTGGGTTTGCTCAAATAAATTTGCTAGTCTCTACGGTGCCACAAGTACTCCTGTTCTTTTTACTCTCTGGGAATGGTTTTCCAACCAGTTATGCACCCACCCTACAGTAGCTCCATCTAGATTGTATTTGCCTAGTTTGTTTATGAGAAGGTCATGCGTGACAGTATCAAAAGACTTACTAAACTCAAGATATGCCACATCTATCACTTTTCCCCTATCCACAATGCTTGTTATCCCGTCAAAGGAAGCTATTAGGTTGGTTTGACATGATTTGTTCTTGACAAATCCATGCTGACTGTTACTTATCACTTTATTAACTTCTAGGTGTTTGCAAATTGATTGCTTAATTATTTGCTCCATTATCTTTCTGGGTACCGAAGCTAAGCTGAGTGGTCTGTAATTTCCCAGGTTGTCCTTATTTCCCTTTTTATATATTGGCATTATATTTGCCCTTTTCCAATCCTCCAGAATCTCTCCCATTTTCAATGACTTTTCAAAGATAATCGCTAATGACTCAGATATCTCCTCAGTCAGCTTCTTGAGTATTCTAGGATGTATTTTGTCAGGTCCTGATTACTTGAAGACATCTAACTTGTGTAAGTAATTTTTAACTTGTTCTTTCCCTATTTTAGCCTCTGATCCTACCTCATTTTCATTGTTAGATGTCCAATCACTACTAATCTTTTTGGTGAAAACTGAAAAGAAAATTTATTTAGCATTTTGTCATTTCCACATTTTCTGTTATTGTTTTCCCACCCTCATTGAGTAATTGGCCCACTCTGTCCTTGCTTGGCCTCTTGCTTCTAATGTATTTTGTGATACAGCAAGGCCAGGGAGCAGTCTAGAGAAGAGAAGACTGAGAGGGGACATAACTGTTTTCAAGTATATAAAAGTTATTACAAGGAGAAGGAGAGGAATTGTTCTCCTTAACCTCTGTGGATAGGACAAGAAGCAATGGGCTTAAATTGCAGCAAGTGTGGTTTAGGTTGAACATCAGGAGAAACTTCCTAACTGCCAGGGCAGTTAAGCACTGTAATAAATTGCCTAGGGTGTTTGTGGAATCTCCGTCATTGTCTAACTTATTATTAAAAATCTCCAAACACCTGTCAGGGATGGTCTAGATAACACTTAGTCCTGCCATGAGTGCAGGGGACTGGACTATATGACCTCTCGAGGTCCCTTCCAGTCTTACAATACCATGACTCTTTGATTACTGTCACTGTAGATCATAATACATACTGAAACTGTTATTGCATGGGCTATGTCTACACTCAGAACTAGGGGTGTGGTTGCCAGGTCTTGTAGATATACTTGGGCTAGCACTCGTTGAGCTACAGAGCTAAAAATAGTAGTATATCTGCAGTAGCATGGCCAATAGTGGGTGAGGAGTTGACATGGGCTGGGCACCCTGAGTACTACACATGGGTTCCAGGCAAGGTACTTGGGCTGGCTGCCTGTGCTACCATGGCTACACTACAATTTTTAGCGCATTAGCTCAACAAGAGTAAGTGTGAATACATCTACACAAGCTGGGAAGCACACAGCTAGCACCAAGTGTAAACATAGTCCATGTGCGAGGTGACAATGGCACTGAGTAAGCACCTGATGATGGCATCCTCTGTGTGTGCACGTCTGTGTGGGGAAATCTCCTGGTAATTGTTGCAATGGCACAATTAAGTGTGCTCCTATATTATTTATGTCATGCCAACCATGCTGGTTTCCTCAAGACAGTAGCTACTATGCAAGGCCCAGATTCCTAGAAATCCCAGGCAACGTGCTATCATGAGGATACTAAAGAAAATATTCTGGATATTTTTTCTTCAGACTTGAAGACTAATTATTAATGAAAATAATTTTTTAGACTTTCAGATAATGTACGGGTAACATATTTTAGACTATTCTATTTGTTTTTAGCTGTATACTCCCTATAGTTAGAGTCATGAAGCAAAAACCTCACAAAATACTTTGAATTTTTATCCCATAAACAGTTAGGGACACACCCCTTCAGAGACTGGAAACACAAAATGTGGCAGCAGTCTTGAAAATCTTAGAAGAATTAAGAAGAGAAATAGTGCAAGGTGAGCAATCAGAGTGACTCCCTGCCAGGCTAAAAGTTGGTAAATGAAACATTACAGATATTTCAATCACTGTAATTTCCTAGAAGTAGAGAACTCTTCTGGCATTATCGTAATAAAACACAGCTAAAGGTACGCGTTCAGGTTTCCATGGTTAAAATGTGATTTTTCGGTTCATGAATAGGTAGTTTGTATATGTGGCATAGGGCAGCGGGTGGCATGTTTACACTTGAAGTACTATTCTTATTGGGTTTATTGTTACAGAGAAAACAATTACTAGGATAAGAACTGCAGAATTGTATGTCAGAAAAGATTATTTTCATAGTTTGACAAAACAGATTGGAAGAAAGGCTCAGTCGACCAAGTTGCAACAAAAATATCAACACATCTAGTACCTACCAATAAAATCTCCTTGGAACAAATATCACCATTCATTTTGATGTGTGAGCAACTGAGCCTTACTCTGAAGATTTACCTTCTCTTCAGGAGCAAGAAAGGGAAAACTAGAGAGAACTTAACAGAAATTAAGGTCACTTGTTAACTGGAAGAGAGGATGATGTAGCAAGCAGCAACCAGCTGCAAAATAGTCACTATAGGGTGATAGCTGCTGGAAAGGGAATTCATATAAGAGGGCAACCATGCTATAGGGAGAATTAGCAGGAACCAAGCAGTTAAAAAAGATAGCGCTTCACCATCCTTATGGAGTCATTTATAACCTTATCAAATTTATCCCCTTTCTATGATCTTATAGAGTATAACTACCAACCTGCTAAAAATTTCAAAGCTCTCAGTACTCAGACTAATGAATCTGGTTGAAAAAAAACTGATGAAACAGTTTTCCCAATTGAAAAGTGCAGTTTTGTTGAAATCAAGATGTTTCTCAGGAATGTGTTCATTTCAGTGATAAGTGTCTGAACAAATTGTTTCAACTTTCTCATTTTGTTTTCATAATGTGGAAAGATTTTGTGTTGTCAAGGTAACAACATTTCATGTTGAATATTATATTAAATATCAAAATATTATATGGATATATTTTATTTAATATATATTATAACATTTCAATATAATCCAAATTAAACATTTCAGTGTTCCTGAATCAAAATGTTTCAACATTTTCTTTCTTTGAAAAGTTTCAAAATTGCAACTTTCTGTTGAAATGAAAAATTTTGAAATATCATTTCTCACAGAATGGAAATTATTTTTTTACCACCTCCACAAATGAACAGCAGATAAACAAGTGCACCTTGGATGAAATTTTATCGCATGTGTCCAGATTGTTTATGGAAACTGCATTCTGTTAAAAATCTACTGATTTTTTTTAAAGTCTGTAGTTTACAGAGATTATGGCATGGATTGCTGGTTGTAGCTGTTTCAGTCTCTTATTTACACCCATTGCAGCCTGGGATGATTCTGCCAGACCTGCAGCTGGATAGGAATCTTAGCATAATGAAATGCGGGTGAGATGTTTAACATACATACTCTAATGTGAAATTGCAGGGATAATATGCTGACCCCAATGGCAAATCACAGGGTTTTCCCTTTTATCATGCCCCTATCTGCTAAATACATATAGCCCACTCTTCTCCATCTCTCGTTTAGCAGCAAACCTCCATCCATCCTTCCCATATTGTCCTTCATAAACACCACTTCTGCATGCAAGATCTGTTTTTCCATAGGAATGAACCCCTCCACCGTACAAGATGCAGGAGTTTGGAGATGGTGGTCATTAAGAAGCTTAAAACACTAAATCACGGTCCTCAACTGAACTGTCCTCTGCAAAGCCACCATTTTTCTTAAAATACTCCCCTGTATGCAGAAAAGCATGTACAGTCCTAGCCTGACCCCAATGATTGATCATACCTAAGGAGAAATTTGGGGGGTCTCTCCACCTACTTTGGGAGCCACTTCAAATATGCTGTGTTCATGCAGTTTAGAGTCAGAATGTGGGTGCCTCTATCATAAGCTATGGGTCACACTCTGCTGATAGTAAAAGCCCTAAAACTCTATGGATTTAGATAAATACAGGAGTGATCTGAAACAGAATTTGGTCCAGTGGTTTCCTGAAGTCCTTTATACACCTTTCTTTGGAATGAATGTATTTGTCTCCTTTCATTTCCATCTCTCTCTGCAGAGTTTTGCTAGTAAAAAGCTTTAGAAAATATGTATTGTTGGCAAACAATGACTTAGTGTATTAAGTGCCACCATGTTTGAAAGACTTGTCTGGGATAACTACATTGAATCATCAAAGTCTGATGTGAGAGGGGAATCATGGCCAGCATGTGTACAGATGTCAGAACAGTAGAAAACTTCCTGTCTCTTATTCTTTTATTTAGCTAGCTATAGATATATTTCAACTAAATTTTGGGCTTGAAAAGTCACAGGATTGGCAGCCTTTGTATTCCATTTAGTCACAGTACAGTTAGAAGCATTGTCAAATTCCCCCGTCTCCCCCCATGGTTGTGAAGTCACACTCTTCTGACAGAACTACCTCAAGGAAATGAGAAGATAGTTGACTCTCCATGATTATCCCATCCTTGGGTTTTCCGCCAAATCTTCGAACCCAGACATCAGTTACTGCTAGCTGTGATGGTGGTATTTGTCATGAGAACACCAATATACTAGCAACTAAATTGAGACAGCAAAACTCTCTGCTCATTCACCCAAATATTGTCAGATAGTAATGATTTAATCATTACTAACCTGGTCTAGATTTGAATCAATGACATAACTGAGACATATACCATTACCATGGCCAAAGCAATATAGTTTCCAAGTCAATAACTATCATACACACACACACACACACACACACACACACCACACACACACAATTCTAGTCCACAATGGACTCTAGCTATAGTTTTGATCTTATTCCTTTATATAACATGAAAAAACTGTATAAACTGTGATATAATGATCCCAACTGAAAATACTATTGTATTTTTTCATTGAAAGAATGGAATTATGTCAAATATATATATGGCAGTGTCATATCATGCAACATATTTAAAACACTGTGGACTAAGATTAAACCACTCCATTAAAATCTATGGAGTTGCACTGGTGATAAATATGGATTATTGCATCTGAGGGGCTTGCAAGATAGCAGAGAATCTGGCTTTGTATCTCTGCTGAAAACAATCATGCAACTCACATTTATTCTCAATTAGGAAAATTGCTGTTACTATAGCTGTCCCAAATTAAATAAAGTATCCATACAACTCACAGACAGGGTCATTTTGCTGTCACCTGAGGCTTCACAATTAATTAAAGAGGTCTTTTAAAAAATGGGCTGAGAAATTATCTGAGTCCTTTCAGAAATACATGCATGTTACCTGTGTGATGCATGAATGTTCCAGGATCCCAAGCGTACATGGGTTCTTGTAATTTATAAGAAAACTAATCAGTCTGCAGGGAAATATTAGCCACTCATATGGAATAGTTACAGAGTAGAGCAATTTTTCTTCCTTTAACTACAGGTCAGGTAGTCCCGAATTAGAAACAGAGCACGGAGGAGTCCATTATTCCCCCACATGCACAACTTTGGGTTGTGCATGTGGGTTTGGCTGACTTTACTCAACCCAGCAAGATCCCAGAAAGTTCATATGCAAGAGAGAGGTATATTGAATGGGAATGGTCAAATTAAAAATATACATATTAAAGGTAAAGTTGACCTGAAAATCTTTTTTTTAAATTCTCTCAGCTCCAGCTGTATATGTTGAATCTCCCAAATTGGAAGGTAAGGCTGGACGTCCAGCACTTATTAAATACAAAATTTATTTTTTTTTCAGGTCCCTCAACATCCAGCCTGATTAAGTTTCTGATACTAATTTTTCAGTGATGGCCCCTCATGCTCTGTAATGGCATTCTCATCACCCAGGGCTCCATGCTGGAGCATTGAGGAAACATTTAAAACAGGGAGGTCATGTAAGTATAAGCTATTAATGTTTTGTGGGTGATTTTTAAATATATATATATTAATACCATTTAAGATATTAAAAAGTGATATTAAAACTTTGCAAACCTTTACCTGCTATTGGTACAATACAGGAAAATGTTAGGGTTTTTTTTTTGTTATTATAGCTGAAATACTGTATACATTATTAAATGTTTATTAAAATTATATAATAAGCAGTATTTATTTACTTATTTTAAAGAGTGCTTATCTGATATAGGCAGAATAGTACTGTAAAGATATATAGTCCCTATTTTATTAGGCTAGATTTGTTATATAATATAAAAAGGAATATAATAAACACACACATTCATTCACACATTATAATATCAAAGATAATCTTTTATAAGCTTTTCAGTATGAATCAATAATAATTAACATTTTGTAAAGTTTTACTTACCCTACCACGATTAAGCATCTTAGATGTAATCCTGCCATTGACTTCAGGGGGACCAAGATTTCACCCCATGTTGCAAGCACGGCTCCATGACAGAAGGCATATCAACAGCACGGTGTACACTGTGACATTATACAGGAGCTGGAGCCAGCAGTCCAAGAGAGGATGGACATCATGGAACCTGAGAAAAGGAGGAAAAAATGCTAAGTTTGAACTTACAGGAACTGCATTTATCAGTCTGGTCTGTGCTGCATGCAGAACACACCGTTGCTGATAACATAGAAGGTTTTTAAAACATTACCTCCATTAACTTTATTGTAAACATCCAAATTCATAATGTTCAGTTGATTCAAGCAAAAAGCCATTTATCTGCCCCATGTCCCACCAAGACAACTATGGCCCATGGGAAAACTGCAATTTGACAGACAGGCCAAGGCTGAAATTATTGGGTACAGGCAGCAGAATGACAGGACTCACATGTTCATAAGTAATCCCACTGATTGGAATTGCCACTTGAGAAATGGGCCCCAAGGCCCAATTTTGCCTTCAGGAGCCAGCCCTACTGTGCCTTTGTGTAAGGTGACTATTACAGCAGTGCCTATGAGTCTCATCCTGCACCAGTTACAGTCAGAGGAAAAGATCCCATTGACTTCAGTGGTCAGGATTAGGCTTTAAAAGACTGACTAAGATTTAGCTAGCATAATTCTGGACCAAGTGGGTCTCATCTCTTTGTTTCCTCCCCATTCCACTGATGTCTCTCTCTCTCTCTCCCAGAGATGGTTTGTTTTTCCTTTCATATGCAAACAGCTCCTGCATTTGGAGCTATATGAATTCAGGCTTGGGCTCAATCTGGTCTCTATAGGTAACTGGTATCAGGACTTGAGTCCTGCCGTTCTGCTGCCCGCACCTAAGAACATCTGCCATAAGTCACTATACATATTGAACTAGATTCTGCCCACAGTTACTCACATTGAGTAGTACCTTAGTCTCTCTGATTTTAATGGAAGTACTTGCTGAGTAAGGTTCAACTCTACATGAATAAGGGGTAGAGGGACATGTCAGATCTTGATCCTGGATTAAAATAAATGAGTCAGGGTGAGTCAGTCAATCAGAAAACCTTCTCTAAGGAAATGATACTTGGAATCCAGGCTGGGTTGCTGCTGAGCAGGCCATCCGTAGTTTTGTTTGTGGCTGGAGCTAATATGGTCTGCATGAAGATGCAGGAAAGTCAGTGTAAGTATATGCATGCTCAATTGATTTGGGAGCGCACAGTGTTCACAACTAGAATAAAGACATACATGCTTTGTGTGTGTCAAATGAGAGACAAATTACACTGAAAAATCTAAACCGGTTTGAAAATCTTCTGGGACAACATGAACATTTTTCAGACACTGATACTGAAAAACATTTTATTATGACAGGGGGAGTATTTACAAATGCTCTTGGCTATCTTTCTGTAAAGCATACTGCTGATGTGCCTTCTGTGAGTGATCATTCACTGATACCCTCTTTGATTGAGTATAGTTGACAAAATGGCAGCTATTAATACAGATGATACATTTATTAATGAGAGACAGGATTCTGCATCTACTCTTTAGCAAAGCAAGCTCCAAACAAACCATGAACGTAAAAGCATAATAGATGGAAGCAGCAGCAGCAGTTGTATGGTCCATATGCATGTAGTACTCATGAGTCGTCATAAGAATAAATTTGTTTTAAAGTAGGATCTAGATTTCCTAATCCCCTCCCAAGAAATCATTTTAGAATTAATCATGGCTAAGAGACATTTTAAAAGGATCTGTAACTGTGAAATAACTATATTTGGTATTTAATTGACCCATGGAACTAAGGCTTTGTTAAAGCTGATTTCCTAAGAAAAGCTGGTTTCTGAAGACCATGAAAAACAGATGGATTCTGGGAAGGAATTAAGTGTCTGCTGGTAGGGGGGTGATGGGTTGCTTCATTAATAAAATTTGAACAGCAGGACGCTGCTAATGAATAGGCACCCTAGAAGTTGCATACCAAATGTATTCCATCAGGCACACACACAAAAAAAAAAACCAGCTCTAATTTTATTGACAAGTTGAGGGATTCTACAAACAAAAAACTTCCTAAAGAAAAGTAAATGGTGGCTGCATAAAGTACTTTTATAAAGCAGTGCACAAACCTTTGAATGCAATATGGCTTTCCACAATAGGTGTTCTGGGTTTTATATTATATATCTTTTCAGGCTTTAGTTTTCCCAAAGTTAACTCTTGAGTTCATTGATATTCTACACATTTTAAAAGACATTTGGTAACTTAAACTACAAAGACTCTTGACAGAGGCATGACAATATCATGCCAGCAAAGTGAAGATTCAGGCCCCAGTTCAGCAAAGCACTTAAGCATGTGCCTAACTTTAAGCCTGTGCTTACATCCATCCCTATGTAGCAAAGTATTTGAAGCACATGCTTGAATATCATTGATTTTACAGAGACTTAAGAAAATGCTTAGCTGAATTGATGTGTTAGTAATGATCATGTCAGGGACGTTTATATTACTGATCTTAAAGCACATTGCAGACATTAACTGGCCTCAAAACAACACTTGTAAAGGAAGGTAAGTGATACACAGGAAACAGCGCATCCACCTCTGTGGTGCAGGGTAGCAGCTATTTAACTGCATACAGCTGAGTTAGATTTTAGCAAGACACCAGGTCTAAATATCTCTACTCAAAAAAAAGTGCAAAAAGTGCCGGGAGTGGGAGAGTAAATGGCCACTCTGATTCTACATCTGATCCAATTATACCTCAAGCATCACAGTCCTCCTCAATACCATATAAGGCATAGATTCAATGTTGACTGTGAAGGAAAAGTGCCACTTATGTTAACTCACAGCACCACTTCCTGTAGCATGTAGAAGTTCCTTGGAGGTTTTCCATCTAAGTACTGATGCAGGCCAAGCCATCATAGCTTGTGAAATCTTGCAGGTTCATTTCATTTGCTCTAGTCGGACACGGTGCAAAGCGTATTGAAGTCAATGGTGATACGGCAGTTTGTACCAGCTGAGGATATGCTCCATGATAGTCATCTAAAGTTTTCTCCTTACAATTCAAATGCAGGAAGTTAAAGAGACACTCTCAAATGTGCTTTGTGAATTCTGCCTAGCTTAAAAGTGCTCAGGAGCTGGATAGCTATGCAGGCTCCCTTGGCTACATACTCAAGGAGGCTGCACTATTCTGAGGGAATACTTGCTCTTTGAAATGGCTTCACAAGGAACGATTGGAACAATGGAGCTTCACAAGGAGCAATGGGGCGATGTGGCCGCATGTAACATCTTGAGAGCATGCTTAGTGCATCCCCAGTATTCTACCACAGAAACAGGGTCAGTTGTAGTACCAATTCGAGTGAAATGATATAGTTTCTGATCCTTGACTCAAGGAGTGCAATCAGGAAGAAGGTCTGAAGGATTCAACACGACTTTGGATCTCTCAGGGGTTGGTAGGAGATATAAGCAGAATAAGGAATACTTAGATACGTTAGACCATTTTTTCTCCGGGCCACACATGCTTTGGCTGAGGCGTCATTAAAAAAAAAACCCAAAAAACAAAACAAAACAAAAACCACACCCTAGACTACTGTAATATTCATTCATTGACTTGTTGTAGGGTTTAAATTTAATTTTCTCTCAAAGTCATTTGCATGAGCATGCACAGTCCTAACTGCAAAGGTGCCACTCAGATCCTTGCCCTGGCTCATTTAATTGTCTCTGTGCCAGGGCTCTGGCAAGAAGTTTTGGGATCCCTGCCCTTGGTACATCAAGCTGGATCCCACCCCATGTTGAATACACAACTTCTGGTGCAAATACTCAAGTCTGGGAGCTTAAAATGTGCTTTCACTAAGCACGAGAGCAAGTAAAATTTGATCACCATGAGTACCCAGTGTATTTTTGGATGCTCAAAAAACAACATACAAATAGTAGTAGTGAATCATCTGTTTACAGAAAGCCAGCACAAGAGGGGCTGGAGGCCAGCCAAAGCAAATTTGTTTTAAAATTTGAGCAAATATTTGCTGACTTGTTTTCTGCAGTTATCACCCAGCGCTGCTAAAATGTGTTTGAAGAAATCATTACTTTGGAATAATAGGAGCAGAGATGGGTTTTATCGAGGAAGTCCAGCATTCACCATGGCAATAAAAGCAACAAAGAGTCCTGTGGCACCTTATAGACTAACAGAAGTTTTGGAGCATGAGCTTTTGTGGGAGAATACCCACTTCGTCGGATGCATGTAGTGGAAATTTCTAGGGGCAGGTGTATATATATGCAAGCAAGAAGCAGGCTGGAGATAACGAGGCTAGTTCAATCAGCTTCCACCCCACCATCAACCTCAGCCTGGACCAATCTTCACGGGAGTTCCACTTCCTTGACGCCCCGGTGCAAATAAGTGACGGTCACATTAACACCACCCTATACCGAAAACCTACCGACCGCTATGCCTACCTTCATGCCTCCAGCTTCCATCCCGGGCACACTACACGATCCATTGTCTACAGCCAAGCACTGAGGTACAACCGCATCTGCTCTAACCCCTCAGACAGAGACCAACACCTACAAAATCTCCACCAAGCATTCTCAAAACTACAACACCCGCACGAGGAAATAAGGAAACAGATCAACAGAGCCAGACGTGTACCCAGGAGCCTACTACTGCAAGACAAACCCAAGAAAGAAACCAACAGGACTCCACTGGCCATCACATACAGTCCCCAGCTAAAACCTCTCCAACGCATCATCAGGGATCTACAACCCATCCTGGACAATGACCCCACATTTTCACAGGCCTTGGGTGGCAGCCCAGTCCTCGCCCACGGACAACCTGCCAACCTGAAGCATATTCTCACCAGTAACTGCACACCGCACCATAGTAACTCTAACTCAGGAACCAATCCATGCAACAAACCTCGATGCCAACTCTGCCTACATATCTACACCAGCGACACCATCACAGTACCTAACCAGATCTGCCACACTATCACCAGTTCATTCACCTGCACATCCACCAATGTAATATACGCCATCATATGCCAGCAATGCCCCTCTGCTATGTGATCGGCCAAACTGGACAGTCTCTACGGAAAAGGATAAATGGACACAAATCAGATATTAGGAATGGCAATATATAAAAACCTGTAGGAGAACACTTCAACCTCCCTGGCCACACAATAGCAGATCTTAAGGTGGCCATCCTGCAGCAAAAAAACTTCAGGACCAGACTTCAAAGAGAAACTGCTGAGCTTCAGTTCATCTGCAAATTTGACACAATCAGCCAGGATTAAACAAAGACTGTGAATGGCTTGCCAACTACAAAACCAGTTTCTCCTCCCTTGGTTTTCACACCTCAACTGCTAGAAGAGGGCCTCATCCTCCCTGATTGAACTAACCTCGTTATCTCCAGCCTGCTTCTTGCTTGCATATATAGACACCTGCCCCTGGAAATTTCCACTAAATGCATCCAACGAAGTGGGTATTCACCCACGAAAGCTCATGCTCCTACATGTCTGTTAGTCTATAAGGTGCCAAAGGACTCTTTGCTGCTTTTACAGATCCAGACTAACACGGCTACCCCTCTGATACATGGCAATAAAGGCAATTATGTAATTTATTGTTTCCTCAGCAACATGGTAGTTTTTAAATGGAAAGTCTAAATCAGGGCCGGAGAAGTGTTAAGAGTTAAAGGGCATGAAGCAGGTTGGTTTTGGAAGTATTTGGAGCACAAAAAAAACTGAAGTTACCTAGTAATCTTCTTATATGAAATTTATTATAAGATCTCATCAGCATTTAATTAACGAAGGGCTTGTCAATACATAACAGTCAATCTGGGATAAGGCAGGATGTAAACTGAATACAAATTAGCTATTCCTGATTAACTCTATGTTTGGAAGCTCATATTTCAGAATAAAAGTGTCTTATTCCAAATTATCTTAATCCACTTCCAAAATGAATTAAACTACATCAGAATAAGACACTCTTATTCCAGAATAGGGGCTTCTGCACATGGAGTTAATCAGGAATACCTCCCTGTGTAGACAAGGCCTAAAACCATACCAGTTTAAGAAATGTACCCTTCTTATAGCTCCACATGCTCCTTTCCCCTGTAAATAAGAACGAAAGGGGAGGAGTTATGGTACACAAGATGAACCAGGCCCTTACTCACTCATACCCTGCTCCCTATGTTAGGCCACATTCGGTTGCTAGATAAGAGCATTGACAGGGTCAGGAACAACTCAGCCTAATCCCACAGATCTCAGTTTAGTCCCTCAGCTCCACACTGCATTCTGAGTTGTGTTGACTCTGACTAACCTCTTGCTTCCTACAAATTAACTTTCTGCACTGCCCTTTAGAAGCAACTTGGGGGAAGGGGGAGAATAGAGAAGTATTGAACTCATCCGCATTATCACATGTGGCAACGTTTCATGTGAATTAGGTGGGTTGTCTATGGGATCATGCCATGCAGGGCAGCTGCTCCCCCACTCATCTTCATCATGCCCCTTTCGCCATGCATATCTGCTAATGCTTACAGCAGATGTGGTAGAAATGCTGACTGTTATGGTCATAGGCTAACCCCACCTGGAGCACCCTCCAGCAGCAGGCTACAGCACAATTTGTGTGGCTGCCTCAGTTTCCCCTTGGCATTCACCTGTGTAAATGAATGCTGCCTCTCTCTGCAGCACATTCAAAACTTTCTATTATAAATGGTCACAGATCACAGATCACTCCCAGTAAAACAAGGTTATAATGCAGCAGCTCTTCAATCCCACTCAGAGGTCACAGTTCCAGGGCCCCGCTCTCCAAGCCTCCTACCCGAGAGTTCCAAGACCCACTGCTCTCCCACAGCTCCCCAGTCAGTTCTCCTGCAAGAGGGCTCCCAGCAAAGCTTCACTCTGCCCAGACCTTCTCACCTGTGAGTCCTACCATTGCTGAAGGGAACCTCCCTCCAGAGCGAACCTTTGCTTCTAGGCCCTGTCTTACACTGACCATGCTGGTTCTTCCCCTTTGTCCTAGGGCCGGGTCACTGCACCAGCCTTCCTGCAACTTGGCACTGCTCCTCAGCGCTAACCCATCCTTCAACAGTTTCCTTAGAACTCGTCACCAGCAGCTCACAGTTACTGCTCTCCTGGTTTCCTGCAGCTCTTTCCTTCAGGCAACTCTCTGCTGCTCTTTCTGTCTCTCCTTTGTTCCTAGGCAGCTCCCACCCATTCCCCCCTGACTCTTTCAGTCTGCTCTCTAGGACCCAGGTGCCCTTTTTAAAGCCTAACTGTGGGTCAGCTGAGCAGTCACAGATGTACTGGACTCTTCCCTCTTAAAGGGCCAGTGTCACCCTGTGACAGCTGCATACTAGCAGGGAACAGTACTGCATAGCTACCCCTCACCTCTCTGCCGCCACCCTGGACTCATTTACAAGTCATTCACTCATGGCTGCATTTTCATAAGTGAACCCTGATTTGAGGTGCCGAATCCAAAAAGGGAGTCACCCAAAAATTAGTGCTGTCTTTTGGAAATGTCACCCTTCACCTCTGTGTCTCAGTTTCCCTACCTATAAAATAAGGAGAATATTTAACAAGTTTTGTCATCTTTGGTTGGCAAGGATTTGCACATGCTGTCTTTGTGCCATGCAGCTGAGGGTGGTGTACAGGCATAGACATATCTATTGCAACTGTTGTATCAGAAACTTTTTAAAAAGCACATGTCCATCTATAGAGAGAGTTTTTAAGCTTGTAGGATGCCTTCTTTCAACATTAAAAAGTAAACACATTTTTGAAAATCTTGTGAGTGCTTTATTGATTTCCATAGCTAGGAAACAGCTGTAACAGCTAGACTCATTGATTCAGACACAGAGGCAAAATGAGGACCTATACATGGGTGGATTTTAGATGGCAGGCCACAACTTTTATTAAATTTAAACACAGAGGAAGGATGCTACTCGTCCATGACCCATACTCTCCCATATGAGGCATTTAAGTGGTTCCACTTCGGGGGCTACAAGCTTATTACCATATAAGACAAAGCACATCCTTCCCCACAGGGTGGCGATCCCAGGGTACCATGGGCCCTTTCCAGCTGATATAATGAGCAGGGGGAGAGGCGTGGCTGCAGTCCTGACCTGAGCTGCATCATCTCAAGACCTGGTGACCCCGTCAGCCTCCACATGTGGCCCTCAGCCTTTCCCCCCCTTCCCCGCTCAAGTAGGGAGGGGAGAGGGTGACAGCATGGTATCCCTCGCTAAGCAGGTTCCTGCTCCATTAGCTGTCAGAACCCTAATGTTGGGGTACAACTCCCACAGGGGCAGAAACTCCACCCCTGTGAATAGGGGCCCTGGAATCCTTACCAATCCTCCTTTGCATCCTGACTGCTATTACTGCTGGAATGGAGTCAAAAGAAGCTCTACCTGGCCCTGCTCCAGATTAAATCCTGGTGCTGGGGGGATGCAGGCCAATCAGCACTTTTCCCCTCTGACTGGCCAATGTGTGACACAGACTCCCAGGTAGGGGCCCTCATCCCATGTCTCCCCACCTTGCTGCTGGGGTCATCCCCCCTCAGTTGATCCCATCAAGTTCCCCCACCAGTTGGGGTGGGTGGGTGGTATGTCTTCTCTCTTTGTTGTTTTTAAAAATCTTGTGCACACTTTTACACCAATGATTTTAATTTGGCATATAAGGCTGAAGGAATTCAGAGTTCTGAATTTTCATTTTAAATACATATTATATTTTCTTATTTATATTCATTTTTGTGCCTGAAAAAAGAATTATAAGCAGTTCAGAAAAAAAAAGCATCTGACTTTCACATTAACTCCTAAAAATATGATTTGGAGAGACTTGTTTAACACTGTGAGGAAGCTGAACATATTTTAGAAAATTCAGCCTGAAGTCAAGTACAAGAACAATGGAGCCAAAAAAAGAGCACAGTACCAGTGAATGAGTAGCAATTTCCCAACCACCCACATAAAGCAGCGATTTTACAAACACCTACACACAGACTTAACTTTAAGCATTCAACCGTGCTACTCACATGCTTAAAATTAAGCAGTTGTGTAGGTATTAGTTGGATTGAGGTTGAAGAGATTTAATCCTGCTTTGTGTATAATACCCACTGCTAATGTCATACTACATTGATATGAAATGTACAAATTCTGTCAAGCTGATCTCATTTGCACCACTAATTCTAGAGTGTACATTTCAATGAAATTCAACAGGATAACTCCGCTTAAACTCATCTCTGTAATATGGCATTTAAACAATTGACATACAGAATGATCCATTTCTTAATGCTAAATAAATGTCTGCAAAACTACTTTAAAAGAAATCATACATTTGCAGGGGCAGCTCTAGGGATTTTGCTGCCCCAAGCACGGCAGGCAGGCTGCCTCCGGTGGTTTGCCTGCGGAGGGTCCGCTGATCCCACGGCTTCGGCGGACCTCCCGCAGGCGCGGGACCAGCGGACCCTCCGTGCTGGGGCCTGGAGCAGCCTCTGTGCATTTGGATCTATTTAACCATTTAGTTAATGTTCACATGTGTATATAGATTCATATGCTGAAATAAACATATTCCATGCTTTTGTATGAACTGGAGGAGTTCTTCCATTCTAGTCCTGTGCCTCATTGTTATGCGCTGTTCAACAGTTGCCAAGTATTACTTCAAAGGTGGATGCATTTCAGCAGTTGGTAAAGTTTCTTCTATGTACTGGGCCAAAGCCTGCAAAGTGACTCATAGGGTCACTAACAAAGGCCCTGATCCTGCAACCAGTTCTGTAGAGAATGAATATCGGGCTCTGCTGAAATCACTGCGGGGGGTGTGTGCCACTTTCATGGATCTGATTGTAGAATCAAGGGCTGTAGTTTGTAAATTTTTAGGATCATTTGAGATGGAAGCTGCTCCCTAAATGTAAAATTATCATCATTATTTCAATGTGCAATCACTGAAATAAAGAGCAGCATTTATATCACTATGAAGAACTGAACCACATAGACAGGTGCACATATATTTGCATGTATCAGGAGCACCGTGCTTTGGCATATTGTTACAGATTTAGTGAAAAGTCACGAACTGGGAATTCACAGCATGAAGTTTTCAAACACTTATTACTTCATTATTTCTAAAGCAAATGTAAAAACACTTCTGTCTCTGTGTAAACAGAGTCCATGACAAGTTTTAAAAATAAGATACTTTTGCATTATCCATATGCAAAGAAAACATCTCAAAAATGTCTTAACGTATGAAAATCACCCTTCTCCCCACAGCTGACTATTCCCAAAAGAGAGCTGTGTACTTTCACCATACTTCCAGGGAATATTTCACATTTGGACTGAGACCAAGCATGAGAATTTTCAGCCTGGGAGTTGTGACAATATGCCTTCTCCTCAACAATAAAAAAGGGAAATCTGAGGGGAACCATAACAGGTACTTAACAGCTGAAAGAGGCAGCAAATATCAGCCAGTAGCGAAATGGCTACTTTAGAGCTCTACCGCTGCCTGTTTCTAGCAAATTGAAAGGCTGTCCCCAGATAGCCATGCCAGAGAAACTGTTCCTGTAGAAAAATAACCCTAGACAAGGGACAGACCCGTAAATCATCAAGGAAGAGGAATCTGGGGCATGGAGCTGTTTACTCCTATACTGAAGGGTTATATTGCCCGACTATTACAAACACCTAAAAACATTTTTTTTCTCAGCCATGATTACAACCCAACCCCCAATGCTGGCTTTACAAGTTGCAGCATTTTGTAATGATAAATAGCTTCCCAATAGGGGTGCTATAGTATGATTATGTACATTAACTTTGAAAACTCTACTTTTAGGAAGTGCTTGATGAGAAAGGACAGAATATATGGAAGCAGCAAAGAATCCTGTGGCACCTTATAGACTAACAGACGTTTTGCAGCATGAGCTTTCGTGGGTGAATACCCACTTCTTCGGATGCAAGATGTCTTGCATCTGAAGAAGTGGGTATTCACCCACGAAAGCTCATGCTGCAAAACGTCTGTTAGTCTATAAGGTGCCACAGGATTCTTTGCTGCTTCTACAGAACCAGACTAACACGGCTACCCCTCTGATACTTGACAGAATATATGGAGAAAGGAATAAAATCTGAACGTTATACCGTCTTGGCGCTCTCTCTTTTGACTTGCACACAGAACATGGTGGCAGTTTTTGATGTGAACTCACTTCTGAGAACATTCCAAAAAAGAAAAGGAAAGAGTAAACAATAATGGTGACATCCCAATTCCTGTTCCTGAGTAGATGAACATGTAAGAGGGGTATGTATATCAACTGGACATACTATAGATCACAGTAGAAAATCTAAATAATCGCAATGGGACTGGATATAAAAGGAAAACCAAAGAAAAGCCTCCACAATATTAGCAGTAATGAGCAAAGGTTGCCAAAACACAACAGCACACAACAGGGATATACTTAGATTGTGAGCACTTGGGGCACCATCTTTTTGGTGTGTGCTCATATGGCACCTAGCACAGTGCAGCCCCGGGTCCATAACGAGGGCTTCTAGGGGCTACCAGAATTCAACTAAGTCAGCAGAAGACTTCAAAGACCCATGTAAAATTCCAGAAGCTTTCCAAAAGCATTTCCAAGCATCTTTTCAACAAGTATAATCAAATAAATTTGTTAGTCTCTAAGATGCCACAAGTACTCCTGTTCTTTTTGCAGATACAGACTAACACAGCTGCTACTCTGAAAAGTATAATCAAGAATCTGGAAAAACAACAGATCACTATTTTGACAAACTATGTAAAATGGCTGACTTGTATGCTTAGCAAGTCTTAAAAGATGAACCAATTCACGGCAGATTTGTAATAGAGAAGAAAGATACAGGATCTTGAATGAGAATGTTCAGAGAGCCCACACTCACTATACCAAGGCTACAGACATGTGCAAAGGTAGTAGACAGGCTCACATCCAAATACAGAATATGAGTGGAACAAAGATAATTCATCAAGTAAGAGAGAAAGCATGACAATACAAAGAAAGACGCACCAAAATTAATGCAAAAACAAATGCATCCGTACAAAGCAGAAGAGACAAAATGAAAATGAACACCTGTGGAAACTGTGCGGGAAAATGGGATAAAGGAAAATGTCCTACATATGGAGTCATGTGCAATAACTGTAGCAAGAGAAATTATGGCAAAGTTGGAATGCAAGGGAAAAAAAGCAACAAAGAGTCCTGTTACACTTTATAGATTAACAAATGTATTGGAGCATAAGCTTTCAGGGTGAATACCCACTTCGTCAGATGCAAAAATGAATAGTTTGTAAAGCTCAGACTAACTCTACCATGTGTACAAATTAGCAGCACACATACAAACAGGAAATTAAGTGCCAAATAGACAGAGGGGTATCGGTGAATATGCAAGATTTTGAAGGCTTCCTCGACTTATGCAAAAGGAGAGATATTTCAAAAAAGTAAACCAAATTAAAATAATGCTACTAGGACAAGCCAAATTACAAGCAGACTACCAAGGAAAACCACACAACCTGAAATCTCAGGCAGTACAGACAACAGAGAAGCCATTGCTTTTGACTAAATCATGTCAATGCTTGAACTTAGTGACACTAAACCTGGGACAAATGATTCATACAATGGACACACAAGCAAAACAAAAATTATATCTAGCCCACACAATGCATTATGACATCTGTCACAGGGAACTGGTCCCTGTGAGTAGAACTGGGCCCAGCTCCCCTGTGTCAGAGCAAATGAGCGTAATCCTGTCGATTATAGGGGAATGGGCTATTCCTGGGCATATAAAGGGCTGCCAGGACAGGAAATGAGAAGACTAAATGAGGAATGCCAAATAGCAATTAAAGAAAGGAACAAAGCCTATAAAAAAGAAAAAGATACAATGAATAGTAAAGATCTAATGAAATATAAAAATAAGGCAATAGCATGAAGAATTATAAAAGAAATTAAAGAAACAAAGTTGGAAGAAGTACTGCAGGTGGATAAACAAAGATACTCAGACATCAGAGATATACAGGCAAATTAGAAGTATTAATGGGATTCAGACTAAGAGTGATCACATCCCAGGTCTTAGTGGGATTGACAAAATGGATAGAAGTTCTGACAACTAGAAAGCAGAAGTTTTAGCAGAAGCTTTGTAGGGGGTGAGTGATGATGAAAATCAAAGTGAATTTTTAAGACAGATTAAAAGACAATTCAATGCAGGGAATCATGAACTATTATAGAGGTGGGGAAAACATGAAAATATTATGCTGGATGAATGGTTTAGTATGTGAAAACTTGAGAAAGCTATTGATATCAGCAGGAATACATCCCCAGGGAAAGACGACATATGTAACAATGTTTACATCTTTCTCAGAAAGCAGTTTAAGGTTTCTTTTGGAATTATATAACACTATATGGGGAAAAAGGAGTGATACTGGTGGGGTGGAAACATGCAGTAATAATTCCAATACTAAAACCAGGCAAATGAACCATACAAGTGGATGCTTATAGAACTATTGTGTTATGTCTTGTCTGTGTAAAATTATGGAGAGAATGACGAATGAAAGACTGGTTGCCTTTTTGGAAAAGAATGGCATTATAAAAATATGAGAGTGGTTTTAGGAAAGGAAGATGCACCATTGATCACATTGTTAAATTAGAAACTGAAATACAAGAGTATGAGGCAAAAGGGTTTCACGATAGCAGTCTTTCTAGATATTGAAAAGACATATTACATGCTATGGAGGGAAAGCTTGTGGTACAAAGTGATAAGGGGGAGAATTTATGGGTGAGTTAGAGAATTTTTGAGTAAAAAGACCATGCAGATCAGAGTTGGGAAACTTAGGTTGACGAGATATTAAAATAGCTACACCGGCCCTCTCTGTGCCATATGTTAGAACAGAGGTACAGGGCAGAAGGAGTCACTCGCTCATCATGTTTCAGTCTGTACAGATGGCTCAGAGGCTGTTTATAATTGTGGAGTACAGGGGAGGACTGAGGTTTATTACAAAGAAGGACTTGTAAACAGGAAGAGCATGTGGCCCTCGGGGCAGGTTTAATAGCGATGCCTGGTGCACTCGGGAAGCAGATATAGCTGGTTAATGAGGGGTCCCTGCTCCCGGCGCCCCTGTCTGTGGCTGGAATCTCAGCTGGTACATACCTAGAGCTGGGTCACAGGGAGCACACATCCAGCACTTTCTGACTCTAGAGAGGATGTGTGGCTTGTCGGGTCACTGCTGAGCTCCATGGGTTGCAGTAGTTCTGGGTGCTGGATGTGACCCTGGATGCTAAATAGCCTTCCCACCCATGCCCTTGTCCCACCTTCCTGTCTTGCTATACACCAGAGCCAGTGGCTGGGATTCGTTATCTAACATCCTGTAAGGCCCCATAAGGAATCAGGGGGAAGGAGCACAAACAGATGAATGACACTTCCTGGCACAAGCTGCTCTCTTTCTCCTAGGGTACGTCTATACTTTCCGTCCGGGTCGGCGGCTAGCGTTCAACTTCTCGGAGTTCGATATATCGCGTCTAATCTAGACGCGATATATCGAACTCCGAACGTGCTCCCGTCGACTCCGGAACTCCACCACCGCGAACGGCGGTGGTGGAGTCAACGGGGGAGCCGCGGACTTCAATCCCGTGGCGTCTGGACGGGTGAATACTTCGAACTAAGGTAGTTCGAGTTCAGCTACGCTATTCGCATAGCTGAACTTGCCTACCTAAGTTCGACCCCCACCCCCCCTTAGTGTAGACCAGGCCCTAGAGTGGAATCTGATTCTGGACTGACCCTGTGACACTCCCCCAATCACAAAGGAGAAGGAAAGACGCATGCTACACATAGCTTCTAGTGAAATGACAGTTACACTATGACTAAAACTACCGGACCTAACTTTCTGGGCCAAAGTTAATGGGAATTTTAATAATGAAAGTACCAAACAAATATATGAGGATTGTTGGGCATTCAATAGGTGAACTATAACACACAGTTAGAACTCCACATGCCATTGAAGTTAGTATGGATGCAGAAGTTAAAAGAAAAGGAAAAGCCAAATGAAGTCAAAACTTTTAGACATGGAAAAACTAGTTATGGTTGGCAAGTCACATGTCCAAACATAGATTTAGATTTATGTTATAAACTTATGGGTAAAAAAAAGACAGTAGGTCAGTGATGGGCAACCTGTGGCCTGTAGGCCTGTAGGCCACACGTTGCCCACCACTGCAGTAAGCATTAAAAATGAAGTGTATTTGTATATAGATGAAAGATGGAGTCAGTTTTGTCAAATATATACAGATGGGTCCAAAGAAGACAAAACAGGAAGGGCAGGGACACAGCATATTGTAAATCAAAATTTGGAATTAGTACATCTAAAAGAATATTCGATTCTGTAGCTGTCATGATAGCCAAACAAGTAGCAATTACGCTAGCACTAAATTGGATCTGGGATGTATGCCCAGCAGCCGCGGTCATTTTTTTTAATTCACTCTCAGGCCTTATGATGATAAAAAAGCATGTCTCAATATGCAGAAGTGATTTAATCAAATAAATTATATTTCTATTAACAGAATTAGTACAGATGGGGATACATGTAGCATTAGCTTGGATCCCAGTGCATACTGGGATAACAGAGAATGACATGGTGGACAAAGCAGCTAAAAATGCCATATGAAATGGAAGGATTGACATAGAAATACCCTTCAGTAAATAGGTATTCAAAATCCTAGTACAGAAAAACATTAAAAGAGGAATGGCAAAAAAAATTGTTTTACTGAAAAAAGGCAATTTTTTTTAATTGTGCCCTAGAGTTGAGGCTGAGTATATACTTCTGGGCCTGGATAGGAAAAAAAATAAGTGAATTTGTTCAGGGTACTAATTGGCCATTGTGGCTTAAACAAAAATCTTTTTTTTGACTAAAATAGACACCAAGAAGGACTGAGTGCATTCTGGCAGGTGGAAGAAACAGTTGATCACCTTTTATTGGTATGTAAGAGCTTTGAGAAATAAAGGGAAAAGCTTTCAGAGGAATTCAAACATCTTCAAACATCATAAGGTAACAAAAGTTACAGCATGTTATTTAGTACAAATACTGGGGAAATGTGGTAGTATTAGAAAGGTGTTGTTACATTACCTGATGGACACAGGGTAGAGTGCAAGAATATGATTCACTAAATATAGGAATTATAGTTGGTAGCTATTATAGACTATTCAATTAAGTTTGCTTTGCCATTAAAATAAATGATAGGTCAAAGGGAGTGATTGGGACGGGCTGTGCCTGGGAAAGGGAATTCACAGTGGAGTGGAACTAATTTCTATGGTGTGTCCCTGGAGCAAGGGGACAGTTTGGGTTGCCAATTTTGGTTGGACCTATTCCTGGAGGTCTCCTCACACAACATAATCTTTAATTAAAGATTTCATTCCTGGAGACTCCAGGCCAATCCTGGAGGGTTGGTAACCCTATGCCAGGTACTCAAGCTCCAGGAAGGGAACAGAGCTGACCAGAACTAGGGAGCTGCCAGGAGCGGGAGCATCAGAGACCTCTGGGAGTGCTGGCCCTGAAGCCTGAAAGAAGGGAATGAGATAAAAGACTGTTTTCTCTTGCATTGCTTGCCTTTTTTAAATGAATATACCTTCTCAAAAGAAGATGGGCACAGTAGCGAGTGTTAGGAAGCTGGGGAGAAGCCCCACCCTGTGACAACATCGCTGCTAAAAGATCACCAAGTCATTTTTGAAGAACTGGGATGTCTTCCAGAAATCCTTATGAGAGGAGACTCAAAGAGCTTGGCTTTTTTAGCCTAACCAAAAGAAGGCTGAGGGGAGAAATGATTGGACGTACGAACAAATAGATATAAACTAGCCAACAACAAGTTTAGGCTCAAAATTAGGTGAAGGTTTCTAACCATTAGAGAAGTGAAGTTCTGGAAGAGCCTTCCAAGGGGAGCAGTGGGGGGAAAAAGTCTAACTGGCTTCAAGACTGAGCTTGATAAGTTTATGGAGGGGTGATACGATGAGACTGCTTACAATGGCATGTGTCCCATCAGCAACTGCCAGTAGCAAATATCACCAACAGTTGGAGACTGGACACTAGATGGGGAGGGCTCTGAGTTACTACAGAGATTTCTTTCCAATCTATCTGCCTGGTGGGTCTTGCGCACATGCTCAGGGTCTAACTGAATCCCATATTTGGGGTCGGGAAGGAATTTTATCCCGGGTCAGTTTGGCAGAGACCGTCAGGGTTTTTTGCCTTCCTCTGCAGGGTGGGGCATAAGTCACTTGCAGGTTTAAATTAGTGTAAATGGTGAATTCTCTGTAACTTGAAGTCTGTAAACCATGATTTGAGGACTTCAGTAACTCAGCCAGAGGTTAGGGATCTATTACAGAAGTGGGTGGGTGAAGTTCTGTGCCCTGCAACATGCAGGAGGTCGGACTAGATGATCACGATGGTCCCTTCTGACCTTAAAGTCTATGAGTCATGTTACACTTGGAAATTGATAGAATGATTCAGCCAGGAAAAGGCAGTGGTGTCATGCTTGGGCCTACTGGGATGTAGGTGATCCAGGCTCAATTCTACCCTCTCCCTGATGAGGAGAAAGGATTTGAATTTAAATCTCCCATGCTGCAAGTGAGAGACCAAAGCACTGGGCTATGCTGGTATGGGGCTTTTTCAATCTGTTCTCTTGAAGCTATTCCACTTTTTATAAATAGACACTGGAGCAGAGACTTGAATTTGGGTCTCCAACATCCTACATAAGTGCCCTACCAACCAGTCTGTATAGTCAGTCTTGATGTTTTCCTATCCACATGATTATCCATTGTCATCATGAATGATTATGACTAACAGTGATAGGGCCAAAAAGCTAGAGAGAATGATTCTAGACCCTTTTAGGGAGTGCACTAACCTGTTAAGGGTAAGACTCAGGTCCCTGTTCCAGAAACTATTTATTTATAATAAGTGGAACAACTTCAACATGAAAGACTGAAAATGATCCATACCAGTATATCCCATAGCCCAGTGGATAGGGTTTTCTCCTACAACACAGGAGACTCAAAATCAAATCCCTTCTTATGAGGCAGAGGGAAGAATGAACTAGAGTACTTGATGCATTGAATATCAATGTCAGCAGCAAGATGTAGCAACAGGAGTTGCAGGGATTATTGTCATAGAAGATAACATTCTAGTGTACGGCTGTAGTGACATGGTGGACGTTGTGGCAGATCACTACCACAACTTCACCTGTCTGCTAGAAAGACTCAGGGAAGTAAATCTAAAATTAAATAAAAACAATATTGAGTTGCTATTGACTGCAGCACCATACATGATATATTTGCCGACCTCCCAAGGGCTATGACTTCACCAGACAATACAGCAGATGCCCACACCTAAAGATATTAAATTGGTTCAGAAACCATTAGAAACAGTAAACTAGCCGACAACATTTCTTACAAGCCTCTCAGATGTATGTGAACCCCTGAGGCAACTGGTGGCAGTGATGTAATGTGGAAATGACTACCTCAGCATGATGCAGCCATCATACATATCAAGGAGCAGGTGACCAAATATCCCAGCCTGAAATATTACCTTCTGAAACAAGAAGCATCACAAACCATTTCAGTAGAAAGTGACTATAAACCACTGGGAAACATTTTTAAAAAGCCACTGCTAGTGTCCCCAAAACACCTTCAACTCATGCAACAAGAAAGGGACTGATATGTAAATAGCTGTCTTCTTATCTAGAGCAGAGCAGCCTTGCAGCTTGAAAATACATCAGCTTAAGAACAATATGAGATCCTCAACCTGATAGAAATACAGAAAACACAGAAATAACATAAAAAGCACCAAGCTAGCCACTTATATGCCAGCTTCAAGCAGGGTCTAAAAAGTATCAGAGACTAAATTATGTAAGACAAAGATCTACAAATGTTCATGTCTATCATTCTGTCAGGATGGCCAGGCACCAGGGGAGAAACTCCACCTGCCTCTCAGGAATACCAGAACTAAGGAGGCAAGCTAAGCATACCAGATGGTGTCATATATAAAGGCAATTGAATCATTATATTCAGATCACTGAGAACAGAACCTCTCAAGAATATATTGGAGCCATTTGGGATTAAAAGCATGTCTTTAGAAAACTACAGACACTTTATACTGGCCAAAAATGCCCAACTGGTGAGCAGTTGTGATACATGTGGGCAAACACCGGTGCAGCATCAAAGAGAGACCATGAAAATACACAGTATTCCTGTCATAAACAGATAGTTAAGAGTTAAAGTCTCTTTTACCTGTAAAGGGTTAACAAGCTCAGTAACCTGAGGAACACCTGACCAGAGGACCAATCAAGGGACAGGATAATTTCAAATCTCTGTGGAGGGAAGGCTTTGTCTGTGTTCCTTGTTTGCTCTGTGTGCTCTCTTTGGATCTAAGAGAGGCCAGACATCTTAATCAAGTCCTCCCAGGTTTCTGCAGTATTTTTCATCTATTCAGTCTAGTGAGTATTAGAAAGGTGAACTAGTATTACAAGTTTATTTCTACATTTGCAATTGTGTGTTTTGCTGAAGGAATCTCTTTATTTCTATTGCTGTTACTGATTATTCTGAGGAGGAGGGAGGGGGAAGTCTCTCTAGTTTTTATAAGTTAGACCCTGTATTTTTGCATCCTGGTAATACAGAGAGAGTGTACTTTTTTTTCTTTCTTTAATAAAATCTTTTCTTTTTAGAACTTGATTGATTTCTTCCCTTGTTTGGATTTTCAGGGGAAGGGGAGGGGGAAAAGTGAATCCCTCTTTGGGAGATTCAAGGAGTTGAATCAGGTATCTCTCCTAAGCACTAGGAGAGGGGAGGGGGAAATGGGTTGTTTCCCTTTGTGTTGAGATTCAGGTTTGAATCTGTGTTCCCCAGGGAAAGTTTTGGGGAACAGGGAGTGTGTCAGACACTTAAAACTTGACTGGTGGCAGTGAGAACCAGATCTAAACTAGAATTTTAGTTTAGAGGAGTCCATGCAGGTCCCCATCTTGTGAACGCTAAAGTTCAAAGTGGGGAATAAACCTATGACAATTCCTAACAGACCTTGTAGCAAAATAGGAATGGACTTTTCATCGCAAATCACGCACACAAGCTCAGTATTGTAAAGTACTCTTAAAACTTCTGGAACCAACATGAACAGACAGACATTACCACAGCACCCATCATAGACAAAATAATGGAGAATTTCAGAAGATATGGAATTCAAAAGCGTGAGGTTAGAGACAACATACCCTAGCTTGCTTGCAGTGAGTTTGTTCAATTTCCCTGGAAATGGGAGTTCATTACCATATCATAACCAGTCCAATGGCAAAGATGAATCATCCATTAAAATTGCTTAGACTCTACTAAAAAGGTTCCAAAAAGTTTTTGAATGGAGAAACATTCCCACAGAAGGTATTTATAGCAGCCTGCTTGAAGTCAACAAATACTTGTCCCTTGGTGCCTCTAGCCCCCATGTTACTACAACTGGCAGTAGTGGAAGGAGTAACAGATGAAAAGGAAGAGACACACGTGAAGGTCAAAGCCTACCAACCAGCTAAAGACCTACAAGAACTACAACTAGGAGACCCTGTCAGGATCAAATTATTTCCTAAGGACAAATCATGCACTTTGAAGTAAGCTACATGTGTGAAACAGACACATCCTCTTTAATGTAGAAGCTGATAGGCATATATATCTCCAAAACCACAAGTACATTTGACTGCTATGACCACAAGATACATACATGAAAAGGGAGGACAATGAAATATTTAGTCCCTCGAGACTTGATCAGCAGGACACGGAAGGAGTATAGGCTGATCAGACACCAATAGACTTGGAACAGCGTCTCAAAATATCATACCAACACAAGAACTAAGTGCAAGGTAGACTCCTTTTACCACAAGAAACACTCACACTTGTTCAACATCAAACTATGTCCAAGTACTCAAAGTTGGTTGTACAATACTAAGGCGTGAAAGATTAACACTTGAAATCCAGAGGAAAATACCTTAGTTACTAAGCAAGTTAAGAGTTACTTAACCAAAAAAATAGTTGGCATTAAGTTGCATATATGATGATTCATTGGCTTGGAAGGTATAATAAAACATGGAGTATGTAAACAGCTTATAGTATTGGTGTTTAATTTTGAAATCTCAAATAAATGTGACAACAGATGTTAAAATAAATAGTTTTCCAATTCTATAACAAGAATTACATCAAATCCATATACTATAGTTGATGAAATTCCTATATTATATTCTATGAAAAGATGTGTCCATTGTATGCTGTGGTATGTTGACTGAGGGATGAGTGGGGAAAGCTGTGAATAGCTGTTACAGCATGTGGCTTGTTCCCAGTGGCAACGGCAGATTCTTTATATCAAATCCAGTGTGCCTCTTGAGAAGACTGATTCTTGACTAGATTACACACTCAAGAGAATGACTCATAATTTATGCCAGCAATTTGTTTTTATCTCATATGTAGCTAAAAAAATAAAAACCACAGCTGCTTACTACATTCACAATAGGGGCCCTGAACCCAATCCCAGTGAAGTCAATTGCTGTCAATGGGAGCAGGATCAGACCTGAAAACAAGCAAAGAGTTGCATCCTAAAGAAGAAGAGCAAAGAATTATACAATCACATCAGAAACTAAAATATTTAAGATGCAAGCTCACTTCTCATGGACATCTAATCACTGGGGAAAAAAATCAGGTGTCCAAAAACAATTAGGAAAAAATAACAAGAACCATCCCACTTAGTATTTTTATTACTCTTCTGATTAGAATATATGTCTTAATAATCCTTTTTACACAATAAAATATTTCATTTTATTATATGTTATAAACACTCCATCGTAGATTAAAAATGATCGTAGCTATTAAGCCCTTTAAAAGGGCTATTATGCAAATAGTCTTTTAAGTATAATACTATTTCATACAATCAAGCGCATTGAAAGATGAGATTAGTTTAATTGTAAGGAAAGAATACAACTTTTTGTATACACCATAGACAGACAAGTACAGTGTACTTTCTATTCAGTGCAGAGACTTTTTTTTTAAATCAAGGCTGAGAGAGCTGTAGTAAACAAGCATTCTATCAAGCAATTCTCTTCCAGATAGAATGAGGAGGAAACTTGCATCTAAAGCATGACTGTTCCTAATTAATTATCTAAATAACAAATGCAGCATTATCCTGTAAGCCATACAAACAATTTTATTGTTCATCCTCAGTATTTGATTTTTAATGGAGTCATAATCCAAACACTTTCAGATTGTCCATCTGGAGCATATAAACAGTTATATAAAACTATTTACTGGTTTTTAAACTCTGGTAAATGCAATTTGCCTATTTTGCAATGCCATTATGTTGTTATCTGAACATTTAGCTCCAGCTTAATACCCATGTGTTGAAAGGGCCTGATTCTGAATAGCTTTGGGCAAGGTGCATGTGCTCAACCCTCACTGAATGCCAGTCAGCATCTCCTTGGATTCATTAAGCACCTGGCAAGATAGGGCTCTAAACTGGCTTTTGGAGACTGACGGAGAGAAAATGAACAACCATACTTATTACTTCTTCAGCCACTTTACACTGAAGATTTGCCCATGCTGTTGAAAGGTCTCAAAGGAGTTCATTAAAAACTCCATTACTGGACTACTATTTCTAGGGCTTGGCAAAAAAAAAAAGTGACCTTTTTGGTGAAAAATGTAGATCTGTGGCCTACAGATACATTTTGCAAATTCATGTTGATGTTACCAAACTGTTCAGATACAACTTTAAAACATTGAGATAAAAATGTTTTGTTTTGACATTTTGGTTCAAAATTATTTATTTTAAAAAAAAATTATTTAAAACTTTTCAAAAATTTTAAAATGCATTTTATTTCATTTTTTTTACTTTTTAATTCACCAAAAATGTATACAATGTTCATTTTGGTTTGACGCAAAATATTTTTCTTTTACTTTTCAAAATTGCCACTGAACTGAAAAAGCCAATATTCACTCAGCTCTAGTTATTTCTTTTGCAGCATTCAAAAAGACAATCAGCTTTAGGGCCTGATCCACAATCTCCTGAAGTAGATGGAAAGACTCCCATTGACTTCAGTAAGCTTTGAATCAGAACCTAGTTTGGTATACAAATTTTTGGAGTCTTACAAGTATAAGCATTTATCACTTACAAATTTTAAATCACAATTTTTGTTTTGAGGTTCATCTTATGTGAATCAACTACCGTAATAAAATGTATTGATTAGCAAACTTGTTTTAAAACTAAAGTAAGTGAGACAGTTCAATAAAACAATTTCATGCTGTGATAACACTGCACATAAGAAAATGAAGATCTAATTATGCATGTATCTGTGAGAGAAAGCGTTTTCACCACCACAAAGCACATGCATATACTTTACATCAAAACTACTTTTTTCCCCCTTTCACTCCTGGGGCCAAATTCAGACTTAAGGTGCAGAGTCCCATTAGTAACCACCTGAGCTGATCATCAGTACATATGAACAAACAAGGTACTTACAGCATAGATAGATGTAAACAAGGGAGGTTGCAGCTGCTGAAAATATGCATTTTGGACCCCCACAGTTTCTAGGGGACAATCCTAACACAGGCAGAGCTCCATCTCGCAATCCAGAACTTCTGGTTCTGATTGACCTCAATGAATTGCTGCACAGAAATATCAGTAAAATTTGCCTTGGGGTGAGGGGGAGCGACATGAAATCAAGGACTAGGGAAGCCATTTTGAAAATGGAGGAAGTAGCAAATGCTCTTGCCAAATCACAAGAGAAGGACCTAGCAGTGTGGAGAGACTCTCAGAAATACCACTTGCTTCTAGGAAAAACCTGTGATACTGGACCGCCTTCTAGTAATCTAGCATTCCCTTCTAGGTAGACTGAATCAAGTGGATTCATTTACTACTCCCCCCACACCCGACCCCCCAAAAATTACATTTTCTCCTGACTCCATGTAATAAAGGTGAGACACACAGGAGCTCACAAGAGATTAGCACAAGTCTCCTTATTTCCTAGCATAAGTAACCTAACACACACACACACACACTTCCCAGGTGTTCAGTAAGTGCACCTGGCTTCATTCAATGTGTCTATTTATCTATCTATGTAGGTACTTACTTGGCTCTAAAGAGGATAGACCTCAGTATGGATGCAAAAATGGGTATTAACAAAATAATAATAGTTTACTCTGATGGTAGGTCATTACAAATTTGGCTGCCCATCTACTCAGTTTTAAGAGACCTCTAAAATTACTTTTATACCCACAATGCTTGAAGACTATATCACATGCTTATGTTTTTGGATGCTTATTTTATTAAATGAAATATTCAGGCTTATTAAAGAAATCCCAAGAGGCCACTGGTGCTGAAACAATTTTTATATGTGCTGTAAGTAGAAACCATGTATTTGGGTTGTTATTACTACTTCAAACCAGGGGGCACAGCAGCACCCCTAGTTCCTTGCACTTATGCACGAGGCCTCTCCTTGTCACCAAAGGCAAGCCTCAAGTGTCAAAGCAGATAATACCCAAGTGTGTTTATACAGACTCTAAAAAGCAACTTTTATGACTTCTATCTTGCTTTTATTTTCTATAATATTGTCTTTTGTGCTATATTTTAGCAAATGCATTAAAACATTGGTTATTGTGATTTAGGCATATAAAACATTGGTTATTGTGATTTATAATATTTAATAGAAGTTTTAACTGCAAATTGTGAATGTTATAAATGGCAGATCATAGCCAACCGATTGTTTTCTCAAAAAGCATGACACAGCAGTCTTGTGTTCAGATTATAAAATGTTATCTCAAAGAACAGACTTTATAAAATATTTATCGTTTAGGAGAAGTCCTGCTTTTAAAAGAACACAAGGATGCAAAAAGGAGTGATGCATATAAGATATTACCAGAGTCATAAAACTAAGGTATAAAAATTGGCTTTTCTTTACCCTCCTTTGAAAGAAGAAAGCTTCAGTTTTAAACCACCCATAAATTATAGAAATATTGAAAATAATATCTCTTAGAACCTCTCTGAAGACTTACAGTTTGGGAATATTCTGTAGAAGATCACTGTAACTTCTGAATTCATATTCCTGCTTAAAGGTGAATACTTTGTAATTCTATAAATGCTTAAAATAGCATGAGCCTCTTGAGATGTATATTTGCAAATGTTTTGCATTTAATGCAAACATCTAATGTAATACCTTCCTAACATCATTGCTGTATAAGTGGTATGTTGTTTTGTGTATTACTTGCTATAAATGGTTGCTATTGTAAGATCTGAGTGTAGAGTCTTTATATTAATTGGGGAAATAGTAGATGTTGGGCAATATTTAAGCATCTCCATAAACAAACTCAAGCACTACCTCTCTAACAATGGCTATTTTAAATGTAAAGCCCCTCTTTAAGAATTAAGATAAAAAAAGAATATTTTGAGAACTGGAAAACTTTTATAACATAAGGATTTTCGACTTATTTGAAGGAAAATTGCAACTCCTCCTAAATGCTAGAAAAACTCAAAATATGTCTCAAATAATGGATTGAATAGAGGGAAAAAAGTTAAAACTCTAACTTTAAAGATGCTTTGAGAATTTCCTGCCACAAGAACAAAGGCAATTAGAAGTATGCTGTATGTGTATTAACACATTAATGAGCTTGAAAATATTACTCTAGACAAACCCACAAAGTCACTGAGCCAATGAAAGGAAGACAGCAGCTATATTTTCTATCCAACCAAAACTTGAAGGTGTGTTGTCCTTCTTCTGTGAAATTAGAGGAAAGAGATGGGTATAATGCCTCTCTCTGAATTGAGAAAACAATTTAGCAGCACTCTCTGCTCAGAACTCCAGGCAACAGTCTCATCGCTACCTCTCATCTCTGCTCATCCTGTCTCTCTAAGCAAGATGGCTACGAAGAAAACTGCCACAGAGCAACATCAAGAAGCAGCATTCCAATTAAACACTGTTTCTTCAGCATCAGGTGTGAGATGAAACTTGTCAAAGCACTGGCAAGGAGTTTGTTTTAATTTTTTCTTGCAAAGATTTTAATGGGATATTGAAATGCTATTGTAATTTAAGACATTGACAGCTTCTCCTGTTAAACCCTGACTGTTAGATGGTGTATTCCTGAAAAAGAGGCATAAGCCAACATTGGTAAACAGAGAGAAATAGTGGCATTTCATTTGGATTTATGATTCTTAATACTCATTGCTTTGCCTGTCTGAAGACAACTCCTTTAATGGCTCCTTTTATAGAACTGATCTGAATACTTTATTTGGTTTCATGGGACTTAGTTCAGACTACTCATCATTGCCCTTTACTAAAATGTTTAGTTTATCCATAACAAACCAAACAGGATTCATTAATCCCTCGGAGGAAGTTCTTTTACTCATTTATAATTTTTTTCAGTGTTTCACAGATAACTAAAACAGGTCTCACCACTAATTTGGGAGTCTAGTGTAACTTGGTATTAATTTACTTCTAGAAGTGTGCCAGCAATAGAGTCAGGCCCACTCTCAAAGGTGTAATGTCCTTCAAAAGCACTCCTCAGAAAGACATCCAGAGGAGATTGTAACTGAAGTAACCACTGTTTATTGTCTGTGTTCTGTTTTAATTAATTAATTTAATAATAAAATAGTCATAATTGATGTGTGATTATTTTGCTGTTCTTCAATCATAATGTCCTTTAATGATTGGCCAAAAAAACTCATGTGATTCAAATAGTGGGAGTTACATCCTTGAATTGTCATTAAAACAGACAATTATTAAGATCTGGCCTGCCATTTCTTGTTTCTTTAGACTGTAAGTTCTAGTAATTTGGGGGATAAAATTACTTGGTGTTCAACTTCAAGTACCACTTTCTGCCCCATAGCTCCCATCACCCATAGTATCTGAGCACTGTAATATCTGGGTAGTTGAATAGTGAAATCTGGGCCCCACTGAAGTCAATGGGAGCGTTCCCATTGACTTCAATGGGGTCAGGATTTCACCTTAAGCGAAGTAAAGCCCAAGTAATAGCACTATATGCTGGTACATAAGAATGGCCCTACTGGGTTACACCAAAGGTCCATCTAGCTCAGTATCCTGTCTTCAGACAGTGTCCAGTGCCAGGTGCCCCAGAGGGAATGAACAGAACAGGTAATCATCAAGTGATCCCCTATTGCTCATTCTCAGTTTCTGGCAAACAGAGGCTAGGGACACCATTCCTGCCCATCCTGGCTAATAGCCATTGGTGGATCTATCCTCCATGAATTTATCTAGTTCTTTTTTGAACCCTGTTATGGTCTTGGCCTTCACAACATCCTCTCGCAAGGAGTTCCACAGGTTGACTATGTGTTGTGTGAAGAAATACTTCCTTTTATTTGTTTTAAGCCTAGTGCCTGTTAACTTCATTTGGTGATCCCTAGTTCTTGTGTTATGAAAAGTAGTAAACAATACTTCATTATCTACTTTCTCTACACCAGTCATGATTTTATAGACCTCCATCATATCTCCCCTTAGCCTTCTCTTTCCCAAGCATCATCTCATCCATGCATTGAGACTCTGCAGTTCTGCCTGTCTAACTGGCCCAGCGTGTGGAACTGGGAGCATCTCAGAGAATGCTACCATGGAGGTCCTGGACTTCAATTTCTTGCCTAGCAGCCTAAATTTGGCCTCCAGGACCTATCTCCTATCCTTCTCTATGTCATTGGTACCTACATGTACCACAACCACCGTGTCCTCCCCAGCACTAAACATAAGTCTATCTAGATGTCTCAAGAGATCCGCAACCTTTGCACCAGGCAGGCAAGTCACCATGCAGTTCTCCTGGTCATCGCAAACGCAGCTATATGTGTTTCTAATGATCAAATCATGCATTAACTAATACCTGTTTCTTTCTAATAGCTGGAATTCCTTCCCCCAGAGAGGTATCCTCAGTGCGAGAGGATACCACAAGATCATCTGGAAGGAGGGTCCCAACTATGGGATTGTTTCCCTCTGCTCCATTTAGTTGCTCTCTTTCCTGGGACTTTCATCCTCCTCAACAGCACGAGGCTGTCAGACTGGGGGTGGGACCGTTCTACTGTGTCCTGGAAAGTCTCATCTCTCTGTCTCTCTGTCTCCGTCAGCTCCTCCAGCTCAGCCACCCTGGTCTCCAAAGCCTGTACGCAGTCTCTGAGGGCCAGGAGCTCCTTGCACTGAATGCACACATACGCCACCTGCCCATAGGGAAGGTAATCATACATGCTGCATTGGTTGCAATAAACTGTGTAGCCCCCACTCTGTTGCTGGACTTCTGCCTGCATTCTCAAGGGGGTGTTCTGAGCTTTTAAATTTAAAGAATGTTGAGTTTTAGCCCCTGCTCACACTCTCCCTGAAGAACTCCCTCGCAAAACTCATGTTAGCTGCTCCTGTTCGCTAGCTCCTCTGGTTGCTTAGGAGCGGGCTTTTTAAAGCCCTAGTCTCCCTGAGTAGCTCTGAGTACAGTTCAAAGGGCATGAAAAGGTAAAAATCTACTCTACAGATCTGGCCAGAACAGGTAGATGCTGAATGCACTCTCAGAACCACTGACATTATGGGAACTGATTGTGATGTTTGTAGCTGCACTAGGACTCAATCTTCCTTTCAGGTTTTGCCCAGGGGGTGGGAGGCAGTTATTATATTTTCTAGATGCACATTACAAAAATAAACATAATTACAGTTTGATAATAAGATACATATTTTAAAGAAGAAATGGACTAGATTAGGTGAGCTCTATTTTAAGGGTAAGATTTTGTGGCTTTACAAGACAGAAACATTTACAGAGCAGCACAAATGTGGTCAGGGCCAGTAAACTTTTCTAACCATTGGTCCTGGATCAATGATCAGAAAAGAAAAAGTCTTCCCTTGAGACTTAGCAACATCTCCCAACAGAAGTCATCCAACAGCACTATCTGTCGTCTTCATCCAGTAGTCACAAGTCTCAGCACAACCCAACAGAATTCAGGAACTGTTCTAAGGGTGAGTTTCTGCCTATTCTGGCAGGGAAGAGTATACAAAAAGTAGGAGGGTAGTTGTATTCTTCCATAGAAGTGTTGGAAGGAGAAGGTTTGGTGTATGTGCATTCCAGGGAGAAGTACCTAAAGGTAAATGTGAGGGGACTGCTTGCATTATAGCATCCTGTGTTGCAGCAAAATCGCTGTATATATATTTAAATACACACACACACACACACACACACACACACACACACAAATAGACACACTAAGTCAGACCAATTTTCTATCTAGCCCAGTATCCTATCTTCCGACAGGGGCCAATGCTAGGTGCTTCACAGGGAATAAACAGAACAGGGCAATTATCATGCAATTCATCCCTGGTCATCCACTGCAAGCAGGTACTAGGGATTACCAGAGCATGGGGTTGCATCCCTGACCATCTTGGCTAGTAGCCATTGATGGACCTATCCTCCATGACCTTATCCGTGAACCCCAATATAGTTTTTGGCCTTCACAACATCCCCTGGCAATGAGTTCCACAGGTTGACTGTGTTGTGTCAAGAAGTACTTCCTCATGTTTGTTTTAAACTTGCTACCTGATTCACTTTCTCCACACCATTCATGATTTTATAGACATCTATTATATCCCCCTTAGGCATTTCTTTTCCAAACTAAAAAGTCTCAGTCTTTTTAATCACTCCTCATACAGACACTGTTCCATACTCTTAATCATTTTTGTTGCCCTTCCCTGTATCTTTTCCAATTCTAATATATCTTTTTTCGAGATGGGGTGACCAGAACTGCACACAGTATTCAATGTTTTGGCATACCAGGGATTTCTATAGTAGCATTGTGATATTTTCTCTCTTATTATCTATCCTTTTCCTAATGATTCCTAACATTAACTTTTTTGACTGCAGCTGCACATTGAGAGGATGTTTTTAGAGAACTATCCACAATGACTCCAAGATCTCTTTCTTGAGTGGTAATATCTAATTTAGACACCATCATTTTGCATGTATAGCTGGGGTCTGTCAACCAGTGGATCTCTTTGCCAGAGGATGTTGTGAAGGCCATGACTATAACAGGGTTCAAAAAAAGAACTAGATACATTCATGGAGAATAGGTCCATCAATGGCTATTAGCCAGCATGGGCAGGGATGGTGTCCCTAGCCTCTGACTGCCAGAAGCTGAGAATGGGATGGATCACTTGATTACCTGTTCTATTCACTCCCTCTGAAGCATCTGTCATTGGCCAATGTTGGAAGACAGGATACTGGGCTAGATGGACCTTTGGTCTTACCAAGTATGATCATTCTTATATTCTTATGGATTATGTTTTCCAATATGCATTTTTTGCATTTATCAACACTGAATTTCATTTGCCATTTTGATGCCCAGTCACCCAGTTTAGTGGCATCCCTTTGTAACTCTTCAAAAACTGCTTTGGAATTAACTATCTTGACTAATTTCATATCATCTGCAAATTTTGCCACCTTGCTTCTTTACCCCATATTCCAGATCATTTATATATGCTCATATAGAATGGGCACATTCTGTTCTCCTTCACACAAATGTAAATCTGACATAATTCCATTGTCCTCAAGAAAGTCACTGTAGATTTTCACAGAAATTTGCACCCTTGGATGTTTCACTTGAATATTACAATTTGCATTTGTGATGGGATATAAAGACCCTACAAGGGAATGGACACTAAAGGGTGTGATAAGGGAGCACTCACCTCCCCAGCTGCAACCTATGGGCAGACTAACAACAGTAGAGATATAAGGCTGAAGCCCAGCCAGACCAAGGTGGCTGCTGGAGAGACAGAGAGCCACAGCGAAGGGGGCTCCCACAGGGCCAGACCAGAGGAAGCTGCTCAGAGAAACCATTCTCTGCCAGACAGGCTCAGAGAAGTTTACCAGCCAGGAGGTACCTGCAAGGCCAAGACAGGAAGCAGCCCAGAGAAGCATTCAGAGAGTTAAACACACAAGTCACTGATTGCATCACCCAGGGTCCCTGGCCTGTGGCCCAGAGGAGATGGTAGGGGGACCCAGCTCTGCCAACCCTGAACAGCTGGGGGTAGTGACTGTCAAGAAACCTGACCAGGGTGGTAACAATAACAGGAATATTAGATTTCACCTTTGTGTTCACTTTTTAACTTTCTTTACTTTCTACCCTGTTGAAGAAAGGGGGGGAAAAACTGTAAAGGGGGCAGCACCAGGAAGGGGGTTAGGAGAGGTCCTGAGACAAAGGCTCAAACTCCTGGACTATTGAGTGAAGGTCCACTACAGTGACCAGTAGAATTTTGGGTCCAGAAAGAGGAGAGACACAATTCACCCACCTGGAGGACAGGAGTTACAGCTGACACTAGACAGAGATAGGTTCCCATCCATGAACCAACTAAGGGAAACTGAGGCAGGGATGACCACAATTCCATGGCATACCACCAGCCCTGCTACAGGGCTGAGGTCCCTCTGATACATATATGTTTTTAATCTGAAAATATGTGGTTTCTCTAACATGAAAGATAACCATCACTTATGATTGCAAAATATATCCTTTTTACCATGTATCTAAATGATTTATATTATCTGGAATCTGCAATTTGGTAACAACCTCGCACACACTTGTAAAATGAAATCTTAATCTGGTATTGGACTGTGGTTTAGTTAATGTGCTTTCTCTTCCTGTTACATTCACACTAGGGGTCTAATTTATAAAACTGCCCAGTATGCAGGGCCGGTGCAACCATTTAGGCGACCTAGGCGGTCGACTAGGGCACTAGGATTTGGGGGACATTTTCTTCAGCAGTGACCGCAGCAGCCGGATCTTCGGCCACCCCGGTCACTGCCGGCATTTAGGCGGAGGGAGCTGTGACAGGGGAGCGCAGGGAGGGCCGCCTGCAGCAAGTAAAGGTGGTGGGGGCAGCACGCAGGGGAACTCCCCGCCTCAGCTCACCCCTGCCCCGCCTCCTCCCCATGCACGCCATGGCTGCTTCACTTCTCCCGCCTCCCAGGCTTGCGGCACCAATCAGCTTAGGCGCTGCAAGCCTGGGAGGCGGGAGAAGTGAAGCAGCGACGGCGTGCTCGAGGAGGAAGCGGGGCAGGGGTGAGCTGTGGTGGGAGGGGTGCCTCAGGGTAGGGGTGGGGAGCCAGCATTGGGGGCACCTCAGGGAGGAGAGGGGGAGCTGCCACGGGGGGGGGCGCCTCAGGGTGGGGGCTCGGGGACGGGGGAGGGCGCAAGGTGGAAGTTTTGCCTAGGGCACGAAACATCCTTGCACCAGCCCTGCCAGTATGGGCAATTCTACTTTATTTTCATGCAGACAACTGAGAATGCTTATTAAAAAGAGGACACAATTGTTGAATCATGCATAAAACCTAAATATTTGATTTCACAGACCCTAATCCAACAAAGTACCTAAGCACATGCCTACCTTTAAATACATGAGTAGTTCCACTGAACACAGTAGGGATATTCACACGCTTAAGATTAGGCATGTGTTTAAGAGCTTTACTAGAATGGGTGTAATGGCCCTAACCCAAATTTCACTGAAGCTAATATGAGTCTCTTCACTTACTTTGGTGGGTTTTGGATTAGGCTTTACACGCCTGTACTGTGAAAAGGAGGGTACACAATGAACTCTAAACCTATAAACATGGGGTCAGGCCACAGTGGCAACCTAATGTATTGTTCCTTGTGTACCTATACAAGAATTCCTACGCACTGAATCATTGTAGGTGCAAAACCAGTGACTTTTTATCTAGCCTATCCCCAACACTCCCATCCACAGTGGCATATATAGATCTAGCAGGATGTCCATGACCCTAGGTTGCAGGGAGTAAGGAAGTTTACTGAAGAGCTGCTCAATCCACAGTTCCCTCACACAAGCAGACAATTGGGTTCCTCAATGAAAAAAGGGGGCCCACCCCCATTTAGTGAATTTCACCTGATAAAGACTACATTCCTGCCACTTTCATCCACTGTTGGGGGAAAAAGAGAGCGAAGAACAGTTCATACAGAACTGAATATGAAAAACTAGCAGCCTTGTGTTTCAAATGTGAATGGTTGGCTTAATAAAAAATGAGGAGTGGTAGAGGGGTAGGCATTCTTGCTAGTGAGCAAAAGCATGCATGGTTCAAAATATATTGCAAATATTATTGAAGTGAGATGCTGAGGGAAAAGTATTTGACTTCATAAAAAGTTCATTTTTATTCTAACATCGCATAGGCATACATGTGAGGAAACAAAATCCTATAAAAAAACAAAAGGAGTTCAATAATAGAACACTTACTGTAGTGCTGGATTCAGACCCAGATCTTCCCTTATGCATATACCTTCCTTTATGCATTCCATTATATTATCTCTTATGCATCCATATACCTTGATTTGGATGGCACTTGACTAGTAAAGGAAAACAAACTTATTATAAGAGCTGCTTGCCACAGAATATTGGAGCTATATTTCTTAACAAAATAAGAGCTCAGATAACAAGGGTGAAAAAAGGATCTGGGAGAATAGAATAGAAGCATCATCCCAATGGGATTCACAAAAAATAAAAGTTCTGAACTTGGCTTAATGTGGCTAAGCAGAGAGAAGTTCAGTTGCTTAATCAATGCTGTTGGAAACATTTGGGACAGCAAATTTGAGCTGGAAATCTCATGAGAATAGGTTTGTTTGGGGGGTGGTTTCTTTAAATACAATTACCAGTATTTCCTTCTTCAGGTCAGACCAGTAATACCACCAGAGCAACACTTTTCACGCCGTTTTGTAGAGATGTATGCTTGTAGCAGCATTACATCTCTCTGGCAGCAGGTGACGCCATGGTCTTAGCCCTGGCCTACACTACGAGTTTAGGTCAAATTTAGCAGTGTTAGAGCTACACCTGTCCACACGATGGAGCTATTTTTGTTGACTTAAAGGGTTCTTAAAATCGATTTCTGTACTCCTCCCCGATGAGGGGATTAGCGCTGAAATCGACCCTGCTGGGTCGAATTTGGGGTAGTGTGGACGCAATTCGACAGTATTGGCCTCAGGGAGCTATCTCAGAGTGCTCCATTATTACCGCTCTGGACAGCACTCTGAACTCAGATGCACCGGCCAGGTAGACAGGAAAAGCTCCGTGAACTTTTGAATTTCATTTCCTGTTTGGCTAGAGTAGCAAGCTCATCAGCACAGGTAACCATGGAGTCCCAGAATCTCAAAAGAGCTCCAGCATAGACTGAACGGGAGGTACGGGATCTGATCGCTGTATGGGGAGATGAATCTGTGCTATCCGAACTCCGTTCCAAAAGACGAAATGCCAGAATATTTGAAAAAATCTCCAAGGGCACGAAGGACAGAGTTATAACAGGGACCTGCAGCAGTGCCGGGTGAAGCCTACCAAAGAACCAGAGAGGCAAACGTCTGCTCTGGGTCAGAGCCCCAGACATGCCGCTTCTATGATGAGCTGCATGCCATTCTAGGGGGTGCCCCTACAACTACCCCACCCCTGTGCTTCCCTCCTCCCCCACCCCTCCCGGGCTACCTTGGCAGTTATCCCCCCATTTGTGTGATGAATTCATAAAGAATGCACGAATTTGAAGCAACAATTACTTTATTGTCTCTGCAAGCAGAAATCAAAGGGGGGGGGGTGGTTGGCCTATGGGGAAGTAGAATGAACCAAGGGGGCAGGTTTTCATGAAGGAGAAACAAACAGAACTTTCACACCATAGACTGGCCAGTCATGAAACTGGTTTTCAAAGCTTCTCTGATGCACAGCGCACCCTGCTGTGCTCTTCTAACCGTCCTGGTGTCTGGCTGCGTGTAATCAGCAGCCAGGCAATTTGCCTCAACCTCCCACCCCACCATAAATGTCTCTCCCTTACTCTCACAGATATTGTGGTGCACATAGCAAGAAGTAATAACTATGGGAATATTGGTTTTGCTGAGGTCTAACCGAGTCAGTAAACTGCGCCAGCTCTCTTTTAAACGTCCAAGGACACATTCTACCTCCATTATACACTTGCTCAGCTTGTAGTTGAACTGCTCCTTACTACTGTCCAGGCTTCTTGAGCCATGGGAACAAGGGGTAGGCTGGGGTATGTGTGATCGCGTGGTGCTGCCGACTGGGAGAGCAGCCTGAGGCAGAAGCCTCCAGCTGGCATGATATTCCAGGCAGGACTGAATCTCCATTAGACAAAACTTAAAGAAGAGAATGACCTGGAGTCATTCCCATTTTTGTCCAGGTGCCCCTGACTGACCTTACCGAGGCCAGCCAGGAGCACCCATGTCTGCCCAGGCGCCCCCGACCAACCTAACCAAGGTTGGCCAGGAGCACCCACGGGATGACGACGACGGCTAGCAGTCGTATTGCACCATCTGCCATCCTCAAGGCAAGGCAAGGGGATGCTGCTGTGTAGCACTACAGTACCGCATATGCCAGCAGCACCCAGGAGACATATGGTGACAGTGAGCTGAGTGGGCTCCATGCTTGCCATGGTATGTCGTCTGCATGGGTAACCTAGGAAAAAAGGTGAGAAACAATTTTTTGCCATTGCTTTCATGGAGGGAGGGAGCCTGACAACATGTACCCAGAACCACCTGCGACAATGTTTTTGCCCCATCAGGCATTGGGACCTCAACCCAGAATTCCAATGAGCGGCAGAGACTGCGGGAACTGTGGGATAGCTACCACAGTGCAACGCTCCGAAAGTCGATGCTAGCCTTGGTACTGTGGACACACACCACCGACTTAATGCGCTTAGTGGGGGGACACACAATCAACTGTATCAAATAGATTTCCAAAAAAATCGACTTCTATTAAATCAACCTAATTTCGTAGTGTAGACATACCCTTAGTTTCCTTCATACTGTCAGCAAATTCCTTCCAACTGGTTGGTTAGTTAGTTTAGCCCTGTGGCCAAACCAAAATAAACTCCTGCCCGCCAAGGTGCCTTGCAAAAGTGCAAAACTTTCATCCCCCAGGATACGGGCTCATAAGTGGATTTTTACAGTTGGATTCCTCCTGTAGCACTTATGGTAGAGAACCACAAGCAGAACCTACTGTCCTCAGTAAAGCTGATTAAAATCCCTGCAATTTTCTTTGTATGGTAAGGACAAATTTTTATTTGAAAATTTTCACAGAAAATGGTGTCCTTGTTTTTGACCAACTGCAGTCCCCAGGTGTCGGGCTTTGGGTTTGAGGTGGTCAAGCCTGGTGATTAGAGCCATGGTGAAGAACAGATACAAGGGTCAAAGCCAGCAATAGAGTCAGGACCAGGCTGAAAGAGGCGCTGAAATCAAGACTGGGCACAGGCAGTAGGTCAGAACTCAGGTCAGAGTCTATAGAGAAGGTAAATCAGAATCATAGTCAGAGTCCAGATACAGCCCAAAGATCAAATCTGTCTGGGAGTCTAGGGAGAAGGTCAAGGGTTTGGGAAGGGAGAAGGTCAGGTGGCAGGTGCAGGACTGGAGCAAGTCGGTAACCGGTCTGGAGCCCAGTTGGAGTAGGGCAAGGCATGGGGCAGGAACAGGAAGCCTAGGGAGCCTGTAACACTGCAAGGCAGTAGGAGGGTTCCTGGCTGAGTACTACTGTTGCACAGATTAACTTGCAGTTCTGGCAGGTCAGTGGAATACCTGTACCTGGGAATCATCTGACCCAGGCCTTGCAAGGGATAGGCTGCTGCAACGTGTTTAAGTGCTGAGTCACTGATGGCTCTGCTTACAGGGTGAGCCAGTGCACATGAGTTGCTGCCCCATGCCTGACTGATGAGTCCCCGCAGGCTCTGTTGGAGGGGTGAATCATGACCCCCTCCTTATACCATCACTGTAAATGTGAACAGGGCAGTTGTCCATGATGTGTTGTATAGTTTGTATCTTACCACAGTCACTACCATCACTGCCTGTATTGCAGGACCACAACCCACAGTACGTGGGTGTTACCCTGGATCGGTTGCTGAGTTATTGCCAACAACCTGACAACACCAAAAAAAGATAAAGAGATGGGTAAACATCAGCCAGAAGCGCTTTGGCAAATGATATGATACACGAACACTTCAAACATCAGTTCAAGCCCTGGTCTTGCCAACAGCAGAGTATCGCGTGCTAGTTTGGTGCAACAGTTTCCACAGCAACCCCATTGACTCTGAAATCAATGCCGTACTCGGGATTAGTATCAGTTCTCTCAAATCAATGCCAATAGTGTGGCTCTCAGTTTTGGTGGGCGTCATGCCAGCCAACATCAGGCGAGACACTGCGAGTACAATGAGATCCTGGCCACTCCAAACCTGCTGATACACCAAGACCTTAATTCACTGCTACTCTCCAGACTCAAACCCAGGAAGCCTTTCTAGATCCACAAGTCAATGCTACAGGCCAACGGAAAGGATAACAGCATTTGCTGGCTCAAATCGTGGGCTGCTTATGACTTCGCAAACAAAGACCTTGTTGAAGATCCAATGAAAGAAGACCAGGGATTCCACCTTTCCCATAAGCAGTGGACTGCACACTTAATTGTGTTCGGACAACTCACAGATGGTGTGGTATCGCTTCCACAAATGGAAAATTACTTCAAGTAACACTTGGGGAACAGCATGTAAATCATCATAAATTGCTTAATGAATCAAGCCAAAAATTGCTTTTAGAAAACAAAAATCTGACGGAAAATGAAAACCAAATATACACACAAAATTAAGATGCAGATGGTAATTACTGCAGAGTAGCTTTCATCACTACTATAAATAAATTAAAGGGGTGCGAGGGAGAGGGTAAAACAAAACCACCTCAAATATGCTTCTACAATAATTTTGCTTGGTAGTGGTCCAAGGATGATAAATGTACTCTGTGTCAATATTGTCTTGATCAGTATTATACTACTTGTACTACATATAGATTTATAAAATACCTTACTTTCCACTGAAGATGTTCCCAGGTACACCTACTTAAGCTCTACCTACTGTAGGCTATAAGCCAAAGGTTAGACATAGAAGAGTGCTATTATATTGACCTAAGAGGGCTGGATTGTTCTTTTCTTTTCTGCTTAGAGTTAAGATGTTTCATCTTTAAAAAGGCTGTGAAAACGCTTATTTTTGGTTGCTGATGTTTATGTTCATTACAATATTTTTAACTTTTTACAGCTTCATTCAGTTGCTTTAATTTTGCTTGTTTACACAAGTTATAGGCTTGATCCAAATCCTACTTTCTATTGATTTCAATGGAGGTATGATTGAGGCTCAAAGTCAATTGGCCATTTTGGGGGCTTAGTATCGAGCAATTAAGGGTTTGATTCCACTCCCATTGAAGTCAATGGCAAAAGTACCCTTGACTTCCATGGTACGGTAAAAGATCCAAAGGCCCAAACCCAGCTGCCAGAACTTGGCTGACTTTGGAGGATGTATGGAGTGAGGGCAAGGGTGAGAAATCCTCCCAGCCCAGACCACGGAGTGACTACAGAACCACTACACAGGCCTGTTTCAACCAAATGACTGAATTAGCCTACGTGGGATAGTCTCCTGCGGAGGGGAATGGGAGGATCGACGTAGACAGTCCCACCCCTGCTTCATCCATTTTTGCCCCCTGCAACCTATTATATAGAGGTTCATGTGGAGCAGAACTCCAGCAGGCAGTGCACACCTTTGCATTGGCTAGCCACAAGATGCCTTCCCTTGAACTATGCAGCTGCAGCAGTTCAACTGTCCCAGGTCCTTCTATAGCTGCAGAGAAGGAGGCTGAATTTTCCACGTAGTGAATTATATTAATATTGTTTCATTTTTACCAAGTGCCTTGCATCCATGCATCGCAAAGCACTTTTACATAACTCACACAACACTTGGAGAGATGGGTAAACGGAGGTATGCAGCAGTAAACTGACTGTCCCTTATCACCAAGTTATTGTGCTGATCTGGAGTCAGTATCTGTACTTGAGACCAGATTTTTTTTTTATTCTCTATCTCAGGGACAATTTGCTGAAGTCCCTTTCTGTAGTACAGAGAAATTAAGCAAGAATCTATGTTGCTATGGGACAGAGGACATTGGTTTTATTTGTACTGCAATTTGAGACTGCATTAGGAGCAAAGAAAGCTAGTGTGAGAACACAAAGTAAACAAGAAATACAATTTGGTGTGGCTGAATACTGAACAAAGTAAATATTTGGACTGTCATCTGACCTCATTAGAACCAGTATAAATCACACAACACAGAGTATAGCTCCCTAAATACTCCCTAAAAATGCTTTGCTTTCCACTGTGTACTTCACATTGTGAAACTCTTGTTTACAAAGGGAATCTGGTCTGACTTGGTGCTTCAAATGATTCCCTTAAAATGACTCACATCTTGTGTGGGAACCAGGAGCTGTGTTATCTTTTTATCTAGCTACTTAACCAGTCCCCAGCCCCATAACATTTGAGCACTTCACAAATATCGGTGCATTTACACACAATATGGCAGTGATGCTATTTGTCACATTTTTCAACAAGCACTTTTGTGCTTTTCCCCAGGTCTCATCTTATATATTGAAAAAGCTCCCTATGACACCTGCAAAGTCAACACCTCGTCCTACTTCAAAACCCTCCTTAAAACTAATCTCTGCCATGATGTCTCCTAAAAAAAAAAATCAACAATAGACAGGCAGCTAGTGTGCAGTGACCACTACTTATCACACTGATGTGAAAAGCCTGATTATTACCTTCTGCTCATCCCTTCTGTCTGTTGTATCCACCTGTTTTTCTTTCTCTTATAATTAGATTGTTAACTGTTCAGAGGAGGGACTCTCTTTTGGTATATATTTATCCAATACTTAGCATCATGAGCCTGGGGTGTATGGATGCTGCGGCAAGGCAATTAAATAATAATGTGGTCGTGTGCTAAAGAAATATTATTCCCATTTTGTAGGCAGGCAACTGAGGCACAGAGGGATGTCCAAGGTGATTTGCAGAGCTGGATATTGGGATACACAGTTAGAAATCAGAGCATTCAGCGCTTAAAACTGGTGAAATGTTCAAAGTGATAGGTCATTATCAAGATGTTTTGGTCTGGCTACTTCAAGTGTTTGAGTTCTTTGAAAAAAGCAGAGTCATATCCTCATAGATTTTCAAAAGGCAGTACTGTCACGTTAAGCTATGGTATCTTGGAATATAGCACAAAGCAGGAGCTATGCAAGGTTTATGTGGTAATCACTGCGTAAGAAGGAGGAAATATACAATATACTAGAAATGCATCTACTGTTTGGGTGAGTATGGCAGGTCCACCACAGAAGATGCATTACGCCTGCTTAGAAGAGACAATGGAGAAATCTTGCAGAGAAGGAATGCAAACCAAATAAGGCACTGTTATATCATGTTTCTACCCCAAATGGCTACATTTCAAATAAAAGTGCAAGACTGTAACAGGAACATCTGTTGGAAACAATATAGAATTAGAAATGTAAAGTTGGAAGGGACCTCGAGAAGTCACCTAGTCCACCTTGTTCCCCGTATGGTGAGGCAAAACTAAGTATTATCTAGACCATCTCCACTATAACCCCCAGTTCCTCTTCTGTGGTACAACTGCTTAGCCAGTTATTCCCCATTTCGTGTGTGATTTTTCCTTGCCTCTGAGACTATTGATAATTTGGAATTCACAGCAGGTCACTTGTGCCCAGTCAAGCATTTGAAAATTCACACATAAATAAGCTATTCCCAAGATACACAGGGAGTCTGTGACAGAGTTGGGAACTGGACCTAGGTCTCCTGGTTCTCAGTTCAGTGACTTACCACTAGACAATGAATTTATTTTGGACCTTTGCATGCCATACAGTTTACAGAATGAAAGAAGACCAGTGCTTATATCATGAGTTAAAAAAATAGGGCCAAATTCTGCTTTCACTTTAAGTCAGGAACATTGTAATTCATTTGAATTCAATGGGATTACTCCCGTTTTAGATAGGGGAAACCAAGAGCATCATTTGGTCCAAAGTGTGAAATGTCCTCTAGTGCAAAGAGCTCACACAAGGTTTTCTGGACCACGTAAACTCTAAATAAGATGCAGGTTTAAGGTGAGGCTTCAGTAGTGCAGATGGCTTGCACAGATACTGTTCATTTGAGTAAATTTTACTCACACAATACTATACTGCAATATTCTAGTACAAAATATATGGTCTCATTTTTCTATCCATTGGCCAACATTTAGGACCGGAGTATTTGATATATAATCTTCATATAAATACAGCTACATTACATCAGTCTTCACACCAGATCCCTGCTACTGTACCTGTAACCTGGCCAGACTTCTGATTGGTGAGTGTAAGATCTAGAAGCTGCCTGTTTTTAGGCCTCCCACATGGCGTCCCAATGAACTGCTGCCATGTTACCGGGTTGCTTCCATGCAGAAAGCCATGCTTCCTTGTGATTTAAAAGCTCAAATTGCTCTTATGGTTAAAGCGCACAGCAGCATTATCTTTATAAAGCTGTTGGCTGTTTCATCCAATTGTCTGAGTCACTGGCAAAATAGCTGGAGGCTAGACAGGTATATTACTCTTTAAAAACAGATGGTGATACACACAAGAGATTTGAGAAACACATAAATCCTCAACCCAGTAACAGATTTCTCGAAAATGAGCTGTCCAATTTATTATCATTTATACAAAATCTCCACTATTACCCTCTATTACCCTGCCATTAAATATATAGTATTTGGGAATAGACGTTAACACAAAGGAGCTTTATTTTCTGGGAATCCATGTCAACACAAAGAGCTTTCTTGTGCACTATGTAGTTTGGAACAGACAACACATTTAGACAATTAAATTTGAAGATTAGCTTTGGATAAGGAGGTTTTTGTCATAAGTTCCTGAAACTCTATAGTATTCTGAAGATGCAGTAGCTTGATATTATTTTAGACATTTATAACTTAGAGAAAAAATTTCAAATGCTACTGTACTGGTGGGAGAGGGGGGTTGTACCATATCTTGTTGTTTAATCATTTCAACTATCCGTCTACACTTTCCTAATGAAAACAACAGAGTAGATGGCCTACTAGTCATCCATCAGTAGTTCTCTGCCATTTTTCTTATTCAAAAACGCAAAGGATGATAGTATTGATGTCTCAGCAGTTACAAGCTAGTACCCCTAAGTTTGAATAGCAATAGTACAGTGGTAACTCTGCATTGTCCTAGCATAACAATGACTACAGATTTCACGTGTGTAATGTAGACAATAAACAGCATATCTCCATATCTCTATATCTCCATGTGTTTGCATTTGAATTTACACAGTAGTCCTTTATAGCTGGTGTGAATGTTGGAGTAAAACTGAAAAATGAGTACTGATTTCTTGCGGGAGAGGTTCAAGGTAGAGAAGTGTAGGAAAACGATGAAATCTGACTCCTGATTCAGGTGAGAAAACAAGCATTTAGATTTTAAAACTGGAAAACCAAATAGCATAATAACCACCATCCAAATCCAGCAATGTTTCCCCTGCATCCAGCAGCCAACAGTTATCAGACAACAGTAGCTGAGGTACTGCAGTATTTTTCTAAACATAACTGGAAATATTAGTGGTGTCTCAGATACAGTGATATGATGAATGCTGACATTTTAATACAGCTTATGGTATGAGATGAGTTTGGACAGTGAATTGCTTTCATGAATATATACTTCAGTATTCTAAAGCACTGCAGCTTACAATGTTGATACTACTAGAGCTGATCAGGAACAAAAAAGTTGCAAAGCTTTTGTTTTGATATTTTATGGGATTTTTTTTTTGACCAAAATTTTCTAACATCTCTAGTTTTACAGTGTTTTGGGCTGTTTCTGTAAAATACAGTCATATTTTATAAGACTTTCTATTATTGTGAATGTAATGTTTCTCCTTTAGACTCATGTCTATTAACTTTCTCCCAGCAAGGGAAAGACACAATGAATATGTGACAACATACAACTCATACTTCTCACTGTTGACCAAACATTCGGCCAGCTGAAACAAGTGGGGGGTGTTCATTAATATTGGTTCTTAGATGGAAGAGAAGACAATATCAGATTTTCCAACATAGCTATATTGGCAGTTTTTAATGCTAGAGTAGCCTCTCAGCCACGTAAGATTTGGAATTCTGAGAGGATGAAACCTTCGACTGCTGCAATAATCTTCCTGAAGTTCAGTCAGGATTATTTTTTTCTGGCCTTCACAGACTAGGCAGAGTACTCACATATTCTACTGGAAGCTAATCATAAGGCATTTTAAGCACTACAGTTAAGTATGCTTATGCTTCATCATAATCATCTTCTATTTGAGATGGTGGGACCTCTTTTACATGAACAGAGCATAGTTTGGGGCTTAACACAATTTCAGGAAATATGTCTGGCATTCTAGGTGGCATTGTTTCATGGAAAACTGGTAGATAATCCTCCAGAATATCCATTGGAAGCTAATTGGAGTAGCATGCTTCTTTGCTTCACTCACCTTAGTGTGTGTTCGTTGTGTGTGTCCACAGTGAGGGAAAGCATATGCAGCTGGAGCTGGCCCCACTAATGCCAACATGGCTCATGGCTGAACTCTGCAGCAGAGGAAAGGGGCCAGAGAGTGGCATGCTGAAGACCTGAAATTCAGGGAGGTTGCGACCAGGATTCACCACAGACTGTTGGGCTGCTTAGTTAGGTGGCCATGTAGCCCCCTAACCTTTTCTTTGTTGTGAGTAGCTTTCTCCCCATCCTGCACTTTTGTGTCAAAAGGGATATTATTCTAAGTTACTATCATTGAAGCATGGCAGAGATATGGGCACAAGTCATACTCCAAACTATAGCTAGGATTTTATATTCTTAGTGATTCTGCTCTTAGAGGACATGGTTAGGGAGAGTGGACCAAACTTTGCTATAACTTACAAGTGTAACCCCAATAAAGTCACCGTGGTTACTCAGGACTATGTTGGGGCAAGATTTAGCCCACTGTCTCATTGTTCATCATACTGAAATTGTCAGGTACTCCACTGTTTGACAGATGGTCTTTGGGGCCATAAGGCATACACTAAACGCAATATGTTATCTAGAGAAGGCTGTAACATTTATTTTATAAAGGACAATTTGCAAGAAGGAACATGAAAACAGATTGTCCATGCATATGTTTCTGGACCAGTTAGTACAGGTCTGATAAAAAGCCCATTGAAGTTCACAAGAATCCTTTCATTCTCTCCAGTGGGCTGTGGATCAGGACTTTAAATTTTAAGCAATGGACAATTCAATGGCAGAATTTGTTTTATTAAGATTTCCCTTTCATGCCCTTTTACTTGTTATGCACCAGCCACACATGCCCATTTCATAACTAATGAATACAATTTTATAGTTCAGGAATATGGCTAACCCAGGGATAGAGATGAGGGCACAGTAGAGGAAAAAAAGTCAGTACCATTTTAAATTACAGCAGGCAAATATCACGTAAGTACTCTCTATTTAAACTGTTGATCATTTAATTACACCGTAATTACCATTTAGCTGTAGGATAATTGTACATATACCAGCTCATCATTATATGATAAATGCATGATTAGTCCCTCTCTTCTAATCCACAGAGCAGGTTACATGCTAATTACTTGTAAATCAACTCAGTAATGTCAGAATAGTCTGAAGGAACATGCACATAATTACTACTCTGTGCAAGCCTATAGCCAGCTAAGGCAAAATGTAATGCTATCAAGAGGCAGGAGAAAAGAACTAGGCCTTCTCCAGAGAATGTTTAGTCAGGTAGACTTTCCATCATGCTAGAGGATTTTCAAACATTTCAAAAGAAAAGCTTTATGACAAAAAACAGAGAATTGCCCATCTAGGATTTCTCTGGAATTCTTGAAATAATACCTTACTAGTGAGAGAATATTCTAGCAAAACCTGAAATAAATGCACCAATCTCAATGAAACCACTGCCTGCGTCCCTCCCTAATTGCAAGTGCTCTTGCGGGTCTTCAATCCAATGCATCTGCAATCTTATAGAGCTGTATACTGCTACCTTTATTCATGCTGAGTAGCATGTAGGAGATCCTAACCCAAAAATACTGTACTCCATAAGTAATCCCATTAAAATTGATGGGATTAGATACATAGTAAGGCACTTCTTAGGGCAGCCTAATCTAAGTACTTAAAATTATTTAAAAAAAAACAGAATAAATAACAAAAAACATAAAACTACATCAAGATATTCCTTAGGTTTCCCTGCTCATCTCTTATTGACAACTAAGAACAACATCTTCTCTTCCCATGATCCTATAGAACCACACAACCTGATGTCTCTTTAAAGCTGGTCAAATAAGTAAAGATTTAGGAATTATTTATTTGTCAGTTGACAGAAAAAAAATTATAAACAAAACTATTCTTGGGTATTATCTGGCCATCTGTTATATGGAAGTCAAAAAATACTGTATGTGTATTTTTGTAGTTTTTGGCACCTCATTTTCTACAAAACAGTTTTTTACAAATAATTTGCTGCTAGTTTTTGAGGCAGAGTTTACAGGGTATATTTCAGAGCAAATACACACAGTGCTCTCTGTGTATACTTGACTATTTTCTTGTACATATTTTTCTCCTTAGTCTAAATAAAAGGAATTCATATTGAAAAGCATATGGTTGCTTTTTGGATAGGGATAATTATTACAATAATTAGATTCTGCCTCCTAAAATCCCCCCTTCGATTTCAAAAGGCAAAATTATTTTTCATTTCCTGTCCTAAATTGTAGCTGCTCTCCATGTTGGCTGTATTTATTTGTGGATGAAATGATTTAAGTGTATAATTTGTAAAGCACTTCAAAGCCTCTGGGAAGAATAATGCTTAACAAATCATTATCAGATTAGCATTTTTGCAGGGACATCAGCACCTTTCTTCTGCCTCTCAAACGAAACTTGTCCAGGAGAGGACACAAAAGGCCTTGGTATATTGTACAGTATCTAGTATTTGACAAATCAATGTAGAAAGATTGAGACGACTCACTTCGTTGACACTCCACTTTCTGGGTATGTCTACACGACCCGCTGGATCAGCGGGCAGCGATCTATCCAACTGTGATTGATTTATTGCGTCTAGTCTAGACATGATAAATAGACCCGCGAGCGCTCTCCCATTGACTCCTGTGCTCCACCTCCACGAGAGGCGCAGGCAGAGTTGACAGGGGAGTGGCAGCAGTCGATTCACCGCAGTGAAGACACCGCGGTGAGTAGGTCTAAGTACGTTGACTTCAGCTACGTTTTTCACATAGCTGAAGATGTGTAACTTAGATCGATCCCCCAGTGTAGACCAGGCCTAAGACAGTAGACAAAGGAGGGAGAAGTAATATTTAATTGGACCAACTTCTGTTGGTGAGAGAGACATGCTTCCAAGCTACACAGAGATCTTCAGAAGAGGAAGAGCTTGAAAGCTTGTCTCTCTCTCACCAACAGACGTTGGTCCAATAAAAGATATTACCTCTCCCACCCTGTCTCTCTAATATCCTGGGACAAACATGGCTACAACTATACTGCAAACTGACAGTGACAATTAGACTGTGAATCTGCTTGATATAAAAAATAATAATGAAAATTGGACTGTTCTGTGTGGGGGGTTTTAATTAGAAGATGGGGAGAGAATGAATTGGATGGAAGTTTGTCCTGTGTTCTTTTCCTTTTGGTGCCTTGCCATTGCTCCCTGACCTAGACTCCTCTTCAGCACAGGTGTTTTCAGAATCAGATGTCTCAGTCATTGCTTCCTCCGTCTGTTGCTTTCCAATAAATCCAATGACTCACTCCTTCCGCTCACTTTCCCTTATTGACTCTGAGCCATCAATTGATTTTTCAACACTTGGCAACTGAAAGGACACTATCAAAGTACTTATGCCACAAAATATACCTTCCTTTACAAAAAAGTAAATTTCATATCTGGAGGAGGAAATACATGACTTAAAAAACAGTCACAAACAGAGCTGGACTTGTGCTACTGCCCTCTTTGATGGGTAAGTGCCCAGCTTGGAGGGCAGTAGTCTACATCTGACACCAGCACACAACTGAAAAGGATGTTTTCAAACAACATGGGGCTGGGTTCCCCTGAATCACCAGCAATAGAACCAGGCCATTTCTGGCAATGGTTACCACTCAAGGGGACAATGTGATATGTGCTGAAGTCCCTGTACACGCAAGGGCTTCGGTGAATAATGTTTTCCATATCGAAGTCTTTAGGCACCAAACTTCACAATTCTTGTCCTCCATATCAGTCACTATTAATATAAAATTAATAAAACACACACAGAGAAAGATTTGTTTAATAAATTACATTTATCATGCACCTTCAATCACCTCACTTGCACTCTGCTGAGGAATGCAATTCCTCTGGGATTACTCAATGATCATATTCTAAATGTCGGAGATCTTCCAATACCTGCAGTTTTTAAATAAAAACTGCCAAAAATATTTCCTTCTCTACCTCATAAATGAGGGCCTTCCCTACAAAATTACATTGGCCTGTGGCCAAGGATGGGCAATAATCAGCACTGGACCAGTGACAGATTTAAGCTCCAATATTTCACAAATTATCCTGGCTAGAAATAGATACTATATTCCCAAAGATGTACTGTACATGATTCCCAGCTTTGCAATGGGATACACTGCACCTACTTTTGGACTTGTGAGGTTACCTGACGAATCACAACTCTTCTATAACGTAGAACTTTTTCACATAATACTGTAGGTTTCTAAAATATAATTTCTTCCTGTCTCCCTTGAAGGCCTGTAAAGTTGGACTTGTGACAGCAAGGGAACCTGACTTTATTCACAGAAATATAAGAAAAATTAGTCCTACTAAATTTCATAATACTCTCCAAAACTTTCCTAAAATAGCTGATCTCTAAATGATGCAGTACATACAGAATACAATACTGTGGTACTAGGGATTAAATGCCACTTCTTTAGGGTGACCCACATAGCACAAACACAACTTTGCTACTGGTGATAAATATGGCCATCCCAAATTCATGCCCATAAAACCTTTATGCTACACCTTAACTACATCAACTTGTTTACTACAGAGATAAACCATTATTTTAAGCCTTTAAAATATTATTTAAAATATTAATGTACATAAGAGTTCCTTCAAGGATGCTACATGAGATTGAATAACCTTTGTGGAAAGAAGACATCACGGTCTAAACAGATCAATGGCATCTTTTTAAATGGTGAAGTGTTTGGGCGGCAAATAGAGCAGTAAGAATATATGTGCCATAACACTCACCACTGTCAAGTGGAAGATTATTTAGCTCTTGGTACAATAAATAGAGCTGGTTGGAAAATTGGGGGTTGGGAGTGGTTCCCACAGAAAATATTCAAATTTTTGAAAAATGTTAATACCAGAATTTTCTGGCTGAAAACTAAAATATTTCATTTAGGAAGTGTTGCCATGGTGCTTTGAGGGAGTAGTAGTTCATGAATCTGGTGCTCCCATTCTCTTCTAAAGAGCAGGCTCCCTGTTTAAACTACATCTCACAAGATGTACCATGGTCTCCCTTCTTGGAGAGGGGAAGGAATCATCGTAGGGGGAGGCAGTTCCTGGCTATGGTGCATCATGGGAGATGTCGTCTGTCGCCATAGCCTAGCCCATAGAGGAGAATGGGGACATGAGGCAATTGAACTACAACTCCCAGGAGGCACCAAGGCAGGATAGCCAAGTAAAAATACTTCCGTTTTCAGGTTTGGGGTTTTTCAATGAAAAAATGAAATTTTCAGCAGAAAGCAAACTCTTTGTGAAAAAAATTGTTCAGCAAAAGACCCCAAAATGTTCCTTTAATAAAAAAAGAGTTTTGATCAAAAATTTTCAACTGGCACTAACAATTAGCAGTCTTGGTAATTTTTCATGGATGAAAGGAATCAAAGGAAAAAATCTTGTCGTTCAATAGCAAAGCTATTTTCTCAAGTTATCAGCAGGCAGTAATTCTAGCTATTTCTGCAAGAGATATTATTTTAATGGAGCGTATGCCATCGCCTCTTGACCGTGCCACAAGAGTAACAGAGGAATGGTAGGATAACCTTGTAACTATGGTGTGACTGATGAACCAGAAGACTGTGCAGATTGTTTCTGAGAGTGGAATGCACAGGAACAACTTCCTTTTTTGTGTTTTCGCCTTTTTTCATTATGTTTGACATTTCTGAGACTTACGTAGCTTTGTTACCAAGCTATAGCTGATAGCAGTGAGTTGTGGGAGAAGAGACTTCACTGAATTACATTATGTAGACAAACAGAAAAAAGAAAATATATAAAAACTAGATAGACAAGCCACTGGTTTGGAGACTGAGGTAATGACCTGTAATACAGCCAAATAAAATATGTGCTCTCTTCACCTATATAAGAAGTTTCAAGCATTAAAATAAAAACCTTATTTCTTCTTTACTCTGAGCTAAAGAGATTTATGACTTTGCCATTGGTGCAGATTATTGTGCTGTAGTGAAAATCAGGTTGCAATCTGTGTTAGATATTCCCAACATTAAGAATAAAAGCAAAGCCAAGAGTGTTAATTCTAGTTAGGGACCTCTGATAACCTCAAGTCAGAGATACACAGCTTATGGTGGAACCGGTTCATTAACTACAAAACAGTGCACAGAACATAAATCAAGGCAACATGTGGCCTTGTATTGGCAAGATCCTGAAAATCATATGTAAAAGCTGTGTAGGTTACGAAGATGCATGTAAACTAGGCATTCCCCAGTTCTCTCCCCCATATAAAAAAGTACACAACCCTGTCACCACAGGGACATTTAGGTTCCTTTATGACAACACAGGATGCATATGAATCTCAAGTTATGTATTTCACCCATTCATAGAATTTTGGCACCTAAGATGCACCAGCCCTGCTGGCTAAGACACTTGTTCATCTTCACTGGATTTGGCATTCCAGCCTATGTCTGCTTTGGGTCAGTTTCACCCTTAGTATAACTATGGGATCTTCAGGACACATGTCTTGGGATACATCAGTATTGTCACTTTGCAGCTTGCTTTTGTGTTCTTGAAGAACTATAGTTTTAACAAGTTTCTTGAAACTTCTGAACTCCTCAAAGACTTCACTGAACCTGCCCCTTTTCTGGTTGCACAGAAGCTTTTCCCCGAAGTCTGAAACCTGCCTTCTCCACAAGGAATGCCTCTTACTGGCAAACCCTTTAACTTCTGTTTTTCCTCCTTTTTTTTTCAGATCCTCGTCTAGTAGTAAACCCCTTCTTTGGTTAAGTTCACACATTACCTATAGATTTCTCTGTAGGCTAGGGAAAGGAGTCTTATCACATCTCTTCTTTTTTAAAGCCGCCTGGAGTCTGAAATGGTGAAATCCAATCTGATTGCCTGTCTCATCTCAAGTTGTCCTTCTCTGATTTGAGCTTTCCACAGTTGACTATTGATTTTTTCTTTGCAAAAGCATAAATCCTCTACTTTACAGGTATCACATAATACTAAAGAACTTTGTATTGGCCTTAAGATTGAGCTTGACATTTCTCATATAAACTGTCTCTTTACTGTTTATTGATTTTTCAGCAACTGTAGTGCCCAAATTCGTGTGAAAATCAGTTTTGCATCTGTGATTATCATTAAAAGATGGACTAAAGCATTCATATAAAGTAAAAACGAGCCCAAAACTTTTGACTTAAATTCAAAATGTTTCTTTTTTTCTATCCTTTCTAAATTGTCATGCACTTCAGCTTCTATATTTGTACTTTTAAAATGTGTTTATCCTTGACCTTGGATGCATGAACAAAATTTCAATGACAAAATTCCCAACATTTGAGCTAGTTACAATATCTGGGGATTCTCCTGACTGCTTATGCTAGCTTGCCATCAGCTCTGACTCACAAAGCAGTCAGAACTGGCACCTGGATCTGTCCTTATACATAACTAATGCCGCCTACTCTGTTAAGTCCAATTTTCTAGGATGGTTTCTTCCATTGTTTCTTTCTTCCTTTTCAGTTATGTTTTAAGATTGTCAAAGTTATAGTCTCAATATATTATAAGATCATCAGATAATGTCTTCAGGATTATGAAGAGTAGTTGAATGACTACCAGTCTTAAGTATATCTTGTGTGCTCCTAAATCAACATTTCAGGGATTTTTTTTTCTCTGCTGTGAAAGAGGAATCAGTCATTTAATCTTTGTGGTATCGCTTGAAATCCTTCCCTTCCATTTGATCAAAGCTCAGTATGTACCAATAGATGAGTATATCTACAGCACCAGCCATTGCAGGGAGACAGTTTTTAAATCTATAGTGTTTCTTTGCTCCCGGCCCGCCCTTCTCTTGTTCTTGACTCCATTCTTTGCTGCACTTTGTGAAGGCATCATCCTGAGAACAAAGACCTGACTAGGGTGACCAGATGTCCTGATTTTACAGGGACAGTCCCTATATTTGGGGCTTTTTCTTATATAGGCTCCTATTACCTCCCATCCTCGGTTCCGATTTTTCACACTTGCTGTCTGGTCACCCTAGACCTGACTCTCCTCTCACTTGTACTGATATAGATCAGCAGTAGCTTCATTAACTTCAGTGAAGCTACTCCCCATTCACCTCAGCATACAAGAGAGGAGAAGATTGCACTACATTTTGCTTTATTGTCCCTGCAACGAATGGTACATACTGGAGTGGTGCAGGAAAAAAGAGAAACATAATACAATATTTTAGTGGTGACAGGGAGAGAAAACGTCAGAGCTCTACTCTATTGCTGTTGATGATCTGGCTCTGTGTGAATTCACTAGAAAAAAGAACATATAGAAAGGAGACTGGCAATTGGTAAATGAGAATAGAAGAGGAGAAGAGATTGTTGAAGATGAAAGAAGCGATCAAGGAACATGAGGAAAAACTCGCTCAGTGACTAAGACAAAGAGAAAGAGGAATGACAAACATTGAAAGAGGGTGGAAGTGATGCAGAGTATTGTAGCCTGGGAATGACCTAGGGCATCAAGTGCTCCTATCACAAATAAGTTTCTTTTGTAGGCGGCTACTTAGAGTTAATTAAGAAAATGAAGTTGGGGAAGCACACACACACACACACAAACCTTTATGAGCTTTAGTTAATACAGTAAAATATAACTGAAATCACAGGAAAAGTCAATAAACAGAATAAGATAAATACAGTAAAGTGGTTTCCTGCATTGTTCATATTTACAGTCATACATTGTGCATACTCACATTATTATGGAGACCATTAAATAAAGATGGGAGGAAAAGTAAGTGGAGATCCTCCAAGAGGAAGGCAGTGGGCCAGACTTCCTATCTGGTTGTCACATGTCATCGTCCCAGTGTCCCGACAACAGATTGAATAACTACATCTTCTATGCACTTTTTCCCATTGATAAGTTATCAATCCCTGCCCATATGTCATATGCCAGCTAACCACCGTTAAATTTCTGTCTGGTAACACCACAATTGTGTCATTTAATATTCCTATAGTTTTGAGATGTCAGTGCAGTTAGCTCCATGGTTACCATATTGCAAAAATACCCTAAGATGCTACCATATGTTGGTTTGTGGTTTACCTATTTATCACACAATGCATTGCTAAAACGTCACAAGATACATATTGCTCAATTTTATAACCTTAGGTCAAGCACATAATACTTATGTTAGCTTATGCCAACTGCCAACTTCTACTGGGCCACACTCTAAGCCCTTAACAATTCTCAAGACATATAGCTATGTCTATATTTAATACATATTTTTTAGTTCTTCCCCTTGCTGTTACTAATTCAATAACTTCCATTATTATATATACAGGCACGCTTAGCAGATAGATTACATTTTACCCAAAACTATACATCTCCCTAGATCAGGTCAGGATCAAGAGTGGTCAACAGCACACAGTTGTAGCCTATTGATATAAGGGCTAGGTATAAGGCAGTAATGCAAGAAACCTACAGATCCAAAACCTGAAAGATATTAGCTTAGCACTTAGCAAAAGGGTTTGAGGTCTGTAGGCCTTACCATAAGGCAGTTAACCAGAAGTCGCAAGATAACAGAAGATGCATTCCTATAATAAACAAGTATGCTTAATCGCTGACAAGTAACTGCAAGAAGTCAGTTGATGCCAGTTGTGGGTATTTTAGGATAGGAACATCAGCAGATGTTCAACCTCAAGATTGCTATAGTAATCTATTGACTTACATGTTAATAGGTTTGAGATAATGAATACCCTAACCTATAGGATAAGGACACCCCAATATTATTAAGATGAGGAAGTTTATGAATATTCATGGCAGTCACCAGACCCTATAACAGGGCTAACCATAGTCTAGACTTTTGGGATCTCTTGGCATGCCAGAGATGAGATAGGACCTTCATGGATCATCACTTGTCTCATCACTCCTAGATCTCCACAAGGAAGGTATGAGTATGTGTTTGTCATGACACTGGGTATTAAAACAATTCTGGATTTTTGTTACCAACTTGTTTGGGTTGAAGTGTGTGGGTGTTTATTAATTGTGTTAATAAAATTGTTGCAAATTCAAAAGGTTTTTCCTAAGTATTGCCACAGTGCACAGCGGGGTTCCCAAATTAATAGTAATTCTAATAATCCTGGGCCTGATTTTGGGATTACAACCTACCAAACTTCAGTTTCAAAGTGAATTATGCTAAACCAAATTAAGGTCACTTTAATTCTGAATGAAAGTGTCCACAGTGGTGTACCGCAGTTTAACTAATCCATTTTAATAGTTAATTCAGATTAATTTTACCTGAATGTTCCCATTTAGGCAAGCCACAAATCTCACTCTAAACAAAACTAGTCCATTCTAAATAGTTTTGACCAATTCCAGCGTTAGATGCTGCCAGGTTGCATGCTAATTGTGTCTGTAGAATTATAACAATGAATGGATCTCATTCAAGGATGTAAATCATACACTTCCCTGGCCAAATACAACACACAGTGCTCCCATCCTCTGCTGGCCTGGGGAGTGAGGGAGTTGTAGACCTTTGTAATACTGTCCTCGGTTTCATGTCCACTGAAATAAGAGAGACTCAGACTTCAAGACTTTTTATGGCTCTCCATCATGTATGTGACTCTTCATAGCCTTTGACAATCTCATAACACCCGATACATAGCTTGGTGATTTTTCACTGAGTATTGCAATTAAATAGGCATACCAGTTTATTAATTCAAATTGAGCACTTTTTTCCCCACATGGTTCATTTCAGATATATCCCCTCCTGTTTTCAGCAGTGTAAGCAAATTAACACCAGAGAAACTTGAAAACTGTGAAAATGCATCTTCTGAGCATCTGTGAAGTGGACTTTTGTTATGTCACCTAGATGAGAATCAGACCTATGCCAGGTCAGGTAGTGTGAAGGACATACTAAACATATCAAATTGCTGCAGTCACTCATCTGTGTTGTGCACAGTTTTAAGACAGAGAATAATAGCTCCTTCATCTCAACATGCAAAATTATTAATAGAATTAGCTTTTACAATGGGAAAAATAAGAAGCCTTCAGCTCTGTTTGATGTTTAATTTTCTTCTTGATGGCAAAGAACAGAGGTTCCAAATTTTGGAAAATACTGTAGGAATATTCTGAACACATACCACTAAGGGACACAAGCCTGGAGATCTTTCAAAACCCAGAAGGTTCTGCTTAAATGCATTAGATTTTTACTTTCTAACATCAGCAGGGGTGTTAGACTCTATAGTGATAAGATTAGATGGATTGATAGTTTAGATGATAGCATCTATATATGGTAAATATGTCTTTAGTCCCTTATGTTAGTTGGTAGTCTCTAGTTGCAAGGTATCCACTTTAACGTATAGCGGTGACTGCTTCGCATACATTATTACACAGGCTATGCACTTAACACCACTGGAGAAAACAAAAAGACTGGGTTAGTTTCCAGATAATTTAGTCAATAGCTTGTGTTACTGCTATCTAGATATTGCTTCAGAAGCAAATGGCAAAGGATGGATATGGAGAGTCACTTTCTTTGTAAAGGAAATTTGCAAGAATTTAAAAAAAGGTGGGAAGTCACTTTTAATATTCTTAAGCATTAGTCTCGTACATAAAATGGAAGCACTGATGTCCCTCAATAAGAGCAATTCAATACAAAAGCTATTACATTTAGACTAAACTGTGTAAAATGGTTTTAGGGCACAGACAACTGTCCACTGGGACTTAGGCCAAGACAATGAAATTAATTTCACCCTCCTGCTAGCATCAGATTTAACTTGAAGTCCAAAGATGAGAGGTTATTTTGCATTATGATTCCATCTCTGAGTCTTCCATTTTGAAGTGAAATGGCAGCATCGTATTCTGTAGCGATAGTATGCAGAAAATTGCATGAAAGAAAATCTAAGCCATCCACACTCTGAAACAGCATCTCCATATGCCTCAGCTCACTATCACTTTGCTTATATGTCATTAGGGTTCTAATGCAGAACTACTTTATTTTTGAGGATGTTTGCTCTATTGGCAGGTATAAAATTGGAAATTATGCTACAGATAAACATGCATGAATTTAAAATACAAAAAGAACCCCGCAGTTACCCACATGCCAGGAAAGGAAATTATTTTTTTATTTATTATTAATTTATTAATGCTATTTTGCATTGTGTTCATATTTCTCTCCAAAGCATTTATAAAAACTGCAGGAGTGCAGAGGCAAAATGTAGAGTTTCACATATGCATATAGGCTCTCAGGTGAACAATGGACTTTGAGAGACAACAACTAACAAAATCATCCAAAGCACAAACTGGATGGTGATGGAGGACTTCAACTACCCAGACATCTGTTGGAAAAATAATACAGCAGGGCACGGATTATCCAACAAGTTCTTGGAATGTATTGGAGACAATATTTTAGTTCAGTAGGTGGAGAAATCTACTAGGAGAGAGACTGTTCTCAGTTTCAATTTTAATAAATAGGCAGGAACTGGGTAAGAATTTGAAAGTGGAAGGCAGCTTGGGTGAAAGTGATCATGAAACACTAGAGTTCATGATTCTAAGGAATGGTAGGAGGGAAAACAGCACAATAAAGATAAGGATTTGAAGGCAGTGGACTTTAGCAAACTCAGGGAGTTGGTAGGTAAGATCCCATGGGAAGCAAGTCTAAGGGGGAAAATGTTTTCAAGAAAGTTGGCAGTTTTTCAAAGAAACATTATTAAGGTCACAAGAGCAAACTATCCCACTGCATAGGAAAGATAGGAAATATGGCAACAGGAGATCTTCAGTTATCTGAAACTCAAAAAAAAGGATCCTACAAAAAGTGATTGGTGCTTTAATTCTCAGATTCTTATGGACTTCAGTGAGTTTTGGATGAGGCCCTACTACTACAATTGCAATTTGCAGCTCATAAAAACATGACACCTAAAATGCCATCCTTAATGAACAATTGCCTCATTGCTGAGAGAAGGCTGTTTGTTGTCATTTGTTATTTTAAAGGAAACCATTATAAATGCAAAGGGATGATAATATTTAACAATGCATTTCAATTCCATTTTACTTAAATTATAAAACTGAAAGGGCCACTCTTTCAGCACAGAGCTGAAGTAAGTTCCTTCCAAATCACTCAATCGGCATTTTACAAGGCATTAACCTCAATTAACTAAATTGTTGTCTGACAGGAGTTTTATTCAAGGAAATATACAGTGTGTGAAGGCTTTGCCAGGAGTTTAAGTCCAGTCAAACTAACAGAGCCTTTAAGAAACAGAAATACTAAACCTGTTGAAAGGCATTCATAGGTCTCTACTATCAGCAAAAGAAATTGCTCTGAAAGTGCTATGACTAATATGTCACCAAATCAGCCGACAAGAGAGACTCAAATAAATCAGATTTGTCTAAATACTATTAGAAATGTCAGCTGGGATTCTGAACTCAGTGTACCACAGCAATGTGTTTGTAAGCCTTGATTGAACTTTGCAAGGAGGTTGTTGTTTTCAGCAAGCAAGAAACCATTTTCTGGTGAGAAATCTTTCAGTGTTCCTATCATCTTTCTTCTGTCCTTTTCATATCAGGTAAAGATGCTCATTTTCTTCTCCTTCCTTAATGTGCATTTTCTTAACAAGTGTACTGTCAAACATACAAAAATTGCTCTGGGAGAAGCTCTTTTAAACAAAGCTGGCTTTCCCCTGTTCATTTTCATAATAGGTAGCACAGAGCAGTCATATTGCCTGTACTCATAGAAAGCCTATTTATCTATAGTGTTTTAAAACATTTCTATGTTTTATAAAGTGATTCTCTTTTTCAAAAGCTCTGTATTGTAGAACCAGCCACTTAACATTCATGAGGGGAAGGGGAAAACACACACAAGCTTCTAGGTAACTTTTGGGGTTCTTTGAGACAAACTAAATGCTTCACATAAAATAGGCCATTGGCTCGTAAAAGAGCATTCAGTAGAAATAAGTCAAAGTAAGAGCGTAACTAGACTGGGCCTGATTCTGATGTGACACCTCTTTTATGGTGCTGTAACTACCTGGGGCCTGGGTCCCCTGTGCCTTCAGCCCAGTCTAGTTATTTACATGTGCAAAGTTGCCCAGATCCTTGGGTCCAGCAGTGCTGTGGTTGGTCCCCAGACATAAATTAGAGCAGTCTGAGAGCTACTGTCAATTACACTGAGGGTCAAAAGGTTTCAAACAGGGCATTATGATAGTTAGCAACACTAAGGCACAAGGAAAACATGAATGCCACCCCCTCCTTTTTTTTTCCAGTCATGCCTCCTATGAAGGCTACATGGGTAGTGAATAAGCAGCTATACTGGCTTTATGCAATCCAAGATCCTCCTATAAATGAGTTGACCTTTCTGTAGCTGGCTATACATTTACGGTTGCTCTGCACCAGTACCATGGCACAAAGTAGCCTGAATACAAAGGGGAATCTGGATATGGGGCTAAATCCTTGGCCCCAGTCTGCCCCCTTTGTGTTGTTCTGGTGGTGCAGAGGGGCCACAAAACTGTTTGAAAAAGCAGTGTGGGAATCCCTAAGCGGCATCCAGTTATCACAGCCATGTTTTAATTGCAAACATCACAGGTATTTTAAAAACCCATTTCCAGTGCATTTATCAAAGAATATTCCCAGAAATATTTCTATTGGTTTGGGAAAAGTTTCTATTTATAAAACCTAACTTTGAGGCCTAATCTGATTTATAAAATAGACTGGCCTATCAAATGAAAAAAAAAATCCCAATCTAAGCTGCCCTTCCATCCACAAAGAAACACAGACCAGCACTACTGAGATTAAATCATCTGTCTCTCTTCTCTACCTTCAAGATCAGAAAATGTTTCTTCCCTGAAACATTTAACTACAGTTTATGGATAAGTGGCACAGTCTAATTGCTACCCACAAATGTAATAATTTCCAGGCAATATCTACTTTTATAGCAATGTAAATCCAAGAGTTCATTTTAAAATGAAAGGCTTTGTCCTTTATACAGAAGCACGTCAGAAAACAAAGCATCCCTCCTTTGGCCAAGAGGTCTTGGTCTCCCCTCAGTATCCAACCGTTCTGAGCATAGACTTGGCTCCTTATTAATTATTACTCATTTATATTACAGTAGTGTCTAAGAGGCACAGTCATGGACTGGGACCCCATTTTGCTAGACCCAATACAAACACAGAACCAAAAAAAAATGGTCCTTGCACCAAACAGCTTAGAATCTAAGTAACTGCTTACAGAGAAAGCTGTTAGCACATTTGGCTGGATCCACAAATGGATTTAGGCATTGTGACACTGAGCATCAGAGTGTCTACCTTCTACATAGTGAGAAAAATTACAGAACACTGTGATCCACAAAGCCTGAGTTAGGCACCTATGATCTCTATACAATGAATGGGAAGAGATGGGGCCTTAAAATGCAATCCACCAAAAGCCAGCATGCTAGGCAGTGAGTTGTCTAAGATAGCCAAGAAGAAGTATTTGTCCTAAGTCCTGCACCTTTGATTGAGTTAGATGTCTAAGTGCCAGCTGCAGGGAGGTGCCTATCTCTGCTAATGTTCCACAACTGGGAACCCCTCTCTTGGACCTCTCCATCCCCATGTCACTTAGAGCAAGATAATCTTAATATTTGTTTTTACACTATTGTAACATCATTGGCTTCAATGGAGTTACTCCCTATTTAATCTGTGTAAGGGCCTGATCTGGAGCCCTGAAAAGTCTATTGAGTTTTTCCATTGTCTATGGACTTTGGATCAGCCTCTAACTGATACTGGATTAAAAAACTTTGCCTATAAATAACAGATTAAAAAAAATCAATTTAGAATAATGTAGTAAAGTCGATAGAAAAAAATCCAGCTTCTGTCTGTAAAATGAATGCATGTGCATCTACTATTTCACAGTTTAATGTTTTCCTTTCCTTCCTTCCTTCCCTTCTGTTGAGGGCTTAAATTCTTAGGTCTTCATGAAGGATATTTTCAGAGAGGTTGTTTTTCACCATGGGATGTCATATTACTCTTCATTTTCATTAAGATGCATTCTTTCTAATCTATACAAATGACATTTCCATTTGTCCCTGATCTCGAAAAAGATTTCTCAAAAAGGAATAAGATAGAAATGCTTTCCACTCAAACCCACATCAATTTCTGCAAATGTCCTAACAATAATATTTTGAATTCACATTGGCGAATGTATTGTATTTTCTTAAAAAAAAAAAAAAAAGTCAACATTTTTTCAGAAAGCATTTAAGTGTCATAACCTTTTCTAGATCCACACAGGCAGCGTTACATAGCAACAGGAAAAATTGCTCTCAGTTCTATCTATTCAAAAACAGTCAACAGATTTTTTTAATATAACTAGAAGCATATGCTATACACTACTTAAAAGCTTGCATACTGCACTTTGCCATTGACTATATTATGCTGTCAAATAATTACAAAGCAAATAGCAACAATTCATTTTTCTGCTTATGTATATTTCTGTAAATGTATGTAAATGTATGTCAGTATATCTGCTATGATCTACTAAAGGTGGAGCTGGTACCACCTAAAGTTAAGGTTGCCTGACAATTTCCAATATAAGATCCTGTTTTCAGCTGCTTATAACTTTGCAAACTGTAACCATAGACACGTGTCTATGTCAGGCTGAATAATAAAATAATGTATTATTATATTTATATTTTTTTAAAGTTGAAGTAAAAAATCAGTCATCCATTTCTGAGAATGAGAGTAGGGAAAAATACATTGTTTTGCCCAAATTAAAAAAATTCTGGTGACCTTTTTGTTGAGAAGTTCTACTGCCTCTATGCTTTGGAACAGGGACTTGAAATTTGGCAGAGGGGTTACTGTGATGTCAGGGATATGCCTTTGGCCACCCCCATACCCCCTGCAAACTACCCAAATTTGTCCAAGTTAAGAACCTTTGAAAAAAAATATTCGTTTTTTTAATAGAGACTTGTTAGAATTTGCCCACTAAATTCTCCAAAGATTCCATCTGCACTGAGCATGCTCCATCCCCTCACAGCTGCTAGTGCCAACCAGACTGTGCATGTGCTATCTTTGAAGAGCAATTAGGCATGTTCCAGCCCAGAACTTCAGGGGCTGAGCAGGACTTTCTCTGCAACTGCTCCTCCTGTCTGCTGCAGGCTGATGTAGCGGTGAGCACAGCCACTGAAAGCAGGGGGATTGTGTTTAATGTGATTGCAACTCCCTTGCTGGGACTCAGCCACATGGAGGAGGAAGCCACCTGACTCAAATGCAAAGGGGTGAGGATTGGCAGTGGCTTTCAAGAGCCAGAGGGTAGTGGGAAGCCGACAACAAGGGGGCCGGAGGGGTTATAAGCAAGGAGAAGGAGGGTGGCAGCAGACAGGAGCTGCAGAGTAGTGAAAAGGAGCAGAGGGACAGGACCAAATTACAGGCAGAGGAGTTAAAGAGAAGCAGGGCCACCCAGAGGGTTCAGGGGGCCTGGGGCAAAGCAGGGGAGCTGCGGCACTTGTACTCACCTGGCGGCGGTCCGGGTCTTCAGCAGCATTTCGGTGGTGGGGAGCCCTTCACTGCTGCCAAAGATATGGAGTGACTGAAGGGCCCCCCGCCACCGAAATACCGCCAAAGACCCGGACCACCGCTGGGCCAGGGCTCGCAGGGTCCCTGTGGGGCCCGGGGCCTGGGGAAAATTACCCCCTTGTCCCCCACTCTGGGCAGCCCTGAAAAGAATTGGAGGGGGAGGAGTGCAGGAGCCATGGGTGGGATGTAGATGGGAAAAGAGAGGAATGGAGAAAGGTTGTGTGCACAAGAGCAGAAGGGTCTTCCACTCAAAAGTTGGAATTGAACCAAGGAGTCCTGAGTCTCTGCTGTCAGTGAATGGCTGTAAAACCCACTGGTAAAGTGGGTTTGCATCCCTTTCCTGTGACTGGTCCAAATGGTGAAACATGTCCTGCCCCAAGTCCAAGCAGCAGGACTTTCTGCCATGTGTGGAGTGTGAGGAGCCCCAGTGGACCAGCTTGTATATCTCCTTGGCCAGTGGGCCTGCCAAGAATGTTAGTGGCTCCTCCATAGAGCCATAGGCACTCGTGTGTATCTGGCATAGTCCATGGACACCTGACACCTGTCCCTTATGCAGCAAGAGGGAAACCCTGGAGCATGTAGAATGTGTCAGGCTGCAGCCCCTCTTCCAGATCCTCCAAAACCTCTTATTGATGTTCTGGCCGCACTTTTCCCTGCACCTCCTCATTTATGCACACCCCACGCATGGTCCTACAAAGTCCTGAGACCTCCTCCTAGCTCTGCCCACAATGGCTATCCACCATGCCAAAAGGAGGAAGCTAGACAGGGAGTTGCTCTGCAACAGTGGGGCCTATTTCTGGTCCCTCGTTAAATCACACCTCCGAGCAGAGTTCCTCCAGGTGGTGTCCCCTGTCTTCTTAGCCACCTTCCAGAGCCACAGAATGATGTTGCGGGTTCTCTGCCCCATGCCCCCTTCTGGTTGCACTATTTTTAACCTTTAACCCTTACTCCCATTCCTGGTTTTTTTTTCCATTTATTGTTCCAAGAATTCATTTCTGACCTGGGGTCAGTGGTTCTTCCCCCTCATTTGAGGGGTAGACCTTTAACTCTGGGTTGGCCTGGGCCCCCTATCCCAGTACCCACAATAGGTCCAAGGGGTGCAAATGAATGGGCAGGGATGGGAACTGGGGGGAGTCTTAATCCTGTCCCCACCCCATACAGCTGACCCAAATAAAACTGTGCCAGGACTGGAACAGATGAAAGGAAGAGGCTGCAGTAGGAAAAGCAGCTAACAGGTGGGTACAAGATGGTGTAAAATAAAGCTGGGGGAAGCCTGGTCAAAGCGGAGTTGAGAACAGGAGATGATTTGGAGACAGAGTGAAAGCAGCTGGGAAGTAACCAGCAGTTGCCCAAATAGGGATGCAGTGCTAGCGAGATAGCCGTAGGCTGTGCTGGACAGGAATATGGGACTTGGATCCATATATATAAACTGTGAGTTATGAGCCTATGCTTTATATTGCCGCTAGGTGAGATAGAATTACTCAGTCCTCACTCTTGTGGTTTGTCACCGGAGTCCCACAGTGGAATTACAGATTTATAATTTACACTTGCCTGTTATTTCCCTTATATGTACTTTGATCAAAAATCTTATAACAAATGGATATTGTGACAGGTCTGAGTGTCAGGGTATGGAGTAAAAAATTAATTGGCAATTACTACATCAAGATGAGGCTCAAAATGTTAATGGCATCTTTATATGAAAAAAAATGGTGCAGGAATCCTGAGTTTTATACAAATTCAATGGTTTACACCCACACCCACCCCAAATTTACCAGTGTTATTCCTGGGTAAACTCTATTTTGAACAATATACTTGAATTCATTTATTAATCCTGTCAAACTTAGTTCATGTACAGCAGTGATTCTCAAACTTTTGTACTGGTGACCCCCTTCACATTGCAAGCCTCTGAGTGTGACCCCCCCACCTTAAACATTAAAACCCCTTTTTAATATACTTAACACCATTATAAATGTTGTAGGTGAATCGGGGTTTGGGGTGGAGGCTGACAGCTCACGACCCTCCCCCCCATGTAATAACCTCATGACCCCCTGAGGGGTCCTGACCTCCAGTTTGAGAACCCCTGATGTACAGGATTTCTTATGATTGGATAATAGAAGATGCATTTTATATTTAAACTACCAGTGAAATAGCTTTAACTGGAAAAATTAATGCCTTTTATGGAATTTCAATATTGATCCCCATTTTCGGGGTATAATACTGAATTGCAGATTCCCTCCTAACAACATTTAGTTCATTTTCTGATCCAATTCTGTCATACGATATAAAGCTTCCAACCATCCATTGTTACATTTGCCTTGTATAGAGTGAGGTTAAATCTATGCGAGCGTGGATGCACATGCATACACACACACACACAAGTCCTTAGCTTCACCCACCATTACATTTCTCTAACTCTTTATTGTAACAGACATTATTTAAAAGGGTTGAAACTTTTGCTTCATCTGTCCAGAGCTTCCTTTAGTAAAATATATAACAGGAGATCATTTCCCTCTCCCCATATAAAATTAATAGGTTAGAACTGCAGTCAAGTGCTGAAAGTATGGAATGTATTTTTCTTTAACTGGGACAGCAGTTGACACTATTCACAGAGATGCAGAGTGACATCAGTGACACCAACATACCTAATTCTCTTCCACTCTCAAACTCAGAGCTGACATTAAAGAGCAAAAGGAGCTAGACGATGCCCTTGGACAGCTAGCCTAGTTCTAGTGGTGTCTGGGTGCATATTTAGTATCTTAAGGAGTTATCCAAATACACCTGACAAAGGTAAATAGGATTTCTTTAAGCCCACAATTTAAATGCTCTCTTATCCTCTCAACTATCAGCATCTAAGAGAAGCACATTACATGGACAGATAGCCACTCCATCCTGTATAATGCTATGAATTAAAAGTTTTAAGATTTAATAGAATGAGCCAGTGTGTATTAAATAAATACCAACTAATTACTACATTTAAAATCATATTAGAGGAAGTTTCCAGCCCATAGAGTACACAAAAAGTTGTGCAAAATTCAAAATCATTCAAAACTTGCCTATTTTTCATCAGTGTAGTTTTTCACACAGGTAAAAGTCTCACTGAAGTTCAGCAGAATATTTTGTGCACTACCAGGATATCTGCAAATCTTCTTAGTTGTCTATTGTTGTTGTGACTGTATTGGTCCCAGGATATTAGAGATACAAGATGGGTGAGGTAATATCTTTTATTGGACCAACTTCTATTGGTGAGAGATACAAGCTTTCAAGCTGTATATAGGAAACCCACTGATAACCATACTACCTTTAGAGATCCAGTAATTACTCAAAAACAGACGAAGAAATCTGTTGTTCACAGCCTGGCACTCAGATACCACACAACATGCTCCATGGAGAAAGTCCAGGATATACATTTTAACACACTTAAAACTGCCTTCACCGAACAAGGACACTCCACCAGAGAAGTAAATCACATCATGGAACAGGACACCCAAATACTCCGAGACAACTTGCTTTAATATGGAAATAAAACCCTCTCTGACCATACACTCCTAGTTTTCACCTACCATCCCACACTGGAACCCATCCCGGGTGTTACTAAACAATTACCTACCACCCCACACTGGAACCCATATGGGGTATTACTAACAATTACAACCCATAGTCAATGGAGACCACAACCTGAAAGAATATTTTTCCTGAACCCCCTCTTCTGGCCTTCAAGCAACCCCCCCCCAACCAAGAGTGGCGCCAGACCCTGCAAACAGATCTTTCAAGACCCATCTGTCCCACTCATGCCTATCCACAACATGTGGTGTACCTTATTCAATGCACTAAATTCCCCAATAGCAACTATGGGTGAAATGAAATAATCGCCATACCTTCGAAAGAACTCACACAGAAAATAAAAGACAAAAACACCATATGACCATATGGGTGAACATTTTTCACAAAGCGATCACTCTATATTTGACCTCTCAGTCCTCACCCTGAAAAGAAATCTACACAACACCTTCAAAAGATGAGCCTGTAAGCAAAAATTCATAACTTTGCTAGACACTAAAAATCATTGACTGAATAGAGGCACTAGATTTATGGCTTATTACAAGAATCTATAACCACGAAGAGCCCCCAATCTTTTTTCCTCTCCCTCCTTTCCCACCTGTGACTGGAGAGGTGATAACTGGGCACTTCACCTGCAATAGTCCCTTGAAATGTGTTAACTACTTATGCTGAACAATCTGTTCCACTTTCTATGTAGCTGTAACCCTCTGAGCACATCCCAGGTCTGAAGAAGAACTCTGTATGGCTCAAAAGCTTGCTTCTCTCACTAACAGAAATTGGTCCAATAAATGATATTACCTCAACTGCCTTATGTCTCTAGCCTTCTTAGTTGTCTTTTTTTCAATTCTGAGTTTTGAGCTGTGACTGATTACATGCTTGAAGCCACATGGCTTTATTTCTGGTTCCCTTCAGTGAGCTTACCCCATGTACTCTAGAAGCCATATTTGACACATGTTCTGAGAGGACAGGGCTCTATTATGTGTCCTCTGAACCAAGAACAAACATTAATTTCTCTTAATATTGAAGAGTTCTTGGTGTTTCTCTAATGAATATTCACCAGGTCTGAGGGACATGTACTTTCTATGAGTCATCAGCAGAGTGGAACATCTCTGTACTGCAGGATGGTTCTTATTTCTCCATCCAAAACCATCTTGTGTTGAGGGAGGGGCAGTGTCCCTGTCTGGCAGCTACATCCCATCTCTAAAGACAGAGACTGAGTAGCAGGCCTGCCAGCCAATACCACAATGGGTAAAGTGGGGGTAACAGGCTGCTGGTCCTTCACACCAAGGCAACCATTCCAAGTAGTGGTGTGAGAGATTTTTAAAGGGAGAATCTGTTGAAAAGAAGATTTCAAGAGGAAGAAAGGATTTTGGGGCCTGGTTCAGACAGCTGGGATACTTTTTCACATCGAACTCCATACTTTGAGGTGCCCACAACATTAGGTTTATATAGTTTTGTTTTGTTTAACTCAGGCTTTTACATGATTTTTTCCTGTATGCTTTCATGTATACAGTATTTTGCTATGATTAATTTGCTCTGCCTATGTGAAAAGAGGAAGATCTCTGTGCACAAGGTCCAATCTGTATGCAGATTCCATGGGCTTATTATAGGTCTCATTAAAGGCATATTGGGGAACATAATGTAAATAACTGCCTAATATTGTATTGCTGGTGTAAGTTACATTCTTTATATGGAAATCCTTTGAAACTGATCTTCTCTTCAGTTCTCTGTTCAGATCCACTGCAAGGGGATTCGTCCCCCAATCATGATTATTTTTATTACATCTTTATCTATGAGGGTTATGTTTTTTGAAGCCCTAACATTCCTTATTCAGGAAAACCTCCTATTGACTTCACTTAGTTTGTGTGAATAAGGAATGCATAAGAACTCCAAGATTTGGACCAAAAGCATTAAGGTTATCATCCAAATAGATATGAGGTCTGCTGGGCCTCAGGGAATAATAAAAAGTAAGATCAAACAAACTGAAATATTTATATTTGTATAAAATATTTCTCGTTTTTTAAAATAAGTAAATGTGAATTATTTCCTATTACATGATTTCTTTATCATGCTTATACATAATTTCTCTACTCCATTACTAAATATAAACTACCGTAATCAACTATTCACCCAGTTTTTTCACGATTCTATCCAACTAACAATCTAGTGTATTTTTGTCTCTCCTTTTACATATATTATGGATTCTCTTTTTGCTTTCAGAATCAAATCCAAGTTCAGTCATATTTGTTCCAATAGATGGATTGTACCAGTCCTCTCTTGAGGAGCTTGGCCTAGTGGTCACATTTGCAACCCCTGACTGCCAAGGACTTGTGGGGAGTGGAGCCTGGGCCCTCCCACTCCACCGGTCTCTGACACAGGGCCCTTTGGGCTACCAGTAGTCTAGCAACCAAGACTGCTTATGACTGTTCTCCCTGGGCCTCTTCCTCTCATCCACACCCCTGGAGTCAGCCTAGTCCAAGGCTTTTCCTGGTGGGGAAACCCAAACCACAATAAGTAAAGGGGGTTACCAAAGTCCAAGGTTCACAGGATACGTCCCTCTCTGTTGTCTGTAGGGTGGGTCCTCCTTCCCCCCGGCCCCCCCGGGCCCCTTTGGGCAACTGGGTCAGAGGCTTAGGCTTCCCTCTGCTCCGAAGCTGTGGGCTGCAGGTCTGCTCACCTCCAGCTCTGCCACTCAAATGAGCTAATTCCCTGCCCTTTAGTTCCTCCAGCAGCTGGAGCATTTTCTGCAGGTGTGGCAGGGCACAACTGGCTGAGCCCAAAATAATCCCCTAACTCCTTGTTGCCCAGTATGGGGTTTGTACAGCCCATCACAGGGATACATGTTAACTTCTTCATAAAAGTCATACTGTAATTATTGTCTTATCAGTTTGGAAATAGTTTGGGATCTTTGACCATATTGGCTGATAGTCTTCTCGGTGTATTCTTCTCATGTAGATGATACCTTTTCAAGAGGGCCCCGATTTGCCAGAACAGTTAAATATGTTCTTAACTAAGTGAGCAGGAAGTCTCATTGAAGTTATTTAGTTTATTCAAGTTACACAGAGACGCTTTGCTGAATTGGGGGCATAGATGCTCCAACAAATACTAAAACCAAGTAATCACAATTTCTCATGTGAAATTTCTTCTCATCTGGTTCATGAAAATTCTTTGTTTAGCAATTAACAAAGATACAGGCACAAAAGATCTGACTTCTGTATGTTTTCACATTCATTATATTCAACATACAGAAGAATTCCAGTGTGGCTGATATTTCAATTCCTGGTATTTCTGGGCCTAGTTGTGGCCTGCTTCTTGCAGGGATATCGGGGCCTAAGGAGGTGCAAGGTTTCCCTTTATATCCCATGACAGTCACCACATCATGGGCAGCAGCACAGGAGAGAAAACAGGGTCCACAGAGCTGCTGCATCCACCTCTCTTACAGTTGGGCAGGAAGGGGCAGAACAGGGCAGGGACCCTGAACACACTGTGTGGCACTAGTGCTTTGGACAGCATATGCTGGCATAGTTTACCCATCACCAGAGCAGCAATGAAAGCAGAGGGGAAATAGTGATTCTCAGAGGTCGCCCTGTCTGCTCCTCGGACAGCACAGCTATTCACTACCCCTTACTCCGGGCACAGTGGCCTTCATGTGCTTCTTGAGCAAGCCAAAGAGAAAGCTCTACTTTCAGAAAATGGAAACAACCATTTAAAAAAGGAATATTTATTAGGAGCTGGTTGAGTAAATCATTGTCGTTAATATTTGGGCCATTTGTATCTTCACACATTTATTCACTTATAAACGTTGCTATTCTTCGACAAAATGCAACATTGATGATGTTGCTACCACCACCAAAGAAACATTTTATTACAGTTAAGTAGATACCAACATATACTTTGCCATGTGCAGTTGCACACTTTTGCCAAGAAATATATAGAAATAATAAACATTTCTAGTGGCAGCATTGTGAAAATTTACCCATAGGTAACTCAATTAACAACTGAACTGCAGTAATAAGATCTGTCACATTTAGAAAGGAGTACCGCTAATCCTTCCTTTTCAGTGAGTAAAATTCACATCAGCCACAATTTATTGCATACTCGTAAAGATGAGCTCCTCCCCATTAGCCCTCCTTCACCACACACTTTTAACTCCATGTCCAAATGAGGGCAAAGTTTTATTTATTACCATTATTGCCCCAATAAGATTAAACTGGTTATCATGCATCCAGCGAAGTGGGTATTCACCCACGAAAGCTCATGCTCCAATACGTCTGTTAGTCTATAAGGTGCCACAGGACTCTTTGCTGCTTTTACAGATCCAGACTAACACAGCTACCCCTCTGAGACTGGTTATCATTGTGGTTTTAACCAAAAGCCATAAATATTTCCTCTCCCTTCCCCTTTATTTTCCCATCACCAGTCCAAGGCTGCACTGCCAGACTGGGGCTGCACAGCTGGCTGCTCTCTACCCCAAATGCCCAGTGGCAGCTGACATGCTTAGTCGCTAAAGCAGACTGGCACCCTGGACTACTAGTGCTGCTGCTGCTCAGCAGTTAGGTCCAGAATTACACTTAGCCTCACCTGTTCAACCCACTGATGCCAAGTCCAGACTGTTTTCCTTGACTTTTGTTTTTTAAATACCATTCCATTTTGTTGACTAGCCTTTATGTAATGAATAGGACTTGATCCTCTGGTCCAACAAAACAGTGCTCAGAACTAGAGCTGGGCAAACAATAGATTTTTTTGGTTCCCTAGAAATTTGAAGAGTGGGGAAAAGTCATTTTGGTTTAGGCGATTAAACATTTTTTGGAAAAATTTTCAGCGAATCAAAAAATCAAGAATATTTTCATTTCCAGAAAAAAAAATTGTGTTTAAAAAAAAATGAAAATGTTTTGTTTTGATTTCAAGCATTTTAAAATAAAAGATAAAGGACATTTTGAAATGAAACAAAGTCATAGTGAAATATTATGGGTTTTTCTTCTCAAATTTCTTTCAAAACCATTCAGTGAAATCAATGAATTCACAAAATGTTGCCAAATTTTCATTTTTCACCAAAAAGAGTTTGGGCCAAAAAGTTTTGCCCAGCTGTACTCAGAACAGAACCCGAGGAGGTGGGAGACCTGTCTCATGCTCTCCTTATCCTTATGTTATTTGTATCCAGTTACAATGGCCCTGAGTCATTGTGGTGGGAAGGGACTGCAGGAGTACAGCAGATTACACCTAGCCTCAGCCACACCCCTTTTGCCTGGGGCATCTGTCTCCTACCTGACAGGGGCTGCTCCTAGGCTTGCCTGCGGAGGGTCCACTGGTCCCGCAGTTCCACTGAAGCCGCGCGGGACCAGCGGACCCTCCGCAGGCACGCCTGTGGGAGGTCCACCAGAGCCGCCTGCCGCCCTCCCAACGACCGTCAGAGCGCCCCCCACGGCATGCCGCCCCAAGCACGCGCTTGGCGTTCTGGGGTCTGGAGCCGGCCCTGCTACCTGGGGAAGGGGAGGAGGAGTAATGCTGGCCAATATCAGGAAAAATCCTTCCCCCTTTACATAAGATACTGGTGCCTTTTTTTTAAAATTTAATTAAAACAGCATGACTTTTACATTTAAATGACAATGTCTAAGAAAAGCTCACCACTCACGCTAGTCGAGCATTCCAGACTAGTTGTAAGACAGCTAAACATGAAAAGAGTTGTTAGAAGTAGGAGATTGGTACTAGCCATGGTGATTGCTGACATATATGGCCCTAGTTCAAAAATAAATGGAACCTGTGTGTAGTTCACATGAAAAGCAGAAAAAAATGCCTAGTAAATAAAAATGTCAATGAAAAAAGTTAAATCTAAACAATTTCTGATGAGTTCATGAACTCAAATGATTTCTTGGGATCATTTTTTGCTGGCCAGGATAGCAAAAGCTTTTACAAGCAGTCATCACCTAATCATATTATTTATCATACGGGCCTCAAAGTTAAATCATGTCCAGCTCTGTAAATAAGTATGATGTGAAACAGTAGTCTGCTTGCACAATACATACTGCAAAGCCATATACTTCTCACTTCACTGACCTCTGTATTTACTCTAAGTTTATGGATGTGCAACTTGTCAGAAAAGTAACCACGCTCACAGGTCAATCAATCCATCCAGACAGCAGTTTGTTCTGAAGTTCAGTGCAGATGATTTTGGTGGAGGGGCTATAGATCCTTGAAATACTTAGAGATGTAAATAAATTCAGTATGATGTCTCTGCATGTTGCTATGAATAAAATTTAAGAGACATCAAGGTTGTTTGGCCTAGAAATTATTAGGCAAAAAAATTAAAAACAAAGCCCACACATGACTTACTATGCAACCCCATGTATACCTGAGCCAGCTATTGTTGGTGATGGTTGTTTTTTCTTTTAAATATGTTCCCTTGAAAAAACTGGCTTTACAAATGAATATATCACTGAAATCAGGAAACAAATGTATATAAAACGGGAAAAAATTGTAGGTCATTTTGTGTTTTGGTTTATTAATTTTAAGTAATAGATGATCTCATCTCTTAACAAGTGTAAACACATGCCACTGTATGGATACAGACCTCGGATAGAAGGTATACTGGGTATAAACTGATCCTATCCTGAAAGTACAATACCTACCAAGTATCTCCTTTAAAAACATTTCATATTTTTACTGAATAAAAAAAGTTAAAATTCATCTGAAGTGTGTCATACATCAGGTTCCAAAGGCTTAATATATTAAAGGATGCATCTTGAATTCAGAACACAGAAGGCTATTAAATAAATAAATAAATAATAATTAAAAAAAACCAAGCTTGCATAAAGTGCATCCATTTTGTATAAAAATGAAACATGTGGCAACTGGATTTCTATTTACGTATCCAATACTAAGCAAGACCTTTGAAGATATCACAAGAGTAACATTAAGTAGCAGAAAATAGGAACATCATTTCAACTGATGGGCAGTTGAAACGTACCAGAGGGAGACAGCTACAGTAATGGTATCTCTATATTTATTTTGACAAACCTATGATAGGACCATTCTGTTTCCTGATAGACAGACATAACCCATGAAATGTGCTGTGATTCCTTCTGCTGTTTTTTCTCTCAATGATGTATTTTCATCACAAACAAAATCCAACCAAATGGAAAACAAATAGTTTTCCTTTTAACGTGCATTTTATTATTTTTTTTCCACGTGGGGACTTTCAATCTTGAGTTTGGTTTTCTGTGTTAATTAGCTTCAATATCAGTATGTGAAAATTTCTTTTTTAAACTACTCTCACAAATATTGCTTTCTTTTATCTAGTATAAAATACCAATTATTATAGCACAATTTATCCATATAGACTATATTTAATGCATGCACATATTTTACACACAGGGGGTTTCTCTGTGTCTGGATGCTGTTGAAATGTCTACAAGTGTTCAATCTTGCAGAAATGTTTCATATGAAGGCAAGGATTCAGAGTGTACACAAAATGAAATATGTACATTATCAATCTCCGTTTATATAAAGCTTGTAGATAATAGAAGTTTAAACTTAAAAATTTTTATTCAAGGTTCTATAAGTTCAGAGAAATTACTCATATGGCCTTGCAGTGCTATTTCACAATTGAAAATAATTGCATTTCTTCTGCTATCAAGGTTAATAGCCAAGCAATTTTTGTCCCTACCTACCTAAAATAAAAATCAGCCTAAGTAACCCAATATGCAGCGAGTGATACCTACTTGTTCTAAAAATGTTTTGCTTCAGTCAATATTCCCAAATGTTGCTGTCAGGCACACCTTCAGAGAGAGACCAGGTAAAGACACTCCTTTATCATATTAGAGGATTCTTTTGCTAGAATCCAAATGAATGGCAGTTGTACTGAAGAGACCATGAACACCACATAGGAAGGGGGAAGATGCAGGGGGAGGTGAGGTTGTGGGTGGGGAAGATGGTGTGAAATCCCATTTCCAACATGACTTATGATAAATTATACAGTACAGATTAGTCCCAAAGCAGTTACCTTGCCTGGAAAGTTAAGGTGAAGCTGGCCTGGAGGATTACACTGAGTAGATTAGAGGAAATATTAAACAAATTAAGTATCAAAAGCACAATGTAGTCAGGGCAGAAGCGGATCTAGGTCTTGAATAAAGTTTTTTGGAAATAAGTTTGAGAAGAGATCAAACAAGTTCAAAATTCTATCTTCACCAAGCATGAAATTCACTTCTGATGCACAGGACCAGCCTGGGGGCCTGCACAGGAGGTGCGTGAAGGGAGCATGGGGAGAGTGGCTGTGCAGGTGTGCCAACCTATCCCCAAGGCATCACACAAATGTTCTCTGCAGTGGCACTGCATAGAGTGGTGCCATGAGCACAAGCCAAGGGAAGGCCATAGGTGCTTCATTTACATGAATCCAGCAACCCCAGTATCTTGTACAACTTGTGCAGATGGGCTACAATTGCTGTTCAGCAGCTGTGGGTGGGCTGCAAGGCAGCTCTGCTCCGCTCTGGGTCAAGGGGTTGGCTTTAATCTCTTCTGCCCTCCACCTGCATAGAACCCTATTACTCAGACTGTATGCAGGTGGAGTAGAATTGACCTAAAGTAACAATTGAAGCTGCTTTGCTTCTTCTGCTAGATACTAAAATCATTCTAGAATGACTAAATGATGCAAAGAAGGATAGCAATAGCAAACCATGAGGACCTTATGGTACATAATCTGTTATATACTGGTGATGGATGGATGTTTGGTTTGGATAAGGCGTCTTAAGTTTGATTCTCTACTAAGATGATTATCTATTCCACTACTTGGTTGCTCTCTAGAATTACAATTTTGGAAAGGGCAAACTTTACATTTAGAAAAATTGCATATTTTAAAAACATAAATGCACTGCAGATGACAAGGGGAAAGGGAGAGACAAACAGTTTTTAGAAACTTGCCTAGACTGACCTCAGCCTTATGTGTTATTGACAAAGCTTAAAACACACTGAGAGGAGGAAATCCTTAAAAGCCAGCTCATTTCCTGGGTGGAACTTGCTCTCTCTCTTTAACTTAGCTATAAATGACAGACTTATTTCCTAACCCTAGCGCCCCACTGTGGCCGCTAGGACCACACATACCAATGTTCAGGTGACTTCCCTGCTCTCTCGCCAAGAGCTAACAACCTTCATTATCCAGCCAATCAACTCTGTTTTGGAATTTGTAGCAGCATGACTCTCATTCTCCTAAAAACATCAGGTTTGGGAGGCCATAAACTCCACTCTCTTGTGCTATTGGGCTCGTCATCTGACCTCTTTGCCAGGTCAACCCCATCATAAGATGCCACCAGCAAACTGTTTTGATGGCCACCTTCACCCCCATCATGTGACAAGTAATTCAGTCCAAGAGTTTAAGTGAAAAATGAAAAAGTCTCTGCATTCTGCTGCCATGACTTCACTCCTCCACATCAATGGTACACTGGTAGTGGGTGCAGAGATTAGAGAACCCCAATATGCTATGGACAGGGTGAACGCAAGACTTTTTATTTCCTGTTTAGACAGACTTACCTCCTTGCTGTATGCCCCTTTCTGGCCACCCTGTATAGTGGCTGAAATGTTCACAACTAATATAGTGGGATACAGAGAGAAATTCCCCTTTACCCTTCATTCTCCTCGCACTAACTCAGACAAACATAATTTGGTGGGGGGGCTGATATTTTAAAACATTCAAAAAGTGACTCATGGTCACATTGCTCATACACCTTACTGTATGCACAATGACAGAGAGTCGAGGGGGGAAGAGAGTTGTTCCTTATTTTTAATTAACCTTCAGACTATGAATTCTTTTGTGCTTTCGATTCCATGAAACTAAAGACCATGACAAATGCATTTTACTCATTTGAAAAGTAAAGAAAACGAAGAAGCACAAACACACACAGACACTTCCTATATCACTGGACAGTAAAACATTTCTTTTAAAACAGACAGGGATAGACAATATAAAATTTACAGACTCCCAAAAGAAAAATCACTGGCTCAACATTTTACACGGAGGAGGAGAATGCTGCATGATTTACAGATAGAATAACTGGCATAACAATAAATAACCATGCAACCATCAGATTCTGCTTCCCTTACTCACACTGAATAGCACCTTATTCCATGCATAGTCCTAACAGTCCCGTTGGGGAAAAATGGGACTACCAATGAAATACATTACTAAATATGATATATTTTTTTTTTGGTGAGCTTCTGCCTTTCCTATTTACAGCTGGGACTTTAAGTGGTCAGGGTAAATCATCTCCTGTTTTTATGGTATGTACAGACAGAAAACACTAGAAATCTTGCAATGCATCCTTATTGTGTGGCATTCTTCAATTTAATTTTTCAGAATCATAAGCTTTGATTAGTCCAAATTAACATTCTAAATTTGGGGTTCTTACTCAAACTGAAATCAACATCCAAATTCTGGTTCTGATCCTGGTCATGTTTCAGCATGCATGTTATTTTTGGGTTTGGGCCTATGTTTGGGTTTGCCCATCACAGGTATGGAAGCAATTATTTTCTTTCTATATCATAATAGTGATTGTTTTATATCCAAAAAGTCCACTGAAAGTTTTGCACTGAAGGTGAAAAACTTGTATACAGAAAATGAACAACATTTAGTTTGCCAGGACTTCTCCTGGATTATCATCAGATTTTAGAGAAAGCCTTAAACCTTTCCAAGGAAGAATATCTTTCTGACAGCCCATTTATTTAGCACTGCTCTCTGTGTTGTTTAGCCTGCCTATCCGATTATTTCTGAATCCCTGTGAAAACGACAACATTTCAGAATCAGGAAGAAGGTTTTCTGGGGCATCAAACTAAAAGAAAGATTATAAAATTGATAGAAGGAGGAGCTGCTGTCTGACGTTGTAAGGCGTATAGTCAGGCTCAATTCATTTAGCAATTCCCAGCCTATCATCTTTCATTAGTTACTTCAGTGCGGAGTCTGAACACCTCATGGGCTACTTGTCACAGGGACCAAGGAAGAGATAAGAAATGATGTTAAACTATTTCCCTTGACAGCAGAGACACAGATGGAGACTTCATTCTGACCATATTGTGTGCTTTAGTGCCTCCCTGAAGCCATTAACTATCATAATGATGGGGCTCAAGTTATTTATTTCTTCACAATTTCCTGATGTTTTTGCAGTATTATATAAGTGCATTGAGTTCTGCTGCGAGCCGTGTGTTTGTCCTTGAAGACATACGGCACATGCAAAAATCTCTATCCAAAGCCATTATATATCAGTTCAAGTACATATGTGAAATAACATTCTGAAGTTGGTACGCTAAAAGTTATAGACAGAAAGGAAACATGTCACATATAGTCAGTGAATTGTCATGCTTTCCTGGGCCAGAATTTGCAGATTTATATTTGTTTTGCTTTTCAAAATGTTAATGAACAGATTGTTCTTAAAAGTTATATTTTATTATCTGGTCCATTGTAATTGTTTTTGTGAAAAATGCCATATTTCATAGCTTGCAGAAAAATGGAAAATTGAACTCTTTCACACAGTGTTCTGAATAACCATATACAGCGTGTGGCAGATTTCTATAAACATGAACATTTAGTTAAGTAAACCAGTAATAATGAGGAAATCCATGTACGAATAAAAAATAGAAAAAATAAAACACTTTATATTTTCACTTATTCTACAATGCCAAGTGTTGGAGGATGGATAGTGAGAATTTTTTAATGGATAGCGGAAAGGTCACAGTCAGAGAAAAGTTCTAGTAAAGAACTATTCAACGTTTGAGGCATTAAGTGGTAGGAAGGTGGTATTTGGTAGCATCTTCACAAATGTACCACTCTAGTGGTTGTCAGAATGGACTATTACAGTACACCAGAAAATGGGAAACAGAGGAAGGATTTTTTTCAAAAAGTTGGGGGGGGGATAATAAATGAATAAATAAAAGCTGATAGCGATGAGATTTAAATAAGAAAACTGGAATCAGAGCAATTTTCTTTTTTTTTTTGTGGAGTGGAGGGAGAAAACTATCATTTTATCACCCACGGGCAAAGTCTTTTTACTAAAAAGTTGCAGACCCTAAAGATATTCTTAATTCAAGAACTCGATGGCGTGAAGTTTAAAATCTAAGACTAAAACAGGTGAAGAAGTATGGTGCTGTATGATATCACCGTGGGCCTGATTCTATCACACTGAGTAGTATCTTACTCTGCAAGAAAATCCATCGAATTAATGGATTAAAGTGCTACTCAGATGAGGAAAGGATGAAAGAATTAAGCCCTACATTTGGCAGACATCAGATTTTGCCGACTCATGCCGACATCAGATTTTCCCAATCTGCATCTAGATATTTTTTCAAAAGGGAAATTGCAAAAGGGCAGGCACACACTATTTCATCACAGGAGCAAAGGGGAAAACAGGGACCAGACTGAGAATCTCAGTCATGCCCTGCTGATGGGGGAACACAGCTGCCTTTTACTGCAGCAAACAGTGTTCAAAAAAAGCCGATTAACCAGAGAGGCAAAATAAGTAAAGAAAACAGTTCATTTAAAAAGAACAAAGACATACACCTGTTTCTGAACCTGGGATCTTCCCACCATAGCAGATGCACTGTTCATAGGAAAGCAGGGAAACTGAGATTGAATTGCTAGTTTGATGGGGTTTTGTATTTATGACACTTTTATCCCAGGGAGCAGCTGAGAGTTGGTTTTTACTTCAGGCCAAATTTTATCCTTGGATGCTCGCACTTGTAACTGCCATTAGTTCCAATGGGACTTCATGCATACATGCATCCAAAGACAAAAATTGTCCCTTGCAGTTTGAGATATTTTAGCAGGCTCTTCTGTACTTCTAAAAAACTGTAAAAGGGGAAATTTTTAAAGGGCTGTGAGATCCACCCTACTGTTCTTTTGCTTTCATTTATATTGGTAACTACTCTAAATTATTGGTTCTGCAAATTAATTGACTAACTTGTGATCTTCAAAAAATCTCTTTCTACGTTGTTCAACATCTCTCATGAGGATAGGTATTCACACCTGTGCTGTTCATAAAACTGCTTTGTCAATATTGTGCAGCAATCCAATTCTGTTTAATTGGAACAGTGGCTTTGATGCTCAGAGCTACTGTTCTGCAGAAATTAATAGGGAATTGTGTGGCCTCTCTAATCATAGTGATGCATATAATTTGCTGTAAAGTAGTTCAGATAATAGGCTCTTAACTAGAACAAACTCCGTGGTGAATGACTAGTGTGCACATGAGCATGTGCAGTTGTAACAGTCACCTGCAGGTGATCAAGCTGGTTGTCAGTTTTAGTACCATGCAATTTTGTAGGATAATTTGCCCGTTGTTAGAGGCTAGTTGCCAACAGACATGCAACGTTTAAGTTAATCACAAGCCACCTGACCAGGAGGACCAGTTCAACAAGGTACTTAAACATTTGCCTAACTTGAAGCACATCAGTAGTCCCAATGGATACTTCGTAGTACCTTGCTCAATTAGACATCAGGACAGCTAACTCTCTGCCTCCACAAAATGTATATACACATACATTTTCCCCCCTCAACTGTAAATTATCCACTTTGGATTTGAAAAATAACTCTTTGGAACAATCATGCCATACACTAGATCAATAGTCATGGAGGACTATTTACTCTTTACAAATGTTTTACTTTTTTCTTTTAGGAAAATTGACAGTTTATCATTCTTGTTGCTAAGACAAAAAGGGGAGAAAAATGGGGAATGGAGGCCTTACCCCAGCGCTCTGGGAGGAACTAGGATTATCATTGCCAGTGAGAACACAGTTAATCTTTGGCCAGGCTTGGATATAAATCCAGAGTATCCTATGGGTTAAACTCGGTTTAAAAAAAGAACTGGTCAAAAAATGGGATCTATTTCCACAGCAAATTCTTTTTGCCAAAAAAAATTAAATCACACATTTTTGATCAAAAACAAACATTTTCAGCCAGAACCCCAACATTTTTTCTCTTTGTTATTCTGATGAAAATTCAGTTACTTTCAGGAAACAAGCACTTTCTGAGAAAATGTTCATTAGTCAAAATACCAATTTTTGACCAGCCTCAAATATAGCGATTTAATTAGCATAAATGTGGGTCATGAGTGAGTTATGCAGATCATGCCAAACGAGCCCTGATGAATGCTCTATAACACAGCATATGATTAGGCACCCTGTATATGCCTCATGTTAGAGAAACTATTTTAGGAATGTTTTGATGAGTTTCTAAAACATTATTGGAAGTCTTATCCCTGCATCTGTGTGTCTTTGTTGCCATGAAACTCACTGTACATGAGTCAAAAGGAAAGAAAAAAATTCAAAAATAAATCTACATCATCTCCAAAATTTATCTTTTAAAAAAAATCACTTTTTCCTACTTAAATATATGATTCACCTATCTTGGGAGCATCCAGTGATAGAAGTGAATGCTATGTCTCTCTGGGAAATGGACATCTCACTTCTTAAATCTCCTGGTTTTGCCACTTTAGCAACACCAGAAATTTGACTTTAAAACTGTGACATGATGTTTGAAGAAATTGCAAGTGGCCTGGGCTTGAATTTCACTCATCTTGGGCCTCAGGCAAATGTAATTTTGATGGAAAAATTCCACATTTGGGAGCGGAAGCAGGAAACCTTTGTCTGATAGATTTTAAAAAATGGGGACTGATGATTTTGTGATATATTACATAGCCACATGATACATTTTAGAACTTTGAGATCATTGAATTTAACATACAGCTTTGATTGTCTCACCTGCATTCTGTCCAGCAGTCTACAACTCCTAGACTTTAGTCTAATATTCCCAACTCTTAATCAGCTTCAATCTTTGCATAAAAAAGTCCTAGAAAAATTCATTTTCCCTCAAAATGTGGAACTTTCCCCCAAAATTACATCTCCCCAAGGGCCAGGATGAACAGTTTAGTTCTTTACCAGTGATCAGTTTTATGCACACAAAAATTGTCATTGTTTTAAAAGTCTGATATCCTAGGGTCCTTTTAGGGCAAGAAGCAGGAGACAGATTCCCAACATCCCCATGGTAGATACAGCACTTGCCCTAAGAAAACCTAAGACAACAGATTTTAAATTCAAGACAATTTAATGTATAAAAAGTAACAGTATGTCTTTAATACAAAGGATACAATAACTGCTAGGAAATACTATTGATTATCAATTCAGGAATAGAATTCCTTAGATGGATCCTAGTGTTTAAAACTCTAGTGATTTATGTAGGGAAGTCTATTTTGTATATGCTGTGGGACATCTGTGAACTAGCATCTGACCCCATTGTGGCCTTCCTGTGTGCTTCTGTCTGGCTCAGAGAGTACAGACAGTGTCTGTTGGACAGCCACGAACTAAGAAGGGAGTCACCTCCTCTGTGAGTGACATATCTAAGGGTACATCTACACTACGAAATTAGGTCAATTTTATAGAAGTCATTTTTTTAGAAATCGATTGTATGCAGTCAATTGTGTGTGTGCAAAAGCATTGCACTGTGCGTAGCTATCCTACAGTTCCCGCAGTCTCTGCTGCCCATTGGAATTCTGGGCTGAGCTCCCAATGCCTGAGGGGGCAAAAACATTGTTGTGGTAGTTCTGGGTACATGTCGTTAGGCCCCCCCTCTTGCCCTCCCTCCCTCCACGAAAGCAACGGCAAACAATCATTTCTCACCTTTTTTTTCCTGGGTTACCCATGCAGACAACATACCACGGCAAGCATGGAGCCCGCTCAGCTCACTGTCACCGTACGTCTCCTGGGTGCTGCTGGCAGATGTGGTACTGCAGTGCTACACAGCAGCATCTCCTTGCCTTGCCTTGCCGGTGGCAGATGGTGCAATATGACTGTTAACCATCGTTGTCATCTCATGGGTGCTCCTAGCTGATCTCAGTGAGGTCGGTTGGGGACGCTTGGGCAGACATGGGTGCTCCTAGCTGACCTTGGTAAGGTCAGTTGGGGGCGCCTAGACAAAAATGGGAATGGTGCCAGCTCAGTCTCTTCTTTAAGTTTCGTCTAATGGAGATTCAGTCCTTCCCGGAATATCATGCCAGCTGGAGGCTTCTGCCTCATGCTGCTCTCCCAGCCGGCAGCACAGCACAGTCGCACTTACCCCAGCCTACCCCATTCTCCCATGGCTCATGAAGCCTGGACAGTAGTAAGGAGCAGTTCAACTATAGGCTGAACAAGTACAGAACGGTGGCCGAATGTGCCTTTGAATGTTTAAAAGCTCGCTGGCGCTGTTTGTTGACTAGGTTGTTTGTGATTAGATTAGAAGAGCACAGCAAGGTGCGCTGCATATCACAGAGGCTTTGAAAACCAGTTTCATGACTGGCCAGGCTTCGGTGTGACAGTTGTGTGTGTTTCTCCTTGATGCAAACCTGCCACCTTTATTGATTTTAATTCCCTGTAAGCCAACCCTGTAAGCCATGTCATGAGTCGCCCCTCCCTCCATGAGACCAATGGCAGACAATCATTTTTTTGTGTAGACGACATACCATGGTAAGCATGGAGCCTGCTCAGATCACCACGGCAGTTATGAGCACTGTAAACACCACGCGCATTATCCTGCAGTTTATGCAGCATCAGAAACTTCAGAAGCAGGCAAGGAGGTGACAGCAGCGTGATGACGAGAGTCATGAGGACTTGGACACAGTTCTCTCAAAGCATGGGCTCTGGCAATTTGGACATCATGGTGCTAATGGGGCAGGTTCATGGTGTGGAACACTGATTCTGGGCCCGGGAAACAAGCACAGACTGGTGGGACCACATAGTGTTGCAGGTCTGGGATGATTCCCAGTGGCTGCGAAACTTTTGCATGCGTAAGGGCAATTTCATGGAACTTTGTGACTTGCTTTCCCCCGCCCTGAATCACAAGAATACCAAGATGAGATCAGCCCTCACAGTTGAGAAGCAAGTGGTGATAGCCCTCTGGAAGCTTGCAACACCAGATGGTTACCGGTCAATTGGGATTCAATTTGGAGTGGGCAAATCTACTGTGGGGGCTGCTGTGATCCAAGTATCCAACACAATCACTGAGCTGCTGCTATCAAGGGTAGTGACTCTGGGAAATGTGCCGGTCATAATGGATGGCTTTTCTGCAATGGGATTCCCTAACTGTGGTGGGGCAATGGACAGAATGCATATTCCTATCTTGGGACCGGACCACCAAGATAGCCAGTACATAAACTGAAAGGGATACTTTTCAATGGTGCTGCAAGCACTGGTGGATCACAAGGGACATTTCACCAACATCAACGTGGGATGGCCGGGAAAGGTACATGACACTTGCATCTTTAGGAACTCAGGTCTGTGTGAACAGCTGCAGCAAGGGACTTACTTTCCAGACCAGAAAATAACTGTTGGGGATGTTGAAATTCCTATAGCTATCCTTCGTGACCCAGCCTACCCCTTAATGCCATGGCTCATGAAGCCATACACAGGCACCCTGGACAGTAGTTAGGAGCTGTTCAACTATAGGCTGAGCAAGTGCAGAATGGTGGTAGAATGTGCATTTGGTTGTTTAAAAGCATACTGGCGCAGTTTACTGACTCGGTTAGACCTCAGCGAAACCAATATTCCCATCATTATTACTGCTTGCTGTGTGCTTCACAATATCTGTGAGAGTAATGGGGAGATGTTTATGGTGGGGTGGGAGGTTGAGGCAAAGCACCTGGCCGCTGACTATGTGCAGCCAGACACCAGAGCGGTTAGAAGAGCACAGCAGGGCGTGCTGCTCATCAGAGAAGCTTTGAAAACCAGTTTCATGACTGGCCAGGCTATGGTGTGAAAGTTCTGTTAGTTTCTCCTTCATGAAAACCCGCCCCTTTGGTTCACTCTACTTCCCTGTAAGCCAACCACCCTCCCCCTTTTGATCTCCACTTGCAGAGGCAATAATGTCATTGTTGTTTCAAATTCATGCATTCTTTATTAATTCATCACACAAATGGGGGATAACTGCCAAGGTAGCCCGGGAGGGGTGACAGAGGAGAGAAGCACTGGGTGGGGTGGCAGAGGAGGGGAGAAGGGAAGGACAAGTCTACACTGCACTTCAAAACTTATTGAAGGCCAGCCTTCTGTTGCTTGGGCAGTCCTCTGGGGCGGAGTGGTTGGGTGGCCGGAGGGCCCCCCCCCCACCGCGTTCTTGGGCGTCTGGGTGAAGAGGCTATGGAACTTGGGGAGGAGGGCGGTTGGCTACATAGGAGCTGCAGTGGTGGTTTGTGCTCCTGCTGCCTTTCTTGCACCCCAACAATACACTGGTGAATATCAGTTTGATCCTCAAGTAGCCTAAGCATTGCCTCCTCTCATCACACTGACGCCACCGATCATCTTGATCCCAATATCTCTCCTCTTGCTCCTGCCACCTGTCCTCACGTTCATTTTGTGCTTTTCTGCACTCTGACAGTGTCTGCCTGCAAAAGCAGCAAATAATCCTGTGGCACCTTATAGACTAACAGACATTTTGCAGCATGAGCTTTCGTGGGTGAATACCCACTTCGTCGGATGCAAGTAGTGGAAATTTCCAGGGGCAGGTATATATATGCAAGCAAGAAGCACCAGACTAACACGGCTACCCCTCTGATACTGTCTGCCTGCAGACATTCTGCTGGGCTCTTTCAGTGTGGGAGGACTGCATGAGCTCAGAGAACATTTCGTCGTGAGTGTGTTTTTTTCGCCTTCTAATCTTTGCTAGCCTCTGGTACAGAGATGATACGGGGAGTGTTGAAACATTTGCAGCTGCGGGAGGAAAAAAAGGGAGAGTAGTATTTTAAAAAGACACATTTTAGAGAACAATGGTAGATTCTTTCACGGTGAACCAAGCTGTTAACATTACATAGCACGTGTGCTTTCTTTACAAGGTCACATTTTGCCTCTTGTATTGAGGGCCTGCCGGTTTGGTATGAGAGATCACACACGCAGGGCCAGCGGGCAACAGAATTCGGCTTGCAGGCAGACATGGTAAGCCACAGTCTTTTGGCTTCTTTAACCTTCATAGCATGTGGGGATGGTTTCAAACAACAGCGCCCTCATTTCCCATTCCAAGCACCCATTGGGTTGGCCATTTAAAGTGAGTTGGCCATTAAAAGGAGGGGCTGCGGTTTTTGGGTTAACATGCAGCACAAACCCAACTAACCCCCTCCCCCACCACCACACACACACACACCCAATTCTCTGGGATGATCGCTTCACCCCTCCCCCCACCACATAGATAACAATGGGGATGATTTCTGTTAAGCCACAGGCAAACAGCCCGGCAGGAACTGCCACCTCTGAATGTCCCCTTAATAAAATTCCCTTATTTCAACCAGGTGACCCTGGGAGTACATCCAGGAGAGCTTCACTGAGATGTCTCTGGAGGATTTCCACTCCATCCACATACAGACTTTTCCGGTAGCTGTACTGGCCGCCAATGCATCCCAAGTCTTCAGGGCAAATTAATCATTAAACATGCTTGCTTTTAAACCACGTATTATATTTACAAAGGTACACCCTCCAGAGGTGCCTTCTCTGCCTTCAAGGTCCAGGAGCCCACCTTGGGTGGTTTGGGAGGGTATTAGATCCAGGGTGAAAAACAGTTCCTGGCTGTCAGGGAAAAATGGCTTCGCCACTTGCTTGCAGTCCACTATCTTCCTTGTCCCCAAAATCTGCATCCCTGTGGCGTGAGAATCCATTGATGGAGTCCATGCACAGGGGTGGGGTAGTTGTAGGGGCACCCCCTAGAACGGCATACAGCTCATCACAGAAGTGGCATGTCTGGGGCTCTGACCAGGAGCGGCCGTTTGCCTCTCTGGTTCTTTGGTAGGCTAGCTTGAGCTCCTTAAGTTTCATGTGGCACTGCTGCAGGTCCCTGTTATAGCCTCTGTCCTTCATGCCCTTGGAGATATTTTCAAATATTCTGGCATTTTGTCTTTTGGAATGGAGTTCTGATAGCACGGATTCATCTCCCCATACAGCAATCAGATCCCATACCTCCTGTTCGGTCCATGCTGGAGCTCTTTTGCAATTCTGAGACTCCATGGTCACCTGTGCTGATGAGCTCTGCATGGTCACCTGTGATGATCAGCTCGCCACGCTGGCCAAATAGGAAATGAAATTCAAAAGTTCGCAGGGCTTTTCCTGTCTACCTGGCCAGTGCATCTGAGTTGAGAGTGCTGTCCAGAGCGGTCACAATAGAGCACTCTGGGATAGTTCCCGGAGGCCAATACCATCAAATTGCTTCCATACTACCCCAAATTTGACCCAGCAGGGTCAATTTCAGCGCTAATCCCCTTGTCGGGGAGGAGTACAGAAATCGATTTAAAGAGCCCTTTAAGTCAACAAAAATGGCTTCATCGTGTGGATGGGTGCAGGTTAAATCGATCTAACGCTGCTAAATTCGACCTAATCTCGTAGTGTAGACCAGGGCTAAACAAACATGTTCCTGTTGTTACCTAACCCTGTATCTGCGCTGTGTGTCTGTTCCCCTGCTGACACAACTATTGCTGGCAACGAGATGGACCATTCACCGGCGCCGGCTTTAAGCCGATTCACCCGATTCCCCGGAATCGGGCCCCCACGCCAAAGAGGGCCCCGCTCCAGGGGTCTTCAGTGGCATTTTGGCAGAGGGGGCTCCGCTCCGGGGGTCTTTGGCAGCATTTCGGCAATGGGGGGGTCCTCTGGTGCTGCGGAAAACCCGGAGCAGATGCCCCACCACTGGGCCCGATTAGACGAATATAGAAATATGTGGAAGGATGTAGTGTTTGGATTCTTTTCTTATTCATCCTTAAAACATGAAGCTAAAGGAACATAGTCTGTGATAAGAACCACCATGATCTTGTAATAAAGTTTCTGGGAAGCTGGTGTATGTTTGGTCTCTAGCTTCATCCCTTCAGCAGCAAAGTGTGAAACATTTTTTATAAACATTAAAATGTAAGTAGGTGTACACCTGTAGGGCCAGGTTCATTATTGACATCTTACAGTTCTGCTCCAGTGGTGTGTAAAGATACTTGGCATTCAAAGCACCAGTCCAATTTAGCTGACACAACAGCTATATGCATTTTCAAAAGTATAAGTTTAAAAGCGAAACCCCTGCTAAATGCAAAGTCTCTATTATCTCCACTTCTGTTCAGCTGAATGTCTGCTTTCACTGCAAGTTTTATTTAGAATCTCCTGTCATCCTTACCCTCGATTTCTATACATTTTTTCTACTCTCCATGCCCATTGCACTATCTGCAGGATTAAATCACTATTAGAAACAGAAAACTTGTCAATATAGGGCCAGATTTCCAAATTTAGGCAGCAGTAGAAAAATAAAAGATAATTAGGTGCTGATCACCTTAGTAGCTCAGCCTATTCCACAGAAATTAATAGAAATAGCAAAGTCCCTAGTGGACATCATTGGGTCTCTAGCACTGCTCCCTTTATAGGATCTGAACTCTGCTTGGAGTAGGTTTGATTTTTTTGTGGAGAGGGGGTCGGGAGAGTGTTGGGGGAAAGTGAATGTTTGCATTATGTTACCTGTACATATGCAATTATGTGCATCTTACGTCCACAGCTTTTTTGCATTCTGTGTCTATGGAAAAAAGTCAATTAAATGTCTAGCTGGTCATGTATGTGCACTTAGTGGTATTTGTGCAACAAATCAGGTATGTTCCAAATACATGCATGCATTTGGATTTGTCTATATTTTGGAATCTGCTATTCTGTGCTGCAGTAATTACCCAGAAATTTATACCACAGGAATCAGTTCTAACAAAGTGGTTAACAGAATTAGAGATAAAGCCCATATATTTTCAGAAACCTTCTGACAGAGATGATTACTCCAAAAATATACTTTATCAACTCCAAGTGTTACTCTGAAGAAAACATGCATTACCTATGTGCTACTTTAACTATAGAAACATATTGTTCTTCTCCTCTTCAGTGATGTAACTAGAAATTACATTAACAACTGAACTTGAAAATGCTTTTTAGTCTTTTACTTATCAGAACTCTGTTCTTTATTCCCTTACCACTGAGCAGGCAAACTGGAGCTAAATTTAGCAATCACTACTGAAACTGCAAAAATGTCACTTCAATTTTACATCAACATCTTATTTTGACATTGACCATTTTGGGGTGATAATGAAGCAAACATTTTGGGGTACTAGATGGCTGAGAGGGTTACTAATGAGCTGCAGTGCTTTCCTCCTCTCATTCCCCCCAGGTCATGGATTCAAATCCTGATAGCAGGCCAGCAGTGACATTATGATTTCATGGCTATACAAAAAACAATGAGCTTGGTTGTTTCATAACTATTCCTAGTGGGTCAGTGTCCAAATTACAAAAAATAAAATTATAATGGTACAGCTAATAGCAGGCTGAGCAGAGAAGGAAAGAGATTAGACATGGAGACTTAACTGCAGTATTCATTCAGTCCTAACAGTGGTGACTTTCTACAACAGAGCTGAGGCACATTGGCAGGGCACCATGGGGATGGTTAGGGCTTTTGCTGCACTTGTTCTGGGGATAGATTCAGAAGCTTTGTTTCCACTGCAGTCAATCTGGCCCCTTTATATAAACATTAAAATACCTCTATGCATATACATATGTACCAGCACATATATACACAATAATGTGAGATGAACAGGGACAATTTAACATTCCCAACTTGTTTCTAAAATAATGCACTAAAATAATTCAGTTAGTAATAATCCTAGAACCAATAAAATGAAAGCCTAGAAAAGCTTCCAAGTTATGCCCCTCTATACAGAATCTTGGGAGAATATGCTCTTAATTTTCCAAATAGAAACCTGAAGTGTGTTTTTACACTTTCTTCCCAACACTGTTGTCGTCGTCTCATTGATGTGAACAGTGGCACTGAATTAACAGCATCCCCTATAATATAAGGGAATTGCATAAATGTCAGTGCTAGAAAACGGTGCAATTCACTGGCATTTACACATTTCTCAAAAGAAACTCTTCTGTCTTAAAAAAAAATCCCCAGTGGAGTTTGAAGGCATGCCTAATAAGCTGATTTTGGAGCTAACAACTTTGAAAAAGTAATTGTCTTTTAAATGTTCTAAAATAGTTTTTGTTCTCAAAGACTACCAGTATCTGGGGACTCTTTATCATCTGTTTCTGCCTCCAGATGTAACACAACCCAGTTGCTGAAAATGAGCATTGCTAAATGTGAATAAATCAGGGTTTCTGCCTTTATGAACTGCAGGTTGGAAATTATCAGCTTGACCCAATAAAGAAATGTGTTTATTTAATTTTTTTAATGCCTGAGGGGGCTTATGGTCTTTTATACGTAAAAACCTAAATGTTAGATGCCAGTTCTCACACAGCATATGTGATTAGCTAACACTCCACTTTTCATTACAGGAAAATCATTTGAAACATTTCATACTATCGTCTCTTTCTCCCCTACACCCTTGCCCCCCACCCCCCATGGTTCTGCAGGTTCACACAAACACATACAGCGGCAGAGTGGACAATCATGTTTGCTCTGAAGACAGCTTCTCATCAAGTTAGCATATGGTGATAGCACACTGAGTGACAACTGTAAGATTGGTTTCTGGGATGAACTCAAGCTTTCAGCCTTGAGAATAGTAAAGAGGTTTTTATGGAGGTGATGCCCTCTGTCTCTGGGAAGACAGCTGCCCAATGCAAAAGTCTCTCCCAGTAGACTGGTATTGGCAAAAGTTGGTGTTCTATTCCTGGCTGAAGGAACAGCTGACTGAAGGGGAGGAGATAAGAAGGGAACAACTAGTCGAAACAATTACAATCTTCTTGGGAAACTGCCTACGCAGCATACATCAACATCCTAATCAGACAATAAGCAACAATGTGGACAAAACACAACGCCACTTTTTCAGTTGAAAGTGGGGCATTTTTTCATAAGCTATGTTGACCTAATTAATCACTTAGAAAACTTTATTAAAAAAGTACTGGGCCAAATTCCTCTCTCAGATAACAATGGTAATCTGGAGTAATGCCGTTAAAATCAATGGAATGACTCTGAACTTTGCCCTCAATGCCAGAGTAGAGTTTAGTCATCTATCCAGTGTATTGTTTCTTTTTTTAACCTATTATTTTACTTTCCCTCACTATACTTTCTCATTTTTTCCTAAAAACTTTTAAAACACTATTTGTTATACATGTCTCCTTTCAGTTACTGGATTTCCCCCTGTGACACTGTCAGGGTCAGCCCTAAATTTTTTTTGGTGTCCTAGACAGAATAATGCAAGCAGAATTTTATACAATTCCTAACTCGTCTTCCCACCACTACCCATGTCATGATCTCTCCTGCTTGCCAGTGAAACCCTCCTCTGCAAGGTGTCTGTCTAGGTGTTTATACCACATTCATCACCATGGTACCCAAACACCGCTTCTTCACTTGTCGGTGAGACTCTGACCACCACTCGCCCACCTGTCTGAGAGGCTCTGCAGCTCCTGTTAACTCTCCTACCTGTGCAGGGAATCAGAACTGAAACAGTTTTCTAAGCAGAAATTGGGGAGAGCAGTTAGGGAATTCACTCTGTGCTTCAGGCTGCTAGCATCAGAATGAAGTGGAATCATGAGCAGGGAAGTGTAAATACTGCTCTGATGAGTAGGTCATGTGGCTGTGTTGGGAAGCACGTGGCTGTGTTGGGGAGAAGGGCACCTTACAGGTGGTGTAAGGCCTATGGCCTGTCACAATTGTGTGCTCCCTTGGGTTTGGCATTTTTAACCTCTTCCTTCCTCCCACAGCATCCTGAAATTGGGCTTTCCTCCTGCTCCCCCCAACTCTTTGATTTCCCAAAGCTTTTCTTATCAGACTAGTCTGTGTTACTCACCTAGTCTATTCCTTTCTGAAACACAAGAGCACAATGAGGTGCGAAATACTGATTGGAGGAGAGTCCTTTGTCCTGTTTTACATGTAAGCACTTCCCAAGCAGCTGCTCATCTTCCCACCTTGGCTGGGATGTTAGGCAAAGAGGTGAGCCCTGATCCTAGCTCAGGACTGGAGAGAGATGAGGAATGAGTTCAGAAGTGATGAGGAAGAGGAGGAGGAAGAAACAATCAACCCCCTTCTGCTCATCCAATTCTGTAAAAACTCCCTTGCATATCACAAAACCTGCTCTTTCAGAATTCTCACTTTACCCTTGCAATTTACTTTTTCATTGTAGTTATATTTAACCTTCTTTCTTCTCTTGGAGTACTTCTGGTAAATCCATCTTGACTCTCTTTCCTGCTTTCTTACTCTTCTTTCTGTACTTCTGGTAAATCCATCTTGACTCTCTTTCCTGCTTTCTTACTCTTCTTTCTCCTCACCCTAACAGAAAAGCTTGTTGGGGACCTGTAACCTTACTATCATTCCTTTCCTCCACCAATCCCTACAGACATTCCATCTTATTTTCCCCCTACATCTCTCTCTCATAATGCTTCCCTTCCCTCATAGTTACATCTCTCCCATCAATTCTTTCCCTACAGTCACATTATACACCAGTAGTCTACCTCCCCGCCCCATACTGTTTTCCTGTTTGCTATGCAAGCCAGATCACTTTTCTATCACACTGACTCTACAGGACTTGTATGTTCCGTTCAAAATAGAATCCTAACCTGTTGGCATCATCTCACAGCAGGAGGTGATTTGGGTGTTTTTCTGGGGATAATACAAGAAAACAGGAAGAAAGAGAATATGAGGAAGTAGGCTTTCTGGGGGAAAAGGTCTGAGAAAGGAGGACATATTGGCAGATAAGATAGAGAGGAAGGGGAATAAAGAGGAAAGAGGGGATACAGAACAAAAGGAAGATAAAAGACAAAGAAAGAAAGGAAAAATTGTTTCTCCGCTTTGCATTTTCCACTTGCCAGGTGCGCAGGCAGCCCTGACATTTTCTATCCAGCTCTATTTCCTGTCACACTTAAACTACTTTAGGACAGAACTCTACTGTGTCATGTATTTTTTCCACACATAAACATGGACTTGGGCTATTTGCAGGGTCCTGACATGCTTGTCCAATGCTCATCTATTTGAAGTGCTGTACAGACTGTGATGGTGAAATTGGCTTTGGCATCTGTTCTCTCTCTTTTTTTTTTTTTTTTAAAGTTTGCAGAACTACAGAGAATGGGAAATGATCAAGCTAGTTGAGATTTTCTTCGGCACCCCAGCACTTGTCTAGCCTGCCTGTCCCTTGTTCTTTGACCCTGTGTCATGTTTCTTGTTTTCCTATCCCTCCCTTCTATTTTTTTTGTCCCTTTGCCCTTTCTTGTTCCGCTTTCTCCTCCACATCATCTCTCTAACTCTTCTCCTCTTGTCTGTTCTTTTCTTTTCTCAAGCCTTTATTTTCTTATCCTCTTTCTTCCCATCCACTTATCCCTGAAACCTATCTAAACAACCTACTACTGCAAGTCAGTGCCATGATGTTAATAGGCCATTTTGAAAGGAACCAAAAAAAATTAAAAAAATACTGTATTCCCATTCAACTCTGATGTACTTAATTCAATTCCTTTTCACACTTTTAATGTGTGCGCTGTCACATCAAACATAGCAACACAGCATGACCTCAACCTAAAGACTATGTCAGAGAAACCCCTCCCCCCATTTTTATTTTTATTTTATTAAAGAGAGATGGCTGGTTGGAAAAATTTCAGTGGAAGTTTTCCTTTGAAAAATGCTGTTTTGTCAAAATCAAAGTGTTTCCTGTGACCATGTTGATCTTGCTGAAATTTTTGATGGAAAGTTTTTGAAACCATTTGAATCCAATTGGAATATTTTGTTTTGATGTTCTTGTTTCATTTAGACTCATCATTTTTCTCTGCTCTGTCATTTCATTTAGTTTAGGCCTTTATATTACATTATAATGTTTATATATATTTTACTTTATGGTATAACATAATGGTTCAACATTATAGAAATGAAACATTTTGACAATGTCAGAATAAAGCATTTCAATAAGGTTGTCTGATATTTCCACATCAAAATGTGGCGAATTTCCATTCTACATAAATCCTGAAATTAATTGTTTTGTCCCAATTCATAACAAAATCAAAATGTTGAAATGTCAGAATTTCTTATCTGACAGAAACCCCATTTTCTGACCAGCTCTACTTATGGACCAATGCTCAGAAAATATTGGCTACATTGAAAAGTCCATTTTGGTCACTTCTCCCCACCCTCACACAGCCACAGCTCAAATGGACCTGATGTTGTTAGAAGCACAGTAGGGTCAGCTCTAAACAGTAGTTCCATGACTATCTTGTTAGTTTCTCAGTGGCAGGGTACCATTATAAGTGGAGCTTGGCAAACCTCAAAAACGTTTAGATTCATATCTTAATTGAACCAAAATGTTTAGATGCTCATCCACTGCTAATACATAGTGGGGAAGGATGGTCTAGTGGTTAGAGCCCTAGCCTGGGCCATGGGAGACCTGTGATTTTAATGGGAGGTGCATAACCTGCTTAGATGCTTTTGAAAACCCTGCTCAGTACTTATCTGAATACCATTGAAAATCTGGCCTTCTGCACATCAGTGCCTCGTCTATAAAATGGAGAGAATAGTACTTCCCTATCTCATGATGGTATTATGAGGTGCTCAAGTACTATGGTAGTAGGGGTCATACAAGTATTTAGGACAGATAAATATCCCAAACTTTCTGGTCTAGATACATGGCTGGAATTTTCCAGGTAGGCTAGACAGGCTGTAAAGATGCCCTTTCAATACATCTGCCTCTAGTCAACAACTAGGAAACACATACTTTTTTTTAAGTTCCTTTTCTCTTCCTTCAGGCAAACTTTGGTTCAAGGGGTAGGCAAAAGTTCAGGTTGGTTCTTATTTCATGCAGAAATATTTCCACACCATTATTTCCAAATCTAGAGGATTTTGCCTCTCGATGTTTTTACTTGTACATGTACCTTAAGTAGAGCTGGTTGAAATTTTTCAAATGTCAATGAAAAATGTCACTGAAATTTAGAATTTTGACCAAAAACCCCACAGAAAACTGTTTCACATTTTTTTCATGAATTTCCTTCTCATTTTTCAACCAACTGTGCAGCTAGTTAATTTTTTTTTTCAAATTTTGGAGAGATTTCAAATTTCAATAAAAAACAGGACAAATGTTTGTGTGTGATTCCTCTCTCCATTCCCCCTCTTTCCCATCTTATGACCAGCTGTATGCTACAATGTTTTCCAAACAAATTTTTCTCAGGTAACACACAATCTTCCATAACTATTGAACCATCAGTTTTCCTGTTTACAAAGCCCTGGATCAACATTGTTACTGAAATGCTCACCTGAAAGCACTGTGGCTGGTGGTGATGGAGTGTCACCATCAGTCACAAAGTTTTTAGTTGAGCATTTCAGTAATAATGTAAAATGCATCACAAAAGTTTGCCCTCAGTTCAGAGATCACCAAAGGATCTGCCCCGAGAGAAGCATGGCTAAATCCAGTTGAAGGATAATATTCTGCATAATATTCTAGGGGAAAAGGGATATGTTTCTCCGAGGAAAGCTGAACTCTGAGGGGGAAATGAGTGGGTGAGCTAGAAGAAAATAAAGTACATGGCCTTTTGATTGGCCGGGGCTGTACTCTGTTACAGAGAGGCATGATATTTCCTGATTTATCTTAATATAACCTGACTACACAAAATTTCTCTTGAAGCTAATTTAGAACCTACTCAGAGAAGCCTCTTCCTCGCTATCTTCAACTGAATAGTGGAAAGCCTCGTGTCAGTCATTTTCTTCTTCATAACCAGTGGAGTTGATTTCTTTCTTCCCCCTCATCACCCATGGCTCCCCTGATGTCATACTGACCTTCCATCTATCTCCTTGAATAGAATTCAATCTCCTAAACCATGTGAATTCAGTTTAATGTGTTATTGTTTTATAAATGCAGCTACACACACAAATGGTAAACATCTGAGCCAGGGACAGGAGATGCTGTTGAAAATACAGTGTGTATCATAATTTCTGGGGATAATCACTGTTTATGTTAGAGCAGAGGCCACAATTCCCCATGCTACTGACTTGTTTTCACTGCAGTTCTACAGCAGAGTTATAGGTCACTGTGCCAAATGGATAAATTCATAAAAAAATTGATCAATAATGCAGATAGTTTTGTTGTTTTACTTTGTGCTTGAATTTAAAAAAAAGCTATACTTATCGTTCATTGGTTTAACTAATGGGCTAGTATCAGAACAAATGGTTTAATCATTAGAACAGATGCTTCTGAGCTTGCAGCCATGGATTTAAAACCCAATTGGGGATTTACTATTAGCCCTATCATTAGTATAAATTGATTGCTCTGATTGCCTAATCACTTAATTAGCAAACAGACGATATTGAACCATTTTGGAATAGTTTCTATAACTATGGGAGGATTATTTCTCATATTCAGATTCTGTATACACTTTAAACTGGATTTGTTACATGCTGTCTATGTAGTTGTTTAAGCCTTTACTTTACATTACACACAGTATATTCAAGAGTGTGCTGGACCTCTTATCATTTGTAAGTTCCCAAAAGTAAGGATGGACAAAATTGACTGGAAAAAGAAAGTTTGCCCATTACTCTACACTGATTTCTTCCGAATTCTCCAAGATTTTTCTGTCACAATGTGCATACAAAGCATGCATACAAAGTAAAATTAAGGATAGTCGGCTAGGTGTCAGTGGCACTAAAGTCACACAGCCTATGAATCTAATGGAGAAATGTAGTCATAGGGCAAAGAGAAAGAGCAAACTATCAAGGAACACAAGGCCTATCGCCTGCATTCCTTACAGGGGAATTCCCAGAACATTGATACAAGAGGATAATGGATGGTACAATATGTTATGCTGGAAAGGTATGAATAAGATATAAGGGAATTGTTTCAAAGGCCAACCCAACAATTCTGTGAAAGAATCCCAAGGGCTCTGCCACTTCCACTTTCTGATAAACCTGATTAGCATCCCTGCTCAGTGACATCACAAAGTAACTAGTTTAAAACAGAACTTCAAGAGCTTTTTAAAGGCAAGAATTAAGTGAGTCTGTCTCCTTTAATTTCATTTAATGTAAGCAAGCCTCTGAATTGCATTCCTTTGCTATAACAGAGCTTGAAGTCATGCTGGCTGATTAATGCCTAGCTGTTTGAAGTATACTCTTTTCTTATCTGGTGCTGTGCAGGCCTCACTACAGCCTGCGGAGACCTGCTGGTAAATCAGAGCTTGGGGAGATTTTTGTCTGCTCTACACAGAGGAGGATGGAGACCAGATAAGCTTCATGCCATAAAACAGAACACAAAATGAAAACCTGTTGCCAATTCTGAAAAACATCTTTGTAAGGGAAGAAAAAAACCCACAGACACACACTTCAAAACTGAGTTCCCTGTCTATGGATTTGCATACGACTTCCACTGAACTGATACATTAATGCCATCTCAGTTGAAAATAATGAGATCGCATCACTGCCTAGAAACTTACATTTCCCTGAAGATGTCCTTGTTAGTTCAATTTGAGTGTCTGACACAATAGAAATGGGCATGATAATCATTAAAAGAAATCTTTAAAGGGGAAGTTAGCAAGACCTGATTTCTCAGATTATGGGTCAATTAACTCCAGGAGGAATTTCACCGTGTGTCTAATCTATTGGAATCCATGGATAGTCTGGATTCCAACCAACTTCCATTTAAGAAATAAATAAATAAATGTGACAACAGGATCACCCTGAGAATGTACACATTCTACCATGTTTGGAACTCAATGAGCGGTATATCTTTCCATCATCATAGATTCAAGATACAGAGGAAAAACTGTTCTTGTTAAAGGCACATCCTTGAGGTACTTTGTAGTTCCTCTGATACTAGAAAGTTATGTAAATATATGACTTTGAACATGTTAAATGCCACTTTATTCTAATAAGATGTTCAAATCTGATTGGTGTTGAAGCCAAGTAGATAAAAAGGAAGAATATATAAGCAGGGTTTTTTTTAAACTTAGTATGACAGTTTTCCCCAGTCACATCATCAAACTGAACAGAAAAGCCCTTCACAGACAGCATCCACAGAGATGAAGCAAGGAAAAATAGTAAACTGGAAGGCGTTTCCTTTCAGTTTGCATATTAACTTGAAGGAAACAGTAAGAATGGGTTAAGGAGTTCAAAAGCAGTGCTCACTATAATGAGAGTTGGCTGCAAATGTGTTTGTCTCTCAGCTCTGTTATGTTATGCCCATTAACACTCCATGATGTATACAAATAAGGAGGGGAAAAAAGCTCTGAGCTGGAAGATTAAAAACATCTTTGTTTGAACCACACACTCTGTCAGGAAAGTTTGCACCTTCCAGATATTCACAAAAGGGGGGAAAAAAAAAACCTCAGAGCAGTCCTGGTTGGCATATCAATCATTTCTGTAAAGCAAAGCGTTGTTTCACAGATTTTGAAGGCCAGAGGAACTATTAGATTGTCTTGTCTGACCTCTTCCCTAACACAGACCAAAGAGTTTTGCTCAGTTATGTTACCCAGTTATAACTAAGGGCTGAATCCAAAGCCCGCTTAAGTCACTGATTTGAAGTGTATTTGGGTCATTTGAACTTTGGATCAGGCAGACTGTAAATGAACAATATACAATGTGTGTTTAGATACCAATGTGATAGGCACCTTAAAATTACCAAAGATTTATACAGAAAAAACTCACCACAGTGTGACAGGGCCTTGTTGCAGCTGGAAGGACCTTGTTGCAGCTCTTTTCCACTATCAAGTTGAAGAGAAGGTTGAGATGAATTCCCTGCCTCTGACAAAGGCCCACCCTGTTCTCCAGATATTGCCAAATTATCCAAACCAGAGATCATACTTATTTCCCAGAGGTTCACAAATATTTCTGAAGATTTTTCATTTTGTATTTTTCTTGTTGAATGCACCTGATCATTTGTTACAATCACATTTTTAAAAACAAAATTTCTAATATGATAATACTGGTCCTCCTGAAAATATATATACATACACAGACACCCTATTTCATAAGGTGAACACTGGTAGGCTTCAATATATTTAGAAAAATATTTCACAAACAGAAAAATCTCCCATTAAGTGTACTTGCTATGCCTTTATGCCAAGTTGGGTTGCCTCCTTATGACTTTTTTTTTGTTTAAATGGAAAAAACAGATGAATAGATAGCCTTTCATTCCTATTCACTACAACCACATGTATTCATGGGTACGTGGCATTTGCCACAGGATATATTCTGGAATCTCCTTATAAAAATATTGAACCTCATCTCTGAGGTACGGTATTTAATACCTCACTGAGATGTGCATTTTGAATATAGAAAAAGATGTGGTAAAGTAAATGTTGTGCAATTGAATAGTTTGGCAATTGAATGTCATCCACCATAGAGAAGAGATGATGTCTGCCTGACCTTAGGTTCCATTTCCTGGGTAAAGAGGAATTTCTGTCAATTTTTTTTCCCTTTTGGGATGGATGTTTGATTTTGTTTTAAACTTTTTTTCCTTTTCAAAATGGCTGGTGTGTTTAGTAGGCAGAAGAAAGAAGAAATCCAGAGATCAGAAAGATCAGGTCATGTTTCTCAGTCCTCAAAGTCCCAGGATCCTCTGGCTTGAAACTATTCTTAATATACCATTGATGCAAATGAATAGATAATAGATTTAGGTACATTTGAAAAAAACCACACAGCTTTCAAGGCTGTTCAGAATTCTTCCAGCTGTAATTCCAATAGGATAAGTCACAATAGCAATCTGCAGACGAAATTTGAACCAAATGCTCATTGTTCTTGATTGACCTTCATTTGAGACAGTTTAAGTATCATTTCTTACAGGAAAATGGCTTCCTACTGTTTTTGAATTCATTAGTTTCATTAATTCAGAATTAATCCACTATATATTAAAAGCACTGCCATGTATTATACCTGCATTATTAATTATGCAAAAGTCATAAGAAGCCATACCAGGTATTTGAAAGGCTATGTTTCATAAGAGACCCTTATGCTTGTGCTGGTATTTCAATACACACTAAAGCTTCTTTTTCATTATTGCTATTGAAAATCAATAGTTTGATTGGGGTCTTTTAGTGACATCTTCCATATATACTGTATTTTAAAAAAATCAACAAGAGGTATTTTTGTTTTGTCTTTGCATGAAATTCTGTATAACATGCTCATATTAATTCAGAAATCTCATGCTTTCGAAGCACAGTTTTGTATCATGATTTGTCTACTTGTTTGTGTGGTTCAGTGCTTAGAGTAAGGAATAGAAAGTACACATTCCTATTTCTGTTCCCACTTTGCTACTGACTTGGTGTCTGATTGGACAAGTGATGTAACCTCCTCTAACAAGGAAGAGATGGAAACCTTTCACCTGTCTCCAAAATGAAGGTTTAAACTAAAAGACATTTATAAAAATGTAGCACCCATGTTCACTACAGAAACAGGCATTTTTGCAATATGGAGTATTGAAGATGAAAAAACTGTTCAATTTTAGTAATCAGAAAAGGAATTATTTCTTATGTAAGTGCATACACAAACCACAGAATTGGACTGTAGGTGAACCTCACATTAAGAACAAAACTACAGAAATACTGTTCAAAGAACTGCTTTATCTCCCTGTGAGTGAAGAGCTCAGTGGGATATATTTTCAGCAAAAAGTCTAGCAATAAAGGCAACTGCACACCTGATTCCTCCTACTATGCACTAAAAAGCTGCCTCTGAAATCTTTAGCTAAACCAAGAAATGGTTTCATGAGCTTGATGTTTTCTTCTCACTTATTGTCACCATTTTAAGGTATAACTATGCCTATCACTATTCCAGAGATTCTTCCGTGAAAGAAAAAGAGTTAGGGTTTGATCTTAAACAACACAGGTCACTGATCTTGGATTAGTAATGAGAGCACTGCTATATGGCTATCAAGTTACTTCTGCCCAGCAGCAAGAGGAAGACCTGAGAGAAGGAGTAGCTAAGAAGCCTATTAACGTGAGGATTACATATTAAACCTTGTCTTCAAGTACTGAGGAAACTGGGATTGTTTAGTCTACAGAAGAGAAGACTGAGGGGGGATTTGATAGCTGCTTTCAACTACCTGAAAGGGGGTTCCAAAGAGGATGGATCTAGACTGTTCTCAGTGGCACCAGATGACAGAACAAGGAGTAATGGTCTCAAGTTGCAGTAGGGGAGGTTTAGGTTGGATAGTAGGAAAAACTTTTTCACTAGGAGGGTGGTGAAGCACTGGAATGGGTTACCTCGGGAGGTGCTGGAATCTCCTTCCTTAGACATTTCTAAGGTCAGGCTTGACAAAGCCCTGGCTGGGATGATTTAGTTGGGGATTGGTCCTTCTTTGAGCAGGGGGTTGGACTAGATGACCTCCTGAGGTCCCTTCCAACCCTGATATTCTATGATTCTACACCCTATCCCATACTTTTACCTGGCATGTTTGCAAACAAGGGCACAGCTATCTTAATTTGATCAGCGTGAAGGACTATGCTTAATGCTCAACATTACACTGGGCCTGATCTGAGTCTGCTCACGCTGCAATGAATGGTAAGACTCCCACTGACTGCAATGGAAACTGAAACAGACTCTTGATCCTATGCTTAGCTTCCACTCACTCCTGCTGGAGTACAACAGACTTGCAAACCTATCTGCACACTGTGCAAGGGCTTGCAGGGTCACCTCAGGAAAAAGCATTTGCAGTGCACAGCAGTATTGATAATTCTTCTCCGGAGAAGGTTGTTTTTGTGGTTTAAAAGTACAAAAGTGAGCACTAAAAAAAAAAGAAACCAGCTTGGGTTCTATTCCCAATTCTACCACAGACTTCTGGTATTATTTAGGGCAAGTTACTTTACTTGCTAGTGCTTGGGTACCTATCAAAATGGGATAGTCTCTACTTTACAGAAATGCTGTGGGGTTTAATTTATTAATGTTTATAGAGCATTTTGTGAGCCTCAGGTGGAAGGTGTTGTTGTCTAAATGCAAAATGTGACAATCCACCTACACTTGAGTGCTGTGGTTTACGTATGTGGAAACCTTTTCTTGATCTTTGGCACATTGTCTTTTCCAGATGTATTTGAGAAAATATGGTTGAAACTGTGCCAGATTACAACTAAGGTACAAATCTTCTGCTGATATAAGCATGCACTATGTTCTCCATTTGTCTGTTAAACGTGCTTGTGACTGCTATTCAAATTAAAACAAAGGAAAGAAAGCTGTTGTGATGGACTGCCTCCATAAATAATCTCCAATGCCACTCACTCTGCACCAGTTTTCAGACAGGAGAAAAACAAGGGTGAGAATGGCAGGCTCCTTTTTAAGTCACTTATAACACAGCCGATAACAAGCGAGGGTGAAAAATTGTGTTGACGTTATTCTAGATCGTAACCTAGTTCATAATACTAAAATTTAGATGTAGAATATTCTGATTTAGAATCTCGACTACTGTTGATTGTTAGTCTTTTGACTATTTCAACAAGCCATGGTCTGATCCAATTCATCCACCATGATTGTTCATTCCACTACCATATGCCAGTCATTAGTTTCAGTTCCCTTCTGGTCAGGATGGGGCAATGCAAGTTAATATATGTCACCATATGAGGAGTTTCAGAATGACAGCTCTCTGTGATGACAAGCTGATCAAAACCCCAGTCACAAAGCGGGGGAGAGGGGAACACCTGTCCTAAAGCCAGTTGATTTCTCACAACTTTGGCTAGGTTCCCACTGATGGCAAAGCAGGCCCCAACAAGCACATGAAACAGCTGACAGCTACAGCAAAACCAGACTTGAGCTCTGCAGGAATCAGTCACTGAAAGCCATGGAGGCTCAAAAGAGCCTCTGGTGGGGATTTTTAGACAAAAGAGCAAAACAGCTTGCGATGTTCTCATTATCTGCAAAACAAAGTGCATTAATAAGTGTGCCAAAATGCTCCCTGTTTCTGAAGGCTGTGTGCTGCAGACCTAGCTTCTTTTCATCGTGAAAAGTTGGAAATTATCTTTAAAAAGGAGAGAGTTGGTTGTTGTTTTTTTAATACCCAAAATACAATCAGCCAAACTTCTTAATTCTGTAATCATTCCTTTCAACAATTGTTTCCCCTCTAAAAACAAAATTTTGTTCTTATAGCTGTATATGGAGTACTAAAGGATAATACAAATAATTGTAAGTTACATCCAGTAGGCACAACTTTTATTTTAAATCTTAAATTTGATAATTTAAGTATGAGCATTGGATAATAAGTTACAGAAACTGATTTAATGTTTGTTACATAGGTTTATTTATAATTATTTTATACACATATATATACATCCACATACAATATATATGTTATGCAATGAGTAAAGAGTATTCATTTCTGTATATTGTCTATGTTGGAGCTGTGATCTTTTCTTCCCAAACAGATAAATTAGCAAATCCCTGTTTGGGGTAAATATTTTTCATGTTTAGAAATACAGTACTAAAAACGGAATAGAGTATAATATGTAGAGATGAATATCTGTTAAATACCTGGGTCATAAATACATTTTTTCCTAGGAGTTTCTACATTCTAAAACTAGAAAAACTGGAGAGTAATATGATGTGATATTATTATTATTATTTTAAAAAATCAGATGTTCACTTTTCCCATCCTAGGGTATGTAAGAATGACTAGTATGACATAACCCCCCCTCAACGATAAAGGTTAAAGCTGTGCCATTTGTCAATGGAAAGGTAATTTCTCTACCATTTGCAATCATGTCTCAAGATCTGACATTTGATTATGCCACAATGATTTGGGCATTTTTAAGGTAGCTAGACCTCCTACAGACTGTTTTTCCTTTCCAAAAGAAAGTGTAATCCCCCTCATAGCTCATTGATGGTACCTTCTCCAGCCAATCTCGTCTCACTCAGTGCTGCAATATCGATATTGTAGCAAGCGAATTTTCTGGAGACAAGAGCTGTTCTTCTCTCAGGCCTTCGTGCATCACCTCCGTCCATAAGGGTGCAGACATTCCATGCTCCTAGAATGAGTCTTGTTCTTTATTGTTTTTTGACTGCTGTAGGATGATCGGCCAGCTGCGTTTGCCTGCCCCATAGTGTCTGGCCAGGCTTTGTTTAGGGTATCTTTTCTAGCCCCTTCCCTTAAAAAAGGTGAGCAGTGCTACTCTAGAAAGGGCTGCTCAGTCACCTAGGATGCTGCTGAACTTCTCTGCTGCCCCAGGGACGGACCTGAATGGCCATTACTCCCAAGGCTGCCTACCTGCAGGATTGGGGCTTTGACTGCCAGTGGTCATCTCCATCTATCGCTTTGCCACGCTCCCATTGCCACAGGACTTGGATTAATTATACGATGTTAGTGATGGTAAGATTTGATAAGATGTTATTCATGGGATGAGAGTTGCGAGAAAACCTACATGGGAAATTTTTGAGTGAGAAAGGTGTTGCAGAGGAGCAGTCACACTCTATTGCTCTGGAAGAATCATTATGGCTGGGGACTTTGTTAGCTGCAGTGGGTGACCAGGACATCTTCAATGCCTTGTCATGGTCTCTGTTCCCCAGAGCACGTTGCTGAACTGCCTTCATGTCCATTGAATCACAAATTGATTTCCTCCACCCAGTCCACTGGAACAGTTTTCACATGCTAAAGAAAGGCAATTTCCCTATCTAGCCGAGGGCAAAAGACCCATCGCTACCCTCAGATTAGTGTGGAGAACAGCAGCACAGATCTAGATGGGGAAAACAAACATGACTAAAGAGCAATTTACAAGGAGAAATCTCCAAGAGGTTTCCCCAACTTTCACAGAGATTCATAGTCCCCAGTAGGGAGAGACATGGTGTCAGTGTTACCCAACTTGAAAATTGTCCCCCTACCCTCCTCTCCAAGGGGGACTTAATCCTATTTCAAGGTGTGGGGGACATGGGACTGAGGACAACAATGAAAGTGGAGAAACTACATGACCTGGGATCCACCCTGACTTCCACTGAAAATGTACTCCTGAACTAAAGCAACAGGTGGTGCTTTGAAAGGCATCTGTCAGCCATCTCAGTGACTGCTGATGCAGTTGGCAACAAAAGCAGCTCATAAGTCAAAGGTTGCAGGTTCTAGTACCACCTCATCAGCTCACATTCCTCTGGTCCCACAGCACTCAGTTCATGCAGCCTGGCTCTGTAGGCCTACTACTGGATACCATTCTAGTCCCAAGTTCATGTAATATGTTGGTGAGTGGGGAACGTGGAAGGAGATTCCTAAACTTGAGAGGAAAACAAAAAATGAGAGTGAAAAAAAAGAAAGAAAGATATGGCAAAAGAAAAGTAGAGGAAAAATAGGGAGAGAATAGAGAAAATGATCGGGAGGGGAAAAAAACCAAAAGGATGACCTGGCTTGTGCCATGGCCTGATATGCAGAGAGACAGAAATGGAATATCCATTTGAGTTCCACAGAAGAAAGAGATTCCACAGAAAAAGGCTAGGAGCTACTTCAGCATGCAAGTCAGTCATTACAAACAAACAAGGTGGCAGTTCACTCCTTAACAGTGAGGTCACCACAGAGATAGTCCTAGCTTCCCTACCTGAACATGATCAGCCCCAGATAGCTTCCTCATGGAAGCTGTGTGCACTGCTTACTGACCATATGCATATCTCAAAATCTCTCTGGATAATGAAGTATAGGGAAGAATGCAAGTGGTAAGTGTTGTCTGTATTCTGTCAATCACTGACACACATGCTGACTTCTTAATGGTGCCTATTGTACGCAAGTTAACCAATACATATACTCCTATGTATTTAATATCCAAACGTGGAGAAATATAAAAAGCAACATCATTTATTCATTTTAAAAAAGCATCTAATGAGTAATCTTTTTTATTTAATCTGACGCCATTTGGTCAACCACAGAAAACTTGAAAACAACCTAAACCATAACTGTTTGTCCTTCAGGAGAATTCCCAAATTTCATTTTATGGCCAATTCTTTCTAGAACATTAGTTCATCCACCCACCTACTTGTGTGTTCTGAGCCAACCAGGAAAGACACTATTTCAATTGCTATCTGGGAAAATAAAACTGTGATTATGCCAGTTTGTAAACAGAGCTGTTTTGTGGGAGTTATCTAAAGAGTGCCATGCTACTTTCTTTGCAAAAACAAGATGTTAAAGAGCCTCAAAAAAAGTTGTGTTTTATTTGCAAAGGCTCCTAGTTTCTTTGATGAGTTGAAAGTTCTCTTAAGCAGCCCTGGTCCATCACGCCGACATCTATGCTCAGTCCCACTGTGCATAGGATTCCCCCCTTAGCAGTTTAAATCAGGAATTCTCCATTGAAAATAGTGGAGTTGGACCCTGTTATACAACAGTGTAAGAGAGAGAAGTATCAGCCCCAGTAACCTTTATATAGAACTGATACCTTTAGTCTGTCTGTGGACATGATTCTCCAAGCAAGGTTGGGATTTTCAAAAGTGCCTGTGTGACATAGGAGAACAAGTCCCATTGCCTTTCCATGGGATGTTTACTCCTAAAGCTAAGTCTGTCATGCATACTCAAGAAGACAGACTTTAGCAAACTCAGGGAATTGGTAGGTAAGATCCCATGGGAAGCAAGTCTAAGGAGAAAAACAATTTAAGACAGATGGCAGATTTTCAGAGACATTATTAAAGGTAAAAGAGCAAAATCTATCCCACTGTGTAGGAAAGATAGGAAGTATGGCACTAGACCACCCTGACTTAACCAGGAGCTCTTCAGTCATCTGAAACTCAAAAGATAATCCTACACAAATGTGGAAACTAGATCAAATTACAAAGGATTAATATAAACATAACAAGTATCTAGGGACAAAATTAAAAGGCCACGGCACAAAATGAGATTAAACTACCTAGAGGCATAAAGTAACAAGAAAACATGCTGCAAATACATTAGAAGCAAGAGGAAGACCAAGGACAGAGTAGGCCTGTTACTCAATGAGGGGGAAAAAACAACAGAAAATGTGGAAATGGCAGAAGTGTTAAATGACTTTTTTTGTTTCTGTTTTCACCAAAAAGGTGATTAAGCAATTGGATGCCAAACACAGTGAATGCCAGTGAAAATGAGGCAGGATCAGAGGCTAGGACAGGGAAAGAACAAGTTAAAAATTACTTAGACAAGTTAGATGTCTTCAAGATCACCAAGACCTGATGAAATACATCCTTGAATACTCAAGGAGACTTAGGAGATATCTGAGCTATTAGTGATTATCTTTGAAAAGAGAGAAGATGGGAGAGATTCCAGCCTTCTGGAATAGGGCAAATATAGTGCCCATCTATAAAAAAGGGAAATAAGGACAACCTGGGGAATTACAGGCCAATCAGATTAATTTCAGTACCCAGAAAGATAATGGACCAAATAACCAAGAAATCAATTTGAAACACTTCAAAAATATTAAGGTGATAAGCATGGGTTTCTCATGAACAAATTGGGTCAAACCAATCTAATAGGTGTCTTTGACAGGGTAACAAGCTTTGTGGATGGGAGAATCTGTAGATGTGGTATATCTTGATTTTAGTAAGGCTTTTGATACTGTCTTGCATGACCTTCTCATAAACAAACTAGGGAAATACAACCTAGATGGAGCTACTATAAGACGGGTGCATAACTGGTTGGATACTCTCTGGGAATGGTTATCAGTGGTTCACAGTCAATATGCACGTTCAGCTTGAGTGGGATCCCGCAGGGATCTGTTCTGGGTCTGGGTCTGTTCAATACCTTCATTGAATATTTATATAATGGCACAGAGAGTACACTTATAAAGTTTGCGAATGATACCAAGCTGGGAGGGGTTGCAAATGCTTTGGGAGGATAGGATTAAAATTTGAAATGACCTGGACAAACTGGAGAAGTGGCCTGAAGTAAATAAAATAGCATGAAATTCAATAAAGACAAATGCAAAGTGCTCCACTTAGGAAGGCACAGTCGCACACATACAACATGGGAAATGACTACCTAGGAAGGAGTACTGCAGAAACGGATCTGATTTGCTGCTCCTGCAGCCCCTCTGATTGGCTGCTTCCCCTGCAGCCACTCTAGTCCACTTTGAGGCCTTTTCTTCTGTTCTCCCTGGGACAGGGTGAAGCAGCTTGTCTAGCTTAAATGGCTGTGTAAAGTTTCTTGTAGCCCAAGCCAGTGGCAAGCAATGCTCATTGCCATTTCCTAGCATGATTAGTCTAATTCTTTTCCCATTCCCATCTCCTTATTCTCCCTTAATACCATAAGGAAACAGGACTCACATAACAGCAGATGGTGGTAAAAAAGTTTTCCTGCTCTTTATACATAGGAATATAAAGTGACACCAGGAGTTATTCACAACAACTTAATGGTCCACATTAAGCGCTCCATGGACTTCAGTCAACACCAAGGATCCATTCAGCATAAGTTGAAGATCAGCAGAATACACCCACCATCGAAACTGAAGACTATTTTAATAAAAAAAAGACATGATTTTCAGAAGTGACGAATGGTCCTTGCTACACAACTTGACCTAACTTTCTCAGGCCCAGGTAGTCCATCCCAACAGTTAGAGCCAGGCTGAGGGGCCAAAAAGCAGAGCCAAGAGATGGAACCAGAGTCAGGGTCAGGATCAAGGCGGGAGCAGAAGAGGGCAAAAGCAGGACTGGAGCAAGAGAAACCACAGCTGCAGGCCAAGCATTGAGCAGCCAATCACCTGCTGCTGCTGAGCTGAAAAGCAGACTGCTGCCTCCCTTCAGCAGGCCAGCCAATCAGGTGGTCATACCACAACACAGCTGATCTTGCTCATTTGCCTGGAGGCTGGGCTGGCTAGTCGTCAGGCTCAGCAGATGGTGCTCAATCCTGAAAAACCTAAAGAAGGACTGGATATTAATTTTTTTTTAAAAAAGCATTCAGCACTTTCTAAAAATAAATAATAATAATAATAATAATAATAATAATAAAGGCGCCTTTAAGGCATCTTGGGGTTGATAATGACATAGCTGATGCATTCCCTCATTTTCAGATTGACAGATTTTGGGAGCTGGCCCTAAACCAGCAAAGAACATAATTGATGCTGCTAGCTAAGAGAGACTTGAAGCAGATCCTAGAACTTTTCCCTGGAGTGAAAGTTATTTGGTCTGTTAATTTGCAACACAGGGTGTAGCAGGGAGCCATGAATCATCTGAAGGTTGACAAGGCTAGTAGCTACATGTACAGGGAGGTAGCCACATTTATATATTGGGGGGTGGAGGGTTGATAATTTCTCACCCAGGCATAGGTTACAGCACAGCAGGTATTCAGGGAGGAAGAGGTTAATCTATCAGACTTGGGACCGATATAGTTTTGGCTGATATTAAAAAAGGCATCAGTAAATGTCTGGGAACCCATCTAGATATAGAAGGCAAGCTGTCAAACTAATTGTTGGCGCCTCCTTGTGGTGGATGTCCAGTGCAGGTACTCTGTATGGCATGGATATGGTGATCAGATAAGAGTGTTGGTGAAGTATTTAAAGGAAGCATCCTTTAAAGGAGCAGAGAAAGAAGGAGGCGTTTGGGGCTCCTACGACTGGTACAGAAGGGAGTTTTCCTTTATAGCCCTATTAACCTTCATACGGGGGAGAGAGGGAAGAACAGCAGCAGGATGGCTGGGACCAAGATTGCTGGAAAGGGAGAAGGTGACCAGCAGCTCCAAGTATATGAAAATGTAAATGGAATTTCTGGCACTGTACAGTTTTATCTACCAGGTACTCCCAGATATTGAAGAATAAAAGTTGTGGCCTGATAAAAACCACATCCATTGCTTCCTGTCCTTCCTCAACATAGGTGGACAACAGCTTGATCAGGAAACGGGGGCCTCATTGTGGCAGGATTGTTCAAACACTTATTAAATTCTCACTACTTAATCTGTCAGCTCCTTGTGCAGGGACCATCATTTTGTCTTCCTTGTGGTGGATGTCCAGCGCAGGTACTCTGTGTGGAACTGATATGGTGCCTAACGTAAGGGGAGTCCTACTCCATCTTTGGTCAGGTTTAGGCCTGCTAGGGCTGTACGATAAACATTCTGCATCGCCTTCTGGGTTCCATTTAGTGGTGACAGACTAGTAATCGGACCTGTGATATTGTTTGCTCTCCTGGGACTCCTGAATCGGACTTCTCTGAAAGAAGCCATAGAAGGCTGAAAAATCTCATAAGTACGGTACATTCCAAGAACAACTGAATTTTAGTCTTAATCTTTATTCTTTATATATCTTGAACGATACGCATAGCATGCACCACTAAAATCACCACCACCACCACCAACTGGAATCTTTGACAACCTTTGCAGATTATTCTTCACTGAAACGTATCAGCAGGTAATGGATTGTTAGATAATAACTGCTGATTTAGGTCCAAATCCTGCAAAGTCATCCTCATGTACTTAATTTTACCCAAGTGAGTTTACCCAGTTCAAGATTGTTCCTTCAAGGCAATATGCATACAGTTAAATGCATAAATTAGTATTTCCAAGATTGGGTCCTTATTTTCATTCTGTAGTACTTAGACATGCTCTATTTTATTATTAAACAGCTGGCAATATCGATTTTGCCTGTATTTTTTCATGTGTCCTTTGCTGAAGGTAGATAAAATACCTACCTATAATAGGTAAATAAGATCTATCACAATGGTTTCTAAAGCTACTATTAACGTATTTAGAATTATGTGTCCAAGCCGCTTTGTGAAATATATACAGCATGTAGTTTGAATAACTCCATGCTCCAAGAAGATCCCCATCTAAACTCGATGGATGAAACAAACTACCTTGATATCTATTGGCATTAGGAAGCAGTATATCTGCACAAAAACAGTGTTTATCTTATAGTAGTGCCTAGATGCCTCAGGAATCAAGGTCATTCTGCTAGATAGAGCTGTGTTCACATTTGCTTCAACATTTCAAAAAAATAAAAAATAAATTAAAAGTGTTTCGACCGAAATTTGCCAATATCTACACAAATTCACAAAAAGTTTGACAGTGGGTCTTCCAGAGAGTTGCACATAGAACCTAAGTCTCTTGACTCCCAATCCATTGTGCTATCCACTAGATCACAGTCTCCTGTCACATCATACTTTATGTTATCTGGTGCCCTCTGAAGAACACTATCCCCTCAATTACAGAAGTACAGAAAAGAATATTCTGGGAAAGTGGATGGATGAGCAGCCCACAGCAAGTTATATTATCCACTTGCTTCTGTAATTTCACAAAAACAGTAACAGGAGATTGTTCATCTGACTGTTGATTTGATCATTGACTATGATTTTCTTTCCTAGTGTTTAAAGAATATACTTTCTGCACTGAACATTTAGTGAAGTCATTGTTCTCATTATGTCTATTATACATAGTAACATGAAAAGAATCTGTTTTGATTTTTTAAAGCAAACAAGATTTATGCCAAGAGATTCCTGGAAGACATTAGACACCCCAACAAACATTTTACTGTTTTCTTCTCAGCAAAATGCAGACATTGAATCCATGAAATATTTTCCATTTTTTTTAAGAAAAGGAGGCACCGTGTTAGTAAACCAGAATCAAGGAGCATCCATGAGAATGGCTGACTTTAACCATTATTGAATGTGCAGCAATGAAACTGAATGAGCCTGTTCCTCTCTGGAAAATACATTGTGTGACTAATCACCATGTCTTAGTATGTGCTTAGAAGTGTTTGGAGAAATTATTATATTTATTCATCTTTTCTAAGTTTATTTAGAAAGAATCGCAGCTCCTCATTGCTTAGCAACAGCAACCAATCAAAAGTTGCTAGTCCCTTTATTCGGCTATCACCAATGGCTTGGAAAGGACAGGTTTGTGGCAGCTCCTAACCCCCCGTTGGAAATTACTAGCTACTCTGGAGATTGCTCCAAATGATGGAAAGATAATCTTCTGTCTCCACACATCTGCATATCCATCTGCACAGCCTCTCAAGATCAGATGTTACTGACAAATGCCATAATAATTCTTTTTTGCCTTACCCTCTATCGTGCTTTCACGCCTGACAAATTGCAGTGACTGGTAGGGAGATTGTTTCTATATAAGCAAGTAAATATGGTGCAGTCAGCACTTAGGCAGACCTGACTTACTTCATGGGCATTTGTAATTTTTCATCAGTGCTACAAACGGCCATAAATCTTTGCAGTATAGAAAATAGGCATACTGAATATGTCATTAATACATATAGATTATCACTGCAACCAGTGACCCTAACAACTTTTGGTCATTAATATAAAAAAAATGTACTGCTCCCTAAAACACTGATTTATTTCTTGTATTGTCTATAATGTCTAGACAAATGATAATGCACTCTATGCCAAATCTGGAACTACAGTAGACAGGAAAATGGTTATTAAACATACTGTTTAGATTATTCTGCATATCCTTTTAAACCCTTTTATGATGAAATTTACATTCAGTGATTCAAAGCCAATTTTCTATAGATCCAACCACCTGGGCCAACATTAAACAGGATTGCCTAAAATTAGGCACCTGAATCTATATTTAGCCTCCTAAATAAGTAGCCTGATTTCCTGAGCTCCTGAAAATTCAGAGCTGTCATTTAATTTACTGGAGCTGTGTCTTCACCACCTCCAAAAAAAAATAAAGCAAGTCTCCAATTTATGTATCTAAATATGGATTTAAAGCTGGGATTTTCAAAGGAGCTTTAGGACATTGAATGGGAGTTGTGTACCCAACTCCTGTGGGCACATTTGAAAATACCACACTGTATGCCTAACTTGAGTCACCCATTTGAAAACTGACTGTTCTCTAACAAAACATTCAGATTTACTGCATCTTTGGAGATGTGATGACTCCACTTTGGTTGAAGTCTGTGTACACCAGATACTAGCTGCTCCATCCCATCAGCTGCAATTGCATCCTGTATTATACAGAAACATCCTATGGTAACATGTGGCCTTGCAAGGAGTATAGAGTCAGTTTCCTGCAGTGAACAGAGATTCCAAAGCACTGGAGACAACTCAGCAGAGTAGATTGGCTCCAAAACATTTCAAGCTCCATCTTGCTGAAGAATTGCTGCTAATCAAACAAACGGGTAATGCTGAATCTATACTAGAACAGCTAAATGTTAATATCTGTTGTTTCCCTTGATTCTGGGACCAATGAGCAAGAGAATAGAATATGGAGACAGATTTGCCAAGGTGGAAAAACCAGACAGTGAAGAACTGCCGATCCTTCTAGGAAGCACCTGCAGTTTCTTCCATGGCCTATTGCACATCACCCATACACCCCATCCCATTAAATGTCTTGAGTCACACGAATCAAGAGCATCTTCAGTATCAGAGTGCTAAGGAGGGAAGAATTATTCCTAGGAAGATAAAATGCCTCCTGGGTGCTGGGCACAGGGAAGCATGCTTCAAAATATGTATTCCCACTGCTCTCTGAGTGCAACTCTTCTAGACTTGTGAACCAAGGTCATAAAAAACTATCTGTGGTATGCAGACATTTCAGTTATTTTCCAATCTCAACTTTCATGTGAAGGGGAGGCGGGGGGCAGGAATGGACAAAAAAGCAAGTCTCTAACCGAAGAATAGCTTCACAATATGAAGCAAGTTTAGTTACTGCAGAGATGTCTGCCTAAATTTGTAGATAGCTTGAAACAATAGCTCTGAGGAGCGAATAGCCCCATACATTTCAATAAATGCTATTACTCAGATACCAACAATGATCATTTTAAAATATCGATATTGTTAATTATTTTACTGCTCAAAGATGCAAGAAAGGATGGGAAATGTATGAGGAAGATCAACAGCAAGATTTCTCAAAGTGAGAGCAGGGCGGAGATGGGGAGAAGGACTAGACAGCCAGCCAATGTGGAAGATGTATAAAAGTGAAGATATCTAGCTAAGGTATCTATTTGGCCCTCATCAGTGTAGATACCAATATCTAAACTGTATTGTTAAATTTATTCACCTAAATTTGGGTTATTGCTGATTACGCAGTATATGAATCTTATGACTTTTAAAACAAACTTTGTATTTGTGGATAATTGAAGCACTATGCCCAGATGTCCAGACACTTTTCTCAACCTATGTATTTATACAATTGTTTAACATTAGCTTTAATAAAAATTTTAAATCTGAGCACTTCACTCTTCAGTGTATTCATTCTTTTAATACTGCACTGAGTTAGGAAAGCATTTGCCCAAAGGCACACAGAAAGCCTGTAATGGAATTTAACCCAAGTCTGCTATGTCCCAGGCAAGAACTGTCACCATTGGACCATTCATCTTCTGTAGCCCTTCATCACCACATGGCAGGGTAGCAGTGGGGAAGGGCACAACCAGGTTTTATTTTCCTCAAGCAGAGGCTCAGCTTCAAAATGTGGGTACCACTGCAATAGGTCTGTTCCACTCATATCCTCAGGATTTGTATTAATTGACTTTCACCTTCCCGGAGGCCCTATAAATATGACCACCATATAAAAAAATAAAATATTTAATTGGATCAAATAAGTTAGAGATGGAACTGTGTGCAGAGCAATTCTGACTCAGATAATTCTCATCTTTCTCCAATGACGTTCTCAGGCCAGTATTACTGCTCACACTGGAGAAAACTGAATCACAGTAATGAAGTGTTACTGCTACTGAACTGTATGTCAGACACCACCACTGAGGGGTACTTCCAGAAGTGCTCTTAAAGAGCAACTGTAGAGTAAGGCAAAATACATTGTCACACACACAGTTGTGATGTAAAGTCACCACTGTATAAATAATGAAGGCTGTAATCCAGAACACCGAGACTAACACCTGACTTCAGTGGGAGCTGTTGGGGGTCTCAGCATCTTTGGAAATCAAGACATATTTTTGGTGGTTTAATATAGATTTAGGAACCTAACTGTGGGCACCTGGTGTGTTTTATTATTTTTAATTGCGTCCATAGAATTGGAACTTCATTTTCCTATCCGGTCATCTTTGTTACCTCATGTTTTGGGGCTGATTCATACAAATGCGTTCTATGATTTTTCTTTTAGCACTTTTGGAATGATTTGTAACATGACATGTCTGAGCCACAAACAAAAATATATAAGTAATGGGGAAATGGACAACTCTCAAAGTTGATAAGCCACTCATGATGCCTGCCAGGAGAGAACTGTTCCTTACAAGAGGAGTCTTTTTTATTGCTTTGTCTGGCTTTTTTTTTTTTAAATAAGTCCCATATGATGAAACTTGCACCACATTTCTTATGGGACTACTTGGTACTCTCATTTCACAGACAGATTTCCTGATACTCAAGCTATTTTTTCTATTATAATGAGTTGAGTTTTTCTGCGATATGTTCTTCCAATGGAAGCCATTGTAGTCTATTCTCACACATGCCTAGGAAACATTAGTGGTGATCAGCGTTTATTAAACTGAAATGGAAAGTGAAAGGTTGGTCACTTTTTTCCAGTATTTGCCTCATCATTCAACTTTTATCTAAATTCTCACTGAACAGTTTAGAACAGTGCAGCCCATCAGGGTAATCTGCTGGCAGGTCACCAGACAGCTTGTTTACATTTGCACGGCCGCCTGCAGCTCCCAGTGGCCCCGGTTCACCGTTCCCAGTCAATGGGAGCTGTGGGAAGCAGTGGCCAGCACGTCCTTGCAGCCCACACCACTTCCCGCAGCTCCCATTGTCCGGGAACGGCAAACCGCGGCCACTGGGAGCTGCGAGCGGCTGTGCAAATGTAAACAAACTGGCTGGTGGCCTGCCAGCAGGTTACCCTGATGGGCCACATGCAGCCTGCAGGCCACAGGTTGCCCACCACTGGTTTAGAGTTATCCTGTGGTAAGAGAGAACTTTCAAATACTTCATAGAAACACCCTTTCCAAGTATACTATATTGTAACCTGTGTATACATCCAGCCAGATTCTCCCCTCATGTACACCAGACAACTTCAATAACTGAGTTCCTCCTCATTTTACACGGATGTAAGTAAGAGGATTACTGGGACACAGACTTGTAATACACTAACATTTTCAAGTGACGAATGCAGGAAAGCAGCCCTACAGTAGTGGTAAAACCTATTTTTAAGCAGTATTTTGGTTTTTTTTTTTTAATCATTCCACATAGTTTTTCAAACATCAACTAACATTTCTGCTGGTTACAGGCTGTTTTGTTTTGTTTTTTTAAACTAACAAAAAACTCAATTCTTGTTTCTTTGGGTTTTTGTTTGTTTGTTTTTTTAAAAGGTGACCAACTTCACTCCTGATTTCAGAAATGCTGAGCACCCAAAAGTCCAGTTGAAATCAGTGGCAGATCCAGATCCTCAGCACTTCTGGAAAGAAAAAAAAATCAGGCCCTAATTAATGTGTTAGCAGCAAATTATATGTAATATTTCATGGTATCATAATATTTGACCTTTTGGCAATACATATCCTCTCTGCACAATAAATTGAATGGAAAAATATTTCTGAATAATTTGATGTATGCCATGCTAATCAAAATATTTCTATCAGAATCTGTATTGGCATGTGTTATAATTATAAGTAGGTATTAGATCATTGCTAATACAATACAAAAGGTTTGTGTATATAGAAGTTGAATTGCAATTCGAGTTGTGCAAAAAGATACAGTTATACCATAGCTCAATATTTCCAAAACCCTTCAAAAGAGGAAAAAAACAAAACTTTTTTTTATTTAACACACAGACTTAAAGACCAGAGAGAGTTAGTTAGTTAGTTAGTTACTTGGAATCCTAATTAAATACAACACAGTATGAACGGTAGCACTGGCATTTAACAAAATTTCATAGCCTTAGGGACTTTATCTCAACCAGGAGTCTGAAATAGGAATGAATTTGCAATTCCAAACAACATCCCAACTAAGCTCAAGGTCAAAAATATAATTGAGGGTGGACAACTATACAGCTATTGAAATATGAAATAAAATAAGGTAGAAAGGGACAATGTGTACATTATTTCAAGTGCTGTGTGGTGCTTAGCATGTTAACAGGTGGTTATACAAAGAATTTGTTAACAGATGAGAGTCAGAGAAATAGCAAGATAATGTTAGCATTAAAGGTCAGCCCAAGACATGTTCAGTTACCAGATTCAAAGTCAAGGGCTCAAGTGCATTGGGATGACAGTGATGTTCCAGACTCTTGTGAAGGAGGTAAAAACTAAGAAGAAAGATTAGGATACTCCAAGTACCAATAGAAGCAGCAAAGAATTCTGTGGCACCTTATAGACTAACAGATGTTTTGCAGCATGAGCTTTCGTGGGTGAAGCCTTGCATCTGAAGAAGTGGGTATTCACCCACGAAAGCTCATGCTGCAAAACGTCTGTTAGTCTATAAGGTGCCACAGAATTCTTTGCTGCTTCTATAGAACCAGACTAACACAGCTACCCCTCTGATACTTGACTCCAAGTACCAATAGTCAATCATATGGCTCTAAATAGAAAATGAAAGTTAAAGGGAATTGTGCATCCAAACCCTTAGGCAACTTTCAAAATTTCATCCTAGAGGAATAGATAAATATGGAGAAAAGACAGAAAGTATCTCCCTGTGTTCTGAAATCAGCCAAAACAATACATTTATCCGATTTTTATAGACTGATAGATTCCCAGGCCAAAACGGACCATTGTGATCATCTAGTCCAGGGATCAGCAACCTTTGACGTGTGGCTCGCCAGGGTAAGCACCCTGGTGGGCCGGGACAGTTTGTTTACCTGCCGCATCCACAGGTTCGGCTAATCACGGTTCCCACTGGCTGCGGTTCACCGCTCCAGGCCAATAGGGATGGTGGGAAGCGGTGGCCAGCACATACCTCACCCTGCACCACTTCCCGCAGCCGCTTGCTTACCCTGGTGAGCCGCATGCCAGAGGTTGCCAATCCCTGATCTAGTCTGACTTCCTGTATAAACCCAAGCCATAGAACTTCCCTAAAATAATTACTACAGCATATCTTTAGAAAAACATCCAATCTTGATTTAAAAATAGTCAGTGATGGAGAATCCATTACTCTGTTAACAACATACAACTTATTTCCAGCCTGAGTTTGTCTAGCTTCAACTTCCAACTATTGCATCATGTTATACCTCTCTCTGCTAGATTGAAGAGCCCATTATTAAATATTTGCTCCCCTTGTAGATACTTACATACTGCAATCAAGTCACCCACTAACCCTCTGTTTGTTAAGATAAATAGATTGAGTTCTTTGAACCCTCATGTTTATCAACATCCTTCTTGAATGGTAGGCACAAGAACTGGATGCAGTATTCAAGCAGCAGTCACACTGATGCCAAATAAAATATAAAAATATGTAAAATAAACCTCTCTACTCCTACTTGCAATTCTACTGTTAATGCATCCCAGGATCACATTAGCTCTTTTGGCCACAGCATCACCAGGAGCTTGTGTTCAGCTGATTTTCCACCACAATCCGCAAATCTTTTTCAGAGAGTCACTGCACTCCAAGAGACAGTGTCCTCCTCCCATACATATGGCCTACATTCTTTGTTCCTATAAGTATGTTTACACTTTTATCTATATTAAAATAGATATTGTTTGCATGTGGCCAGTTTACCAAGCAGCCCAGATCGCTCTGTATCAGTGACCTGTCCTCTTTCTTATTTACCACTCCCCAAGTTTGAATGTCATCTGCAAACTATCAGTGATTATTTTATATGTTTTCCCACTAGGTCGTTGATTAAAATGTTAATTAGGGTAGAGCAAGAACCAATCCCTACATGATCACACTGGAAACAAACTGCACAGCGATTCAGACTTTAAGATCGGAAGGGACCATCATGATCATCTAGTCTGACCACCTGCACATTGCAGGCCACAGAATCTCATCCATCCACTCTTTCAATAGACCCATAAGTTCTGGCTGAGTTACTGAAGTCCTCAAATCATGATTTAAAGATTTCAAGTTACAGAGAATCCACCATTTACACTAGTTTAAGCCTGCAAGTGACCCAGGCCCCATGATGCAGACGAAGGCAATTCCCAATTCATGATTTCATTTTGAGACCTATCCGTGAGCCAGTTTTTAATCCATTTAATGTGTGCCATTTAATTTTATATCATTCTAGTTTAATAAGAATGTTGTGCAGTACCGAGTCATGAACACTTTTCCTGAAACTCTGACTCATGTATGCAGCAGCCCCTGCTTAGATATATATTGGCTAAGAAAATAAATCTCATCGCTCATTGGATTATGAGCTTGAATACATCTTTGATTAGAATTAAGACATCTAAAAGGCTCTACTACCTCACAGAAGACTTCGAAGAATATTTTGCTCAGGATATCTCCTTTACTCATTTTCATTTTTTAACTATAAACTAGGGCTGTTAAGGGTTCTAGCATTTATTTATATATCTCCATGAAATCGAAGTGCCTCATAGAGCCCTTTCTTGGCCTGAATTAATGAGATATTACCTTCGGATAGTAGTTCAGTTCATAAAGGGTGTAAAACATTGAGAAGATCTCATTATTTTGGCTTTTCCTGCCCTTACAACCTTTGTCAGAGCTCTTCTCCCTCTAAGCTCTGGCAGCATAGTCTGTTCTGAGGCCTACTTCTATGCTTCAAGATGAGAAATACAAATCCTATGCACTCCGAGCAGGAACTTCCCTTACTCTTCATTCTTTCCCCTGGCTTTTCTCTTCTTTCTGAAGGGGAGATCAATTCACTTCTGACATGTCATGTTGTGGTACAGGCAGGAGCCAGGATCACAGAGAAATCCATGTTGTTAGAAAGGTAAGTGCTTTATTAGAAGTAACAGTCAACATCAGCACTTCCTTCTGGGTGTAGTGAGATTTATAGTTTTAACTTTTAAATGCATTCCAGCATACCATACAAAGATGTGGCCAACATTGTTGTAATCAAAGATATTCTTGTACTGGAGCTCAAAACAAGCAGCAGATTACTGAAGTTTTGCTAATAAAGGAGCCCTAAATCTATACCCTGAGTGTGTATCAACATCTGGATTTTCCTCCACACACAAAAAAACCAAAACCCACTATATGGTACTAACAAAGGAATGAGTAAGGTAAGACATATCACGTCATGCCTCTTAAGATTTCCAACAAGATTAGTGCATCCTTGAATGATCCTAAAGAAAAAGTTAACTTTATGTCCCAGTACTATAGTCCAAGTCTCCCATCTAGAAAATACGCAACTCCCATTGGCTTACTCCAAAAAGTTTTGAGGACCAGTCTTTTATGAGCACTCAACATCTACAACTGGGGCCAGATTTTCTAGAGCTCACTGGATGCTGAACTCTTAAAAACCTAGCCCTCAAGCTTTTTTGATTTCTTGAGGAACTTTAAAATTATTTGAAATTTCCCCTGAAAATGGAGCTTTGGGGAGAGTGATACTTAGGAGAGAACTAGTAAGAATCCAGTTAAACCCCCGGAATACAGAAAATCAGCAATCACACAGTAGAAAGTGTCCTGCACAGTCATGAAGTGTAGTTAGTTAGTTCATCCCCCAAAACAAATTTTCAACAAGGCTCAACCTGTCCTCTAAGTTTGTGCCCAGAGAAGCACATTCTTAATAAGAGTCTAAGCAAAAAAGGGAAGAAAGTGACCTACTGTATCTGGAGGTGGGCTAGAAGACTTCTTATGGACATAAAGTTTATTTTTAACTCTTTCCAAAGGCTGGAGTATTAACATGACTAGAAAATATAATAAAGGTTACAGTGTATGGGAAGGTCCCATCTGATTTGGATCCTTTTTCTGAAAATCATTTGTATTGATGTTGGAAGGAATACAGCAGAAAATGTATGTTGTACATTTGTGCTAGAAATCAATACAATTATAGCCCACTTGAATAATAAGATACTTAAGGGAAAAACTGTAATTTCTAATCATCATTAGCATAACACCCACACTTCCTTCATCAAGCTATTTATGTGCAGGTACCATAGCAAGCAGAACTTGTGCATTTTACTCGCAGGAAAAATTTTCATTTTTAATTTTCCCTCAGCCTGCAGTGATTGTGTGCTAATAGCCCATCCTTGTGCATGACAGTTTAAACAGGAAGAACAGTATTCTGACTAGTAGAGACAAAAAAAAGCAGGTGCTGTAGGTGCTGTTGGAGCTGTTCCTTATAGTACAGACAGAGAAAACTTCAGTCTCAATTTGCATTTGTGTGTTGGAGGGGGCAAGAATCAAAAGCTCTCCAGTAGTCTCCACTTCCTATGGTATTGTCCAGGCCAGCTGGTATGACTGAATTATGGTGTTTGCTCAGACATAATTCTGGAAAATGACTGTCAACTGGAGCCTACCTGTAGTACTTGGAGCACATATGATCTTCGTGTGGACAAAGACTTTTTATTGCAGTATTATGATGTGTGGTATGATAACTCTTAGAAGCCACAGCCAAGATTGAGCCCCATTGTGCCAGGTGGCTACATATTCATAGTTAGACATTCCCCTGCACAAAGACCTTACAGTCTAATAAGTGAAACAAACTAAGGATGCAAGAGAAGGGTTATTCTTCTAATTTTACCAAGGAGAAACTGAGGCACATAGTTGTTAGGTACCAACCTGCGTAAGCATTTTTTAAAATCCAACAAGGATCTCTTTGAAAAATCTGTCTGTAATTGACCTACTCAACATCACAAAGGAAGTCTGTGGCAGAGTCAGGAATGGAACCCAGATCTCCCAAGGCCCAGGTTAGAGTCTTAAGTATAAGACAACCCTTATGCATAGTCTATACTTAAAACTTATACCAGCATAGCTATGCTGGTGAGGCCTGCGAAAAGCTGCACCCCCTAACAGCACAGCTATGCCAGCAAAACTCAAGCGTGGATGCAGCTCTGCCAACAGTAGTGGGCAGGGAGGTGGTGTTCCTATATGGGCAGAAAAAAATCCTTCAGTCAGTATATGCTGCATCTGCACTAGTGAGCTATACCAGCGTAAGTTCTGTAGCGTAGCCATGGCCTTAGTCTTTCAGGAGGGTATGGGGGAGTGGATCAGTGTTTGTGTCACACTCCCCATCAGTACCTGGCCTGGGCAGCTAATGAGCCAACCAGCGGATCAAATTCAGGATGAATCCTGGTCACATGCCACCTGAGGCACATTGCACATATGCTAAGAAGGAGTCTTTCTAGAGCTGGAGGTGTGAAATCACATTAGCTAGATCCATCTAATCAAGTATTAACTTACTGCTGGGCCCACATAGTAAATTTTGTATATATTTAAGTTAAAATATAGCAGATATGTCTTCTCTTAGGAATAGAGTTTGTTTCTTCACAAAGTGGATTACAGGTTTCTTGGAGGTGCAAAGATTATGTGTCCTGTCCAGCAGAAAGGATTTTTGAAATGATACAAGGGACCAAAAAAAAAAAAATCACTGCTGGCTTAATCCTCAATGGAATAACATCCATTTATGCCAGTGGTGAATTTGGCTTATGAAGTTTAGACTTCCACAAGTTAACAGAACTAGTTATGTCAATTGATAGGAGTTAGATTTCTAAGGACTGACAAGTGTGAAGTCTGCTATTTATCATAACATAATTGGACGGCAACTTAGATTTTTAAAAGCAGCATTTAACTTGTGTATTAGTCTTGGACTGATAGCTTTTCTGTTATAACACCTCTGTTCTGAAATTTGAATTTAATTTTAAAAAGTCAGTAGACCAAATATCAAAGGACCAGGGAATTAATTAATAAAACAAACTTGTCCTATATCATAATACCTACTATCGTATGAAATAAACATACAAGAGAAGACATTCTCCACTTCACTCTACTGATACGGAGCTTTCACAAGTTCTTTACTCTTAAAAAAAAATTGAGCTAAAGTTATTCCAATTTCAGTTTAAGTTGCCTGTCGATCCATTTCTCTTTTTCTCCATAGGGCTTGGAGATGTTCTTCCATTTAACTTGAAGGGAGTCCACACAACTCTGAAGCTCCTCAATTTGTTTTCACAAGAAAAAGTCCGACTACTTGCCATATGCTACATAACCAGAAATCCCAGTTTCATTAAGGGGGCTAAACTTTTGTAAAGCCTAGTTTCAGTTAGCTTAATTCTCTGGTATGAGTTTTTTACTTTAGTTAGTGGTTTAATATCGGTGTGTGTCCATGGCCATGGCCAAATCTTCAAAATGGTCTTCCAATTTGCACCTGCTATTTTGAACATAGAATCATAGAATATCAGGGTTGGAAGGGACCTCAGGAGGTCATCTAGTCCAACCCCCTGCTCATACAGCTCTTTGCACCCCCTTGGAATGGAATTGGTGCTACAGACAGAATTTTGGCCAATAGATCAGGTGATTAGGTATCTATGTTCAGTTATATGTGGACTCAAACAATTTTGTGTTCAAAATTCCATGCACAACTCCAGAAGAGGAGTTGAAACACCATTGAAAATTTGGCTCTGGGTGTGAATGATCCATTACATTCCTATCTGTAAAGACAAGTTACAGATTTATGGTATTTTCATTCTTTATGAAGGAGTACAAATATGATTCAACTTATTTCAGATGATCTGCCGTGAGTCTCTCTCTGAAAGTGTGCCCAAATGACAGCAAATATCAATTTCTAACACTGTTTCTATGCAATAGTTTATTTACAATAAATTAATCACACCACCACATTGGTTGTAGCAGCAAACAAGTACATACCCTAAAATGTCCAGAATCTGCAAAACACAAACTCTCCTTGGGACAGAAATGTTTAACATTTTTGTTATTATTTTTCCCCCTACAGTACAGGGTCATGTTTCTATGACAAGGATTCTCTCAAGCTAGCTTTAAAAAAATAAAAACAACACACAGACACACCGTCACCAAAAAATAGATACAGAGGAAGTTTAAGGAGTTTTACAGAACCTGTTTCCATACTGCATACGTTTTTGATTAGTATGGAAGGCTTGGTTCTTCAAAATCTCAATTTGTTGCCCTATAGCATTTAATCTGTGTTACACTTTGATCTGGCAATATACCTCTGTAGTAAGAATTCTAATCCCTTCATTGTGAACAGCAAAATGTATGACAGCCCAGAGTATCTTAAATCCTACTTGACTTGGTTTGCAAAGGCAATAGTTAGATATAGTTTAAATTTAAGAATTGAAGGGGAAAATATGGGGTATGAGTGGAAAAATAGAGGGGGGGGGTCAGCTTTTGAAGATTTATTTATTTAATAGTGGATCTTTCAAGACTTGCCAGAACTACAGAAGCGATCGTCTCAGTGTTTGTGAGTTTGATTAAATATATATCATTCCCTGAGACAGAATATCTAATGGATAACTGGGTGTCTCAGTGCTGAGATGTCCAGCACCCAGAAATCATAACACTTTAAGGCCAAGATTTTCAACTTTAAAGTTCAGTACTGTATGTAGAGAGCAGGGCAGTCTAATTCAAGAAAAATCCTAGGATGTATTGGATAGCAACGAGGCTTAAAAGAATGTGATAGCTTCTGGAACTGCAACAGTAGTAAAGGAACACTAACTCATTTAGGAAAGTGCTCAACAGTGCAGCCATTTTGTTCAGATGCCTCCATCTTTACAATTACATTGGTGTTGACTCAGCATGGAATTTGAATCAGCTTTATCTGTTGATACCTCTTGACTTATTTTGTTCTGTAAGAATGAGCTGCATTATGGTTTCTTTCAAAGCTAAAGAGTTATTTCTAATAACCTGAAAACACCTAACCTGCCTCTGATATAAGTTATTTCTGATTTGATTTGTTAGAAATAGCTAAATGTGAAGGCCACATATACAAGACTAAACAAATATTACTATGACCACAATTTGTTTCTATTTGGTTAACCCTATGCTGACAAGAAATGTAGAGAATCCTCACAATGCAGTTCTGAGATTATGTTCAGTTTTATTTGGCTATTCCGAGGCATACTTAACATGAGATACCAAGATATACACCTGCATAAACCAGTGATAGCTGTATCTCTTATTACACAGTTCACAGTGACTAGTGTCTTGTCTAATCCTGTGTGTTATTTTGGAGATGTTTCGGCTTGTCATCTGTTTTGTTTGCTTTGCTCTAATTATTTTGGAATTAGTTTGAGTTTTACAATTATTACATCAGCTAATGGGATATTTGAATATATTCACTCAATAGCTCAGCTTGTTTGCTATGTTAATCTTTTCTTAACAAAGGTAATGAATACTAAATGATTAAAAAATAATCTTGTTTTTAAAAACTCTAAAGTCACCATCTTCAGACTTGGGGTGTTTATTATTCGGAATTGTACAATGTGGATAAGACTTAAATAAAACCATATTAGAAAAAAACAAAAAGTCTATTTGTCCTCTCCTTATTTTCACCTGTATTTGGAGGGCGGGGGGAATGCTGTTCATGCTTTGGAACTTCTAGATGCCCATGCAATTCAAAATTAATTCCCCTACCTCAGAACTAATTATGATTAAATTCTCTATTTAATTGAGCTAACATCTTGAATGAATCATTCAAACCAAAATACAAGAAAAATTATGTACGATTCGGCTCTTAATTTTGAAGGTCAAAACTGAGTCAAACCTGAAACTGATTAGTAGTTGAGTTTTTACTCGACAAATCATGCTATGAAGTCACAGGGAATATTTCATTATTTAAGATTTGCCAAACAGGTGTGTAGGTAGCCTCCTGGATGTCAGTAGGGGATGGGCACAGTGAAATCCTTGTGCTTTCCTGCATGCAAGGATGCATCGTGCCAGTCTCTCTAAAGATGGGGAGCAAGGACAAGACACAGCCCTGTCTCCCAACCCCACACTGGGAAGCAAAGCTGGCCGGGCACAGGGGAAGCAAGTGCTGCTCACTTGCAAAGGGTGGCAAAACAATATCACTCCAGAAAGCTCTCGGAAGCATTGGGCCTCCATGCTGATGTCCAGATGTGCCTTATGTTCCCCTCTGTCTGTCAGTATCCACCTGTTCTCTTATCTTAGATCATAAGCTTTCTGGAGCAGAAATGGTCTTTTTATTTTGTGTTTGTACCATGCCTAGGACACTGGGGTATTGGTCCATGACTGGGACTCCTAGGTGCCATACAAATAAAGGAATAATAATCTTGTGGGCATAACAGAGGGCCTACAAGTCATTCCGAACCCAGCAAAACATGCTTGAGGGGGGCCATCTTCTCACAGCATTTCAGCTATAAATATGAGACAACATAGACAGCCATTTCTTTTCAGCAACAAAATGAGAATGCTTAGCTTGTATAGTATTGTGACTATATTGTATAGTATTGTGGTATATGCAAATGCAATCAAACAAACTTGAGCACATTAAACTTTCAGCAGAAATCCACAACCATACAACCCACTTCTGGCCATCCATTTATTTTTATGATAGGTGCACAAAGTATTTCTGAAGTCTCTAAACATGACTTCAGGGGGCTGGCACTTCTTGCCTTCCTTCCTCCGATTTAGAAGATACTCCAGTGATTTCTGATGTCTGTTAATGATAGATCTCATTCTATTTTGCAACTGCTGATATCCTGTCCTGACTTATTAAAATACTAAAAGCAACATTTCTAACTAGACTGCGAAGAAGATATTCCATTGTGTGAGCCAAGTGATGTGGAAACTCATTTTTCTTCCTTTGGAGGCTACCAGGTTCTATAGAGCTTAGATAAAGTTCAGATTTTTTAATACAAAATAAATCTTAGGCTTTATTATGTCCTCCTAGCTGTAACAAAACTGACAAACATTGTCTATTGAAAATACAACTCGCTAATTCTAAATTACATAAAATTACTGGTCTCTCTCCCTCGCTCTAGAGCTTTTTGCTGTCTTTATAAACAGCAGTAGGAAAAGAAGACTTGCAAGGATAAAAAAGGACTGCCGTAGAAACTATTATTACAAAGCCACAAGGAAGGTTAAGCTGATTGTGCCATCTGAGTGAAATCTCTCTCCGTTTACACACAGGCTATGCTGTTACAAGAAGCATAACAAATCAAAACCAAGACTGACATCTTAGCTCTTTGTAGAGTAGGAGATTTTTGTGTCAAATAACAAAAAAGGAAGAGCAGAAAGCATGTAAAACTCTTATATGTTACTTTATTAAAGCTTCTATCCTGGAAAAAGAAAACAAAATAAATCCGAGTTAAATGACTTTGGGGCACTCAGTTGATACTTTGCCGTACAATACTCTCCATAAAACTATCAACTGATTAGTTTAAGACAGTACGAAGAAGACAGAGAAAACAAGGACTAACCTAACCTGCGGGCAGCCCAGAGCCCTTTAAATCCCGGCCGCGGCTATGGCGGCCGGGCTGGGGCTGGGATTTAAAGGGCTCAGAGCTCCCCGCGGCTGCAGGCAGCCCAGAGCCCTTTGAATCCCGGCCACGGCTGGCATTTAAAGGGCTCAGAGCTCCCCGCGGCTGCAGGCAGCCCAGAGCCCTTTGAATCCCGGCCACGGCTGGGATTTAAAGGGCTCAGAGCTCCCCACCGCTGCGGGCAGCCCAGAGCCCCTTGAATCCCGGCCATGGCTCTGGCGGCTGGGCTGGGGCCAGGATTTAAAGGGTTCAGGGCTCCCCTCAGTGGCAAGAGCTCTGGGCCCTTTAAATCCCTGTCCCAGCCCCGCAAAGCTCAGGGTTCCCCCAGTGGCAGGAGCCCTGGGCCCTTTAATTTGCCCCTGAGCCCGGGGGTGGGGCTCCCAGCCACCTCTTCAGCTGGGAGCCCCTGGTTGACTTAAAGGCCCTGAGGCTCCCAGCCAAAGCCGGTGCCCCAGGGCCTTTAAATCTTGAGAGGCCACGCCTCTTCTGAATGAGGCCACGCCTCTTCTGGGTGAGGCCACGCCCCCCCTCAGGACTCCAGCAGTACCGGTAAGACCTGTAAGTTACTTTCATCCCTGAATAAGGGAGGCCATAGTGAAGAAACCTTGGAGAAAAAAAAGTGTTCATTGAAAGACTTGGGGGGGGGTGTGGAGAGTAGGGGGGTTGGCATAAACAAAATGAGAAGAGCAACCAGTTTTTGGAGTTTAGTGTGCCAGAGATACTGCCAGCCCTGGTCAATCTGAAGTTATTCTTTCCAGCAGTGTCTCAGTTTCCAGGTACAGGTATGTTACATGCTCCATTCTACATCTTTTCTTATGAGAAGGCAGGGTATTCAAATACTGTATAGAAGAATCCTGCTGTCTGAGTACTATAGATAGTGAAGCTCTTCAATGCCAGGTTTTCAATACCCTGCCTTCAAACAAGAACAAAGCAGACTGGCAGCTTGGAGGAATTGTGTATCATGAGTGCTGAGATCTGATCCCATACACGTTTGCAAAGTAACGCAGTGGCTCTGTGCTCATTTGGCAGGTCGCCCAGCAGAGAAGGTGCACTAATACATTTTTCTGGATTGAGTACAAAGAACAAAAAACTCCATTTTCGAGGTACTATGAATTGAAAATTTGATTCTGTTAGCTTTGGCAGTGCCCTTTTTAATACTGCATTCCTTTATACAATATGTCCTAACTTATCAAAATACAAGATGTGGAGAAAATGCCGACTCTTGTGAGGTTTCAAGGACTCAATGAAACCCTCCATGGTTTACTCAACGTCCAAGCAGAAAGTCAAGTGTCACAATAGGCTTGGCTCTCTCCTGATCCATCTCTTTCCAATTCCACCTCACTATCTAGCATCAAACAACAGGAAATACTACAATGGAGAGACTACAATTGCAGCTGGTGCATTTACTTAGCCCCCAAGCCTCTCCTGAAGACAACATGTAAGCAGAACCCTGAGTCTCTAGCATGGACTCTGATTGTTAAGGACCAGCAACACAGATAAACATGGTTGCTGGGTGTAATTCACAATACCAGGTTGCATTTCACGTTAGGATGTTAGAAACAAAGACAACAGGAATTGCATCCATTTGAATCACAGCTTCTTAACACAGTCAACAAAACAGGAAGCTACTCTTAACAAAAGATCTTGAAAAGGCAAAACATGAGGAGGTTTGAGACTAATAGCTACATTTAAAAAGGAGGTTGTATTAAATAGGAGCAGTTTACTTGAAAGAAACTGATGGGTTAGAAATATGATCTCAATGAGGGCAAAGTGACAACTTAAAGACACCTGCTATGGTTAATTTAAACTGATTCCATAAATGTGTGTTGGTATTATCAAGTTTATAATAACAATGTTAATGCATCTGCTCCATCTTTGTGCAGTTACCTAGACTACTTTGCTTGATCCACTGTGCTGTAATAACCTCCATCTGCTCTGCTCTGCTCTATCATTTCTTTTGCTGTAACATATTGTGACAGAGGCTTCATTTACCTAAACTTCTCTTGGCAACTTGTACTTCATTAAAGAGAATCCTGCAAGCATCAGTTAAAGCTTTCTTATCTGGCCATGCATAGCCAAGCTTCATAAATCATTCTTTCACTTTCCATTTTGCAGCTTCTGGAAAGGTAACATTATTGAATTCAGATCACTGGAATAGAGCAGTACTAAAATGTTTATTGACCAGCTTTTAGGCACTGAGCTCTGCTTTGAATGCAGACAGTAATATTAGCTAAAGCTTTTGAATTTAAAAAGGGATGTCACTACTATGTTTTATACATTGCTATAAATATCAATTGATGGCAGGCCACTTTAGCAAGCTGCTACCAACCTAGCAACAACAAAATATTATTAGCATACAGTTCCCTCCTTGTCCTTTTTACTTAGCACTTGCAGATTAAGGCTTATACATACTTTGGACCAGATCTTCAGGTACAGCTGAGGAGCAAACTGTGCAATGCATGCTAGGACAGGCAAAGGGAAGGTGGAAGATAAAAGTGCCTTAAACTAACATTTACACTCCCCGGACACTATGCTGTCTTTGCACCATGCCAGGCAGCTGGTGCAAGTTAGAGCAGCCTGAGAGACCATTGGTCTTCAGTGGAGTTGCTCCTGATTTGCACCTGAGTGAGAAGAATCAGGCCCTTCCTGCCTCAGCATAGACTCCTATATTAATCCCATATTGCAGGCAATGCAATTTTCTGACAAAAGTTACCTGTTATCAGAAGGAAAATTATTATGGGCGATATTCTCAGACAGAGCAACACACATTTACATCAGCTGAGGGACTGCCCCTATATTTTCTGTGTTGGGTGATGAGAAATCTTGCAAACAAATGGCAAGGCTGCCAAAAATAGAACATGATCAATCCCCCTAAACCAGCATATGTCCTCTTCACAACTGGCCAGACCACCGTAGCCCCCTGTTCCAGACCCCTACAGAAAGGACCTCAGCACCTAGTGGGAACACCTATGCTCAGTTCTCTTTTCTGTGGCCCTCACCCACTGGGAAACCCAGCTTAATGAGGTCAGCTGCCAGTAGAAGAAAGCCTGTAGTATGGTCTTTATGGGGCCACACTGACAGGGGGTGGGCCAGACAGCAGGGGGCACTAGTACCAGTTTGGAAGCACCTGACCTCCATGCAGATAGTCATGTGCTCCCTACGGATCCCTGAGATGAGCTGGGCTTGGTGGCTGTGATTCCTGCTTCTTCCGTGGGAACCTAATGGAGACTTCCCCATTATAGGCCCCCTTCCATGAATTTTACTAAGGGAACATATGCTCTGGTCCAGTTTTTACTGTTACACTCTTTAAAAACAGGAATGATTCCTTTCCAGCCTTAAAAACTGTTGCCTGCGTTGTTAGAATTTTTTAAACTGAGAAGAAGTTTGTGTCACTTTTTTTTTTTTTAAATCTTGGAATTTGGCCAACATTTAAATAATGCAGACTTATTTTCAGCTAAGAAGTGTTATCAGTTCAGATAGCAATTTTCGCCACTATAAAGCTGCATCTTTTAATGGAATATAATACCAATAATTTCATTTGATCTGCAGTATTTGTTTGGTTTAAAAGGTTTACTCTGCATCAAATACAATTAAGCCTAATTTATAAGACAAGTAAAAAGAAGCTATTCTTTTTTAGCTAAGGAAGCCATTATCTGCTCAGGGTTTGTTTTAACAAAAAAAAAAAAAAAGCCACCTGTGGCTGTATAATTTTGATCCTGTCAGGGACAAGGGGTATCAGAGCGCACACACACACGCTACCAGCCCTGCTTATTAAAGTTGTCCATCACTTCCCATTAGAAGACACTGTTTTCAGTTGTTTATAACTTTGTAGCTTGAATGGTTCAAGTTTGGCAATCTTACTTGCCAAGCATTGGAGTTTGGGGAGAAGAATTTTAGCCAAAAAAGTTCAGACAGTTCTAAGAATGAGACTAGGGAAATATACCTCTGCTAGTGTTAAAAACTCTGGTTACCATGTCTTTGAGAAGCTCTGGTACTCCTACGCTTTGGAGCAGGGACTAGAAATTTGAAAGGGGGTGGCCTCCATATTGGGGACGTGCTGTTTGCTGCCCCCATGGAAATCTGCCCAAATCCAGCAAGTGGTAAGCTTTTGAAAAGTAGCAGTTTGTACATGCTCAGTGGAGACTTGCTAAAGTTTTGCTGCTAAAAACCTAAAGACACCATCTACACTTGGTATGTTGTAACCTGGGGATGGGCAGAACTTCCCCTTCAACTGCAGCTCAGGTATGGTGTAGGCACGAGAACTGTGTCTCCTGTGCTCTCAATGCCCCCGACACGCCCATTGGACTCAGGCAGTGAGGAGAAGGATGCTGCCTGATATGAGCGCAGAGGGAGCATAAGCCATTCCTGGAGGGGGAAGGGAAACTGGGACTGGATGGGATTGGGAACCAGTGTATTGGGGGGGGAAGGGATGAATTCAGTGAGTGGGAAGAAAAACTGAATGAGGAACAAGGATGCAGGGGGAGAACAGGAACAGGTTGGGCAAAAAGACTGGGAGATAGGGCTTTGGAGGGGCTGGCCAGGAGAAACAGATTGAATAAAACGGATTGGATGAAGAGCCTGGGGGGTAGACTGGGAGCAAGTGAGATAGGCGAGGTGGGAAATAAGTGGTGAAGGAGAGAGAACAGAGAGCCTGAAAGGGGAGAATAGGACTGGCTGGGCAAGAAACTGGAGCAGGAAGTGGGTATGACTGGGCAAAGAAAATGTGACAGGGGCAAAGGGAGGATGAAACTGGAAGTCAAGAAAGTGAGACAAGGGTCCCTCCTTTGAAGCAAATGCAATGTGTGATCCAATTTCTTCTATTTTGCCCTGTAAGGGCCATGGGCCATATGAATTCACCCCAGTATAATACAATACAATGTATTTGGACCACTCACCTCAGACTTCATGTTTACTAGCTTTAATAAAATGTCCAAACCCTACATTTAGATGTGAGCAGCTATTAGGAACTAGAGCTGGTTGGGAATTTTCTGACTAAATGGATTTTCATTGGAAAACGTCAATTGACACCAAAACTTTTCATAGGAATATACCTGTTCCAATGAAACATTCACCAGGAAAGGTTCCTCAAGTCCAAAATGGAATTTCTGGTCAAAACCAGAGAGTGCCACCTCAGAATAGCCAGTGGTTAGGGCACTCGTATTGAACCTGAGACTTCCATGTTTATTTCCTACCTTGCCCAATTCAAATGCGGAGCTTGAACCTCACTCTCCCCCATACCACGCAAGGGCCCTATCCAGTGGGCTATTGGGGTGGGTCTCTCAACACAAAATATTTCACAAGGTCTTGGTTTCATCCTGATGGGGAACAGGAAAGTGTTCAAAATCTTGAAACTTTTCACAGGGCAGGAAAACCATTTCCCATCTGCCTCTTTTAGGAACATGCTAGGAATGCATGTTCCAGTATTCTGCCTGGGTTCCATATAGGACTCAAGGGGAGGGGAAGGCTTCTCTTCTGCTGCACATAGGCTTGTACAGCATTAGGCACAGTTTAGCCCTTTGGAACTATTCGTGACTAGTTAGACAGATTCCAATGCTCTATGTATATTAGAGAATGGAGGGTTTCGTTCACATCCCTTTCAACTCCTTACTGGCCTGCACTCCCACCTATTCACAATGCACACAACCCCTAGGAACCTAAAGATTGTCCCCCTCATGGTATCGAGCAACCCATTCTGTGAGATTCTGCATCTTCTGGTGACCCACTCTCTCCTGCCCCATTACGGCAGCACTGTGAAAGCAAAACTGCAAGTTCCTCTTGGCAATAACTTCTCCTCAGAATCTGCCTCATTGTACTTCTGTTATTGTTAGACAGCTTCCATGCTTATGTTCTAGCAGCCTGTGAATCATACTTAGCGCAAAAGTTGCTGAAGCGTTCAAGCTATCCAGCATCCCATACCATACCACAGCCAAGCAGAGAGGAAGGAATGGAATTCTCCAATACAGGCTAGTGGCAGATGGATCAGAAAGGATGGAAAGGATGATGGGTTGCTGGAAATCATGCAACTGGTGGCTGGAATAGTGCTTTAGTGGGTGTGTGGGGCTCTGAGTGCACACATGCCTCTATGACCGAATAGATGCAAGGCGAGCAATGGAAGTGATTTCCAGATCAATTAGTACTCCATCCTTTATGTTCTTTGCCCTTCTCCTCATTTATATAATCAAACTCGCATTTTAGAAGGACAGCGTTCTGCCCATTTTGAACTTTAACAATGACATGTTTGTACATACAGCAAATGAGCCTTACACAATGTTTTAAATAAGCACCAGCAAGACAGGAAATGCATCATTTTAGTCATGCATCCGACGAAGTGGGCATTCACCCATGAAAGCTCATGCTGCAAAACATCTGTTAGTCTATAAGGTGCCACAGGATTCTTTGCTGATTTTAGTCATGGAGTCAGCCAGCTCTCATCTTCCTGTATGAAAGTAATGCTCCCAATTTGCCAAGACTACAAATTACAGTTTGGTGTAGTTTAGCATAATCCTTAAAACCTTTGAGAAACAAGGCATATTGAAAATCCATTTTGCTAGCTACAAAAAAAACCCCACCTCTTAAAAGCATCAAGCTCCTTTGTGCCAAGTGGAGAAAATGCAATGAAAGGTGGAAAGATATTACTACAGAGCAAAGTATTTGCCTTTAACAGGGTTTCCTGTCGTGTTATTAAATGTGTATTTTTCTGACAACAGTGATTTCATTTTGCATGATAAAAGCCCTGTATGTCATCATCTAATCTTTTTTCCCAAAAAAGATATTGGGTTTTGAGAAAGAAACTGGTTCGCCACAATGCAGCTTTTTTTCCCCCTCATTTGATGGCCACCAGCAGTTACAATCATATTGCTGTTACCACAAAGAATTTAATCAAGATCAGCAGCCTGATGACTGTGCAAAATATGACTGCTCTATAAGAAGGGAAGAAGCATTAAAAAAAACACACACACACACGCACACACAAATCACTTTTTTCCTGAAGCTAGTAAGGAAGGATGCCAGCTGCTAAGATTTTATCCGAACTAACCTGACTCTTATGATGTTGCCAGGGTAAGCGGTGGAAAGGAGGCAGTGGGTAGGGCAAAAAGCAAAGAATCTTAAATGTTTAATTGGTGAGCCCCTAGGTATCATAAAATCTAAACTCTTTGGGACAGATCCTCAGATTGTGTAAATTAACATAGAGCCACTGAATTCAATGGACTTGTGCCAGCTTACACTTGCTAAGAGTCTGGTTTGCTAAGTGCATGCCATGCAAAGCAGCTTCCTGTTGCCTTGTATCTGCTTGCATTTATATTACTCAATGACCACACACACCACTAGAAAGCATAAGAACATAAGAATGGCCATACTGGGTCCATAGAGCCCACTATCCTGTCTTACAACAGTGGCCAATGCCAGGTGCCCCAGAGGGAATGATCAGAACAGTTAATCATTAAGTGATCCATTCTCTGTCGCCCATTCCCAGCTTCTGGCAAACAAAGATTGGGGACACCATCCCTGCCCATCCTGGCTAATAGCCATTGATGGACTTATCCTCCTTGAATTTGTCTAGTTCATTTTTTAACCCTATTACAGTCTTGGCCTTCACAACATCCACTAGCAAAGAGTTCCACGGGTTGACTGTGCATTGTGTGAAGAAATCCTTTCCTTTGTTTGTTTTAAACCTGCTGCCTGTTAATTTCATTTAATGAGCCCTAGTTCTTGTGTTATGAGAAGGAGTAAATAACACTTCCTTATTTACTTTCTCCACATCAGTCCTGATTTTATAGATCTCAATCATATCCCCCCTTAGTCGTCTCTTTTTCAAGTTGAAAAGTCCCAGTCTTATTAATCTCTCCTCATATGGAAGCCTTTCCATTCCCCTAATCATTTTTGTTGACCATGTCTTCTCATGAATTCCAAAATAATTGCATTCAACAAATACTAGTGATAAATCTGTAACCAAATAGACTACAAAAGCAGCAAAGAATCCTGTGGCACCTTATAGACTAACAGACTTGCATCCGACGAAGTGGGTATTCACCCACAAAAGCTCATGCTCTAAAACGTCTGTTAGTCTATAAGGTGCCACAGGATTCTTTGCTGCTTTTACAGATCCAGACTAACACGGCTAGTTATACCCTCTGATACTTGACAAATAGACTATAGCTTCCCACCCCCAACATCCCAGATAATACATTCCAAAAATGGTGAACAAATGTGTCTTGCACAGTGTTTTAAAGGCAACAAAACTTAGGTTTCACAGACTTAATGAGGGTCTATATTTGAAAGGCTCTCCCTCTGATAGTACCCCTCTGTCTATTCCCATGAGTTCAACACTGGAGACAGAAAGGAGCCTTCTGGTTAATCTTGTCCCATTAGTGCTTTATCACATTAGTATCCTTATTGCATTAGTGCGTTACTAGTGCACTATTACCATTCCTACCTAATACATGCAAGTCCCTTAACATCAGGTTAAGTGTAAAATTAAGATATTTGTACTATAGGGTGAGGAAAAACCCTGTCAGGGAATGACTTTTTAAAAAATTATCTCCAGGTGCTGAGGCAGCTAGATCTCTTCATTTCCCCCTACCCCCAAGCCAGGACACACATGCCTATTTAGAATCAAAGCTGGTCAAAAACTTTTCAATTAAATATTTTCCTGTTGAAACCAAAATGTTTCATAGAAACAGGTAGACATTTCATCAAAACGGTGTGGAATATCCAGGATGGACTATCCTGCCTGTGGTTAAGGCATTGGCTTAGGAGAGTGGACAGACAGGTTCAGGCCTCTGCGCTCAGCTTCATTTCATATTGGAATGAACCAAATCCAAAACCTCATGTCTCTTTGTGAAATAGAATACAGAGTTCTGGGCAGCTCTACTTCTGATGTGGATCTGCTTGGGTATGGGGCAGATTATGTGATTTGACTGCTTATTTATAAAGGAAAAAAGGAAGCTTATATCATGCCCCTCAACTCTACCTATTCTAATGATACATTACCTGGTGTTCTAGGGCTGGTACCAGGTACCACACATGAATAAGTTAGCTGGATTCCTATCTACTCTCTCTCTTACTCCACTAGAGAGGGTTATTTACCACCACCTCCACCTCTCCTCCCCCCGTTCCTGCTAGCTCTTTCATAATGTTTGTTCTTAAGAGCTACCCTCACTACTGCTTGGAACATACCACCTTCTCCTTCAGCAGGTTTCACTAACACCTCCTACAGGGATTTTTTTTCCATCTCATATGGTTTGCAAAAAATTTCCAGTAGGGATTTAAAAAAGAACCTTTTCCTTCCTGCTCTGTTATGTACAATGCATTGCTAAATCAATGCAGTACTGCAGGGCAAATAGCAATCATATTAAATGAATATGTTCATTGAAATTGCTCATATTTGAGAGTTGATTATTATTCCATGAGAAGGGATAACAGCATTTAGTGAGCTGGGTTAATAATGGTCAAGATGCTAAGTCAATTAAGTGATGACTTGAGAAAGTCAATAATTCCTGATTGAGAGAATGGGTCAAATGCTCGAAGGCAAAAACCAAGATTGGCTCCCTTTTTAAAGCCAAGTAACCCCAGATTGATAAGCACATGCATTCATGTTTTTCTGGCACCTGATGGGTGGCTTGGTATTGTGACTGAGTCAGCAGCCAGTCACATGACTACCAAAGTGTGGAAAGGCCAGATTGTTGGTAAATTGATAATTGTGGATGGAATTTTCAAAGGCACTTAAGGGAGTAAGTCTCCTATTCTCCTCATTGATTTTCAATGGGATTTAAGCACTGACTCCTTGAAGCTCCTTTGAAAATCCCATCCAGGTGTAGATGTGTGCCCACAGCATAGGTGACGCAATACATGGACACTTCCCTGATAGAGACACCTAAATTATTGACATTCTAGAAGCAAAGGATTGTGGCTGTCATTTTTCATCTGCAAATAAATATGGAAACATTTTTGCACTAACCATCCTACTTCCACAAAAATAGAGACCCACCTGCTGGTCACATATGGGCCTTAATTTGTTTTGGGGAGGAGTTAAGGTCTAGTAGCCTCAGTGTTTGAGTTAGAAGTAGTATCTGGGGAGAAGCAGATGACAAACACTATGACTAGAAGCTGAATACAGCCATTTTGCTGGACTGCTGAAACCGATGCTACCTCTGAGACTTATAAACAGCAGTTTGCTTTTACCATTGAATACCCCCTAAATGAGTGTGTAATCTTGTCAACAAATTAGACTAGAAAGACAATATCTTGTATCTTTGTCCATATTTTTTCCCCCATTAAAGGAATAGCCTGCACCTGGAGCCCAAAGCTTTCCTAGCTATTTGGAGGCTGAAATAATACCCGATGCTGGTAAATTAACAAACATTAAAATATGATGAAACATCATCTTTGAGGCCCCAGCCCAGAAAAGCACTTATACATGTGCTTAACTTTAAATGAGTAGTCACACTGAAGTCAAAGGGACAATTCATATGCCTCAGGTTTAAGCACATGCTTGAGTGCTTTGCTGAAATGGAGTCTTTAAACTATTACAGGAGTACAAATTTAGGAACTAGGCAAATCCTAGTTCTCATGCTAGAGCTGAAATTGACTTCCTTTGTGGCACTGGTCAAGTCATTTATTCCACCCACCCTCCATTTTCGATGAACAATATCCCATTTTAAGATTAACCAATTAATATGCTCCCTATGGGCTAGTTTATGTTTTTACAAAAGCTTCGAAGATGAAAGACTTACATGCATATAACTAAATACTATTATTAAATATAATGTAATCCCCATGTTAGTACCATCTTGTGCAATATGCCACAACATTATTTGTCATAGTTCACCATAATTAAGTTTATAATGAAAATTAAAGCCATTCATGACACAAGACAGAATTACTTAATAAGACTTTCAGATACTATGGTGATGAGGAGGTGGGCTAAATAAGACCTAAGCAGAACAGAAAAGAATAGTATTTTGAAGTGTTGCTACTTCAGTCATAAAGTCAATCTCTTCTGGTGGTGGTTTTACTATAAAAAACCCAACAGAAATGTATCTTACACACTAGCAAATGTTAATGTATGAACTCTGGAAAAGAAATACATGCCTTTTGGGAACGTGTGTACAGAATATTCTTTTCCCATAAAAATCTAACATTTACATTGATTTTGCTTAAATATATCTGTCCCCCAATAATCAACCGCTCTGGGGCCTATCTTCCTGTGCTTCTCAACTTTGCCCTATTGAACTGATGAAAATACTGAAATCCTAAACACCAGCAAATATCAGCAACAATATAGTTGGCATCACACAGCATTATAATATGTAAACGATTATATAAGATCCACAGAACCAGCAGAATAGACTGTCTTCTCTCAATTTCTAATTGCAGGATGGATAGAGGGACAGGTGGGTATTTCGAGCTCTGTTAAGCACTAAAGTTTTAGTGTCTCTCTGGACATGGATTTGGATTGATGACTGATGTGTCATCAGCTGCTTGGTAATATTGAAACATTCCATAAATAATGTGGACAGATTCCCATAAACCTTCTCCCCTGTACCTCCATCAGCAGTAAGTGAACATAAAGCCTTGTTTCTAATTAAACTACAGTGCAGGGGAGAATGCATAATGGATTTGACCATGGAGTCGAACTGTTGGGTAAATAGATAGTTGGCAGTAGGGAGGCAGGAGACAGTAAAGTGAGGATGAGCAATGTCCGGGTGAGAACCATAGCTGAGAAATGGCAACAATTACTCATTAAAAAAAAGAGAGAAAAACCCTAGTTTTGCAAAGAAGTCTTCAGAAAAATAGAATCCGACGCCAGTTTAGTGAAAGAACCACACTGCCATGGACACAGGCTGATTCAAACAAACCAGATGGCTTCTTTTAGCTTGGGTTGCTAAACCCATACTGTTAGTTCAGGAAACACTTAGCGGAAAAAGGACTAGCTGAAAGGACTAGCTAATCCAGAGTAATGTGCTGTCATCACTACACTGACCCTGAAATCCAGGACACCGGCTTGTTCTTGAACTACTCTGGAGAAAAAAGCCAAAGCAAAATACAAGATTTATTCCAGCAAATTCCGGACCAAAATACCGGGAGGGAACTTTATAGCTTTACAAAATGCATCTCACCTTTTGAGTCAGGCAGGGAGATTACCAAAATACCTACTATGAGATCACAGCGCATGTGTTTATAAGGATATATGTACAATAAATGGGTTAGTCTTTTTGCTCATGAAATTTAATAAACTCAAGTCAACACACAAGCTAGGTTTTTCCAGCGTGAGAAAAATTAACGGTGCTTGTCTGATGCTATTTAATATGACTGGTTTAAAAAAAAGGCAATTACCTTGCTGAAAGGCAATTTAAAGCTATTAATAAGCACATTTTATTTGGGCAAGGTCTAAAGATTCAGCACGAGGTGGGGACTGGCACCCAAGAGTACACTCGGGTGCACCCATCCCTGGTTTGCATGCAGCAGGGTTGCACATGCCCGATATCTGACATGCTCACTCAAAACTGCATGTACACAATTTTGCACATGCACTTCTAAATATATGGACTGAAAAGATTTTTTTTTTTAAAGAAGTCCAATAGGAACACTAGGACAACCCTCCCCCCAGATCCAGTCCAGTAAAGTACTTACCATGTGTGACTTTAAGCTCAATATTACAGTTAAATTATTTCAGTGGACACTACACAAGTGCTTTAAGTTTGATCCAATAGAGCACTTGGGGATGGATATGTCAACTAGATTAAAAATTACCTATTGATATTTAGTATCAGAGGGGTAGCCGTGTTTGCTGCTTTTACAGATCCAGACTAAGAGTCCTGTGGCACCTTATAGACTAACAGACGTATTGGAGCATGAGCTTTACAACATGCTCCGACAAAGTGGATATTCACCCATGAAAGCTCATGCTCCAATATGTCTGTTAGTCTATAAGGTGCCACAGGACTCTCTGCTGCTATTGATATTTGTATATTTTTAAACAAAAAAAGTTTCCTATTTCATTTTTAAACATTGACTTCTTTTAATACCACAAAGAAATCCTGTGAGTTCAACAATCATTTCTCTTCAAGCAAAGAGGTGGAAAGTCCACCCACATGTGGGAGGAAGTAATGGAAAGGGAGAGCACTGATTCTGCAGTATGAATTTCCATCTTCAGGAACTTTCTGCAGGGGTGAAGGTAGATCCAGGGAGCAGCCACAGTTCACCAGGTTATGCAACAATCAGGACTGAACAGATTACCAAGGAGTTAATGCTGTTCTTATAATCAGCATCACTCTCCATATCTTCTTACCCTCAGCAGAAGAGTCAATAGGAACCCACCTTTCTTAAAAGGCATAATTGCATGGAGATGGGTCACAAGACCAAGACACCCCGAGGAAGTATTGATTCTCTTTGCAGATATTCCATGATCTGTGAGGTGCCAGTAGACCCTGGTAGCATACATTCTGGATCTTCTGGGAGACTTACATTTATAAGGAAGCATTCTTGAGAAATACTGAGCTCAACCTTGTGAAGTTTTCCAAACCCTCTCACCTGGCCCAGGATTCAGAGACGGCTAGAGAAGTGAGTATGGAGATGGAAGTCAGAAAATCCTGACTTCTAATCCTAGTTCTGCTTCTGATTTACTGTATGGCACTGGGAAAGCCACACCAACCTTTTGTATTAACTTCCTCATGTTTAAAGTACTTACACAGCCACAGGGGTCAGGGTGCAAGAGAGACCGGTGAGGGGTTTAGATACCACCTGCTCTGTAATCCTAGGTGCCTGAAATACCCTGCTCCTGTAGCTCCCAGCCTGAGATGCTCAAAACCAGTCAATTAGCATATCTCACACCCTGAGTGTCTGTGTGCTAGACAACCCTAGTTCAGCAGCTCTGAGCCCAACACCTGTCTATAGCGCCCTGACAGGTGTCCCCACCACACTCCCAATCCCAAATTTCCCCAAAAGAGCGCACCCTGAAGTGTCCAGCCCATTCCTAGATCATTCAGAAAATAGGATCCATTGCTCATTTGAAGACAGCAAAGCACGTTACAGCTTGTTTACTTAACTAGGGTAAACACACCCTTCCCCTCAAACGGCACTGAGCTGGTTTATAGTAAAAACTAGACACATTAGCCATAGGACGTAGCCATAGGTTAAGTGATCCAAAATAAAACACATGAAGTTAGAAAGGGTTACAAGCAAATAAAAGCAAAAACATGCATCTAAAAGTCTACAACAATCTAGCAAGGTATTGGCTTTATTTGAGATGGTTTCACTCTCCAGTCATTCTTCCCAGGTCCCTAAGTCAGGACCTACCACAAAAAGGATAAGATGCTGGCTTCCCTTGTCTTTAAGCAGGTGTCTTTCCAATGTTCAGTTTCCAGAGATGTCAACTCCACCCTTCTTGGTTGAAGGGCCCATCTTTTTCAGCTTGCAAGAGTTCTGGCACCTTGTGTCTATCTACTGATGGATGCCAATGATGGCTTCTGTTTTAGATTACATTTTCCAAAGTTCAATGACCTTGTTTCAAGAGATAGGATGACCTCATGCTGATCTTCCCTTTCTGTGGGCTTCCCATCCCCTTGAATGGGGCTTCCACTATTTAAATTCCAGCAAGAATAGTTTACATAGGAGACACATGACAGCTGTGGCATTCCCTCCTGTCTGTGAGCTGCATATTTCTCCTTTTGTTTGGGCATAGAATGTAAAGCCTAATATCAATGAGTATCCATAATTCCTTATATGATGTTAATACATACATACACTAGTAATTAAGGGTGTCATATGCTTTCATAAAAACCTTTATATAAATACAGTAATATCACATATAATCAGTTGATTCAATTGCTTCTAACTTGAGGTTCAAGTCACTTATCTTTCTGTGCCAATAAAGTTTCTCTTCCCTTCTGGAAGCAGTCTCTTCCCTGGCTGGCTAACTTTGTTTACATAATATGTAAATGGACCTTCATTGTCTCTGCCTGACAATCCGGGTGGTCATTCCTTTGTCTAGGGCAGACCTGTTTACCAACTCACCCTGACATGCCTGGTTTAAACACGTTAGTCACTCCTGCATATATCCATAAATCTCAATACACACTGCAAACATACATCATGCAAGAGTAATCATGATCAGTGAATTAGTTTTCCAGTGATATATTACATGACACCTTTTACATATAGATTAAAATGTCAGTGAGTTGGGATTCAGCTGGCCTGACCAATTCAGTGTAACTCATTTCCTATTACCAGTAAGCCAAGTGCTTTCTGGCACTGGGAGGCTCTTAGGGTAACACCCACCTTCTTCATAAGGTGGCTTTGAGGTGTAATTAGTTGATGTCTGTACAGTGGTTTAAGTGTGATAAAAGTGGTAAGCAATCTTATTTCCATGAAAATATAATTTAGGTCCAGTTTCAAAAACGTACTCACCTACTCCATCTACTTAAAAATAAGTCTCCTCCCCCATTCTTTAATTGGGAATTTCATATTTTGCACTGTGAGAATATGGTTTTGCCTCAGTGATAAGAAAGGGAGAAACTGGGACTGGTGTTATGGGGGAGGTCATCACAGAAATTAAGAGTACTTAGATGAAGAACAGAGAACGAGAGATGGTAGGAGAAAGCAGCTTGGAAAATGGCCACTTTAAGGCTACAGTTGCTCCTCTCTGCCAAATTTGGAGGGCCAGCCCCAGAAAAGTTCATATGGGGTGGAGTGGGGGGAAATCCTATGAACAGGCAAGCTTGCAGTGGGTGAGATGGGGAGGGAGAGGGAATTATAAACTAGTGTTTTGGGGCTGTATTGTGTGCTGTTATATCACAAAACGTGGACATATTTACATCCAATAGGGTAGTGTTAAGCAAGGAAATTCAGAGCTGATTCATGACCTCAATATTAGTGACAGAGAGTCTTCTAGAGTAGGAAAGTGTGGGAGAGAGATCTCCATATTGATGCAAAATTGATAAAGTTTTTAAGTCTTTACAAACTTGCATTTTTACTAAATATTAATACGTAGCTACAAGAGGATGCTTTGAGCTAAAAAATACACACATTTAGCTAATTAGTATTAATATTTTGTAACAAACAAAAACATACCAGAAGATTTCCCCTTCCAGCTCCCAAGTAAGAGCAAACAAACAGAAACCATGTAAACACTTAGGCAGAAACCTGGTTGTGAAAGGAATGCAGGGTTATGTTATCAGAGCAATAAATCGAGAGGTCAAGTGAGCCTATACCCGCTCCCCTCTCTCCCCGCCAAACACAGGTTTTTCTTTGAAAAGAAAGTGTGTAAGTTTAAACCCACACAAAAAGAACTAGAGAAATATTTATTGAAACTGTTTTTTTGTTGTAAACACACTGAAGTCTTCATGCTTTTAACATTTATGGTGGGAAATATTTTACAGAAAATACTAGTTACTTCCCAACTCATGTTTCCACTTAAACGTGAAAACCTTTGCTGTTTCTCAAATGCATAATACGGATATTTGCAAATATTTTGTCTCTAAATGAAAATCTGATATTGTTTGTACAAATATAGCAAGGTCATTTGATGCTAAACTAATTAGCAATGTAAGAAGCCATTTAGGTAAAGCATATTTATATTAATGGGCAATTAATTACTTTACTGGCAGTGTGCAAGCAAACTCTCACCTAATAATGCAGGAAAACAAGAAAATCATGATTTAAAAAATCATCCTGTACAGTCAACAACTTAAGCTAAAGAAAGACTGTCTAACAGTTTGAAAGGGGACTACATTAACTTGCAGTAGGAAGCTTTTAGAGTGCGCCAGAAGCATCAACAACTCAATGCATAACTCCTGGTGCACATCAGAATTTATACCCCAGCTGGTGAGGACTAAGGCACTATGTTGACATGTTCTTAGTGTTTTACTAAAATCTGAAAGCAGTGGCCCATTGACATCTGAGCCCCCTAACTCATGACTTTCTTTAGCTATTGGACCAAAGTAGTAGCACTTTGAAAGCACACATCTCATCACTTAATGCTATGCCTTCAAAAAGATCATGCTCTTCTAGGTCTCCCTGTTGCTACTTTTCTCTCTTCCATGGTACTGCTATTCTCCTGGAAAGACACTAACTTTTATTGTTGCTCCTGGTGTGCTGATTCTGGGCTAGCAAGAGTGTTCTAGTTCCGATTCTCATCCACTTCTTGGGAAAGAACCTCCAAAATTTGTTTCTATCCCTCTATAATTTTGCATCTTTTCCATAGTCTGGATTGATCCATATTCCTTCAGGCTGGGCCAGTTGGCTCTGAAGACTTGTGACATACTCAACTAGATTGTGAGTGACTGTGTTCAACACTTAAAAAGCAACCTTGTAAACAGGCCTCCTATTGCATCTGTATACATACAACCAATCTCTTAAGTATGCTGGAAATAGCTAGCAATTAGCCCAAGTCGCCAGAGACCTCACTCATAACTCCATCAAATGACAATGAAGGTAAGTGCAGGTTAGTAGTTCAGCACAATTCCTAAAATATAAATGTTTCTTTCAATGTGAGTGATGAGATCCCGTTAAGCTTTGTAGATTGACCTTAAGAGAAAGGATTTTGAAAATAAGGTCATTTATTCAAGTGAATAAATATGGACCAAGGAGTATAGCTTTAAAAATCATGGTGAGATATCTGAGGTATTGATATATCTCCTATTACCATAGTATTTGAGCTTCTCACAATCTAATGTTTTTATCATCACAGCATTCCTTGAGGTAGGGACATACTATTATCCCTGTTTTATAGATGAGAAGCTGAGGCACAGAAAGACTAAGGCCCAGATCCTCAAAGGTATATGAATTCAATGGGAGTTAATTACCTAAATACCTTTGAGGATCCAGGCATAAGTGACTAGCACAGGAATAGCAATGGCAGAGCAGGAACTGGACCTATGTCTCCCACCAGCCACACTTGGCCTCTAACCATTTAATCATCCTTCCTCAATATCACACACACACACACAGAATTGAAAACCAACATTTAAAACACTGGTGCACATGAAGGCAACTGGTCACAAGCCATGTCTACATGGACCCTGTATTATCTGCACACTGTGTGTGTTTATATTGTCAACATATGTTAGCGATATGACTTTTTGGGGGGAGAAACCATTTAAATAATTTCTCGTAATTACTAAGTTGGCATGCACACAATATTAGACATGAGATATTTTTACAGTCCATGGTGCAAATTAATGTAAAGAATGCATCATGTTGATTAAAGAGTTGTTTTCCAAAAGAATGAAGAGAGTTGCTCAGCTAGGAACATCTCCATATTTATGTAAAGCAAAAAAGACTGACTTCCAGCAAGAGATTCATACCATACAGATTGTTCCCCAGTTGCAATCTGTACAGTATGTCATAGGTTAACAGGCAGCATGCAGCACACATTTTGAAGATCTGTTGTTCTCACTTTAAACAAGGAAATTGCTTTAATTTTTAAAAAGCTTAAATGGTTGAATGGGTACAAGAGCATATTGCAAGGATTTCACTTGCGCTTGGCTCAAGCAATTGTACTGTTAGGTGTCTTAAAAAAAACTGTAGAAAGGAACAATACAGCAACAAAGGAAATGTCTTTACTGACAGCTGAATATCATCCCTAGAGAATCTACACTTGCTAAATAAATCTGGAAACATAGTTAGCTGGAAATACAGTAATTATAGGTGCCAGCTGGAGGCAAACAATCATTGATGCAGGCCACCAACTCAGAGGATGTCAGTGGTTTTAAGGTACAAAATAAATTCTCACTTTACTCCTACCTTAATTAAAGAATCTAAGATTTTAGTACCCAGCCTTTTCTCAGAGTGTAATGTGCTGCAAAAAATAACAGCCTCCCACTTGATTAACACTCTCTAGGGCAGGGAATTTAATTATTTTTTTATCTGGTCAGACTTGGTCAACCAGATGTGACTTTCAGTAACATGGTATGGATTTGTCCATATTTCATTGTGAATGTAAAGGCATGTCTGTAAATCAGCAGTAAAGGTGTGCTGTTAAACTGGAGGTTGTAAAATATACATAACATGTACTATATATAGCAAAGTGGGCTTTTGTAGCAGTTCTCTCTTTATGTTAGTAAAGAGAATGATTATGTATTCCTAATCTAGCTAAATTTACAATAAAGAGATGGCATGTTCCAGGCATGGTCCTCTGCCAAATGCCCAAATCCAAACACCCTGGAACTATCAAGTGTTGGAAATCCAAACCTGAATCCAGATCCAAAACTTACAACAAGCTCCTATCTTTATAGTGGGCTAAAACAAAACCCTGGATCCAAATACACGTTCTCCCCAATCGCTTGCTGAGGTGACCAAAACTTGGAGATGTATCCACATTGTGGTGGACTCCAGACACACTAGTACATTATTTATCAATGGGATTTACGTATAATTCTAGGAGTTACTGATGATGAATCTAGGGGAGGGTGTGTTGCCCCACTAAGTGGGTATTATTAAATATTTTGTATATGTATTGTTAAAGTTCTAGATGGTTATTCATATGGTTTTTCCAGTTCCATATAGTTGTGCCTGCATCAGTAAGCCATTAGAGCCAAACCAACATTCCTAACACACACAACTAGTAACTGTGTGTGCACTAGGGTTCCCCACTGGGGAAAACAATCCTTCTACTAAGTTGTAGCGTGACAGTGGAGCAGGTCTACATATGCTCCTGAAGTCACAGGGCAACAGCCACCTTTGCTGTTGCTTCACCCAGTTCATGGGGAAAATGGCCAGTAAATCCTCAGATAGGGCAGGGACATAATTATTTGCGCTCTGTCTCCAAAGTTTTCCTCCATGCTGGGACACAGGTTGTTTCAGTGAAGCTGTGTTCCATAAAATGCTGGCACTTCCTGAATACTTCATCCTCCCTTCCACCTACATGTAGTGGAATCACACCAGTTCCTTTCCTTCAGGATCAGCCGTGGCCAAGGAAGGGTCGATAGAATGTACCATATCATTCACAATAGTGAATCAAGGACAAATGGCAGTGAAAGCCAGCCTTATTAAACAATCTCCTCTCAAAGAGAGAGACTGCCCTAAAGGGATCCCAATTGTGCTGAATATAGTTCTGCTCCAGCTCAATGTGAAGACCACCTCTGTTCATTAAATGGATTTTTCTCAGTCCCTTGGTTACTCTGATAGGACATGTAACATTGTGCTTTTAGGGTGGGCTTTTCAAAAGCACTCAGTGTTGGCCTCATTCTAAATTATTTTAAAGTTAATGGAAGTCTCACCATTGACTTCAATGCGAGCAGAGTTAAGCCAATGTTGAAAGTTGTTGAAAATTCCAATGCTGAATGTACCACATTAACCTAAATGAGAAAACACAAGTTTGCTTTTTTACTGTAAAGTTAAAATGGCTGTGTCTAACAATTCTATTTTAATCTGTATCGCCTGATGTTCACACAGCAGCAGAATGATAATAGGTGATGATGGCTGCATGTGCCTTCACTCCGCAATAGGGTTTCCACTTCGCAGCTGCCTAAAAATATAGTTGGCCTTTAACTTGTGGAGGGAGGGAGTTGTATGGCAGTGAACATGGCCACCTACACGCCATAAGTAATCAATTTCTCTCTCACACATACAGACACACACACAGAGAGAAACGGTGTCTTTGAAAAAGGTGGGGTTTATTTGATCAGGGTTTTTTTTTCCTCTGAAGAAGCTTTGTGTGTGATTACTGAAGTGTCAAGAAACAAAGCACCTATAACCACTGGTGCAATCCCCAAAGGAAAGTCAGCTGTATTTGTGAAATTATGTCACAAGGCAAGTGACATACTAGAAAACACTTTGCTGCCATTGCCATTTCATTGCTTGATTGGTCAGAACTGACATGTGATTTATCATCTTCACTTCAGCTGTTAGGGTTAAACCTTTCTAAAACGCTGCAGGGCTCAGAAGGATGCTACCTCCGCCACCCTTATCATCTCTTCCCTTCAGTTCGGTCATTGCTAATCCAATTATCTTTGTTAGAAGATTCTCCAAGGCTCCAGATACAACTGAATACAACTATATTGCACCAAACCTTTTGAATCTATTCATACCTTCTACATGACACAAATAAATGGAGATAGACTGTATTACCAAATTATTAATGCTGACATCCTGAAGAAGAAACAGATGGAGAAATGATATTCATGTACATGCACATGAGTAAAATGATCCAAAATAAATTATTCTAAAATAAGTGATACAATTATAGGCATTGGATTGATTGTCCTGCTCCTATTGAAGTCAAAAGTAAATTTCCCATTGAGTTTAGTGGTGCAGGATGAGACCTAAAATCCTCAAAACCTTGGTATTTTAGAGCTCATTGCTTCTGAATATGCTACATCCTGCAAACATGTCTCTTGTGCTGCTTAGTGCAACTGGCTCAATTTGCTGTTCTGTTAACTTTTTTGTAGCCAGATGATTTGGGGCTCAATCCTGAAGATGCTGAGCAACTAATGGACCCATGCACCTATTGACTTCAGTGACCATCATGGACATTCAGCACCTGTAAAAGTTACTAACATTTAGCAAGAATGAGCCCTTAAAGTAGCAGCAAGGCAGTAGGCTATGCAGAAATGGGGTTAATACTACATCTGAGATTGTGTATCCATTTGCTCTCCTTTCCGTAGGACTGTATGGACATAAACCAACTCCTACTGAAGTCAATGGAAAGACTCCCACTGATCTGAGTGGGAGCAACACTGGGGCTGACAAGTTACCTATATGGCACATATTTACAGTGAGGATCATATAAGAATGGAAATCAAAACTTACTTCTATATTTCCTAGAGTTCCACATGTTAGCCAATGTATTTATTTATTTTAAAAGAAAAACTGTGGGTTTTTGGTTGAGAATGCCTTTGTATTCCCCTTTGCAGATTAAGCCAGAAATCATTATGTGGTTAAATTAGTTTCAAGTTACTTGGATTTGGCAGGGGGAGGGGTGGGAGAGGAAAAACGAGGAAGGTACGACACAAATTAATTTAAGATCAGTCAGACTCTGCTGCACAAAGCCTCCTACCAATGTCATTGGTCTTTTAAAAATATTTTCCCTGGCCTGCTTTAATACAAAGCTAGTCATTTGTTTCAAAGAAAAGGAAAATAAAAGCAATCTAAAATGACTCCACCAAAACACTAGTTCTGCTGCTGCGATTCACTACCGCACATGGGATATGAGCAGGTGGATCCAGATCTCCACACCTTAGTGGGTTGTTGACAATAGCAGGCTGAGCAATACTAAAGACACTTAAGGTTCAACAGTGGCAGCTGTACAATGGGATCATGATCCTGGCTGGAGCTCTTCATCGCACAGGTAATGTGCCTGCTGTGTCACCCCTTAGGAAACTGTAGCATACACACCACTCCATGGCAGGCTAGCTCCATTGGCTTCTGTGAAAGTAGAGCCATGGGTGCTAAGAGGACCAGTGCCTGCATTCAGGGAAATATTGAGGCTGGAGACTCTGCCCAGCCTTTGCATGGGTGAAGCAAAAGAATAGGATTCTTGTATTCCCATGCTTCTTGTGCGCCCACATAATAGCCAGACACAGCATCGTGCTCGCTGTACATCTCCATTAGTGTTATATTTTCTGTGTTTTCTTCCTTGGTTTTTTTTTTTATTATTACCAACAACATTAGCATGAAAAACAAAATCTCGGTAGCTTAGGACTTCATCTTTTCATGAAGTTTATTCCTCACTTGAAGTAATCATTCTCTCCCTTTCTCTTTTGAACTTACTCTTTATTCTGCTCTTTTGGAATATTGTGTATAATTTTAATTATAACTTTGTGTATAGCCATGGACAAAGATAGACAGATTCTATTAAAAAACATACCAAAAATAATGTTGCATGGGCTGATCAAAAGTCACACAATCTGAACATTTACACTGCACACAGTGGAGCCCTGCCTCCTTCAGCGCACATCCTAAGACACACATGATCATAACACCAGTTAGCTATGCACATGTGTGAAGTCCAATTATAGACACATAATACATATGATGAATTCCTTGTGATAAGTTAATTTATCATGCACATCTGACCATCTGACCCATCCTTTGTCCACAAATCCATCTCCCAAGCATTTATCACATACATATAAGCACACCCCACACAAACACATACACACATAGACTTATTGATCTAAGATGCGGAGTTTATACTGTGGAACATCACATAGTTCTTCTGTATTCTTGCATTTCCAAGCTGAGTGCTTGATCTTGCAACCTTTGTAATGATATTTCATCATGCTTTTTTTGGTATATATATACATATATTATACACACACACACACACCAATTGTTAATTTGGAGTTCTTCAGGTAGGACTAAATCATTCAGTGGTTTGGAGGTGGGGTGTTTTTTTTGGCGGGGGGGAGCAGAATGTAACTAAGGGAAAAGTCAAGGCTCTAAAAAAAAATCTACTTGAGCTATTTCTTTTTCTGCAAGGTACTGAAAAAATGAGCAAACCATTTCAGCTCAAATATCTGTCTTACTTGTGTGTTTGGGACTGAATTTCTTACATGTATACCACAGTTAATGTAACAATATGCAGTAGTCTATATTGTATAACAATCATGATATTCTTGCTTCATTTAGTAATAAGCACATTAAAAGGAAATACTGAATCCCATCTTGCAGTGGTAAGTCACCAGGATCCACCTTATAGTGCTTGTAAAGGATTGGGGACTATCTTTCAGTGCCTTCCTCCTACAGGCTTTGCTCCTGCTGAGCCAGCTCACTTCCTGAGGTAATTCTGTCTGAGCACTCTTCAACGAATTTAGGGAAGCAGCTTCCAGCAGGCTTAGTTGTTTATTTTAACTCCTCTTAACAAAATAAATCAAAGCTCACACTTTATTCCCTCAAAGTCTATGCAGGCTAAGCAGTCCTTTCCCAGAGTCTGTCCCTCACAATAATACCTTCAGCAACCCAAAATTCCTGGCACTTACTTACCTCAGTAACCAAAGATTTCCCAGTCTCCCTTCTGTCCATTTGGTTTCTAAAACAGTTCCTTTCTACAGTGGTTCCAGTAGCAGCCCTTTGAAAGTACAACCTCTCAACAATCTGAGGAGGGGGTTACAGTCTTCCCCCCAGGTGTCTTCTTTCATAAGAATCTGTTAGTTAAGTTCAGCTCTCCTCTCAGGTGCAGCAGGCAGGGCTAATCAGCCAGGCAGCCAGTTGCAGGTCTCTGACCCCAAAGGAATGGTATCCTTTGTACCTTCATAGTGCTTTAAAAATATAAACTCTTCAGGAAAGGGACTGCCTCTTACTATGTGTCTATACAGTGCCAAATACAATGGGGCTAAAATTTTGGTTAGGGTCTCCATCCATAATAATTGTTACTGTAATAACAATAGTGGACTTGTGCAAGTCAATATGAAAGTGAATAAATCGAACACTTCAATTCCCATCAGTTGAAACATTTTTCCTGCAAGTTAGATGCACACCTGCTAAGCAAAAACTACCCTGTAATTTCCCCACTGTATGTATGCTGCAGTTTTTGCTGAATTCACTCCCTGATTTATAATAAAAAATTGCTTAAATGGAGACATTTCCACTCTGTGCCAGCAGCTTCCGGAAGCAAAGCAGTATTCTGCACACTTCTGGTTCTGTATAAATAAATGATAATAACATTTTATGACTGCAGTAATTCAGATAGCCTGACTCTGTTGCCAGGTTTAACACTCAGTTACACTAATTCACATCTGCCCTGATTCCCTGTATGCTCCTCCATGGAGTGTCTGGCGATAACAATTCTCAATAGATAGAGGGTCCTGTTCATTCTCATCAGGAATAAGTTAGTGGTTAGTTCTTCAAGTCTGCACCTGGCTCTCACCAGGACATCCAGCGCTCTCACACTTTTCAGCCCTCTCTGGATGTCAACAATCTTAATTTCCTTGTGCCAAAAATTCCTTTTGCTCCTTTCTGCTTTCCAGATGGATAATTATTTTATGCTCATTTTTTTTGTTTGTTAATTTAACCCTCAGATCTCAGATATCATTTTCACTGATGTTTCAAGTAGAGTGCGTTCCAGTCTGAATCAAAATCCTAGATCCAGTCACCCGCAAATGTCAGGGGTGTCTACAATCCAGATTTGGATCCAAACATTGCATGTGACCCTGACCTATAGAATGGACTGAACCAAAACTCCGGTTCAAAGCACTAATGAATGTGAAAGTGTTCCAAATGCAGATCTAGATCAGAATGTTGGGCCTTGCAGCCATCTCTAGTCCCAAGGAAATGAAGAATATTTTTGTGTCATTCTGTTTAGGTTATAGATCCATGGGAAGCTTTAATATAGTACAACTATACAATAATACCATACAGTAGATTGTACACTATATTGTACTAGTGGGGCTGCCACTGTAGGTCAGGCCAGGAGTGTCAGATTTGATTCCCTGAAGTGTTGCAAGTGGCATCTGGGATCTGGTTATGTCTGTTTTCTCCTTTTTCTTTTTTTTTCCTCCCAATTCTTGGCCAAGATTTTTTAAAGTGACTAGTGATTTTGGGTGTCTGAGTTTTTGGGTGCCCAACCTGTGGCATGTTAAAGAGACATGATTTTCAGAGAGCAGGTGCTCAATTGAGCTGGTTTGGAATTTTCTGATGAACCATTTTCTCTCCAAAAAATGCCAATTATCAACACTGTTCATGAAACAGGATCAATTTTGACAAATCTCCCAACAAGAAAAAAATGTGAGTAAAAACATTTTGAAATTGTTGAAACCCCGTATTTTTACATTTTCAAACTTTTAAGTTTCAGACTTTCTTAGTAGAAATGATTTTTTGTTCTGGAATTTAGGTAAATATGCACTAAAATTAATTTAAAAGGTCAACATTGAAACAAAATATTTCAAAATTATCTAAGTGAAATGTTTCAATTAACCAAAACTGAATCTTTTTTTAGGAATTTTGGTTTGTGAAAATGTTTGAGAGCTTGACTTTTTGCCCCAATTCAGGATGGGAAAAATAGTTTGGTATCTTAAAAATGTTTGTGGGATAGAAAAACTGTTTCCCTACCAACTAAGATGCAAATTGTGGGCACCAGACCACTAGAAACTGAATTAAAGCCACTGAATTGGCATCCTATAGCATCAATTTTAAAATCACTCCTAACCTGGGCTGGATTCAATCTGGTAACCTAATCCCACCAAGCTCTAGTGCTCAGCACTTTCTGAAAATCAGGCCTCTTCAAGGTTGGTTGCCTAAAAACTGAAGCACTTATTATTAGTCACCTTTGAAATGTCTCATTTCATGACTCAGCTCTTCCCAGCTTCAGCTGGGACTAGAAGAATCTGGAACATCACCAGAGAGACTGTTGCAATATTTCCAACCCAGTCAAAACCAATAATTACTTAAAATCTTGTAGAAGATCCTATTTTATCCAGATTTATTTCTAGACTGAAGAGGTTCTGTTAAATATAGACTAGCTACATGTAAGAACCCAAACCTTTGATTTCCTCTTCAAATAGAACAGCACCCTGGAACATTTTGCTCTTTTCCTGTTGCTGCTAGGAATCTGATTCCTCGTGGCCCTGCTGCTCTCTGTCCCTCTCAAGATATTAGTGTGTTCCCGACTGTATTGAATACAGTTCCATTACCGTACACTTGTAGTACAAACTAAGCCCTCTTATCCCCCCAAAATATAACTAGTATTCACTCTTATTTACCGAGGATTAGATTGTGTCACTAGAACACTGCCTGTGGCACTGTTTTGCTGCACAGAAGCATCTCATGGAAGGAACTGTGACTCAGGGAGACAATTCCATCCCTGCTCCCCTGTTGCTGCAGAGGGATCGCAATTAGCTGGTGCCCTAGACTGGCAGAAAATCATTAACCCTGTCTGTCCCTGTGTGTTAATCCAGCTGGGCTGGATAGTTCATTTCCAGGGATGGAGTCAAGTGTCTGCCCAGTCTGTACTCTTCCCTGCCTACCTGATCTGGTGTGCATTGCCCACAGCCCAGCACAGCCAGACCCAAGGTCTGAGAAGTCTACTCACAAGCAAATGAGGAATTTTGATTTGGTCTAATACTCTTGGGGAGGTGTGCTGCCCAAATCATAGTCTAGTCTTGAGTTTTTGCAAAATACTGTCAAAATTCTGGGCAAGACAGTGGTAACTGCAAACAAGCTTGTGGAAGCTCTATTGTATTACACTGAGACAAAGACATGCATACAAAAAAAAAATACTGCTCCCACTTACAGCAGTACAAATGAACTGAAGTCAATGTATGAGCAGAATTTGGACCAGTGTCTTGTATCACTACAGTATTAGGTTAGCTGCGTTATGTATCACCCAACGAAATCAGTTTTAGTTACATACCATACTGAATGAATTCCAGTGAAACAATACGGTCCATTTAAGCTGAGCAATGCAAAACCATTATAAAATCCTATCTACAAACTTGGAGGCGAAATATTGCATCAATGTAAGTATTTCTTTCAGTACTGCTGTAACTTGTACTTGAAACTTGTGTTACAAGGTTAATTTTTTTGAACAGCTATCAGCCTAGCAGCAGTAAGTCATTTATCTGACTTGGGCCAAGCACGCAATGTGAGCCTTTCGCGAATGCATGTAGAGAAGTGATGCCTTACGATTTAAAAGATGGAGTCAATGCACTGTCATTGCACAGACTGTGCATTAGATCAGACAGCAAATTAGATATTGATAGAACTATTCTGAAGAGTCAATAAGCTTTCTGATGATTGATATCTTTAAGCTGGCTGGTAATATCAATGTCAGCATTTGGAAACTAGAGAAAGAAAACGTAATGTAATAGTCTCTTTGTGGAATCCTTAAGTGTAATCCAAGCTCACAAACCTACCCAGTAATTTAGGCACTGGGGTTTGCATTGAGTTCTTTTTCTCAGTAACAGGAGGGAGAGAAAATTAAAACTTCATCCTTTTCCTTTGTGTGCCAGTGCTTCCCATCCTAAAGCAGTCTTGGGGAGGATGGGCAAATGGAGAGAAGAGTGGTGAAAGAAAATGTCCAGAAAAGCAATTAATCTAAAGAATACAAAATCAGAGAAAACAGGATACTCAGATGAACATTGTGCATTCAGAAACTGCAGACAGACATAGAAACAAATTGTGCCTCCCCAGATCATGATAAGCGATGCCTTACCCTGCAAGTTGTCCCACTGAGTTCAGCATAAATGTTTGCAGAGTAAGAAAAGATGGGCTGTGAGGAATGATAGATAAATTGGGGCCAAAATGTTTTCTGCCATTTAGTCAAGGAAAGTAACAGATTAAAGAAAAAAGGTGTTGCAGTTTTTAGAAAATATGGCCAAGATTTTCAAAAGTGACTTGTGATTTTGGGGAGTCAATTTAAGAGACCTTAAGAGACTTGATTTTTCAGAGGATGGGTGCTCTGCTCTATCTGAAGGTGGGAACCAACAATAACTAGTCACTATTCAAAAATATGCCTCATCCTGATAAAGCTGATTTTTAGCATTAATTTCTCCCCATCTCCATTCTTTTGTCTCTTTTAAATTCGGTAGTTACCCCTCCCTAGCCTTTAACTAATGGCCATTGTGTTTGTTCACAGCACCTTCATCTTGATGGCTGGGCTCCTATGCACTGAAACTCCTAAATTTTAGATGACTAGGCAGCCAGTGGAAACCATAAACCCTGGGTTAGGCACCTAGGCTCCCTATACAAAGAATGTGGAGAGAAGTGCCTAAGAATGGCATCGACAAAGGCAACCATGCTAGGCAGGGAGCCATCTAAATTAGCCAATAGCAGATGCTGACAAAAGGGATGCATCCTAAGCTGTGCCCCTCTCGCTAAGTTAGGCACCTAAATCCAGTGTAGAGAAAGGTGCCTAATTTTGCTTGGGATCCACAGCCAGGAACCTTCTCCTGGAGTCAGGCTCCTTAGGCACCTAAGCTGTCTCTTGTAAAAGCTTCAGCGGTGCATGCCTAAGGCCCAGAGCAGATTACCATTTTGTGCAGCCTGGGGCCAGAGCAAGTGGGGGCCCCTCCTCACCCTTCTGCCTACAGTCCCTCCCGCTCCCTCTCCATGAGCCTGCTGAGGAAATGGGGTTGGAGTGTGGGGGCTTGCCCTGACCCCCCCCACACACACACACACCTGTCGGGGTGCAGGGGCTTGCCTAATGAAGCTGCTGTGGGGAGGGATAGCTCAGTGGTTTGAGCATTGGCCTGCTAAACCCAGGGTTGTGAGTTCAATCCTTGAGGAGGCCACTTAGGGGTCTGGGGCAAAAATTGGTCCTGCTAGTGAAGGCAGGGGGCTGGACTCGATGACCTTTTGAGGTCCCTTCCAGTTCTAGGAGATTGGTATATCTCCAATTATTATTATTAGAGAGGAGATGAAGAGTTCCCCATATACCAGGTGAGTACCCCCCCACACTCTCTCTCACATGCAAAGTCATTGCCACACTATTGTGGGCTCAATGCATATCCCATAGTCTAGTGATTAGGGCACTCACATAAGATGTGACAAACCCCTGTTCAAACCCTGTCTCCTCCTTGGCTAGAGGGGGAAATTAAACCACATCCCAGGTGACTACACTATGCTAAAGGCTATAAGGGCGGCCTCCTTTTGTGTAAAGTTAGGGTTGCTCAGAGCATACCTATCAGCTCAGGCCCTGCAAGCAAGCTGTGTGTGTACCTTCAGCTGCTTTAAAGATCACACTGGGGCATGGGCACGAGCATGAGCAAGGCATCCAGGCTCCTGTCAAAGAAAAATAAATGTGGTAGCAGTACAGCAGGAGTTTTGTGGATTGTAGTAGCATCTAATCCTGGGCCTTAGGCACCCCAGTGGCTCAGGGCCAACATAAAGAAACATAAAGGTGGTGCTGTAAAAAACATGCAGATTCTGTTTAAATTACCTCAGTGATATCTAGGCTGAAAATGTAGTTTCCAATTAGTCATCAAGTAAATTTCACTTCACTTCCTCTAAAGTCTAGACTCCAGAGGATGAAATTTAGGGCCAGTTTAGAAGCCCTTTCCTTCAATTGATGAGCAGTTACTTGTACTTTTAGTCTCATTAAAGTCAATGAGATTACTCCTTGGTAACTGCTCTATGTTGTGAGTAATGTGTTCACAATCTGGCTCTTAGAAAATGAAAATGGAAAAGACGACATGTCTGACAGAGTATATATTCTGTGAATGCGGTCCATAAGGATTACTAGGTTATTCATCAAAGGTTCACATTTAAATCTGTGACCTTTCTCATGTACAGTTGCGTACAGTTTTTGGGATGAGGGGAGGGAATTTTAACTCCAGTAGCCAATACAATTGTGTCTGTTTGGGTCCACAGGTAGATTGACCCCCCCCCCACACGTAACCAGTCAGGGTGCCTGGATTCTTTGAAGACTGCCATTGGCTGCTGGAGTTAATGGACTTAATTTTGATCTCACTTAGCTGGTTTTACACCAATGTAACTGTGTTGACTTCAGTGGAACTACTCTTGATTTACACTGGTGTAAGTGAGATTGGAATCTATCCCTGGATCAGGTACTGTATCCAAGTCACTACTTTTTTAGCATCTTGTCGAAACAATTTGCTTGGGTGATCTGGCAACTCTTCCTCATCACCATTATGCCAGCCCCAGACAAAGGATTTATTTTATTCCAGTTCTTCATTTGTACATATGTAATTTTCACAGCAGTCTATTTGGACCAGGCCAGTGGCATCCTTCCTTCTGCATTCTTATGAGAAATATACCTGAGTCACAATGTTTGGATCTGGATCTAAACTGTCCCCAAGTTTTGACAAATGTAAAACTCCAAAGGTTGAGGCTTGAGTGAATATGTAATTTGTATTGGTCATACATATGTGGTGTGTTACCTGATGTTTTAGTTCATTACAGTGGGGCAGTTGCATTGTGTACACATTGCAAAAAAGTGGTGCCGCAAAATATATTATGTAGCAGTGGGATAATACAAACCTTTTTAAAGGCATTTTTAAAGTAATGGGACAGAGAGGGCAGGATCTATGTTTAATGTTCTGAAACAGCATGTTGTATGTACTGTACACTATCTGTTCATTACTATTATACTGACTACCTCCTGTTCTAATACAAACTTAATGAACAAACAGGCACTGTGGTATATTAAGGAGAGCTGAAGTACATGTGTGGGAAAAAGAATAAAAAGAAATCATCTGCTGAGAGAGGAAATGAGAATAATAGACATTTTGTGAGTCCTTTTCCCACACACCCACATACCACAATAGAAACCATGGTGGACTAAGAGGGATATTGAAATTAAAGAAAATAATAAACGAACAAAATCTTTTAACAAGTCACTAGGGATTGTGAAGAACCAGAACTAGAAAAGGGCTCAGGGGAGTATAATTAAAGGAAAATTCATCCTTTTTTTTTTAGTGTTCATATTTTAAAAAGTTTTTGGACAAATTTTCAGCTGGTGTAACTAAATTGGGGCAGCCCCACTAAAGGAACTATGCCAATTTCCATCAGCTCCAGATCTGGCCATTTATGTTCATAGTAATATCAAAGCAAAAAACCAAACACAGTAGAAAGGGTTAGCCCTTGTATCTGTACTTGCTTCTGCAAGCCCTGCTCCTGGTCTGCTCCTCCACAGCTCCAGCCCAGATCCTGACCTGCATCCAGCCTTGTCCCTATCCTGTTCCTACCTTGCTCCAGCCTCAGACCCAACCCTGTTCCTACCGTCCCTGACTCCTGATGGTTCTACCTCAACCCTGAAGTCAGAGTCCGAATACCTCTGGCATTCGGACTCTGACTTCAGTTCCAACCCTCAACTCTGATTCCGGATTTCGACTCTGTCTCGCACCTTGGCTTTGGCATTCGGACTCTGACCACTAGCCCTGTCTCCTGCCCCAACCACTAGGCCTGACCACCTTAGACCTGGCCCACTGCCACAGTGTAGGTTATGCATATTTAAACCTGACATTTTAGAACATCTGCCACTCCTAGTGGTAGAACTGGAAATAGACAAGAGACACTATAACGGGGTCCTCCACACCACCAAAGCTTGGCATAGGGACTGCTTGAGAGGAAGGAGTGTCTGCCTCAAGAGCAATGTTAGAAGGTGCTTGTGCACCAATATTCACTACAAAAAGGGTCTTTTGCACCAATCTTGTGTAAGTTTATGTCAAAGATCACTTTGGGGCAATCCACAGATTAGCTGAAGGAGGGGCTATGCATCCATGGTTACACATTTACATGGACTCAATACTCCCGGCAATTTGTGCTGAGGGACTGTTTTAGCCCATTATTTGAATCCAGTGGATTGGGGTGGTGTGCTGCCCTTCCAACCTATGGAACAAATTGGTGGCAAGTCCTTTCTGAATGGGGTCCTATACTCTGGCTCTCAGCCCCCACCTTGGTACAGAAGAGCCCAGATTTGTTAACCTTCAGGGCACATGGCAATGTGCATCTTTTCTCTTGAAATGTTCAGGCCCTGACGGATTGTGGGCTATAGTTCTGCTTGAGGGATTATTATGAGTCATTATGATTATTAGTAGCATTGAGGGGCAAACTTCTGGTGACTTGGGTGGTTTTTGCACTATTGTAAGAGCACCTAGTACTGGGGATAGACATTCTAAAAGAAATCAAAATACTACTTCGACTAAGTGGCAGAGGGAGGAATAAAATTCACAGCTGCCTGGCTCCTGAGCCAATGATTCTTCCACTAGACAATATTGCTTTGGGGGAAAATTGTTGCTACCTCTCTTTCTCTTTGCTGCTTTTTCAAAATCCATGAGTGTGAGTTATTGGCTGGATGCAGATTTTTCTGTTTTTTAGAGACATTCCAATTCAAGAACATTTTGCACACAGCTTTGTTGAGTGCTTAAAGATCACGAAGTCACTCCAAATCTGACTATTTTGCAAAGTCTAAAATTGTTTGTTTTTTGTTTAATCCCTCTCCCAAAAAACAAACAACTTTTGGTTACAAATATGTCACCTTGCTCTATTATATAGCATGAGAGGAGTCAGAGACAGTCAATTTAATTTGTACAAATGTCACCTCGGGGAAAGAGTGATCTTTTGTATATCTGAAACCCTCCATAATAGGTGGAGCTGTTTTATTTCCTTTTCTCTGTGGTTTGAGTGCATTACATTTTACAGTTCTTCAAAACCACTACAAGCCTAATGGGGCCTTTTCTGCTTTTCATCTCTTTTGTTTCTCTGTTGGAATGCAACTAAAAGACTTTGCATTGTCTTTAACTAAAGTCAAGGATATTTACTCTGATTTGTCCGTCTCCTATTCATCTCTCAGGAGGAAACCAAAATGCCTACTACCTGGGCTCTGTTGCAAAGGGGGAGGGGCGACATGGAAAAAGGAAGGCCTTGTGGTATTGAAAAATCTCTTCTCTCTCCAGAAGATAGACAGGGCAGTCAATGGATCCAAGACAGAGCCTTTCTCAGTCTTCCTTGGCTGCCAAGGCAAAGTACATTGGACAAATCCTCAAGGCTCTGAAAAGGAAGTGGAAGACAACCTGCCAAGTCACACTGGGAAAGAAATGAAAGTTGCCATGAGACAAAGAGCTACTTTTATGGGGAAACTGTTCAAATGTGAGTGCTCAATGGTAGGCACCTAGGTAAGTGGCCTGATTTTCAAAGCACCCACTGGCTCTTTACCAAGGAAAATCCGGTTACTTATTTAGATAACTGAATATGGATTTAGGTGCCAAACTTTAGACACTAAAATTGTGCCTTATGGCTTTTTAGAAACAAAGGAGCTGGGGGCAGGGGCGGCTCTAGGCACCAGCAAAACAAGCTGGTGCCTAGGGCGGCCAAATCTAGGGGGCGGCAAAAGGCTGGGGTCCCAGCCCATCCTGCCGCTGCCGGCCCGTCCCCTGCAGCCGGGGGGGGGCGCGGCAGGCTCAACCGGCGGACCTGCCGCAGTCATGCCTGCGGGAGGTCCACCGGAGCCCCGGGACTACCGTACCTGCCGCAGGCATGATTGCGGAGGGGGCGCTCGTCCCACGGCTCGGCTGGACCTCCCGCAGGCATGACTGCGGCAGCTCAAGCGGAGCCTCCGGATCCGCGAACCGTCCGCAGCCGCGGGGGGTCCAGCCGAGCCACGCGGGACCAGCGGTCCCTCTGCAGTCATGCCCGCGGGAGGTCCGCTGCTCCTGCGGCTCCGGGGCGCCTCCCGCGCATGACTGCTTGGGGCGGCCAAAACGGTAGAGCCGCCCCTGGCTGGGGGTAGAAGAAGAGTAACAAGGATTGTAGAAGGAAGCATACCTGGTTAATTTTATGCATTATGCCTTGCTCGCATCAGAGTATCGGGTCACGGCAACGGCAAATTTTCCCAGGGAGATATGTTTTGGAGGCAGCATGGACTTGCCTTCCCCCAAGCACACTTGGATACTAAGCTGCCAAATTATGACTGCCTTTTGCAAAGGAACAATGGAGGAGAAAGATCTTTTGTTCACTCATGCAAGAGCAGCCATAATGCTCTATAAAGGCCAGATCTTCAGCTGGTATAAATCATCATAGATCCACTGGATCGCAATGGTGTTTCACCAGTTTACAACATCTGAGGAGCTGGTCCATGTGTTTTCAAGTCCAGTCTGCATGTGAATTCTTGCCACTCCACCTTCAGATTAGTCCATTAAAAGGGAAAGGAAAACAACAACAAAAAAGAACCCTCAACTGAAAAATTCAGTGAAATCTCACTCAAGAATATTGTCACTGACAATTATGTCAGCAAAATCACTAACCCTCTCACCAAGAAGCACACAAAGAAAATTGATGTGATCGATTGGACAAGACATTAATGCCAAGCTCCAAGAAAAATATCTGCACTGCTTATAAAGCTAAATGTTCAAAAAGTGATCAGTTAAATAAGCAGACTGGAGGGAAATGTTGAGGAAGGCTGATTTTAAGTCCCCATTTGATATTATCTAAGGTAGCAAACACACCAAGGAACTTAATGTGCTATATACACCTGTGTTATTGTTAGGGTCTTGTTTTCTGTGTTCTGCCCTGTCACAGAGTTTGCTGGCTCTTTAACAGGGTTGTGCCTAAGCCTCACCTGTGCTAGGTGTAGCTCACCTCCACGGGTCAAGGGAATGAATCCAGAGGTCATGTGATGGGAACATGAAACTCAGAATTTGGCCTGCTGGGAAATAGAAGGGCTGCCTGATTTCACTCAGAGAGGCCCACTTTCATTAGTTTTTGGGGTGTGGGTGAGTGTAAGTCTCTAGGGAGCCTTCATGGTCTAGGACCATGAGCCCCACACTAAGGGTTGTGAGACAGCTAGGGAGGCTGTATGGATGCTTGTTTCCTTTTAGACTTTATGTTAAACTGCACCCCAAGTTGGGGTGTTATTTGACCCACAAAAGCCGAGGTGAAGTTAGAAAGGACCTCAAGCAGGAGAAACTGAGGCAGCAGACATGGTCAGAAGCCAAGCTGCGTAAGTCCGGGCTGTGTGCCCTCTCAGGAAGGGGAGTTATACAGACCATTCTAGAAGAAAAGGACAATGTGTGCTCTTCCATGAAGACTGCACATTTGCTCGTTTTGTTCTTTTAATGAAAAATAAAGTCCATGTTGACTTAACATGTACGTGGCGGGGGCAGGTCTGCATGAATTCTCAGAATGAATGTTTGGTCACCTGTGCCAGATAGAATTTGATGAGCAGGGGAATACAAAAGGATCTTTATGCCCTTAATCTTATTTGTGATACGAGAAAGTGCTAGAAGGCAGTAACACATTAGGAGAGTACCACACTATCTCTCTAACTTTGCCAAAATTCAACCAACTGAACTGCAATGTGATATGCAGGATCTTATACCAGAAAAGATTTTATTCTGTAAGGTTTGACCATGGGCCTAATTTTAGGGGAGATAAGGAAGGGTATTTTCCCCCCCCCCCATTTATAACTTTGTGGAAGGGGAGAAAACAATGTCTCTTCACACCCCAAGGGTTGACTATCCAGAAAGGGGAAAGTGGTAGAGTGGAGGGTCTGTTGCTGCTTTGCACAGACCACTTTCTCCCTCCTGCTACTGCCTGCCAATCAGTTAATTAGCTGCAAGGTTTCAATAGGCAGAAGGCATCTATTGATTCCCGGGGATCTAAAGGCCCTAAGGGGAGGAGCTACTGGACCCAGACATCAAGAAATTCTGGGGGGACAACAAATGAAAAAGCAGAGACAGAATTAAGAGTGACAGGGTCAAAAGCAGGGATCCAGAGGGGGCCACCTTGGCCAACGCCAAGCGGAGGCTGATGAGAAAGCGTTGGAATTTCATGGGAGCACAGATAGGGGGTGTATATGAAAAGGTGCAGGAGAAAGTGTAGCCAGAACCGGAGGAGAAGGTTCTGAAGGAGCCGTAAAAGGGGCTGAAACCAGGTGCACTTGAGGTAGAGGTGCACCAGGGTCTCCCTCTTGTCACAGAAGGGGCAGGTGGCGGGTGAGGTGGTGAACCATGCCAGGTACACGCCTGTGCTCACAGCTCCATTAAGGAGCTGCCAACTGATATCCTCAACGGGCCATGGGACCAGGGTGGAATACAGACTGGCCCACCAGGGCTCCTCCCCCTCCACAGCTGGCAGATGGTCCCACCAATTGGCGGGATATGAGAGTAGTATAAGGGCCCTACCATCATAAAGCTGGGGCATGCTTTTTTAAAAGTATTTGGTTTTACTGTACATAATGGGGTTTTAAGGCCCCTCTGATGGTTTAAATTTTTGTTTTTTTTTTTTTTTTTTTTTTAAAAAAAAGTGGTGGCTGTATGTTTTGTGGCTGCAAGCAGGCCCTGGCCAGAGAGTATGTGTTAAGAACAAAGTATTTAAGATTCATTTAACTTTTACTGGACACTCAAAGAACAATCCTGTCTCGTTTGGGGTTTACTTTTTTGTAATTCAGGGGTAAAAAAGATCCAGTCACTACCTCACCTCATAATTTTAATCGGTAGACAGGTCTTTGGCTCTGGGTTGCTCGCCCACAACCCCCTGCTTTGACTTCATTATTAGTAACAAAATGGTGAACCCTATGCCGCTTAAACAAACACTTTAAAGGTTTGTTTAAAAAAAATTTCCCCCGATCGGCTTTGTAATTTTTGAGACCTTCGCGACCGCTGAAAATAAAGGCCATGTACTTAAAACCGCTGTTGTGTTTGGGAGAACGCATATTTTAAAATGTATTCGAGCCGGTTTGTGTAAAGTGTAAGCCTGGTGTCTGAGCCAAGCTGTTAAAGAGGGTTCACTCCGCCAAAGCTCCAACTTCCCTGCTACTGGTACCGTCTTTTACTACCACAAGTATGGAAATGGACACGCTATATTGGTAAAATGGACGCCATAACCCCCACGTAAGTCAGACGGCTGTAACATGGACGCCATCACCCCCTCAGACGGCTGTAAAATGGGCGCCATCACCCCTTTTGTTTTTACAGACGGCTGTAAAATGGACGCCATCACCCTTTACTCCCACCGGTTTACTGATACGCAGGGTTCTTTAGGCGCGAAGAAAGGCATCGTCGAGCTGTTTTCCGTTTGCCTTGTCCACGGTGACTCCTCGGCGGCTCCATCAACGGCTGGGCCAAAGGGCTCCTCGGTCACTCTCCTCCTCCTCAGAACTGTCGCTGACGTGCGCCCCCGCCACATAAGTATGGTGCTTTAGAGGGGTCACACGACCCACTTCCGCCCCCCACCCCCAACCCACCACTTCGCTTCCGTCACCCGCCCGAAGTCACCCTGATTCAGGTGGGAGGGGCTACAGGGGTCAAGGGGCGGGGTTAGGGGCGGGGTTAGGGTTTGATTGATGGTAGGGCCCTTATACTACTTATGAGGGTGAAGGAAGCAAAGGGCCTGGCGCAGGAGTGCGTACAGATGCTTTCTAGGCTCAGGTCACAGGTGTGCCGGCTGCATGACCTGCAGCCATCCCAGGTTATGCAAAGGGGGTGGCTGGGGAGGCTTGTGGGGCAGTAGGCAGCTGCGGCAGTCTACAAGCAGGAGTTATGTCCAATCTGCTGTGCAGGTAGCAGGGCCGGTGCAAGGAACTTTCGTGCCCTAGGCGAAACTTCCACCTTGTGCTCCCCCGCCCAGCCCTGCGGCAGCTCCCTGCCCCCCCTCCGCCCTGAGGTGCCCCCCATGGCAGCTTCCCCCCCACTGCCCTGAGGCGCCCCCCCACGGCAGCTTCCCCCCACCCTGAGGTGCCCCTCCCCCACCGCGGCAGCTCCCTTCGCCCCCGGCCCGGGGAGCCATGCAGCACCTGCCCACCCCAGCTCACCTCTGCTCCGCCTCCTCCTCGAGCACACCGCCCCCACTCTAATTCTCCTCCCAGGTTTGCGGCGCCAAACAGCTGATTGGCGCCGCAAGCCTGGGAGGCGGGAGAAATGGAGCAGCAACCGCACTCTCAGGGAGGAACCGCTGTAAAAAAAATTGGGGGCACCACTTTTTGGCACCCCCAAATCTTGGCACCCTAGGCAACGGCCTAGTTCGCCTTAATGGTAGCGCCGGCCCTGGCAGGTAGAGATCTAGAGCTCAGGTTCCTCTTTGCAACCAGCTCAGCTCTTGCCCTGGTGGCTGTGTCTTTCTAAAATAGGATGCGTGGGATAGGGCAGCAGTTTCTCCTTCCTCTCCCACAGGGAGACAGTTGCAAGCAATACAGATATGCGGGGGATGTACGAAGAGGGGAGAGATATGGGGGCAGCAGTCACAAGGGTTGAGTGATGGGCAGTAGAGAGTTCTTGGGGAAAGGGAAAAGAAGCTGGAAGGATTTTGGAGAGGGGCAGCAAAGCAGGAGAAAAGAAAAGGGGGAAAGCAATGGTGGTTCTTAGAGAGGAGACTGAGGGAGGAGCTGTAGAAGGAGTTTGTGGGAAATAGAGGCGTCTGGGAGGACAGTGTAACCCACTGGAGTGTGTGTGTTACAAGTCCCCTGTGTGCTGCTCCACAGAGAATATGAGTTACAGCCGCAAGCTTCAGAGTCTTGACTGTTTAGCTCAAACTATAGCAGCTTATGCTATTAGCTCTGGAGGTCTCTGGGGTGCCAGCCAAGATGGCAGCTGGTACAATTGCCCATGGAAAGATGCCTGAAGAAGAAAGGAGAGAGACTAGCATGAGATTTAGAGAGGTTTAGCATGCTGGGTTTCTGCTGTCTCCAGACTGCTGCAGCATGGGACAGGAGCCAAACTAGGTCTGTACCACAGGAAGAGGGCAAAGTAAGTGCCAGAGCCTGTTTGGTTTTTAATGGAGGTGGGGAGAAAGTAACTTGATAAATCAGGAACTTCCCAATTTTCCATAGGAGACACAGGGAACTAATGCATTATTTTGGCATTGTTAAAGGTGTAAGATATTCTGTTGGCTTGGAGAACAGGATGGGCAGAGTTAAGGTTATTTGGGGGTACCTATCTTCATTTTGTATTTCCATACTTTCCAGTGCTTGTAGAGGATTGTGAGTATAACCTTAACTTTGACTTTCCAGGCCTTCCAATTTTTTAAAGCAGTGTTGTTTTATTATTTTCCCCATTAAGTTGTTGATACATATTTAAAATTTTGATTCCAGTTTAATAATTTACTTCTTGTTTTTGGTCTGGTTATCTATAAGAGATTGATCACCCATCTGCTTTCTCTAAGGATTAATTCTTTCATAAAGAAGGAAAATAATACTTGTTTAGTTGCTTGCAATTTCTCCAGAGTAGCTATTTTGGATCTGCAATTCTTCATGAGAACAAATAAAACACTGAATGAGGGACATTTGGTTTAAGTCTGTCCACCTGGGTGGTCCAGATGCCAAAATTTTAGCTTGGTTGAGAGAGAAATAATGGTCTATAAAGTGCACAACAATCAATAAGACAGGAATAATAAATCTGTTTTCAAACCATTTTGAAGGCTTATCAATCCTTCTGGGTTTATTTGTTTGGTTTTGCTGAATAAGTTGTTTTCAAATCCAGTAGTTAAGATGAGCATGTTAAATTGCTACAGATTTCTATAATTCACAGTTACGTTTTCAAATTGCTTTCTCAATCACTAAAGAGAAAGGTTTTATCTTGCTGTCTCATTCCTGTTTACAGTGAACTGTAGTAGTGTCAAATGAGTGTCACATAAACAGGAACACGTAACAGGGATCAAACCTAGAGATAACAAACAAAGAGAGGAATGTAAACAGAAACTAAACATTTGGAACATTGGAATAAACTACACTAGATATGTTAAATATCATACACAATAGCTAAAATTGCCAGCAAGTGATTACAAGTTGTGGTTTCTCTGGGTTCTGTTCATCTCTTCAATAAGAAACAAACCTAAAACTGGCTGCCAATTGTCTACTGTTTTGAGAATATCTAGATCAGATCATCAATGTACAATGAGAATGGCTAATGCCATGGGGTAGATCCCTGCACAGGACTATTTTTTGATCTTGCTCCGATCAAACCCTTGAAATGCATTCCTACCTGCTCCTGCATTGTTTCTTGCATTTTTATCCTGCTCCCACCTGCAAAAAACCTGCAAATCCTGCAAGCAAAACTTTCTTTACATTGCTGAAATTCTAGTTAAGACAGACAAAAGTTCTAGTGTTTTCCTGCAAATTACCGAGGTCTGGTTTTTTTGCCCACTTGATCCCACCTGCAACAAAGTATGGCCCATGGTGCCCAGGCTCCAGCAGTATTCAGAGACTGGGGGCCTGGATCCACCAATGTTTGGGGTGATGGTGTCTCCCTCCACCCCACCTGCTGCCCCCCACGCATCTCCCCCGAGTGTCCCCCGGCCCCCACTTGCTGTCCCTGCGTGCCTCTCCTGGGCCCCAGAGTGTCCCATCCTCAAGCCGGTGGCTGCCCCCAGGAGCTGAGCTCCACTCTTCTGGCTCCCAGCATCAACTACCATCGCAGGGTCCTAGCGCCCCCTATTCAATAACGCCAGGGCAGGCTAACCCTGCTCTTCCACCTCGAACCCTTCCTTTTACAGCAGGACACTCCACCAGCACAGGGGACACCCTCCCCCCGCAAGATTCACTTCTCCTGCCCCACACTGGGCAAGGGGCAGCCCCACCCCCAGTAAGGCTACAGTGAGGAGCAGCAGCAGGGGAGGATGTGATGGCAGCCCCCTGCAGCACCCACCACAGGGGAAGCGAAGGGGCTTCCTGGACCTGACCAGGGCCCTAGGAGCATGTGCAGTGACAGTGGTGTGAAATGAGTGCTGCCAGGAGCCCCCTCCTGCATTGTGAAACCCTCATCCCCAGCTCCCCCACAGCCCTCACCTCTGAACCCCACCCCTCTGCCTGAGCCCCTGGCACACCCCAAACCCCTCATCACCCAGAGCCCTCACATTTTTACATTATTTTTATAGATAGATATAAAAATCAGCTTACAAGGCAGGTCTGGGAGGGCGGGACTTGGACCAGTTCTGGGCACCACCAAAAATTATACAAATCTGCCACCACTGGGTCCTGCGGGACCCTGGGGATCCCACGCAACCCCACGGATCCCAGTCCTGCTACAGAGCTCTACCATAGGGCACCTTCTTGGCTTGTGGCTGATCACAAGGCTAATGTCATCTCTGCTTTGCACAATATTGGCTATTTCTGTGCCTGACATTGTCAAAACCTTTTGGGAGGAGGCTTGCAATTAACACAAAACTTTGTATCTAATATTATACAAATATACATATATGGATATTAAAAACTTTCAGAAGGCTCATGACTTCCTGAAAAGAAAACAATATATGCAAAAAAAAACCTTACTGCCACTTCAGCTCTCACATAGGATAATCTCACCTGTAGGAATTCTATTTTTTACGTGACAGATCTCAGAGCCAGAACAAATAGTACATTCCTCTGGGTGCCTTCATGTAATGAAAGTGTATACTGCAAGGGACCTCTAGGTCACTGATGAATCATCAGCACACTTTACATATCTTCTGCCTTTGTCAGAATATAATCTGAAAATTTCACATTCAGCCAACCTACTGCCATAACTGATTTGCTGAGATAAAAACTTAAGTTTCAATTGACTTGTTCGTGGTTATAGGGCCAGTTCCTGGAGCCATTCAGTTTTCACTCACTCCTGACTCCTGAGGCCAGGTTCCTACTGGTATTTTTCAGAGTCAAGACTAAATTAAAACTGAATAAGGGTTTGGCCCATTGCCCTGTATTAAATGTGTAGCAGTGGATACTGGCACAGAAGAAAGCAATTAGAGCACCCAGTTGCACCTGGGGGTGGGTCAGGCCCTATTTAGGATTAGATGCAGCTGGGAGGCTGAACTAAGGATGAGTCCTAGCTGAGGGGAGCTAGGTGACTAAGATTTCAGGGAAGTAGAAGGAAGGCATGAGATTAGTAGGCCTGAGACAGCAGCTCTACAGAGGACCAGAACAGACACTGTGCAGCCATAGAAGCAGACTGAGCTCCTGTTGTGAAACCTTGGCAAAATCCCAGGCCTGGAGTCTGGGTTTCTGGAGGAGAGAGACCCCCACACACACAGAGGAAGAATCCCCTGGGAGGCATTGCTTGGTCCAAGAACTGAAAAGGACTCTGCAGAGCCTGGCTGAAGAGCCTCTGGAGTAGTGAGCCCAGGAAGGGGCTGGGGGAAAGGACCTAGAGACAGGCTGTGATAGGAAGGGATATAGGGAGGTAGTGAGGAGTGTGAGGAAGCAGACCGTAGCTGCTTGCTAAAGGACCCTGGGATTGGAGCCCAGGGCAGAGCGAAGTCCTGGGTTCCCCTACCAGGAACAGAAGAAGGGGGCATGCAAGGCCCTGGATATAAGGGGTATAAGGCTCATTGAGCCCAGAGTTGAGCTGAACACCTGGCATAAGGTCACTACTGTTTTGTGGGACTCTGTTACCCCCAGAAGGGATGGGACTGAATGTGACCTGGCCAGAAGGTCAAGTCATGAGATGAAGCAGACCACTCTAGAGCTGGAGTGGCTGTCAACAAGGAGTGCTGGAGGAGGAAAGCCTGGTATGTCATGCCGAGCTACAAAGGGGCAACCTGGTTGGTGAGTCACTCTTCAATACTAACATGCAGAAGGTATGCTAGATCCCCTAAACTATTGCCGAACTTTGAACAAGCAGACACTTGAGTGCCAGATACGTTCTCCTCTTCTGGAGCCTCAAGTTTAAATGGTAATGACTTCCACTTCCTGCACATCTCATTCTCACTTTCACAAAGTACAAGGTAATGCACTTTGCAGCAGAAGACTGAAGTGAGGAGGATGCCTCTTCACTTATTAAAGCAGTGCTTTTAACCAATAGCTGGTTCAAAAAATAAAAAAACTTCCCTTCTGAGGCTACCTAGAACAGCCCTGGAGGAATGTCTGGGTTGGAATTGCAATACCCCAAATACAGTCCTGATGAAAAGGAAGAGGGTCTGTTTCAAATTCAGTATAAATATGGGGAAGGGGGGCAAATCCTCTGTTGGTGCAAATCTGCTTAGTTCCATTGAAGTCAGTGGAGTTATACTGACCCACACCAGTGGGGGATTTTGCCTGGCATGTACAGGTTTTCCCTTTCTCCTGTCTTGTTTGGCTTGTATGCTACATATAATTTTTTTAAAGGCTCTTTCATAAATACTATCCTGGCTAGGTACAGGAAAGAAGAAACATCTGGTCTCCATTTTGCTCTAAAACAGTTTTCGTCCCACTACTGTTTTTACTAGTTTTACTGGACCTGTATCTTTTAGATACCAGCAGAAGGATCTCTCTAAATAATGGTAGAAGTTTACCCTGGTGGAACATCATTGATTAATTTGGGCAATTGCATTTTAGCTTTCCTAGTCTCCACATGCAGGGCTCTGTAATATGAGATCAAGGGGATTGCTTGATAAATTAATAGCAGGCAAAATTAGAACAGAGAAAAAGAAATACCTCTTCACACAGCATGTAGCTGGCCTGTTGCACTCATTGCTACAGGAGGCCTTAGACTCAGTGAGCCAAGTTTCTCTAATGTTACACCATTGAAATCAAGAGAGTTCTGCCAGTGATTAATCTGGCTCAACTAATGTAGCTACTTTCTTAAAGGGGCTATATAATCTTATGAACAATTAGATTTATAGTGCAAAGAGGAAGATAAACAAATCTCATACTTCTGACACTTACCAACCACTGTTGTGGTCCGGGAGGAAATTTCCAACAATATACAGTGGTGGACAATTGGCTAGAATATAAGGATTATCACCTACCTCATAGTCCTGAGGTTCTGGTGAATGAAAGAAATCAATGTTCTGATATGATATGGAAAATGATATGATGTGGAATTGAGAGTGTGTGAGATGAAATACAACTAAAATAATTATTGTACTTATTTTGGGCATAGCTGTGGACAGAGCTGTCAATGAATGGATTAAAAGTTAGAAATTATGTCTCCTTGCATGTTTCATTCTCTGGGATCTTCTAATCTAATTTTGAGAATGTTACATACCCAAAGGAAACTATTTCCTTTATGTCCAGTGGGGTTTTTAAATGTCTTTACTGGGTGCTGCTTACTATGTTTCAGCCTAAAGGAGATGGATTCTGTTATCATTGAGATATTCATGTATTATTCTGGCCCCTGCTGGGGAAATTAGTTTTCCATATCCTATGGTATCTTAGTTTGCTGGTGATCAGGACTCTTTGCTCCTGCACCAGTATGATGCTAAAGTTGCCATGTTTGTTGATTGTAGAGAAGCCTCGAAAATTACAGTACCAAAGAGACCAATCATCTATTCCTAGAATGGAATCAGCTGAGAAACAGTTTCTAAACAGTCAAGATCCCATGGGTAGGGCAATGGGCGTTAAGCCAAATGAGGCTACCTTTGGCGATACCAAGTTGCTGAATACCTGAAATGGAAGGAGATTTGTTTTCTAACTCACTCTGCTATGGGAGATTTCTTGCAAATAAAATTGTAAGGTTGCTGTTGTTGCTATGCAGAAGGGTCCCAGTTAGACCACTAGATGACCTGTAAGTCACCAAACCCAGATGCAAAACTCTACGAGACCAGGAAAAGGAGTCTCTTGCCCTCAAGCATGAGGGACTAAAAGAAGAAAGCCAGGTACTAAATGTGAGATTCAGAAGGGGCAAAGCAGCCTATATATCTTGTTGTTGGGACTGCCCCTTAGGTAGTAAAATAGAGCTGGTCACAGGATGACAATTCCATTTCCTGACAGCTTTCAAGGTTTTGAAAATTTTCCTTCTACTGTGGAACAAAATCTAAGCCTTTTGCAAAATGGCATTGTCAAAATATCCATGTTTGGCTGAAATGGTCAGATTGTCTATTTTGGTTTTTCTCTGGAAGTACCCAGAGTCCACCCTACACCTCAGAAACTTTCCTGTCAAAACTGATACATCTCTGAAACATTTTGGCTTCAACAAAATAACATATTTCAATGAAAAAAAAATGTTCCAAGTAGCCCTCGGTTTAATCTCTTTCTTTTTCCTTAAAGAGCTGTAATCATGTTGAGGTGGGGTTTTTACCCCCCACCCCTCCTTTTCTGCCAGCCACAGTAAAATATTCCTTGTCTATTGGATGCCTCAATTGGACTTGTTAGGAACCCAGAAACTGTTAGTGCCTATGGTCTGGTATCTAACATGCCTTCAAACTTGTGGTACAGGAAGCCTCCTTTGGTACTAAAAGGTGCCAGGTATCCCACAACACACACAGTAGTAACTTCAAAGAAAGGAGGGTGGGGAGTCACAATGCTGTCAGCTACTGGATTTGAAAACATCCTCAGCTAAATTTTGTTTACACTTATGCCACCCCACTGACATCAAGGAAATGGTACTGATATGATTGAAGGAACCATCTGGCTACATATCAATGAAAGGAAATGTAGACATTTTAGCAAATCTGTACATCGTTTTTTTAAAAGCACAGATGTTATTCATTTCCCCCTGATTTCCATAATGTTTATGGAGCATCACTTTCTGTTGACCAAGTTTGGCTTTTTCAAACCTACTAGACAGTTTACCGAGTTGATAAGATGTATGCTTTAAACTGTAAACTCTGCATAAAGTGAAACTCAGAATCTACTTATTTAAGACATTGAAATCTGCATATATCGTAGCATCAACATGAGTCATGCATGAATCCACACTTGGCATCCTCTCCCGGCACAGAAACAAGCCTGATATTAAAAAGACAGAGAACCTTTACTCAGTTGTTCCTAAAAGAACTGTTGACACCAGCAAAGAGGGGGTGTGTCTCATGGTGCCTGGAATGGGTCACAGCTGAAAGCTGGTCAGACTGCTAGAGAACAGGGCAGACATAACCAAACTGGTGGTATAGTCTATAATTAGATTTAAGCAAACCAGCAACAAAAGTGTGCTCTTGGACCACTATATTAGCTTACCATGGAGCCACAGCCAGTCCTCTTAGATCAGTGGTGGGCAACCTTCAGCCCGCAAGCCACATGTGGCCCATCAGGGTAATCCGCTGGCAGGCTGCGAGACAGTTTGTTTATGTTGACCGGCTGTAGGCACAACCGCCTGCAGCTCCCATTGGCTGCAGTTTGCCATTCCTGGCCAATGGGAGCTGCGGGAAGTAGCGCAGGCCACAGGCGGCCCACTGGCAGGCCACAGGTTGCCCACCAGTGCCTTAGATGCTCCAGCCTATATTACCAGCCGGACAAACTGGAATTAATGATGAAAGGTGATTAAAACCAAAAATCTGACATTTGTTTACTCTCAGCCCCAGGGCCAGTCACTTACCCCAGGTCAAGGTATAGTTCAGATCTCATCAAAAAGAATACTGAAGCCAATTTCTTTAGTAAACTAAACTAAAGATTGATTGCTGAGGAAAAAATGAGTTAGGGAGGTTAAAGCAGATAAAATATGTAATCAGGGAGTCAAAGTTTGCAAGACCAAAATTATAGCAGAGATGGTATATCTGCTTAGTTCTTCATGAGTCTCTGAGGGCTGCCCAAAATGTATCTGGGGACCTCTGTCTTGTATCTGAAACCGCTCCCCAGCATCCAAGTAAATCAGAGATGCGGCATCATTCCCTTGAATTAGTATTTGTAGATGGTGCTCACCTAAGGCAAGCTGACAAGCATCTTGACCCCCATGGGTGCTTCCTTTGAGGAATGTTAGGAAATGCAGACTGGGACTGTGAATGTCCAATGTTGAACAGGAAACGACCCTGGCTTTGAAGTGAACATTCTACTTCCTATGCATAGACAAGTAATCCAGTTACAGTGATATACATAATGTAATTGTTGGCCACTCATTACAATAGGGATGGATAAGTGGGAACAATACAAGTATCCTTCATTATTGTTCATATTCTGCTCACCTAGTAAATTCTCATGCTTATATTAACATACCTTTTAATCTAGGGTTATTTCCTATTAAGCATGCCCTGTAGTAAATAAACAGGATATAGTCAAGCTTAACAATACAGTTGCATCTTACAAGTGAATTGGTTTGAACACGCCATGAACTTTTAACATTCCTTTGATTTCTATTAGCATGAGAATGAATTAGTCTGCTGGCAACCTATGAGATAGCATCACAGCGAATGAAACACAAGCCCCTGTATTACCAATTTCCACCCCCCTCCTCAGGCACTAAGGCCCAGATCCCGCAACATAGCACATACCAGACTGCTGCACCCATCCAGAGCCCCACTGACTTTAGTGGGCTCTACAATGGGGCGGCAGTGCACCCATGTGTTACATGTTGTGGAACTGGGGCCTTAAGTTTTGCCACCAAGATATAGCATTGGTGTGGCACAAAGCTGCACACACCAGTTTTACCCTTTATTCATGAGACTGAATAAACTTTGGTTAACTGCATTGGGATGTTAAAGGTGTTGATTTGGCTGCAAAAGGGGGCATAAATTGTTCTATGAATGTAAATGAAACATTAATGATCACTAGGGGAAAATATACAAAAATTGAACAAAAGCCATATAGGTTTCAAAATACATTCTCTAGTTCATGCCACATACATAAATACGAGTGCATCCAAACCTGGTTAATTCACTGTGGTTTCACATGGACACAATGCAATTCATACTTCTGCCCCTCTGCAGGGTATTTATGCCTTGTGAAGGACCTTTCTGCCTAACTCAGGGCTGAACATTGTCTCAGGCAGCAGGCTGACTACTGTATTGCTGTGCTCAGCAGAGCAACACCCAAATCCCTTTAAAAATCTGGCCCCAAGTCCTTTTCAGGTTCATTGTTTTCCAGAATGCAGTGTCCTCACCCCCCACATTCTTTGTTGCTAAGTTTATGACCTTGCATTTAACAGGTTGTTTTACTCTGACAGGTTAGCAAGTGATACAAATCAATTTCACCTGAAAAGAACAAGGATTTTAAATTCTCTATAAATAGAGAACTTAGTCAAATAATTATAACATGTCATGGTAAAGTGATTAGGTCTGTGGAAAAGTAGAAGAGGGAATATAGTTGCAATGCTTTGTATTGTCAGGACACTATCTTAAAATTTCCTATAAAGTTCAACAAGTGTAGACAGTTCTGTTTTTGTTTTAGTTCTGTTTGAATGATAGTAACTTATGGCTAACTTTTTCAAAGGGTTGGTTGTGACTGTTGGACCCCAATATCAATATAATAGATTTCAATCCTTGAGGGGGCCACTTAGGGATCTGGGGCAAAAATTGGTCCTGCTAGTGAAGGCAGGGGGCTGGACTCGATGGCCTTTCAAGGTCCCTTCCAGTTCTAGGAGATTGGTATATCTCCAATTATTACCTTTACCACCTAGCCCCAGTGAGTATTTTGCTTTGACAGCTTTGTGCTGAAAATCAAATTGAGGTACAACTAACTACCCTCAGAATTATGGTACAATTAATTGCACCATAAATAAGACTATCTGGGTGCTGTCTAGATTTGTAAACGTATACAATTGAGTCCCACAAGGTGTGGAGCACTTCAGTGAGTGCTCAGTACTCTCAGCTTTTACCAAAGTTGATGAGATTTGAAAGAACTCACCACTTCACCTGAATGCTCAAAACCTTGCAGGTATAAGCCTTTAGGCAATTACAATTCTAACTTATTTAAACCTGCAGTGGAGAGCAGGCACAAACAAGCAGATCCAAAATTGGATGCCCCTTGTGTCTTTTCCTGGTGATTCATGTCTCTTTTAAAGCATGTTCCTGTTCAAGTGATTACAGTACCACTCTTGTTATGTTAGTTCTAGCAGAGATGGGGAGTTTATATTTACATACATGATTAATCTAGTTTGAGAGATTGTCCACACCAATGATACTTGTCACACACTGTTTTCCAGGTTGTTTTCATTTTTTAAAGCTCTTTCTGAGGTTATTACTTAAAAATAAGTGTTTGACTTCTCTTATTGATTGTTTTTCTAAATGTAATGCTTGTTTCACTCTAGTATGCACACGTTTCTTTAAAGTGAATCAATAAAAAGGTAGTTTGGACTGTGCATCTTACCGCTATGTGCATGCTATTAGTTCTAGACTCCCAAAGGCGGTTTGTGCAGTGAACCACAATAATGAGGTTGATAGTTCATAAAGGGGCTGATGTGACAAATTGCTGACCTGCCTCAGAAACACAGCAGTCTTACCCTTGCCAAGGTCTTGACATTCAGACTTTCCCTCGGCATAATATTAGTATTAAATGATGGTTATTAAAGTGCTCGACTCACCAAACTAGTCAGGAAAACACAGCAGAACATAACTGCTCACTTGGGTAGTGACGCATCTCACAGGAAAGAGCACAACTCCTGCATTGGCTTGAAGTTGATGCATATTTAGGTGTTGCTATTATAACTGATGAAGCCCTAAATAGTATACATTCTGGTTAGAAACAATCCCTGATATTTCTCCGTTTATACTGCCACAGCTGAGATCACCTGAAGTTCCACAACTACGTTGTTAAGAACTTGCACCTTATTTCCAGTTTGAATTTGTGGACCTTCCAGTGTTTAGATCATGCTATCTAACTAACAAAGGCATTAGAGTCTTCTACTGTCAGATTTCAGAGTTGTAGCTGTGTTAGTCTGTATCAGCAACAATAACGTGGAATCCTTGTGGCACCTTAGAGACTAACATTTATTTGGGCATAAGCTTTCGTGGGCTTTAATCAGATGCATGGAGTGGAAAATACAGTAAGCAAATATAAAAATACAGCACATGAAAAGATGGGAGTTGCCTTACCAAGTATGGGGGGGGTCATTGCTAATAAGGCCAATTCAATCAGGGTGGATGCAGCCCATTCCCAACAGTAGATAAGGTGAAAGTATCAATAGAGGGAAAATTACTTTTTGTAGTGACCCACTCATTCCCAGTCTTTATTCAGGCCTCATTTGATGGTGTGAAGTTTGCAAATTAATTGCAGTTCTGCAGTTTTTTGTTGGAGTCCTTTTTTGGTTGAGGAATGGCCACTTTTAAGTCTGTTATTGAGTGTCCAGGGAGATTGAAGTGCTCTCCTACTGGTTTTTGAATGTTACAGTCTTGATGTCTGATTTGTGTCCATTTATTCTTTTGTGTAGAGACTGTCTGATTTGGCCAATGTCAGAGACTCATGTGGGTACTTACAGGCTGTGATTAAGTCATCTCTTTGATAAGCTGAATAGACTGAGTTTCTTAAGTCTCACTGTCAAGCAAGTTTTCCAGCTCTTGATTCATTCTTGTGGTTCTCTTCTTGGACACCACAATATTTCAGAAATGGTCCCACCAGTGCCTTATGCCAAGCTTACAGCTCCCTGCTACTACATTTTTTTTGTTTGCACATAATGCAGTCCTTGAGCCCTCATACATACATCACATTGGATGCTCATGTTCAGTTAGTTATTCAATTTGACAACTAAGGGCCATATTTTTAAAGGATGTGGGTATCACTGACATTTTCAAAGCTGCAGCTCAGGCACCATCTAACCCCCAAGGCACTTAAGTATCCTAGATGCCCAACTTTCAGCCAATCATCATTTTCAAAGCTGCCTAAGTGCTGCTGCCCTAGCTCCAACCTGGAGGCCCCAAAGTAGGATTTTTTAATTAGGCAGGTGAATGCCTGTTTTGCCAACAAGACTTGATCTTGTAGGTGTGCTCTGAGCATGCCTGAACCTGTCAGACCCCACACCAGGAGACTGAATGCAGACCACCAATAGGTGGGGGAGGGCGCCTTGGCACAGGGACAAGTACACTGAACACAGGAAGGAAACAAATGGTGTTGGGGCATGAGCTACATAAGCAGCTAACTCCAGAACAGCTTTTGCAGCTAAGTATTCTTAGCAGAGGGAGGCACCAATTTCTGAACTATCTGTGAAGTGCACCAGGTCAGCCATGTAGGGTAGGTCTACATTGTAGTGGCAGAGAGCCTCACAGCATGGGTAGCGGGGTTTGTGCTAGCGAGGCTCAAAATACTGCTACCCCCTCAGGCTCTCAATCCCACCAACCTTTTGAGTCTGAGCTCAGGTGGCTAGTCCAAGTCTCTGCTAGAGCTGCAACAACCACACTTGTTTTAGCATGCTAGGTCGAGCCCCACTACTGCAAGTTTGTCTACCAGGTCTGGGAGGCTCACTCCCAGCTGCACTGTAGACATATCTTCTGGCATTTCACTCCTGGCTCACTTAGGATGCTCCTGTTCATCCAGTGAGCTTCTGAAAAATCCCTTTTTAGGTGCTTAGGTCCTAGCCTCATACACCTAGATGGCCCCAAGCCACTTTAACTCTGGGCTACAAATTCTACTAGGCAGCTCAGCAGAGAAACTCAGACTGCACACTGCAGTCATTCCCCCTGACACACTTTGTTAGTACATTTCTGACCTTGCATTTGGCTGCATTACATGTGTTTGATTTTTGCGTATGTGGGGGGGTGACACTGCATCTCTAGGACTCTGACTGCTAGATGCTGTGACTGGACAGAGGATGTATCACCTGATTGCCTTATTCCATTCATTCCCTTTGAAGCATCTATCATTGATCACTGACAGAAGACAGGATACTGGGCTAGATGGACAATTGGTCTGACCCATTACAGCCATTCTTATTTACTTCACGTCACACAGGAAGTCTTTAGCAGATCCACTAACTGAAGCAAGTTCCTTTGAGTCTCCATTCACTGTTTTAACTATAAGGCCATCCTAACAGGATAAGGCAAAGCTTATAGTCTGGTCTGCTACATATTTTTAGACTTTTTTTCCCCCTTGTGGTACTACAAGGTGAAAGAAATACTTTTAGGGGAGTGCGTGTGTACGTGTATTATATAAGGGATAGGATGGGCAATGTTCTTCAAAACACAAGACTGTTAATTATTTCTAGAGGTTCCATAAAACTTGCAATGTCACCTGATTCTCAAATCCCTATTTGTCTCATTGCTGTATTTTAAAAATATTCCATATTAAAAGGATAAATTGCAGAGGGCATTCTGCTTGGACTGACTCAAGAACCAAAAAAATCTGACCTATAATTAAAATGGGATCAAAGGACCATTTAGTAAGTTGTGACCTGGTAAGCTTTAGAGCCATCTCCATGAAAGTGCCACTGCTCCAGCTCATCCTCAGCCACAATCACTCATGCTGAAGCACAGAAATAAACAAAGGCTTTTCTCTGTAATTCTTGTTAATCACTATAATACAGATAAATACTGCATATCTGTGTAGCCAACTATTTCTCACTGTATCTACAATGGGCCTTTCACCTTCATCTGGAAACCAAGTAGTAGCAAAGTAAGACATTTTTTTCCATTGAAGTAATAAATTAAAATTGTTCAAAAAAGTTTACACTAACCCAGTGTCTTCAATAATTACTCACATTCTTTACATTATTATTTTTTGTTCCATATTTGAGCTAGTTGTTATACAAAGCACACAGGAAAACTTAGTCTTTGACCAGTAGACTACAAACAAAATGCTCCTTGTGGTGACTATTTCAATGGAAATTTTACTGTTGATATCAACAGGAGGAAGACCAGGTCCAAAGAATCAATCATCCTTCTGCGGAGGGTCAGCACAAGACCTATGCACCACTTAAATAGCATTTATGCCCTCAACATAAGGCTTAAGGGGTGCACGGGCCCTAAGGCAGGCCCTTAACATGGCGATGACTTTCACTCTAAATGTATGACTCAACCAAATAACTAATTTTCCAGTTAACTATGGATTAAATTCACTACTGTGAATGAGGCTTTCACCACCTAGGTCCTACTTGAGCCTTACTTTGAGAGCTTAACTGATAGCACTTGTGTAGGCCCTCTGCACAGGGGTGAATTTTATCTAGAGTGGCTTCCACTGTAACACTTTTCAACTGGAAGGGTTCCTGAATACTTTATACACAAATCATCTGGTCCCTAAAATGCAGCAACTTACAGTGACCATGTTAAGACTGACCTGTTGAATGTACTCCTAGACATGACATAGCTCAACCAGAGTGGGTATTGTAGTAGTTGAAAAGTAGCAGCTGCCTGCTGCACCAAACTGGAAGGAACACTTGGACTCCATAGTGTAGATATCTTCTATATTAGCATAGCTCTGTCGGCATAACTATGCTGGTAGAGTGCTATCATGTAGACATTGCCTACAACAAAACGGAGGGGTTTTTCTGTCAATGTAGGAACACCAACAAATTTAACAATGTTGACAGAAGCATTCTTCCGTAAAGGGAACTTCAGGTACACTAGGGGTTATGTCCACATAGCTATGTTGGGCAGGATGTGGTTTTTTTCTTTCAAGTGTAGCTCAAGACTTAGAGGTTCAAGTACTTTATACTGGTGTTTGTCCCTTTCCCACAGAGGGGAGGGGGGAATCACTCACTTCTGTTCCTTTAATTTTGAACCAGACTCTGCCAGCTGATACGGCTTTTGCTTATCAGACTTGCAGTTTCCTATGCCTACATGGAAACATGACTTGTTAGCAAACCACAAAGAGATTTTTTTTTCTTGCCTCCTCTTTGAAACCCCACACATTTGGCTGACTTTGTTATCCAACTCAATGTCAACACGTTTACCATACCATAGGTGAAATGCTACCATTTTCACAGAGAAAAGTCCAAATATGTGCCAGCAACGGTTGCCTTAACTGTTGTGGGAAAACAGCAAGAATGGCCAGTGTAATGGCATTGCACCCACCTCTCATGAGCACACCCTCAATGGATATGCATCTGCACCGCTCAGGCTGTGGCGATCCCAGTCTGTGGTTTCTCAGGAAGTTTGTGATTCAGCCTTCCAGCTGAGTCTCACACAGTCTGTAGGTAACACAAACAAAACAAACCCCTTCCAGGGTTGACAGTTCAACAGAGACCTAACAGTCTTTAAGCAGTCTCACAGTCTTTACACAGTCCTGGCCCTGGTATTGAGTCATACCCCCCGGGCTTCCTCGCAGGAGGCAATAGTTTCTCCCTCTGTGGGCCTTTCTGGCCCCAGATCGGCCACTAAGCACTTCAGTTCCCCATTTAGGGGTGTATCAAAGTCTAATACCAATTCCAGACCCACTTTGGGGTCTTCAGTCTCCTTTCTGAGGAAAATGTGTCTCCCCTCTCTGGAATTAAGGCCATCTGTGGCCAGGGAGGGACCTGGGCCCACTCACTACTCCAGGCCTCAGCCCAGGGACCCTATGAATAGCAGTCACATGCCACTGTGTCCCCTTTAACTTTTCACTATGCTGCTACAGTTCCCTGGGCCACTTCCCGAGCACCTACATGAATGCTTCACTCTTACAGTAGGGTTGAAGTCTTGTATTCGGTCCCAGCAGCCAGTCAGGAGCTCCCTCTTGCTCCCCCAGTCCTTGCCAGAAACTGTTCTGTCTATAGATCTGTAGGTCCCTCAGCCACTCAAGAACACCATCCATGCTCCTCCAGCTCTAGGCAGCAACTAACTGTCTCTACAGCTGCATCTCCTTTTATATGGCCCTATTGGACCCTGATTAACTGCTCCCTGAAGCCTCTCTGATTGGCCACTTCCCCACAAACACTGTAGGCATCCCGGAGGACTTCTCTACTGCTCCTTTCTGGTTCAGAATGTGGTAGGACCCTGAAGCATCCAGCAGGAGCCTCTGGGCCTACTACACCCCATCACAGCCAGGGAAAAACATTAAGATATTCTAGTGTTCCCCAAACTAGCAAATGTTTGAATTTTAGGATGTTAGAATTGTCAGCGTGATCAAAAAACTGTCCCAAATTCTGAGGAATTTAGGATTTTATGAGAATTTCAATGCTTAGGCTTATGTATAACTATAAATCATACATAGGATATAACCAAATCACATTTAATAAACAAAACTCAGGTAACAAATATAGCTCTGCTATTCCTATGACTTCTTGAAGAGTCATTGGCATGATGTATGGTGCAACAAGTGACTATAGTGGACTGAAATGTACTCAGATTGACGTTCCACAAGACAGTAGTCTGAATAATTTGTCTTCCGCCAGAGCTCTTGCTCCTACTCACTTCGTATGACTAAATTATTGACAAAACTCTGATAAGCTTCTGTCTGTCTGATTTGGCATGCAGCTTGCAATAAAAGCCTCAATTTGAGAAAGGCTGTGTGTGTGTGTCTGTCTGTGTGTGATATTTTAAACGGCTACTCTGAGCTGGCCTACAAGCCTTTCCTATCAAGGTGAAATGCATTAAACTACCTTCTATTTCTTCTGCCTGCTTTGTGTTGGTTGAAGAGCTATAATCAATTTGCCAAATGAAAAAAGAAATACATCCCTGTACTACGTGAAACCTGGAACTCACCAGCAGTGCAAACAGTTTGTGAATACAGATAAGGCAAGATTTATAATGCTAAAACTCCCAACTCCAGATACAATTGTTAAAATTCAGCATCCTTGAAATCATATTATCTTCTGAATAAAGAAAATAGGAAGAAAGATAATATTGCATATTAAACTTTTCTGAAATGAAATTGCATAACTAAACCTGAATTGAATATGAAAGTGAGTGACACGTGGGAAAAATCTGTTTTAATTCATAAGGGCTATGAGAATCTTTCTCCCTACACCTAAATGAAGTTTAAAATTATGAAGATGAAGGTAATTCATAACATGCTCCATGGGATTATTTCACATTTAAAATTGTGTGTGTGTGTGTGTATGGTTTGGGGGAGAGGTTCCTCCTCTGAAAGAGCTGGGGTGCCAATCCTTGCTGCTTGACCGCAGTCTCTAAAATGTATAGATATTTAAGTCACTGTTGGAGGCATCAGTTCATTAGACTTTTTTTTATAACATCATGGACTGCCTGCTGAAGATATTGGGAGATAATGGGACCCCAGACCTGCTGTAAAGACCATATCTTCTACTCTTTTTGAACTATATTCTAAATTTCTCCAGATCTGTGCTTTAAGCCACATTTGTGCCCCTCTCCCAACACAGTCCTAGCCCTGTCTCCCAATCCCCAGGGCTGCCAGTGGCTTGGCAAAAATTAGATTAGCCTTACATCCATAGGCGCCAACTTTCCCTGGTGCTGGAGGGTGCTCGCGTCCCCCCATCCCTGGACCCACCCCAACTCCACCCTCTCCCTGCCCCTGTTGGACCCCTTCCCCAAATCCCCGCCCCGGCCCCGCCTCTTCCCTGAGTGTGCTGTGTTTCCCCTGCTCCCCCCTCCTTCCCAGCCACGCAAAACAGATGTTTTGTGGCGCAAGCGCTGGGAGCTAGGGGGCAAAAGTGGACATGCAGCACGGTCAAGGGAGGAGGCAAAGGCAGAGGTGAGCTGGGCGGGGAGCTGCCAGTGGGTGCCCACTAATTTTTCCCCATGGGTGCTCCATCCCGGGAGCACCCATTGAGTCAGTGCCTATGCTCACACCTATTTCTAAGTTATACCCATATGCAATGGTCACCAAAGGGCTGTTCTGCAGCCAGGGGTAGCCAGAGGCCAGTGGTACTCCAGCTACCTCCTATTACCCTGTGGCCAGGAAAGTATGTGGCATAAAGTGAGTCCTATGCCACCTGCAGATTTCCCCACATTGGGAGAATCCGTACCTGGCTAAATCTACTGCTGTTCCAATTGTTTTGTATTGCCAGAGAAACAGCTGGTGAAGGGGGAGAAGATCTGTTTGTTTTTCAACTGTTCTATCTAGCCCATCTTGAAGTTTAGAGTGCTGGAGATCTTCTTCCCTGCAGAAGCCACGGGAATGATGTTCTGGACACTTTTCAGACAAAACTGATGAAATATGTTGATTTTCTTAATGAATTCCACTTTGAGCCAAACCCAGGGTACAAATTTATCATGTGAACCTAAACTGCCACAAAGGTGCCAGAACTTCTCGGTGAATCAAAATCGCCGAGATGGCATCTTTACCCTTTGTGCGCACCCAAAACCTGCACACTTCCTGAGGATTTTCTATTGCTAAATATAACCTATTTTTCTCAAGTCAACGGTATATTCCTTCTGATCAATGCTTAATACTCAAGGCATGTCATTTTGTTCCCTTTCAGCTCTACTAGTTTAAATCTATTAATGCAGTACCAGTCTAATCAGGAATCAATTTCCATGTGTGGTAGAGGGAAGTATGACATACTCTCACCTATATTGTTAGATTCAACACTGGTTTTCCATCATCACAAGCTAAACTAAAAATTAAACAACTGGAGCTGGGCTTCTTCATCAAATAAAGGCCTCTGTTTGGCTTACAAAATTTCATGGCCTGTTTACCCACCATCTTCTTCCCTTAACCACGCATCCAACTATGAGTTGTCCAGACATGATTTAAAGTCACCTTTCTGTATTCCCTATTTAACTCTGAGACTGACAGTGATATATATAGATATCTCCAAGGAAATGACAATTTGCTAACTCTAGCTTTTGTGAGTAATAAAGTTTTTAAAATAAGTTTAAACCTACTGGGTCTCCTAGGATCTATTCTTTCTGAGCAATTACATCACTGAATAATTCACTCAAGTGCTCTGTGCTCATTAACGTACTAATGGCCAGTAAGAATGTTACCTAGAGATTCAGTAAGTTTTCAGATCATTACTTATTTCAAAATGTTTTCAGTCTTTTCTTTTTCTCTTTGAAAAACCACACATGGAAATGGAGACATTTGATGGCATGAATAAGAACAGATAGACTAAGGGGTTCTGGTGACATTTCAGGGACTTTAAAATGGGCTTTTTCTAATCACTGCTGCAATTTCGTCATAAGCCTGGGAACTAATTTGCTCAGTAGGGGGGCTTATTTCTCACAAAACTGACAAAAGTTCTACATAATTGATCCATTTCATGCTGCCCTACTACTTTCTGTGACTTCATACATTCATAAATATGGTCATCAAAAAAAAAACCAACAAACTACTAAGCTGGCTTTCAGAGTTCAAGATGAGATCAGCAAAATCCTTTCAAGCAGGAATACATCAGCAAACTGAGGGCCTACTCCAGCTTCCATTGAAGTAAATGGAAATGTTGCCATTGACTTCAAAGTGAGCGAGATTAGGCCCTGAATAAGAAGGTAAGGAAGAGAGCACATTAAATTTTCAGTGTGTAAACTGTGGGTCAGAATGTGTGTAATGTGACACCGGTAAAGACTCACAGGAGGAGTTGCTTTCTTCCAACGCTGAACAAGGAACTTTATTACATTCAGAAAAATATTATCTCTGCCTAGAAGCTTCCTCGATTCCCCCACCTAGCCCCTCCTGGGTGGTTTACTGCTGACAGATTTAAAGAAACAACACACATCTTCACAGTTTGTTTCAAGCCTGAGCAGATTTCACTGCTGTGTAAGTGTCATGCATGCTGGTGTTTTGGGAGTGTAACAAATAGGAGCTGACAGGGTGTAACACTTTCCAAAACACTACTGCTACCAAGTGCTAATGAAGTGTTTACCCCAGAACATAATTAACATTGAAATGATGCTCCCTAACTGGTGCCTGTGATCACAATGCTTTAGAATATTCACCAGGGGTTCTTCTTTCAGTAGGACTTCAAGGACTCACTTAACTCCAAAATTGTTTTTTTTTCTTTCTGTTTTTGAAGTTTCTTATTGGTAATCCTTGACAACGGGCTACATGTGTGTTGGCAGACATCAAAAAGTGTCTAAGATTTAGTATAGTCTTTGTCTTTTAAACGTTTAAAAAGAAAATCATTTATTTCTAATTTTTTTATTTTATTTTTTGGCACAAGTATCATCTTAGAATATTTTTCAGTTCCTTTCTCCACATTTCAGTATGTGGGGTCCCCCCCCCCATTACTTGAGCTGGTCATGTACTATGAGACAGTCTTCACTAATTATTATTTAGTTAGTATTACAGTGTTAGGAGGTGTTAGGATTCATTTATTGATAAGCCATCAGATAACTATGCGCAATCAAGTGTATTAAGTAAACATATAATAGCACATACGGACAGGGAAAGGCCACACCTACATGTACAATGCTGCAGTGGAGAAGCTATACCAATACAACTGCGCCGCTGCAGTCCGTGTGGTGAAGACGCTCTATGCCGACGGGAGAGAGCTCTCCCATTGGCATAAAAAAACCCGACCCTTGCGAGCAGCATAAGCTATGTCAGCAAAAGAAGCTGGTAGCATAGAAATAACCAAAGATTACACTGTGGCTGCATCCCCAGAGTGTGTAAAATTAATCTGCTCCAAAAAATATTAACTTACTACCAACCATATATATACCTTAGTCTGTTACCATGCTCAGGAAACTCCACAAATTCCTTTATTTCATAGAGTACCGTAATTTTCCTTTCCCAGGCAGATTGCACCTACTGTCCAATGTTCTTGGGTATCTGTACCCAGTTAGTTTAACAATCTTGCAACAATTATAATAGTTGCTTATTACTTAAACAAAGCTCAGCATAAGGCAAACTCTTCAATAATATATTAATTTTGTCTAATGGAGGCCACAACTGAGGTCAAAGCCCAATTTTTCTGGGTACTGTAAAACACTGTAATTAATCTGCTAAGCAGGAAACTACTATTCCCATTAGCAGTACTGCCAGCCTGAAAGGTTCATAGATCAGGAGTCATACCCCCAAAAATCAAAGGATTGGCCCAAAATCATGAGATTAGTTTTCAAAGAGTATATTGTTGTTTGGGCTGTCTCTTAATTTTTCTTTTTATGCATTTAACTTCCCTTGCCCACCCTCAGTGTGTGTGACAATCTGGGGGTGTCAATGCTCCCAAAATCAAGGTAATTTTTGGCCCCCACTGCAGGAACTCTCATCCCAAATCTGCCCTTACCCTTGCCTTGCAATTCCACCCTCACATCAGTTCTGCCCCCACATCAGTTATGTCCTCCTCCCTCCCCACCTTCCATGTCAACTTTGCTTCTCCTATAGCTCCCGGGTTCTTCACCCTCCTTTCCCAGGCCTGAAGAAGGGTTGCAGTGGTGTCCCTCATCCCTTTTCCGTGTCTAGTGTTCCATGGAGGAAAAGAGGAGCCAATCCAGAGTAGGGCAAAGGCACATTGAGCTGCTGTTTTTTTTCTGCTCCCTCCCTTCCTGTGAGAATGGTGCGGTTTCTGAGGGAAGGGAGCTTTGCCAGCTTGTTGCAGCAGCCCCAATTGGCTGCCCTTCTGTGGGATGTAGGGTAACAGAGAAGGCAAGGAATCAGAAGGGATTGTCCTCAGACAGAACTGAAATTCTGAAAGAGAGAGAATGTGTTACATCATCATGAGACTGGCTCTACCAAACTCGTGTGACTTTGAAGATATTGTAAGAGTTGGCCACACTACATCAGCCTCACCCCACTGATCTATGACCCTTTATGGCAGAGAGAGGTGGCGGCAGCATGACAAGCCAGGAGAAGTAGAGAAGCTGAATGCAGGGCAATCCAACAGGTTGAGTAGGCTGCAGCAGGAGCTGGAAAAACACATGTGAAACGGTGTATAACCATTGGCCATACAGCCAGGCTCCGGTTTGTAGTGAACTTGTGAGGAAGCAGTAGAGACTGAGCAGAGCTCCAGTGCAGAGGTGCCCTAACAAGATACACCCCTAACTAATCCTGGCCTAGAAACCTGCAAATTGCTCTTTGCCTCTAGTGTAGACTGGATTAGAGAGGAAACCCAGCCAATAGGTCCAGGGGCGGCTCTAGACATTTCACCGCCCCAAGCACGGCGTCATGCCACGGGGGCCACTCTGCCGCTCGCCGGTCCCGTGGCTCCGGTGGACCTCCCGCAGGCGTGACTGTGGAGGGTCCACTGGTCCCGCGGCTCCAGTGGACCTCCTGCAGGCGTGACTGCGGAGGGTCCACTGGTCCCGCGGCTTTGGTGGAGCCGCGGGACCAGTGGACCCTCCACAGGCACACCTGTGGGAGGTCCACCGAAGCCGCAGGACCAGCGGACCCTCCGCAGGCATGCTGCCGAAGGCACCCTGCCTGCCGCCCTCTTGGCGACCGGCACAGCGCCCCTCGCGGCATGCCGCCCCAAGCACGCGCTTGGCGTGCTGGGTCCTGGAGCCGCCCCTGAATAGGTCTGAGAAGCCCTAACCTTCTAGTAAATTTCCCTCCGACCTCAGCGGCCCAGATAGGAACCAGTAGTGTTGTACATTAAATTTCAACAGCTTAAGCCACTGAATTTAGGGTATTTGCAGCCTTCCCCATTAAAATACACTTAGACAAATGTCTGAGTCATTGCTGGGACCCACAAGGTGTAGGAGAAAGGAAGTAGTATGGTTTTACAGATAGGAAGCTGAAGCAAAGAGAGATTTTAATTGACTGGTTTCTAATGTCCCCCAAGAAGTCTGTGGCAGTGCTGGGAACTGAAGGGAGATTCTGTGAGTCTCAGCCAAGTGCTTTAACCATAAGATCAACTTAATTGTTGAATAAACCATGTTCATGCCCCTTTTTATTTGCTACTCATGAGTGTAACCCCCTGGGATTTACCTGAGTTTTGTGGCTCCTGGTCCTTGATCTATTGATTGTGTATTGATTCTGATACTGATTTTTAGTTTCCTCAGTTAGCACTCTGAAATTTGGTAGGTTCTTCTCCCAAGATCAGGTCCACTATTATTGGAATTACTGTTTAGCTGGGAACCCCAAGGTGAGCGGTTGAAACACTCATACTTAGGAAATCACTCTATATTTATAATAGTTTTATTAACACATCTAACAAAGTCACAAACACTCCAACCCAGTAAGGTAGGTAGAGATAATACAGAATGAGCTGAGCACCCGTATACTTACACTGCCCCTTATATAACCACCTGAAGTGTTGGTTATTATCTTCCTCCTCACTGTCATCAGTCATCATATCCTGGCATCTTCCCAGGCACACAGGCTGGGATACAGCTTTTCTAATGTGTTATACTGATGCCACCATGCCTAAAGCATGTTCAGTGGGGGTTTTGGCCCCTTTTCTTTATTTGCAGTTCTTCACCCCACTAATATTGGGGTGCCCTTCTCACATAGGTTAGTAACCTGTTTACCGCAAGCTTATTAGCATATACCAGGCCTGCACAACATGCAGCCCCTGGGCTGCACGAGGCTTGCGTGGGCTCACTGTGTGGCCCGCGGGCAAGCAGCAGGGTGGGGCTGCTGGGTTCGCCCCCTGCCCGGGGGGGGGGGCCACCTCACAGCCCCACGCGCATGCCACACCCTAACGGCCAGAACTGCATGTGTCTACGTCTCCTGCTCCCCCAATCTGGCATTCAGCAGCTTCCGGGGCTCACTGAGGCGGAAAGCGCTGGGCACAAGGCAGAGCCGGTAAGTGCTGAGCGAGGAGAGAGGCACCCGTCCTGGGCTCGAGCTGCAGCGCGGGGGGTGGAGGACTGGGCCGAGATGCCCCCCAAGCCTCCCCCTTGGTTGGGGGCAGGGCGGGGCGGATACTGCTCTGGTTGGTCCCAGGGAGGCCTCCATAGTGATCAGGCAGGGTGGGGTGTTGAACTGTCTGTGGGCAGCCAGGAAATCCCCAGAGGAGACGTGTGTGTGTCTCTGTGTCTCTGTGTATGTGTGTGTTGCACCTGCCATGCCCTGACTGCTGCCCCCTTCACTGGTCCAGGGACCTTCCCCATCCCTGGCCCCTATCATACTGCCTCCCCCCTACCGCCCCGGGCTCCCTGCGGCCCCTGTTTGTGTGTTGGACAGTCACATCCAATCCCTTCACACTGCCCCCCTTTCCTCTCCCCTTAGTTCATAGCCACAGAAAAGCCCTTCAAACTGTTCCCCTTTTCCCCTCCCCTTATTTCATGCGGGGATGATGAGCCGAGCGGGTGGGCAGGTAGTGTCGGTGAGGCTTTATACGTGGGAGCGGGGTGAGGAGGTGAGCAGCAAGTCGGTGGCTGGAGGGGGCATCCATTTTCAGTCTTTTAATTTTTGGTACTGCTGTGTGCAGTAATATAGTGACCCCTGGGGGGTTGAAGAGGGGTGTGATAGTAGGGCCGAGTGGAGAGGGGGCGGGTCCTATTTTACTGCTGTGATCTGGTCACCCTACGCGCGCCATTTCTTTCCCCCTTTACAGGCTTCCACACACCATCAGTGCCTTGCTAGTGTGCCTTGCACCATGAGATATCTCTTCTCTTTGTGTGTGACTGTGAATGTTTCCCTTGTGTGTGAATTTATTCAACAAAATCTTGAGCTTCATAAGGGATACCATAAATGAAAAGAAAAAGAAAAAAATAGAATCAGAGCACAGAGTTTTCAACACTGAATGGACGAATAAATACTTATGTACTGTTTCCAAAGACAAAATACTGTGCATCTTGTGTCGCGAAACGTTAGCTGTTCTGAAAGAATACAACCTTCGGCGGTGTTTGGGGGCGGGGGGCTAGGTGGTGCTGGGGGGCAGGGGGCTAGGTGGTGCTGGGGGGTGAGGGGAGTGTTTCGGTGGGGCTGGATGGCACTGGGGGGGTGGTTCAGTGGGGCAAGGGGGTTTCGGCCCTCAGCTGTTTTCTTTGGAGTAATACGGCCCTCGCCGCTTTATGAGTTGTGCAGGGCTGGCATATACTTCAATTAGTTACCATGGCATCCTTGTGGTCAGACATCTGTTGTATCCCTAACTTAAAATATCTCAGGCTGGTATAAACTTGCACCTGGTGGTTACTTGCCTGCAGTTTAGTCATTACAGCATTCCATCTTGTGATCTCTTATGATCCGGGGTAACTCTTGGTTAGTTGCTTGTACTTAAGGCATTTTTTGGGCCTTATGTCTTAATTAATTTAGCTAAGATGTTATCTTGCAGGCCTTGAGGCTTGTCAGTGCTTTGCATTATTGCTTTAACATACGTCCCCTAGCAAATATTTATACCTATAGATTATGTTCCTATACAGAGACACAATGGGGTTTGGAAAAATACAGTTGTACTTGCACTAGAGACTCCAGGATGTAAACTACCCCAAAAGCCGCCTGATGGGAGCACTCCAATTGCCATCTAATGAGATCTCAAACTCAGAAAATGTCCATTGGAGACTAAGAAATGTCACAAGATGCACTTTAAATCCATCAAAATCCAGTGATATTTCTCCAAAATGAGAAGAAATAAAGCAGTAAAATTTTGGCAGAGTCAGACCAGGGAGTTCCAGAACAAAAGATGTCATAGTTCTTAGAACAGCCTCTGCAAACTCTAGTCAGAGAGAAATGCCATTCACACCCTCTCACTCAAGGGAGCTGAGCCTGTGATATCATTGGGGAAACAGGGAAATACATCAGACAATGAAGTGAAAGAAGACATGTATTAGCATAGAGCAACTTGCTCACTCTTACTCTCCTCAGAAGGGTCTTGGTCCCTGCCCCCTGCCTGGAGGAAGGAAAACCACTAATTGATCTGGATAAGCTCAGGTAATGGTTAGGTAAAGTGTGTTTGTGTATTTAGTCAGCTAGGCTGTATGATTATGGTAGATATAGGTATACATATACAAATAACATTAGGCTGGGCTCTATGTATTACAAATGGAAAGAATATTGGAAAGGGTAGATAACACTCTTCCTGTTCCATTTTTTTGTCTTTCTCCTCCCCCTCATATCATCCAGATGGTAGTTTCCTTATCAGATCCAAGAACTTCTCCTAGTGAGCAACATATATGATAAATTTTCATTCTTATTTTTCAGTTGTTACCAGGCCCGTACTGGCTCATAGCAGTATCCCACAGTGTTACCTCCACATATCTGTTGAACAAGGCCATGTTAATCTCCTACTATTTTAGGATTTGTCTGCCTTGTTTGATATCAATGACCATCAGTTTCTGCAGCAGAGATTAATGATCTCCTCTGGATTATCTAGCATGGCATGAATTCTATTTCTTTCAGTGAAGCCAGCATATTGCAGTTAAGCCCCTTTATCTTCAAGGTAACATTCATTATTTCTGGGGCTCTACAGGATTCCATTCTGGGACCCATACTGTCTTATAATTATGTGCTTCCCTTAGGCAGTATCAAATTGAGCTCGTTGTTTCCAGTATCACATGCAGGTGATCCTTGGATCTGCCTTTTCTATTCCATTCCAAACTGAATGCTAACAAGACAGAATAGTTGCTAATTGGTCCATCTTGAGATCTCTGCACACCTCACTCACGTAAATAGATGTTCCATTTTCCCTGTTACCAAGGCTTGTAGCCCTGGTGATAAAGAAAAAGGTAAAAAATAGGCCCCTTGAACCGCAGTGAAGATGCCCTCCTGGTGGAGGACATAGCAATTGTAAAGAAGCTGAATGTCTACTTTGCTGGGATGTTTACAACTGATAATACAATGGAACAAATGATTAATTATAAAAAAAATATGGCATGGATGATAGAAAATGTGGTACAAGGCATTTTGGAAAAGACTGGTCTTGGTGATGAGATACTGTCCTAAGATTACTAGGTAAGGAACTGGCATGGCTATTGATGCATCTCTGTAAAATTTCAGTAAGTGCCAAGATGGTATTGCTGGGATGCATTGTCACTTTAGGCCGTGATGCCAAACCTGCAGCCTCCCTGAGGCTCTGAGTAAAGGGGATTTCACCTCATCAGGGAGAAAGAGAAATCTCAGTGTGATGTTTGTTAGTGATCCAGTCCAGATGGCATGGAATGAAAGCTGCTTTGTTCTGACAAAAAGCCTCCGTAGGGCACAACACTGGTTTTCCACTCCTTCTGGTTGGAAGGAAACCTCCGTTTTCCCCTAACTCTCAGAAGACACCAACTCTGGTCCCATGTGCTATTGTCTCTCCCTACTTCCTACCCCTTTGGTAGGAAAGAACTGTTTGAGGAGAATGGGGAAGGGGAAGGTCACATACTGAAACCTGGCTTTGAACTGGGAGGCCCAACCAAGCAGACACGCTGGGGGAACAGCTTTGCTAGCAGTAGGCCTGCTAAGATGGTACAAGGAGGCTGATGTTTTGCAAGTCATCAGTAAAAGAAATAGCTGTGAATCAGAGAGCAGCAGCCTTATAAATCTAACTGCTGTGCAGGGAGAGATTATAGAATTATTCATGAAGGATAAACTGGTTAGCTTGTTAGATACAAAGTCAGTTAAGCAGTAGCTAAAGTCATGGGTTTACAGCCATTAGGCCTTTTCACAGGCATCTGATAAAACTAATAGAGGAGCAAGTGGGACAAAGAAATTAGAGGCTGGTGAGGCTATAGATCTTAATTGACCTAGATCTGACCTGAGGCTTAGATTAAAGTTTTACATAAGTTGATACTGGAGTCAATGAGAGAGTGATAATATGGATGGGAAATTGGATGGAAGGGAGACTACAGAATAAACTGGCATGAGTTCACTTGGTGAAAGGTAACAAGTGAGGATGCCTGGGGCACAGTGCACACATCTGCTAAACCCTGAAGTCAGCCTATTGCCAGAAACATCTCCAGGCTTTAATCAAACATTGTTGTGATCCATCATTGTAGCACTCTTTCCTTCATACCTGAAAACACATGTGGGGCCTGATTCTTCTCTTGGTTTCACCAATTTGACATCAGTGTAACTCCACTGCCTTCAATATTATCAATGAGTTGCCTTATCTGCCTTATAGGACTTCCACTTTAATACATCCTAGAAGTGCCCAGTTCTTAACTGACTACATTTTCCTTTCCATCTCCACCTGTCTTCTCCCTTTTTAACTTTGGAACACTGAGTGGAATTAGAGTGCACCTAAAATATTCCAGTCTGAATCCCACTCTTTAAAGTGGAGAATTCCATTTGAACCAGAAGAATCTAGAAAACATTGTCCCGTCCCCTGTCCACTAGACAATACTCATTTTGTTCCAATGAATTCCAAATCAGCACAATTTAATTACATTGGCATTAATGTCCTCTATTGGTCCAGTTTCTGCCCTCACGTACATCAGTGTGAATATGACTTTTAACTGGAATAAATGAGAGCAGAGTTCAGTTATTTTGTGACTAATTTATATCTTTCTATGTATTGGTATGTATATAAATTTATCCCACCAAATGGAAAACAAAGACCAAAATACCTACCCAAATAAGGTTTATAGACACAATCCCTTTGCCCAGCCTTGCAGGGTCCTTGCGGTGTATGGAATACCCGCAAATGGTTAATCATTAACTCTTCATAGGTGCTAAGATGCATTGCCCTGCCTGCTGGCTATTGTAAAAGTTCATGTCTTTGGCCAGTACAGCTGAGCACTGTAGAAGAAGCCATAGCAGAAGAGGGTGTCCTCCACATGACCTCACTTCCTATTCTGCTCCTCAAACACTGGCAGTGAAACTTATATTTAGCTCCTGTTGACACTAGTGTTTTTTGTTTAAAATTTGCCACTATCGGTACCCCCAGTGCAACTCCACTGCCAGTAGCAGAAGTGGAAGCACTAGAGTAGATGGAACATAGGCAGCTATCAGAGGTTTAACCATCACATTACCTAGGCTTGCACTGAGTAGGGTTAAATGACAAAATGGCTAAAACCTTTGAGGTTGGCCTACACTAGTGTTTCCATCATTGCTACTACCAGTGGGACTGCATGGGTGATGGCGGGGAAGGGAGGTTAAAGAAAAAAATCAAGCATTGGAGTGCAAAGAGGGTTCAGTACAATACCTCTCATTTCTTGCATTTAATTTCTTTACTAATGCCTGTATCTTCTTTTAGTTCAAATGCAAAGTTGCTTTGAACCCTAAGAGTAAAATTCCTCACGGTACATATGGCCCAAGAAAGGTCCTACACACTACCTGAATAAGAGCTTAAGCATGTTCAAAAGTTTTATGGACATAACTTTTTTCCATATCTTCTTTACCTGGAGTTTTTCTTTTGTGAAATCTTTCCCTCTGTCAAAAGTTTCTCATAGCTGGGTCAGCCAACAAGATTGTTCTGATAATTGAATGACTCTAGCTTGTGTTTTGTCTTATAATAGCCTCTTGAGGGTGAATTTTTTGGAAGGATTACAGGAGTCTCATTCTGTTCATAAAGTTGAGTGAAGCTCTTAGTAAAAGTTCTAGATCACTTCTGCAAGCTTAAGCTTAAGTAATTTTCCAAATGCCGCAGACCTGTCTTGCTCATATTTTGGACCCAGTAGCCTGGCTGGATAGTATGGTGTCCATTAATGTCCTTCCTTGAGGCAGTCTGCTTGCAACACACTTGTGATGCTCTAAAATACTAGGAGCTGCTGGTGTTCCCTATAGCCTCAGAGCTTTATTTAAACAAGTATTTTAAAAACAAACAAAAAAAGAAAGTGAAATAATGTTTAGTTGGGGATTGGTCCTGCTTTGAGCAAGGAGTTGGACTAGATGACCTCCTGAGGTCCCTTCCAACCCTGATATTCTATGATTCAAATATAGTCTGATTCTCTCGCTAGAGCTGCTGTAATTCACTGAAATAGATGTATTTTGTCAGTCAGCTGAATTAACTGGATTAAATCAGTGGTTCTCAACCAGAGGTACATGCTGAGGTCTTCCAGGGGATACATAAACTCATCTAGATATTTGCCTAGTTTTACAACAGGCTACATAAAAAGCATTAGCCAAGTGAGTGCAAACTACAATTTCATACAGACAATTATTTGTTTATACTGCTCTATATACTATATTATACAGCAATGTAACTTGCGTATACACAGTGTATTAGATGCGTTTTATGTCATTTACTGATGTGTGCAAGCATGTTAATGAGGTTAAAGTTGTCATGGTGTGTATGTGGTTGCAATATAAAAATGGATAGATTTTTAAAATGAGGTAGAAGTGGCTATAACGGCAACAGTGAAAATTGTCAGAAATTGAAAATGACTGACTGAAAAAAAACATCAGTTCTGCAAGGAATCTGTTGCTTTTGGGTTCACATCTACAAATAGTGATCCACCTCAAGCTTTGTGGTTCCTTTGGGGAGAAACTCTATCAAATAGCGGCATGAAGCTGGTGCATTTGCAAAGACGTTTGAAGACAAAACACCCCTGTGCATGCAGGTAAGCCAGTAGAATTTTTTAAAGAAAGCTTTCTGAGTTCCAGCCTTGCCAGTTTAAATGAAAAAAAAAAACACCTTTTGTAAGCACTATACCATCTGCAAGCAGTGCAAGTAGTTTTTAAGTGAGATGAAACTTGAGGTATACAAGACAAATCAGATTCCTGAAAGGAGTACAAAAGTCTGGAAAGGCTGAGAACCACCGGGTTAAATTATAACTGTGGCTAAACTGGTTGTGCAGTCTCATTTTTCTGTGCTGTACAACTAGAACTGGATTATAGGGCAATACAAGTAGTTAACAATAGGGGATTGGCTCAGTAAAGTAACTAGTTGCTAATATGATTGATTTTTCTACTCATAAATCCTGATCATGTGGAGATGGTGATCATCAGGTCAGCACTTTGTTCAAACATTATACCAATCAATGACGTTCCAAAAAACAAACTTGCAGCTATTTCTCTCCTGCAGGGAAGGTAGAAAAGCCTATAACGCTCCTATTGACTTTAAGTTCAGTGCTTGGGAGCATCGCCTCAAATCCTGAGCAATTTATTGGCGGAGTTCAACAGCAAGGGGCTGACAAGTGATCAGTTCTGGTAGGTGTTATTGCAAGTCATTAGGAGTTACCACAAAGGAGTTCAGAGGACAGGGAGATAATTTGACCAGACCAAAAAGTCATTAGGCAGCTAGTTCTGTGAACCATGATCGACTCTCTGCAAAAGGAATGACAGGATTATGACTGGTCTGCTTCCTATATGCCTGTGCTGAAATCTTTTCCTCCTTGTTCCTACCAATACCTGACCTGTCAGTCATAGAAAAAAAATCAAGAATGATATGTTCTCAGCCCACATTCAGGGGCTAGAGAAGGGAGGCATTTATTTGAAGATCACCAGTAAGCCCATGTCTCCTCAAACATGCCCATTCTGCCCTCACACCCCATCTACTTTTACCATGTGCTCTTAAGGGCATGGGAGCAAGTGTGTAAGATGCTTGAGATATACTTGTGGCTAATATAGGGGACTATGCTTAGGGCTTAACCTGGCTTTTTCTACATACAGCCTCAGCTCACATTTGCAATGGGGTGAAAAAACCTTTGTGCTCCTTGCTGCACTCTGCAGGATCAAGGCCATGAAATATTATAGCCTAATTGCTCTATTCCCTAGTTTCTAAGAATTTAGTTGCATACATCTTTACTTTCAATTCCTTTCTGTTGTGTCCAAGAAACGGTGTTATTTCTTTATGTGTAATTCTAGCCTCATGGGGGTTCAATATTTTCTGTTCATTGCTTTTTCTTTTCTGATTATTTCCCTGAATGCTGCTCATTGTTTCCCTCAGAATTACCTGGAAAATTTTGCCAGGGTGATTAATTTGAAATAAAAGATTATTTCAAAACCTCCACCTTAACAAAAGATGGCTCACAAGAAAAAAAAATGAATCAGAAGTAATTTCAGTTTTGAACACTTTGTTTCACAAAGCATCATCCCAAGCTGTATCGCAACTTGTTTCTTCTTATTCCCTAGTCAATCGCTTTATATCCTACGGAGTCTTTCATACCAAAGCAATAAGGCAATAGAAGTTCTTTCTTATGCTGAGCCTTCTAAGCCATTGTAGCTCATACCTCAAGGCCCTTGAACAGTGTTGCCCAGGATTCATCATTATTGTAAAGTTAAAACGTAGTCAGCTGATAGTGTATCTGAACGTGTCTTCCCCTTCTGTTGGATGTGCTTTGGGGGACTGATTTTGCATCTGATAAGCTATTGCAGTTTCAGTAGCAGACCACCCTTCCAGCTTGTGTCATATGCTGCTGACAGATTGATGAAAGCAGTATCCTTTTCTAGGAGTACTTCCAAGAGTGGTAGCTGAGACCAGATCCAAGCAAACCGATTTCCATCTTGACAATAGAATTGCACAAAACTCTGAATTTTCTGGTCAAACTGGGTGTTATGATACAACACCAACATATCTTGGTGTCATTCTTGACCACACTTTAGAAAGTAGCCTCTAAAGTGAAGGCTCATGTCAACTTTATTCAAAAGTTAGGGGGAACAAGCTGGGGATCACCAGCCCCAGTGATATGAACATTGGCCTTTTCCCTGGTGTCGTCCATTGCAGAGTACTATGCACTGATGTGGACAAGAAGCTGCCACACCCAACCTGTGGATAGGCAGCTGAATCAGACCATGTGAATAATCACAGGAATTTTAAAATCAACACCTCTACCGTGGCTTTCTGTATTAGCAAACATCGAACCTCCTGTTATCCATCCAGATATAGCCAGTGGAAATAGTCAATGCTACCTCATATGCAGATGAACCAACACCTGGAACCATTTAAACCAGTGGTTCTCAAACTTTTGTACTGGTGACTCCTTTCACACAGCAAGCCTCTGAGTGTGACCCCCCACCCCTTAGAAATTAAAAACACTTTATCTATTTAACACCATTATAAATGCTGGAGGCAAAGTGGGGCTTGGGGTGGAAACTGATAGCTCACAGCCCTCCATGTAATAACCTCGTGACCCCCTGAGGGGTCCCTATCCTCAGTTTGAAAACCCCTGATTTATACAATGCTTCAGACTTCAGAGATTCAGATAAATTGGGATTTAGATGCAAACTTTTGGGAGCTGTTCTGCAAAACAAAAAACAACCAAAAAGATTTTGCAGAACCCACCTTGTTTTGTCCATAACCATAATAAATGGTAGCATAATCGATGCCAGTAGATGGCTCGGATGAACAAAACCAAACCAAGAGTAACCACAGAAATCTAACAGATTTGGTGGCCACCGGAGACCCTCTGGACAGAAGTATATTCTCATTTAATTAGTGTTGGTAATAAGAATAAAGCAATGATCTTAGAGCACTTTTCCAATAAATTATTTTAGCCTCAACTTCCCTACATATTATTTGTTTCGATTTTATAGATGAGGAAACTGAGGCACAGAGTGATTCATCCAAAGTCACACAGGCATTTATGGTAGCCAACAATAATGCTATCAAAGAGAGAAAGTGACAAATATCAGAGTCAAAACTTTTTCCAGAAGGTTTCATGCTAGCATGCTGCTGATTGGAAAAATATCTTGTATCTTAATATTTTCCTTCTTAAATTCACCCCAGATTGCATAGAACCTTCAGTTGTTAATACTGAAAAATGGTATGACAAGGTATTATATAGATAAAAGTATATGTTTCTAAAATATTAAAATGCTATGCATAATGTGGGTTCATCTAACTTTATTGGAAAGAGTTTTATGGCCATGGCCTACATGGCCTGAAAGTGTAATATGATTCTATATTTTTCTGCTTTCTTCCAAGGACATTCTGACAATGAGATGTAATGTCTCAAGCATTTTATCACAGTAGGTAAAATGTTAATAAATAGATAAATCTGAATTCCTGCTCAGGAGAATTTGAAGGGGGACTGGGTGGCTCTGGGGATTTAGAAATTGTATACATAATCTTCAGCTGCAGGTCACCAGTAAAATATCTAGCTCATGTCAGTTGTGATACTATATTGTTATCATTTGATGGCACCCTGTCTGAAACAATTTGGTGACCTCAGTGGACTTATTAGTGGTTATCTACATGAACTTTTAGTTCACAGTAAGTTGTCATGTGAATCTACCGCGTACTAGCCTGCTGCATGCTAACTGTTCATGGGGACCCTGTTGATACACATTAACAATCTGTTAGTGCGCGTCAACAGGGTTTACTTGGACAGTTAGTATGTGGCAGATTAGTGCAGGGTAGAGTCACACACTATCTTGCCACAGACTAATTATTTGTGTAGACAAGCTATTAGACAAGTGCCCGCACCTTATAGGAAAGTTTATAGAATTTAATAGAAAATTAAGTTATAATTTTGAGCCTTTACAATGCATTTAATAGGGAATTATATTTCCCCAATATAGGATAATTTAAAATAGCATTTTCTATTAAACACAATAGGTTTGTGGAGTGATTTTTTTATAGAACTTTAACACATTTCTATGTAATCGTATTGGTTCAACTCTGTTCACTTCTACAGAATTTTCATAATGGATGTCACAGAAATGACTCTCACATTGGGCATTAGCTTGCTCCTTTGCACTAGGTGGGTGCTCAGGAAAAGCATTGAGACACATTGAAGTTCTGGTGTATGAAAGTTTGTACTGCCTTGCATGAGTGGTACATGCTCAGAGCATAAATCAGTGTCTTCAATCTCCAATTCTGTCAATTTACCTCCTTCCACAAATACAAAAAATGTACCTAAAATATTAAAGGCCTTGGTCCTGATTCTACAAATATTTAGGGATGTTCTTACCTTTACTCCCTGTGAGTTAACCCATTGGCACCAATGTAACAAATAGCATGAGATACGTTTGAGGTTATCCAGGAGTGTTTGCAAGGCTGAGGCCTTTGGCAATCTGTCTGCAAAAAAGAGACGTTCTAGCTAGTTCTTTCTTGTGCTTCCTTTGTTATTTCCACACTTTCTATAAGTTTAGATGTTAGAGTCACTGTATATCTGGAAAAATAATCTTAGCCTATAATAAATGAGCTTTAATAATTAATTACTGTGTATTTAATTGGCACCTGTGACTAAAGGCCTTTCTGCAGCTTGAGGTCTTCAAACCACAATTTGAGGACTTCAATAACTCAGACATAGGTTAGGGGTTTGTTATAGAAGTGGATGGGTGAGATTCTGTGACCTGCATTGTGCAGGAGGTCAGACTAAATGATCATAATGGTGCCTTCTGACCTTAAAGTCTATGAGTCTATAAAACATGAATGTCATTGTCCAAATTGTCATTAAAAGAAAAAAAAACTCTAACTTACTTCCCAATATTCAGTAATTATAAGTAACTCCAAACTAAAAAAGAAACCAACACATGGAGCTTTGCCAAAAGGATGCCAAAGGCATATGTTGGAGTAAGAGCATTTATCAATACTTCATAAGAGAAAGCCCTGTCTCTAGTCCACTCAAGGTTATACTGTGCAGTTAAAATATGAAAAAAGTAACTGCTTTATAGAGCCCCTGCTTTCTCATATAAGACATTTTTTGGTGTCCTTCACTTGTCTACTGCATTAGCTCAGTCTTTAGTAATGACAAAGCTCACATACTGAACTGAAATCTTCTCATTGCATTACTTGCTTCAGAGCTTGGTATGAAAGACTACATGATCATATGCCTTTTTTGCATTTAATTCCAGAAACTTGCCACTGGGGAAGTTAACTAAGCAGTTGTGACAAATACCATTTGGATTTGCACACATTAATACCACAGCGCCGTTCTGCAATTCCACCTTCCCTGCATTTGTGGATGTCTCTAGCGTGTCGAATTGTTTTACCATTTCTCAGAGCCGGTGTAGCTGGAAATACATCTATATTATTCTACATATCATTCTAGAAAGGTGTTGGTTTTTGTTTTTTTATGACCTTATACAGCCATCAGCAATAATTATTAGAGCAAAGATTAATTAGTCAAGTTTGACAGTGAGAGATTGCTGCATGTTGCCCCCTCCCCCCTCCACACACACAGTATTTAAAAGGTAATTATTTTATTAGGAGACAAACACCTCATCTGTATCATCTCTCAAATGGCAACTGTGCATGATGATAGGTAGACTAGAATGCTTTGTTGCTATGTGGACTGAATCAGCTTTTACAATCAATGTTTTTAGAGATTATTTATATTATATGCCTAGGAAAAATGCTGGGAAAATAAACCTGTTACATTGTAACTTGTGTAAGAGTGTACTGTGCATTACATTGAAATTCTGCCATTATCTACCTCTCTGCAACCCCAATGATTTCCGATGATCTGTTTATATATGATTTTTATTTGCTGCATCATTGGACCCTGCAATTTGCCACATATTGCAGAAATGCTGTGGAGTCAATTTAGATACCTGTGGCAGTTATTAGTCAAAGTTACCAGAGCTGAATAATTAGATTTGAATTCCCCTATCTGACTGATGGGAAAGGGACTGTCCTTCCGACAATTGGACTGAGCGCATGACAGCAGGGGCCTGGTTTTGAGAGCTGCTGAGCACCCATAACTCTGATTTACTTCCCTGGGAATGGAAGGTGCTCAGCACCCCTGAAAATCAAGCTCTGGAGAAGTTGGGCTTGTCATGCTGTCTGGAGTAGTTCATGACCATGAGGACCAACCTCAGGACCAGCAAAACCAACGAGGAGTCTTTGTGGTACCATAGAGATTAACACATTTATTTGGGCATAAGTTTTCGTGGGCTAGAACCCACTTCATCAGATGCATGGAGTGGAAAATACAGAGGCAGGTATAATGCTCAACTTAGTGGTAGTTGGTATTGTAATGTCCTGCTATGGCCCATTTAGTTCTGATAGCCTTCTTGATGAGCAGGAGGTTATTCCTCCTGACAGGGTTCACCATTTCAGAGCAAACAGATTCTATATTTATAAAGCAAAAACTTAAATATTACCTTATAACATGTGATAAAGATATGTGAGATTAATGCATGCAGCAATTTACAAGCGTTTCATAAAGTCTAAACAGTAAATGCATCATTATAAATCCAATACCTATCTTCACCATACTAACACCCAGGTGAAACAGGCTGACTTCCAGCAATAAATTTGTTAGTGCTTGGCTGACGCCTAAAGCGTTGTGAAAAACTGGCACTTGGTTTGCCAGCATCACAGGGCCGTGATCCAGCAAAGCACAAAAGACTACACCTGGGCTTAATGTTCAGCACATGCTTGAATGCTGTGCTAGATTGGGGCTGAGAGGAGGACAGTCAGAAGAACTGAAGTCTTGTTATTTGTCAGAGAATGCTTACAGGTCTAACTTCAACACTAATTAGCCAGGAAGTGCTGGCTTGCAACAGATGATCTAGTCATGGGTTTGGAGCACATTATAGGGCTATGCATAGATTGTTACTTGTGCAGGAACAAGTTCATATTACTTCCACAAAAAGAGTCATGTGTATCCAACCTTGTGAGCAAATTCCTTCTGCTTGTAATGGCCTGACAACCTTTGCAGTACTTCTAATATTGTTTTCCAAGACAATGGGAAGGAAGTGTAAAAAAAAAAATTCATGATAATAAAAATATCATTGACAAGTAGGAGTGGATCCAAGTTTATAAATATATAGTTGTTTTTGCTATTATAATTTTTTCCTCCCTTTTCTGTCTTTTACTTTACATTTTCATTTTTAAAAATAGCATATGCATAGTAAATTCTTGTGACTTACATCAAACATTCTTGTGGTTTTGATATAATTTGGTTTTACCACTTCCTGAGAGTATACTGTTGAAAACTATTGAAAAAAAATATTACAAAGAAACAAGAAATTGCATCTGCCAGTCTAGAGGCCCATGTGAGGTTTCAGATGTTTCTAGCTATCATATTGCTGTAGTTTTTTCAAAAAAACATTCACTAGGATGGAGCAGAGTAGAGCATTGTTTGAACACTGGATAGGTGTATCATATCTGACAGAATCCGATGCAGCTCAGTGACCTTTCCAAATTTTCTTTTGTTTTTAAGAACTCTAGGGTCAGAGCCAAACTCCATTGAAGACAGTGAAGAGGATGCCACTGGAATCAGTGAACTTTGGATCCGATCCCTTGTATTGAAATATGGGAAGAGGGTTGTTACATTACTATTCACAGAACTATAGTGAAAAGAAATGTCAGGAAGCTGCTAGAGCTTCATGGATATGTGTTCACAGTCCCTAAAGCCTGTTCCCACCCCACAAAGACAGCAGAAGGCCCAACCTTCAGTGACCTGACTGTTTATGCAAAGGAAAGGGGAGTTGGGCAGAGATCAGTGGGTGGGAAATGACTATTAGGAGTGAAATATTGAGAGTAAGCTGGGGGAGGGACACGGAGTTATACTGCAAAAGAAAAGGGAGAGATAAAACTGGAGGGATGGTAATTGCGTGGCTGGCTGGCAAAATAGAAGTGTACTTCCTACAAACGTAAAGGAATATTGGAAAGAATTTAAAAAAAGAGAGGAAGTAAGGGCTAGGCAACAAGGGCTATAATTAAAATAAAAACAGACTGAAAATGCAGATAGGAAAGGAGAGAACTGCATCAAAATAGAAAATTGGCTTGTGTTTATAGCCATTCAAATATGGCACTAGATTGTTCAGTTTTGAAAATTGTATAAAGTTTTTTAAAAGAACAGGAGTACTTGTGGCATCTTAGAGACTAACCAATTTATAAAAATAAATAAAATTAAAAAATAAAAATAAAATAAAATAAATTGGTTAGTCTCTAAGGTGCCACAAGTACTCCTGTTTTGCAGATACAGACTAACATGGTGGCTACTCTGAAATAAAGTCTTTAAAGTCTGGCTCCCAAGTCCCACGAAGAAGGATTTAGGAGTCTTATTGTAGGCACCTATTTTTAAAGAAAATTTTCACCATAATGCACAGTCCTGCCCTGGGAGCAATGTTGAGCTGTCCCACGATGCAGGAGAACACCAGTTACACTTGGAGAAAGAATAACTTAGTAGCCTCCTGGCACAGTGGCCGCATACTCCTCCTCCTGTCATCAACACTATTCCGGCTGGATAGCAGGGGGAGTGGAGGGAGGACTAAGCTACAACTCCACGAACTCCTCACATCCCACCCCCTTTTCTGCTAGCCGGGTGTGTCTCAAAAGAAGCCCCTACTCTCGCTTGAGTCCAAGGGGATTGATTGTGGATGGTTCTTAATCTGGCCTCATAAAAGGGGAGTTTTTAATCTGATTCCCTATAACTGTGCACCCACATGAGAGCGGGGCACAGTATACCTCATAATCAATAGAAACAAATAGATAAAGGATAAACAATAACAAAAGAAAACAAACAAGGGTTTAAAAATCATAAAAAAAATAAACTAAAATCAAAACACTAGACATGTTTTTAGTTCTTTCCTCCACTTCTTTGTCACTGTGTTGTCTAGTTAGGTCCCTGACCCTGCAAAAAATACTGACCTGCCAGTATTCCCATTGCACTATGACCGCCAGGTTCTGCACTCCACCGACTAGCTCTATTCCACCATTATAAGACTCTATTTCTGAATAGCTCTACTTGGGCCCTCTACCAGCCCCATGTCAGCAAGGGAGAGGATGTGTGCAGGACGTGGAGCACATCTTACACCACCTTTGCACCTATGTCTTCTGTATTACAGTTTTATTAACAGTTAGCAAAATCACAAGGGCTGGGTGCAAAGGTGGATTAAAGCTGATTTTGCTCCTGCTCACCTATTTCTGCACCAAGTATAGTTCAGCTGGAACAAAGAGTCCAACTCAATGGGCAAACTTAAATGGCAAAAGTTAAGCGTGTGTATAAGACATTGCAGATTTTGGTCTCTCTGAGGCAGGCACCTGGCTTTGTAAAGTGCCTTGCAAATTCTTGCATGAAGTAACAATGAATTAGTTGATATAATAAATATTTTACACAGTAACTTTTTAAAAATTGTTTCAACTGTTCTCAAGCTGCAAGTATATTTCATTTTGGAGGCATACTGGGTTTTAGATTCCTTTTATACTCCTTTCATGTAACAATCAACTACAGTAAACAAAATACTTTTTTTTCAGTTAATTAATTTGTTCATAATGAGGCTAAAAGTATTGCTGGCTATTTGGCAAACAAAAATAGACAATGTCCTTTTCTTTGTAAAATGGGTTATTGTGTATGAGTTTTCAGTGTATATGTTGAAAGGGTTTTTAACACACTGATCTACTGCATATTGACCTGAGAGAAGGAACCAATAGTCAATCAACTCAATGATCTGTGAGCTAAATTATGTTTAAGTGGATCATGTTGTAGTAGATCATAGCTCCCAGAAGAGGTGAAAAAATTCTTAATTAGGCACTTATCCCAAATCTCATTAATATTGCACACTTAAAAACTTACCTAATAATGACTCTAGTGGGGTAGACAAACCCCATGCTGGTGAGGCAGTGCTTAAGCAGCTGGTCTGGGCTCAGGCAGCCCCACACCACCATACCTACAAAGCCTGCACAGACTGGAGGAGGAGCTCAAAAAGGGAAGTAGAGTAGCAGGCAGACCATGGAGATGAGCTGACCTGCACTTGGAGCTCTTGGAAAGGAGCTCCATAGGACCTCTTGCTGCCTGACGCCGGGTTATAGTGACCTGGTCAACTCAGCAAAGATGGGACCAGTGACTCTTTGAAGCTCAGAGAGTTTATCTTCAATCCTTTACTTTACCTGTGAGAAGAGAGGGGACTGGTAGGAAGTGATCCAGGGAGGCAGCAGCATAGCACCCAAGGCTGAAAGATTTAGCTGCCTGGGCCCTGGATTGGAGCTGAGTGGAAAGGCTGGGCTGGGGCTCACTTACCAGCCCCTGAAAAAGGACAACCACAGAAATCTATGCCTCAGCAGGGAACCCAGTTTGGGGGAGACCCTGAAGATAGAAGGGTCCATGAGACCCTGACCCAAGGAGGAAGCCATGAATAAGGTCTCCCCATTACTAGACTCTTTATGCATACCCAAGAGGGGTGCACTTGAAAACGTGACCTGGACAAAGGGCTGAGCAGTAGTGGAAAAGGGGAATGCCCAGAAGAAAGACAACTCTTCTCACACTCCCACCCAACCACTAGGCAGCACTGGCAGTGAGTGTTCCCCTTCACAATGAGCCATATCCCAACCCTTGCATGTAAAAAGATTCAGAAGCAAAGTTCTGTCCATCAAAGATGCATGGCTTTGAGGTGAGCTGGAAGCTCCCTGGCCTTATGTCCCCTGTAGTGCGACCATTCCAAATGCAGACCCTTAGACTCTCTATAGCTCCTGTGGAATTTAGGTTATCCATGCTATTCCTGCCTTCCCCCATTGCTATTGATGCTCCCATGTTAAATACAGTTAGCCCCTTTGCCTGCATGCTCTGTGGTATGTAAAAGCTAATTGAAGAAAATGGTGGCTTTCCTGAGCAAAGTCTAAAGGCTGGGGGATTGCTCCTCTGGTAGAAAGGAGAAGGTGTTGACTGCAAAAGAGACTTAGGACATTATTAATTGCTACAGACAAGGGACCAGGTTCTAGTTTCTGTAACACTGTTAAATTCAGTGAATTTACTCTGGATTCACTCAGTTGGAACTGAGACCAGAATCTGGCTCTTAATCTGGTTAAACTGGTCGTTTCTTGAAAAGAATTGGAATCACTAGTATTAGGCTTCCAATCTACTGCTGACAGGATAGTGATCAGTTTGAGAATGCCTTCAGAGAGACAGTTTTAGTCTCTGACCAGATTTCTAGAAGTTCTGTCACAAAACCAATACAAGTAATTTTAGTATGAACTTGCATAATCTTATATGTTCCTGAGCATGCAAATATTCTTTAAAAACAAAAATGTTGCCTCCTGAGGCCAAGTTTAAAAAATGAAACTTGGAGAAGAATAATTTTTCCTCCAGAGCAATGACATTCTGAGCTTTTCACTGCATCATCTCAAAACATGGAGGGCCTCTTAAAATACTGCAGCAAAAACTCATCTGTGCACATAATTCTTTCAGCTGATGGGACATACACTGTAATTCACTGTGCTTCCACCCACTGGATTCATCCTCTTGTCTATTTCTGTCCCAGTTAACTTCTAGTTACACTTTATTCTGTGCCACATGGTAAGAATTTAATTAAGTTGATATATTAACTGTTTGGTAATTGCCATTGAAGTATCTATAGCAAATGTGTCACAGCTGCACCCTCACCCCAGGTCAGAACTGAAAATGCAGTGTTGCACCTCAGTGCGTTTATCCAGGGAAATGAAAACTTAAGATAACTTATGATTTATCATTATCAGTAGTGATATTTATGATGATTATTTATTACAGCATAGGCTGGATGCTGCACATATGGGTGCAGAAAAAAAATGTCCTGTATATAAATGCAAGATAAGAAATGCTGAATGGGACTGGGGGCATGGGAGAATCCAATTTGGCATGAATGTCAGCACTGCTGTGTGACCATAAAGTTATTTTTCCATGTCATATTAGCTGGAATAAGGTCAAAAGGGGGGGAATTGTAGAACTCACTGAGTAGACAATTTTTGTCTTGATCTCCTTGTGCCTCAATTCCCCAACTCTAAAATGGGGATAGTGCCACCCCTTCACATCACAGGATTGTTATGAAGATAAATTCACTGTTTGTGAAGCACTCAGCTACTACAAGAGGACCATAGAAAAGCACCGGAGGAAATTAATAATTTCATATTCAGTACAGGTTTTGTATGGTGTGTAGCATATAAAACATGGGTTTATTTGTTTAATTAATTTAATCAAAATTTAAAAAAAAATTGTACAAGTAGAGATTTAGTAAGCAGTGCACACTGAATGAAGCAGGAGTCCTGGGCGGGGGTGTGTGTGTGAAATGTGGTAATGTAATTAAAGACCATGTCATAATACACAGGCAACCTTAATTCTGGCATTTCCTAACTTTTGAATGTTTGACCTGGGAACCTTAATATTCTTATAATGTTGTTTGTCTGCAATATAACTGCATGTAGACTCCATTTAGGAAATCTGCCCCCATAAGATTTCAACCATGATTATAAAGACTAAAGTATTGACATGATACTGACCAATTATAATTTACAGGGTGGTGGAAATTATCATTACTATTTATTTGTATAACAGTAGTGCAGAGAGATTCTGAGGTTGCGGTCCTGTTGTGATAGGTACTGGTCAAACACATACTCCTGAAGAGTTCAAAATCTATATACATGAAGATGGGGAAATGACGTAGTAGAAGTATCCCCATTTTATAGACAATGGGGATACTAAGACACAGAAATTATGTGACTTGTCCAAGATAATCACACAGGAAGTCTGGCAAAGCTAAGAACTGAACCTAATCTCCTGAGTCCCAGTCCAGTTGCTTAACTTTAAGACCCTCTTTCCTCTCTAATGTTTCTGTATTTGTTGTTTTCTGCAATCTATGAGCTATTGAATATTTGTGTTTCAGAAGTGGTGCGGTATCACTTCCCTCTTTTTTTTTTTTCCTACAGATTTACTTTGAGGGTTATCCTGCTGAGGTTGTTAACAATTTTGCATGTTTCAAATAATCAAGATAAAAGGAAAAATTTTAAAAAAAATCCCAGCATTCCACCAAAATAATTCACTAGATACATTTATAAACAGGAAGGGTGTTTCTCAACACTTCTCTACTGCCAATACCAACATTTTTAAGTTGCAGTGCACTCCAAATAGAGCAGTCCATTCAAGGTACTCAAACTTATATTTATTAAGTAAGGCAGCAACATTCACAAAATGTCAATGTTTTGGCCAGAAATTGACACTTTAGGAAACCTGCCTCACTTACATTTATTAAGTTTAAGTATCTCAAATGAACTGGCTTGCCTGGAGTGCACTACAGCTTGCTATGTTTCCACATGTAGTAAGTAAAACAACTGTAGCACATAAACTGCCACATGAGTTGGAACATGCTAAATTATCTTTTTGTATATATCTGGGTATCCTCATGTATCCAATAGAGTACAGAGAGATCTAAAATATTTGGGGGGAAGTGGAGTTTCATTTAATCCCCAATGGGTAGTAAGGTAGTTAAAATAAAGAAGTATGGATGCCTATGGTAAAATCCTGGCTTCACTGACATCAATGGCAAAACTCCCATTCACTACAATGACACCAGGATTTCACCCCTTCATTATAATTCTGGTTCTCCCACCGACTTGCTGTGTATACTTGGCCAAGTCCTTTAAGTTCTTTGTATCTTAGTTCTATAAAATTGTTATTAATAATAATTAGCTACTTAACAGGGTGTTGATGCTTGCTTATCAAGTTTTTATGAGATCCTTGGATGACAGGTGCTATGGGAAAAAATATTGTTGCTGTTTATAAAAATCAAGTATTTTTATTTTAGCAAGAGAACAGTGTGGGGCTGTCCATAAATTACATAACTCATTTGGGTGTGGTTGGGTCCTTAATTTTGTGTGTTTGTTTTTCAGTTTTAGAAGATGTGTTACACGAGTGGTTGGGTCTTGATAATCACCAAAAATAACTTAAGGATAGCCTCTGCATGTTGAGCAGAGAAGAGAGATAAAACCTTAATTAACTGGGATATTAGGTTAACAGAAGGACAGCTAGTTACATGTGGTTGAACTATATTTAGCTAATATTGCCACACAAGACTCTGTTAAAGTGAATTAGAAGTTGCAGGCACATAGCACTCCTCTGAGTGCATGTTACCGCTCAACAATGTTACAGTTAAAAAACCAGAGACCATTAGAAAAGAACATAAGAATGGCCATACTGGGTCAGACCAAAGGTCCATCTAGCGCAGTATCCAGTCTTCCGAAAGTGGCTAATGCCAGGTGCCTCAGAGGGAATGAACAGATCAGGTCATCATCAAGTGATCCGTCCCCTGTCGCCGATTCCCAGCTTCTGGCAAATAGAGGGTAGGGACACCATCCCTGCCTGGCTAATAGTCATGGATAGACCTATCCTCTATTCATTTATCTAGTTCTTTTTGAACCCTGTTATAGTCTTGGACTTCACAACATCCCCTGGCAAAGAGTTCCACAGGTTGACTGTGCGTTGTATGAAAAATACTTCCTTTTGTTTGTTTTAAACCTGCTGCCTATTAATTTAATTTGGTGACCCTTAGTTCTTGTATTATGAGAAGGAGTAAATAACATTTCCTTATTTCCTTTCTCCACACCGGTCATGATATTATAGACCTTTACCATATCCCCTCTTAGTCATCTCTGTTCCAAACTGAAAAGTCCCAGTCTTATTAATCTCTCCTCATACGGAAGCCATTCCATTCCCCTAATCCATTTTTGTTGCCCTTTTCTGAACCTTTTCCAATTCCAATATAAAAATTAAGCATTAAAGTGGCATGTCCACAACGAGCATTAAAGTTCTGTTCAAATAGCAATCATAACGTTAACTCTGGCGCTGTAGAGGTTTGACAATGCAGTAGTCTCTAATTTAGACAGTATGGCATATTACCCTTGTCCAATTCACTTCAAATTTGTACAATCATTCCACTTTGTCCCCAGACCTTATGTACCAATTTTAAGATTATACATTCTCATGAGTTTTTAACAGGGAGACAAAAAGAGGGCTGTACTGAATTCTTGATTGCAACCTTAACTATACAGTGGCTAATACCACTCCATAATATCTAGAGCAAGAAACAATTTAGTGTGGGGTTATGTTAAGTTAGTAACTGTCAAGAGTGCTAGTAACCATTTTTCTGATATTTCTGAATTTTCTCCATGTGAAATTTGGCAAGGGAGAGTCATTAAAGTGCATTGGGCATGCTACAGTCAGCACTGATTGCTTTTGAGAATAGCAGGCAGAGCAGCTGAATCCTGGAACCAGGCCACATGCTATAGATTTAGCATTAACTAGTTACTATTAGAAATGATTTAATCCTAAGTAGTTTTTTTCCACACAGGGATGATAACTGCAGGCCATTCCTTAGTTTTGTTTTTTTCTCTCCATCACTTAACTGGAACAGAGTTGTCACCTATGTGTATAGAGAGAGAGAGAGTAAACAGAAACATAGTCAACAAATTCAAACCTTTTTGGACCACAGGGGAGCAATTATCAAGGGAAAGAGATCTCTTCTATTGGATTCTCCAAAGTGAAGAGAGCTAACAGAAGTTCCCTAATGTGACCCATCAACCACTTGATTTGTTGGTGCTGGTTCTGTGACACTGTATCTAGAGAAAGCAGTCTACACAGCTAGTTCCTTGATAGGTTCTATGGGAAGATATATCTACAGTTGCCTCTGGGTCTGCGTTATGTGACTGATAAGCTGTCTGGTATGCTGAATGCATTTGATCAGCTGTGTACCGTATACTCAGGTCTGTTAAGGTATATCTGTTCTTCACATCCACCTGTGGTTTTTTACAAAGTACCATAATTTTTAGTGGAAAGGAATGTCTTTTCTAACATCATTTGACTTTCTGAGCAAATCTACTGTGTGTTCTTTCCATACAGTGCCATGTTGTATTTCATGTTCTTTCTTTCAATCCGTTTTCTTTTTGGTGGTGGGTTGTTTATCTGGGTAGGGGAAGGGGGAAAGGCGGTGTTGATTCTTTGGGTTTTTTTATACATTGTTTCTCCCATACACACTAAGTGCTCTAATAGATGTGCAGGTACAACTAACATTATTTCTACATGGTTGTATGAAAGACAAAGCTTAAATCTTTAGATTTTGAAGATGTTAAACAGTAAAATACTGCAAATGATGCTCTTCCCCTTGGTGCTTTCTTATCTTTTCTTGTTGCAGTACAAGTCTGAGGCACCATTCATTTGAGACAGTTACTTGGAGGTTCTGTAGTCCATGCTGGCCTTATAGAGGTAAAGGAGTTGTTTCACCATGGACTCTATAGTTAAGTGCTTTTGAGAACAGACTTTTGTGAAAGTGATAATTATAAATGAAGATTATGAACAAATACCATATAACCCAAAGCTGAAGGAGATTCTTTATGACAGAATCAAGATTCAAGAGGCCACTGTTGTAGCACAAATTCATGAGGAGGCTCATTGACTTTATTGGGACTATTAGGGGTGCCGGAACGGGGGGATGCAGGAGGCCATAGCCCCACCACTTTTTATCATCCACAAGGGTGAGCAAGGGGGCAGAGAGGAGCGAGCGGGGCGGGGGTTCTTGAGAAGACAGGGCAGCATGGGGCAGGGCCTCAGCTGAAGAGGTGGCATGGGAGCGGGGGCTCAAGAGGAACGTAGGTGGGGCCCCGGTTTGGGCTCCAGTAGGCCCCCCAGCTTCTAGGAAGCTTTCACCACTCCTGCTACTAGCATGTATAAATACTACCCAGCATGAGTAAGGGTTGCAGAATCTGACCCCCAAAATAAAAAAGGCAACCTGTTTCTTCATCGGGATATAGAAAAGCGCAACAATATAGAATAGAATACATGATCTAGTAGAAGGGTATTGATTCAGACATCAGACTTCATTTCAGAGTTATAAAAAGAGACCATAGAGAAACTCTATAAAAGAGTGAGGATGGCAGAATCTAACCTATTTTTATGAGAGACAGTTAAAATAACATCTCCCTGAATCTTCACACAAAAACTAAACCAAACCCAAACATTCACTTTTTCTGCCTCTCCACTTTCAGGTTCCAAATGCAAGTGGAACTGTTGAAATGCCATGAGAGATCTTTTTCCTCTCAGTATGTCTATCTGGACCAAAAGCAGGAAATGTCAGAAAACTTCTGAGAATGCCTGTTATTATGAAATCTCTTACCCGACTTTGCAGATACAATAGGTTGTGCTTGTCTGCAACTTACTCAGTCATCTAAAATTTTGATAATCTAAAATTATCTGAAGTGAATATTTGTTACCCTTGTGTTATTGAAGGTAGTACTAATCAGCAATTCTACAGGATTAAAATTGAAAGAAATGATGTTCAATCACATGCAAAAGGAAAAATTATCTCCTCACACTTATCAGCAGTTCACCAACCATTAAGGTAGTTAACTCAAAATAGGTTCTTGCCTTGACACGAAGATCAAACCCATGCAAAGTACAATTCTGGAAAGAAAATGTTTATCTGAATAGCTAATGAATCAGATTTTATTTCTGGTGGTTGTGGCCAATTTTTTTTATTTTCAAAACTGTCTATACTATATATTTATGCCATGACCATCCAAAAGTTGCTTTGGATGGCACATCATTTCTGCTGTTTAATCATGGGAATGTCTCCTCTTCATTCGTTCATTTAGCATAATGAAGTTTGTGTAGGCTTACTGGAATACACTGTGCAATTTAAGCTGTGCCATTCTTTCTCTTTTTTCTAAAATGGCCTTCATTTTATTTTATTTTTATTTTTTTTAGTGGTGGTATCCTATTCGCTAAACATCATCCCAGAAGAGCTTTCGTTTAGGATTCTGTTTGCAAGTATGAACACAGTCCTGATCTTTAAAAAGAAAGAAAAGAAACCAAATACAATATGAAGTTGGAAAAATTAAGCTGAATAATTTACAATGCTAATTAGTCAGAGGAATACATTTTGACAATGTGTTTATACGATATTGGGAAATAATTTTCCACTTTGTCTCTCTCCAGTACAGTCCTTATGACTGCAGAACATCTAAACAAAATTTTCTTTGTTTGCAACCTCTATGCTCCTAACAATGCTCACCATAAATGACCTTTTTTTTTTTCTTATTTATTGTGAGTAAAATGTTGAAGTACTAAATGGCACTAAAACAGCTGTTTGAATTTCCTCTAGCTATCCTATAGTTAAATACAATTATTCTAAACACACATACCCATATGCAGCTTTAAATTGTGAAGATGTAGGCAGAACCAACCTGGGGAGTATTTTGAATTGAGGATTATTATAATATTTATTTAGTGCTGAGTGCTGGTCTTTACCTACCAATTTTTGTACCAACGTAGCTCTAATTACAGCTGTGAAAAGGGAAAGATTTGCAAAGAAAACAAAGGCTGTGATTCTGTGGGACACAGTCGGCCAGCAGGTTGACATCTGTGAATTATGCAAATAAAGGAGTACAAAACTATGACCTTATAAGCAGGCCATATTCAGACTGGAGGAGGGATTGGGAGAAACACTTTTGTCTGGTAATTATTAAAGTTGGGAGGGAACTTATTCCCATGGTGCTTCTCAGAGAGGAATAGTTTGTTTTGCCTTGCCTCTTCAAGTGGAAATGTAAGTGTGAATTAAAAAATGGCATGCTGAGTTTTAGGAATGGCTTTTTCTATCTCTGCCAGAGAAAAATGCTGGGTACAGGGCAACTTGTCACTGATTTTTTTAAGCTTGAATGCGCTTTTTATACCCTTATGGTGAATAGTAAATAGTCTAATGCTGCTTGTGGTAGAAATATTATGAATAATGCTAATAAACAGAGTGTTTGCACTGCTGCTCCCCTCCTCTGACATAATATTACCACCTGCTCCTTACACTTTGATTTGGTGCAGGCTAAATTATTGCCTTATTTAGAATACTAGATGCTAATTTATTCTCAATGGGAACATATTTCCACAAGTATGACTTTATTTTTTGTTTTGGTCATGATCCTTGCTAATGCTGTTAGATAATTTATGCTGGCTATAGAAAAGTATAGGCTCAATTTATGAGAGAGAGAGCAATCTTTAAGCTTGAGAATATTAATGTCAGTAATATCCTTCTATAAACCTACAGTCAACACCAGTAATACTAGAAATGCCATCAATGATACCTAGGTCAATGTTGATTTGGATGGAAAGTGGTACAGGAGAAAACAATAGATACACTGTGGTTATATCAACATTATGTTCTTGGGGAGGCTGGGGGCAAAATTTGACTGTAGCCATCATAATATCATTTACAGCCTAGGGTAAATGTGGGGCCTGATCCTTTAGACCTTAGCCACTGAGTAGTCCCATTGACTTCAGTAGGACTACTTCCATATATATGGCCCAGAGAAACATCCCCTTATGCCTGGGAGCAGTGATGCTAGACAAACACAGTATTATAACAATTTTAGTAGTAAGAAAAGCACTTGAGGTCATGAATAAAGTACAAACATAGCATTAATTAAACATCACAGTGTTAAACGAAATACATTTATGCAATGCTGTCCATCAAAAAGTAGTGCACACTTTCATGAAAAATGATTTCATAAGGATTAGTAAGAAATTAACACACATCTATATCTACCTGAAGATACACACTGTATATATCATGTATAGCATTGTACTTTGGGCAAAATGGTTGCCTTCCTTGGATCACTAAGTTCTGACCACTTCTAGAAGATACTAAAACTATATGGATTAATGGTCTGACTGGATATGCCAAACTACCCTTATTTCTACTCTTGTTCATACTTTATGACCAATAACATCTTATTATAAAGTAAAAAAATGAATGGGAACTTGAGTTCCACAGATTTTTTTCCTGAGAGTTCCTTCCTTTTGGTGGGGGTGGAGGGGAAGAAAGGAGAGGGGTTGTTTTTGAGAGTCACCTTTGCAGTAATATATGCATTAGGTCTCTCCCTTATTTTTTCTTATTCTAACTTTTCTAGTCTTAATTACATGGCAATTATTTTCACTTAGTAGACAAATAATGAATTGTTCTAGTCTACTTGCAATACAGTTTTGCAAGAAACCTAGACTGGCCCATTGTTGTGTGATGGAAAATGTTTGTCTTATATTCTTACTTTTTTAACCAGCATGCTACAAAGGCACTCTATGTAGCAATAACACTTGGGAGTTTTTTCAGTTATTGATTTATATGTTCTATAACAAATTCCTGAGTCAGCATAATATTTTTTTTCTCATGCCCCTGGAAGAGATTAAACAGTGAACTTGTTAACCAGTAAAACTCCCTCTCTATTCGCTGTGAGTGAACTTCACCCCTAAGCAGAGTATTTACACAGGGTCTGAAAGATTGTATGAAGTGCACATGTCTGACAAGGAAAGGCTGACGAAGGTTAACAGTGTAAATAAGTTCAATAACATTGTTCATACTAATACCATCCTGTGGGTTCTATAAAGGGATGGCTCGTGTTCAAAAGCTTTGGAATTCTGGTTTTGTTTGGGAAAGCATTCAAAAGTGCAGATATGTACCCAAATGTCTTGACTGAGCAAAATTTGATTGGAAATCTTGCCAAAGAAGTTTTCTAACAAGATCTTCGGTGCTTCTGTTCCTGATGGGAGATTCTGCGAGAATAGCCTTAGTCATAGTATTTGGTACTTATCAGTCGCAATCTGGCTGAAAACCAGAAGACTAAAAATAATTGTATGAACATTTCAGAACTTCAGATAAGGTTCATTTTCAGTCTGGGTCTAAAAACAGTAGAGCTGGTCACAATGTTTCCAATGGAAAACTCTTTTGACAGGATGCTTATTTTCATGAGAATTTCCATTTTTTAGCAAATTTGGGTTTCCATGTCAATTCTGCACAAAAAAAAAATCTTCATTTTTTTTAAATGGAAATAATATGTCCTTGTCTGGCTTCTAACAATATACAGAGGATCAGAGTGACAACACCTGCTCCTGTGGTCTGCTCTCCACACTAGCTGTCAGTTCAGCTGTGAGTGAAATGGAAGGGGCTAGACTGTGACATTTTGGGGTTCACCTAGACCAACAAGGGACTTGATCAATGTCTGCCTTGTAATCCTGGATGTCTTGTGGCTGTTCAGTTTTGGTGCAGAGTTCTGACCCCAACAGCCTGCTAGCAGCCCACACATCTCACCCTGCCTTTACCTAACTTGGTACTCCTTGCAGGCTGATCTTAGTATCCTAGCAGCCCCAAATTTGTCCCAAAATTGTCCTATTGCAGAGACCAGTCCCTCTCACTGGACCCTCACAGAAAAAGTATTAGGTTTGCTGCCTCTACAGACAGTATAACACTCCAACCTTTCAGCTTGCTAGAAGCCCACACTTTACTGAACTTACCCAGAACTGATGATTTATAACAAAAGCAAAACAAGTTTATTAACAAATGAGCAGGGATTCAGCGATACCAAATTAAAGAGATAAAGGTAAAGATGGTTACAAGCAAATAAAATTTAAAACAGGTGTTTAAAAGTCTAAAACTTAATCTAGCAAGGTACAGCCTTTGTTCAAGGTGGTTTCCCTCATCCCCAGTCATCTTTCCATCTTTTTTTCTGGCCAGGACACATTGCAGAACAAATTGCTTGGTTTCTTTGTTTCCTTAAAGTGAAGGATAACTTAAGGGTTTGCTCCCCCTCTTTTTATAGTTCAGCGAACCTTTGAAAGGTATCTGAACAGTACCCCCAGATAAAGTTGACTCGTTCATGCTGGGTAAAGGAGCCATGAGGTCTGGAAGATAAGGATTCATGCTGGTTCCTCCCCAGCTGGTAGTTGCTACTCTGCCAATTATCTCTTCCTGATGCAACCTCTGATACAAATGAATAGCCCATTAAATGTGAGTCACAACTGTTTAGAGGTGTCAGCCTTGTTCCTTTGTCTGGAGAACCTCTTTATCGGCTCCCACTAACATGCCTGATTTGAACACCTTGTAGTCACTGACTTTAAAACATAATATTGGTAGGTATCCATAATTTCACACACAGCATTTACACATATTTTATAATGATATAATTCACTAGTGTGTCATTAGTATTCAGTTGATACCTCACAAGGCATATTTTGTACACAAATCATTGCAGTTTGTAGGGTGTGAATACAGGGATGCCTAGGGTCACATAGACACGATCTATAAAGCTTTAAAAGGATTAGGTCCCAGTCACCCGAAAAACCATCTCTCTTCCTATAACTTGCCACAGAGTCCACTGAAGCTGAAAGGCTTCTGTTGACTGTTCTATGGGTGACACCTGTAGGAGCTGAGAAACGAGTGTTCTCACTATCGAGGCTCCCTGTCTGGAACTAGCTCCAGATGATTATACATCTGAACCAAGCCTGACTACTTCTAGAGCACAATGTAGAATGAATTTTTGTCCAAATATGCTAGTGCTTAGCACCCTACTGCACTACTACCCTGTTGATGAAATGTTCCCTACTTTGTCCATTAAAGTTAATAACCTGGAATTCAGGTGGTCATGGAATATATATGGTTTCCTTTCAGTTTGGGGGCAGCACAATAGTTCATAAACCTAAAGAATATATATAGCAATGAAATTATAATAATGAGTGCCTCAAGAATGCTTGTAGTAATAAAACTTTTTACTGTACAGTAGGTATGTTGGGTGGGATTCACAAATGGGATGTAGACACCTAAAATGGAAGTTAGGTGCCTAAGTCCAACAATTAGGAACCATTCACAAAACCCCTGTTCAGTTGCCACTTAAACTTCAGGATATGGGAGACCAGGGTTGAATTCCCCCCACTGCCTGATGTGGAGAAGGGACTTGAACTGTTAGTCACCTGCCTCCCTGGAGGGTGTGCTAACCGCAGGACTATACGGTCATGCTCTCACTCTCTCTGACCCAATGATTATTTATACAACGGTATGAACAGGGCAGACTGAGAGACCTGCATCAGCATAGCCCAGTGGCTAGTACAATCTCCAGGGATGTGGGAGAGCCAAGTTGAAGTTTTTGCTCTGCATCAGGCAGAGGGATGAATTGAACCCATGTCTTGCATCTCCTGGGTGAGTGCCCTAACTATTGGGCTAATAGTTATAAAGGGACCAGCACCACTACTTCCTCCCTATTTTTGGTTGCTTGGTTGTTTCTTGCAAAAGGACTGACTTGGCTTAGGAATCTAACCACAGGGAGGGTTCGTAGCTTGGAATCTTAAAGGGAGATAGGGGTCTCCTCTAGTCTGGAGTTAGGAGCTTTGTTCTTCTTCTTCTGTTAGGAGCCTAAGCCTCACCCCTCTCCTTGGCATTTCCTACTGGGTAGCTTAGGCAGCTCCCCCATCAGCATGCTGGCTTTTGAGAATTACCTTTTTCATGCCTAACTCTCCCTATGCTTGTACAGGGAGCCTGTGCGCCTAACACAGGGTTGTGAATTCTGTTTGGTGGCAGGGAGCCTAAAAGTTGTTTCAGTGCTTAAGTCTCTCTTTGAATCCCACCCACTATCCTTCACAAAGGCTCCAAATTTTGGAAATGTTTGCTGGGCAGAGCCAAACTCTGAGACATTATTCTTTGCTACCACAAGTACTGTTGTAGCTCCAGTATAAGATTTCCGGGCTCTGTTGGCACTGGCAGTCTATAAAGTCTCTAATGGAAGCAAATTAGAGACTTTCTAAAGTGACAGGATCACTTCAGTAATGTAACAGGTAAGTGTTCGAGGGAAATCTAATAGCTCTCCCTCTCCAGAAAGAGTATTAAAATAATTACTCCTCTTTTTGCAAAGTGATATTTCATGTAGCAGCAATTTCTGAAAGGAAGGTAACCCAAACTATAACAGGAGATGAAAACTGCCAAGACAATGCTTCACTTCTTTTGTTCCAAAGCACAGCAGTCAGAACAACTCAGCAGCCCAAGACCCTCCGTTCTAAACAGAACGTGTCTGTGGGTAATTGATCTCATTTTCATTGTCCGAAAGGTCATGGGTCTGAGCTGAGCTTGCCTATGTGGTTTTTTTTAAATTATTCAGTATGTGCATTTATTTACCCATCATTAGGACAGCAATACGAGATCTTTGTCCTCTCATGTTTTCCTAATTTTATTTTCATTTGCTCACTATCAAATCTGTGTCTATGTATGTACATTTCTATAGCATGTATAAATAGGGTTACCAGATAGCAACTGTGAAAAAACAGGACAGGGTGGGGGATAATAGGCGCCTATATAAGAAAAAGTCCCCAAAAAATGGACTGTCTCTTTTTAAAAACGGGACATCTGGTCACTCTATGTATAAAATACAAGAAAGTGGAAAATACATGAAAACAATATTAAAGACGCAAAACTAAAAACCTCACAATTAAGGAAATGTGAAAGTTTTATATTTTCAAGATCAGTGTCAGTTTGAACCTATTTCCTTTCCTGTATATGTTATGGGATATGTCATGACATAAACAGTAATATTTTAATCTTCACATTTAAACCAAAAAATCAGGAATAACAAACGTCACATATTTGTAGCACAGCTGAACTGGAACCTTCAATGTGCAATTCTTCTCTGAAAAGTGACTAAAAGAAAGGTACTGTGGATTTCTCTCATTGCTATCTCTCATTGATTTCTAAATCAAATTTGCTTAGTTTTTCCTATTAAAAACAATTGTTTTTCTGTTACCTCTGCAAATACAACCTGTAGTCTCAAGCTGTGTTCTTTCTGATCCGCTGCCTCAAAATATAGCAGGCTAGATGTTTGTCACTCCCTTGGGCTGCTTTGCACCACAAAGTTGGTGTAATTGGCTACCAAAAATGTCTGCAATGGAACAGGGTCTCTCTTCCACACCCCTCCCAGCTCCCAGGATCCACTGTGGGTGAGACAGAGGGGAAGAGAGCATTGCCTGAATCCAGCTGTGCTGACCATCTCTCTGTGCTACAAGAGTCTGTTACACACCATTGCAGCTGGGGCTGCTCTAACTTGAGCTGGGGTCTGAACCAGCTGCTAGCCAACTCCAGGATCAGAGAACCATAAACATGGCACAAAGCCACCTTTGTCCATCCCCCACAACACATATTTGTCTTCACTCTTGTGTGTGCTTGGTGCAGCATCAGCAGAGCTACTCAAAAACAGTATTCTTTTTAGAACTTCTTGAGGCCCTAATGCCAAGCTACACACAATGCAACTTGGGAAGCATGCAAAAATTGCTTTACGTTCCTATATGCAGTGCTGTTGTAGCCGTGTTGATCCCAGCATATCAGAGAGACAAGGTGGGTGAAGTAATATCTTTTACTGAAGCAACTTCTGAGAATTCTCATTTTGGGATGAAATTTCCTAGGGTTGGTTTCTGGCAAACAGTTGATTGTAATCTTTTTCTAAACTTTGGGCAAAATGAATTCAGGTGTTTTTAAATATGGGGAAAGTTAAAATAAAAAAGCACTCTTTTTGAATGATCTGTGGGCAAAACAGCTGAACTTTGCAGCTTGAAACTTGGCATGTTAAGGTCCTAATCAACAAAAAGGAAGCATGACCTTTTTAAATAAAACTGGGTTGCTAATACATTTTTGAGCGTTTGAAAGTACATTTTGAACATGTGAAGTATAAGCTTTTGTTAAGTTTCAGTGTTCTTCCACTTAGGGGCTCTAATTCAGCAAGACAGGGTGTGTGAGGTAAAGTATTTTATTGGACCAATTTTAGTTGAGGAGCGAGCGAAGCTTTCAAGCTTACACAGAGCTTCCTCCCAGGACTGGCTATTCTGCCATTAGGGCCGCCTTGTTCATTTGATGCTGCACAGAGCAACCACACTACAGCCCAAGATCTGGACCTTTACATTTAGGCTTAGCAGAATTTGATTTTTATTTTCGTATAATTTCAACAGATAAAAATAAGCATAATTATTAAGTATGTCTTTCTATTTTTTATTTAAATTTTCAGTTGTTGGACATTATAGGGGGTGGCCAGACAATAATGAGTGAATGAAAGTAGATGCTGAGATTCAGGAAGTTAAAGCTTTATAACCATTAAAACACAAATTGTGTATTTTGTCATGTGATGTTAACAAAGTAAATAGCTTAGAGTTTGATTTAAGGATATAGAGTAGCGTTTTTCTTACTTTGCCTATCTGTAAATTTCTGTTATAAATGGAAATATTTTTTGTCAGTTTGTGTGTGTGTACAGTGAAAGCGACATTTGCCAATTCAAAAAATCTAATCCTTCCAAGCCTATTTATACTTAATAGCACATAAGTGCTTAAACCACCAGAAATGCTGACAGTAGTATATGGTTTTAAGGCATAACAGGCCAAATTCATCCCTGCTATAATTCCATTGGCTACAGCTGAGTTGCATCAAGGACAAGCTTGTTCCAGTAAGTCCTAAAACAGCACACCATAAGTACTTAAATCACGTGTAACCTCCACTAAGCATTGTGCACTTTAACCCCTTCTATTTCCATCAGCCTGGGAAAAGGAAAAAGTGCCAGATGAGTGGACCAATGGGATTATAGTGAAGATACCAAAGAAAGGAACTAACTGTGATTAATAACTGGTGTGATATCACACTTTTATCTGAGCCAAGCAAAGTATTGTGTAAGATCATAGTCCAGCATATATCAGAGGCAGCTGATAGTGTTCTCAGAAAAGAGCAAGCTTGGATGCACAGACCAGTTCTTCACTCTATGAAACATAATAGAACAATGCTTAGAATGGCAATGGTAACTCTACATACATTTCATAGACTTTGAGAAGGCTTTTGATAGCATTCACAGGACCAGCGTATAGCGCATTCTGCAGGCAAATGGAATTCCTTTCCATATAATCAATGTCATCTAAAGCTTCTATTTCAACTTTACATGCAGTGTTGATCACAGTGAGCTCACTTTTGAAATCAAAACAGGAGTACGTCAGGGGTGTGTCATGTCTGGAATCCTCTTCAACATTGTCATCGACTGGGTAATGCAGCGTACAACAGAAAACATGCCAGGAGGCATTAAATGGACACTTCTCATCCCTTGAACACCTGGACTTCGCAGATGATGTCGCTGTCCTGTCACCCAACACCATATACTCGACTCAATGAATTCAGCCAGCAAATTGGACTGAAGATCAACCGCAATAAGACAGATATCATGACCTTTAATATTGCCTCCCCATCACCAGTACGGCTAGAGGATTATGTCTCACCAATGCAGTAATATTCACATACTTGGGCAGCACCATCAGCCAGGATGGTGGAACAAGCCAGGACATCTGGAACAAAATCAATAAAGCCAGGAACACCTTCGGAATTTAAATACAGTCTGGAAATCATCAAAATACAATATCAAAACCAAACTCAAGATTTATTAGAGCTGCATACTTTCAGAACTACTTTATAGTGGAGAATGCTGGGGAATGAGAAAATATGACATGTCTAAACTGTCTTCATTCCATACAACCTGCCTCAGAAAAATCTTCAGTATCTTTTGGCCCAGAAAAATCTCAAACCAAGATCTATTAACACAGTGCAGCCAAGGGGATCTGAGCACCATCATTGCCAGGAGGCGCTGGAGATGGATCGGTCATGTGCTTTGGATGGAAACTGATTCCATCACCAGAGTAGCAATAAGATGGACACTTGAAGGCAAGCAAAAACGAGGTTGCCCAAAAACAACATGGCGAAGAGCTGTGGAAGCCAAGCTGAAAAACATGGGGCACAGCTGGGGAACCATTAAAAGACTTGCCAGAAACAGACGGGAGTGGAGGAGCTTCGTCACTCCCTAAATGCCAGAGGCATAATAGGAACATGATGATGATGAAAACTTGAAAGTGTGGCTCAAATCTGAGAAGTGAGACTATACAATGTGGCACCTTCTTACTCAACTGATTTGCTCCCTGTATGTATTTGGAATAATATCCTTTGACTTTAGTTGCTAAAATAAGGTTTTGTAGCACTGAAGAGGCATTATACCCAAGACAAGATGAGCTGGAGTCTATATTTCATCTTGTTTTGCACCAACAGGACTATTAACAAAGTTCCAATCCAAACCCTTTGATATGTACATCTAGGAACACATTGTAGGCCATAATTACAGAAGGGAAGACTCTCTCCTGGGAAGCAGGGACTCCAAAAAAGGTTTGGGGGTTGTGGTGAGTAATCAGCTGAAAATGAGCTCTCAGTGCCAATCTGTGACTAAAAGAGCTAATGGAATCCTTGGATGCATAAGCAGGGGAATCTCAAATAGGAGTAGAGATGTTATTTTACCTCTGTATTTGACTCTGGTGTGACCGCTGCTGGGATACTGTGTTCAGTTCTGCTGCCCACAATTCAAGAAGGATTGTGATAAATGGGAGAAGGTTCAGAGAAAGAAGAGCTACAAGAAAGATTGAAAAATTAGAAAATTGCCTTACAGTGATAGACTTGATGAGCTTAATTTATTGAGCGTAACAAAAAGAAGATTAAGGCATGACTTGATCATAATTTAGGAGTAGAGCCCTGCATGGATACAAAATTTGTATTCACATCCGATCTGCAAATATGGTCCGCGGATATCCGTGGATGCAGATATTCACAGATATAAAGCAGATATCCATAGATTTGCAGTGGTCTATTTAGGATACTTAAATTGGGAACAAATATTTGATAATGGGATCTTCAATCTAGCAGAGAAAGGTAGAACATGATCCAGTGGCTGGAAGTTGAAGCTAGACAAATTCAGACTGGAAATAAGGTGCACATTTTTAACAGTGAGATTATTTAACCACTGAAACAATTTACCAAGGGTCATGTGGATTCACCATCACTGGGGATTTTTTAAATCAATATTGGATGTTTTTTTCTAGCAGAGCTGCTCTAGGAATTATATTGGGGAAGTTCTATGGCCAGAGTTGTACAGGAGGTCAGACTAGATGAAAAGAATGGTCCGTTCTGGCCTTTGAATCTTATGAATCAGATCCCCAATGCAATTTCTACAGAATCAGTATTGGGAGCAGCCATGCGCTTTAAAGCTGGTGCTTATTGATACGTGCTGAAAAGTGCATACATTTAAAAAGATCAGTATATCTTTCTAGCCCTGAATCAACAATCAATTCTTATTCAGCAAAGCATGTAAGTATATGCAGGGCCGGCTCCAGACCCCAGCACGCCAAGCGCGTGCTTGGGGCAGCGTCCCGCGGGAGGGCGGCAGGCGGCTTCGGTGGACCTCCCGCAGGCACGTCTGCAGGAGGTCCACCAGAGCCGCGGGACCGGCGACCGCCAAAGCGCCCCCCTGCTTGGGGCGGTGGAAATCCTAGAGCATATGCTTAACTTTAAGCAAGTGTTTAAGTCCCAGTGGGGCTTGCTGACTAGGGATAGATTCAAAAATGTGCTTGAATGCTTTGCTCAGCTAGAAGAATACCTGTGTAAGCTTGATAGCTTCCGTCTTTCACCAACAGAAGTTGGTCCAGCAAAAACGATTACCTCATGCACCCTGTCTTGCTGAGCTATCTGAGAAACCAGCCAAGTAATATCTTTTTATCTTTAGGGTTTTTATAACTTTTTTTTTTCACTATGCTATGCACTATACCTCACTGAGGCTCTGATGTACACAAACAGAACAAAAAGACCATCCCTTCCTCAAGAGACAATATAAATAAGCATCCGCTTAACTTTAAGTATGTCCCCTTGAAATCAATAAGGCTACTCCCATGCTTAAAGCTAAGCACGTTTAAGTGCTCTGCAGAACTGGGACCTGAGCTACCACACTATTTTAGTGATGTCCTTCTTCCTCAGAATCCTTGTCCTCCTCCCTTAGACCATTCCCTGCTATTTTGTTACCCATCCCTCCTCACTACACCTTGTTTGTTATTAGCTTGTAAACTCTTCCAGGCAGAGATTATTTTATATTTGTTAATGGGAAGTGCCTGTCAAACGTTTGGGCGCCATAAGAAATAATAATCAGACCCTAAACATATGGGCCCAAGCGCTATGCTGATTTATCTTAGCCGAGAACCTGGCTCATAGGCTGTAAGCCTGGGTGATAAACTCATGGAATTTGAGTATCCTCCACAAGAACCCAAACATGGGATAAAGGAAAGAGTAATTTCCCCCCTGCCTATTTATATAATCTCCCACCATTTTTGAAGGGGGGGGTGGGAAGAGAGAGAGACAGGCTTGAATTTAATGAAAATAAAATCATCTTGTTCTGTCATTCTCCCACATAATCAACAGAATTAAAACTCTTGCTTTCTCCTTATCACTGTAACCATGTCTGAATTTATCTTTTCCGTTAAGGTTCAGATGGTTTTTATTTGTCTTTCTTCTGCGCTCTTCAAACTCCACACACTCCATACATACAAATAGACAGGTAATGCACAATGTAATTTCCCACCGACTACAACAAGGTCTAAATCATAGACAGTGTGACTCCCTAGTGTGTTAAACCACTGAGGAGATGAGACTGAGCACTGCAGGCAGAGTGGCAACCTGCATTATCTCCCCTTCTGATGATGCATGGCCTGTGATTTTGCACAATGTTGCATATAAGCCCACAGTAACCAGAAGCAAGGCCCCATTTATGCTAACCAACGCATCTGAACTCGTCCAAACCATTTTGTTTCCAGCCGTCATCAGGATGCTGGATTAAAACCTACAAAAAAGGAATGGCTTGTGTTATGCATGATTTTCCTTATTATTCTCTCAGTGGCTCCCCTCTTCACCATACACACAGCAGCATGTGTTTGCTTTATTTAACACCTCATGGGATGAGCCCACAGTACAGATAGAGCAAACTGTGTTACCACTGTACACCAACAGTGCTGGCAGTTGCTGCTTTTTTCTTTTCTATTCCCCGCCTCCCCCCTGCTGAAGCAGAGAAGGAAGTAGCTTGTTAAAGATGATATCCATTTTAAAACTGGATTGCCCAGGCATCACAGTGGGGTTTGATTTTTCTCTAGGTTAGAATTCTGGTATTAGAATCGACAAGTCTCTCTGCATGTTGTTTGCACCCCGTTTGATAGTGCTGCTGTCACTGCTGTCCTTCTTTCATTCCTGCAGGTATTCAGTGTCTCTGGGGAGCACTATTTCTGTGAGAATGAGAAATATGACACTGCAGGATGGAACTGTGGTGTTAATGGGTCACTGACTGACAGCTGAGCCTTCTCTCGGAGGTATCAGGCTGGCTATAGCTGCCAGGAACACAAGGTCTGTACAGTGAAGGGTGCCAGTTAAATTTTGTGGCCTGGGCTGTACAGATATAGCAGCTTTTAAAAAAAAACACACTCTTTGACGAGGCTAAAACTGACTTGGGCATAGTGCAACCCTTAAATATGCTAATCAGCAAATAATTGTGCTGGGTCCTACAGGTTTTACCATATTCATTTATCTTAGGTTCCTATAGAATGGAAAGGGGGCAATTTAATGTACTTTGTGTGATTTGTAACGAAATTCATTATTATTGCTGTTCACTAGTAAATAACAAACCACAAATAGCTTTTAAACAGCTAAAATCCACTTGATTTGCTAATTAAAATGGGTTTTGCAGCTGCTGTCAAACTATTGCTCTCATTAATTAGCTTTTTGCCTTTTTTTTTGCCATTTTACTACATACCATTTGAATACAAGGCAATCTCTTGTGCTTTGCATAGGCAACAAGGTATCCTTCCTTTGCTGAGAACAACAGTTAGTCACTGCTTCCTAAAACGTTTATTCCATACAAGAGCTAAGTAGTCATCTACATACACACTATCACAAATCAGTTTGCGATATAAACTAATCATAAATCCAAGTTTTTAATTAATGTCAAATCTCATTTTGAATCTATGCAGAATTAGAGGAAAACAGATGAACACTTTTATAAGGCTTGTGGCAGACTTTATATTTAATTAATTGAAAAAAAAAGCCTACTAAGAGAAGATGATGATTATGATAATTGTCAGGCATGCCACTATGATATTTTTCATTTTGTGGTTGATGGATTATTCTTGTGATAATCCCTAAAACTGCCTTTAAAGACATCATATGCATTGCCAGCAAGAGTACATAAAATGCACAAGATCATGCACGAAGATATAAAATGAAGCAGAATGAGAATGGGAAAGGACAATCAGTATAGACTTATTTGGTGTTTTTTGATTTTTAAGTGTGATTCCACACCAGTTAAGACCGGGATATGGATAGGGGCAATTGAATTATTGGTTGTGAAGATATTTCCTCTAAATAAATTATTGACAAACTGATCCTGATTTCTATGAATATATGCATTCTTCACATGGTTTCACTTCATTGAATATGCTAAAGGTTGACTGCAAATTTTTCACTTTAACTACTTGGTATCCAGTAGTTATGAGTTAGGTATCTCACCACATGTTTCTACTTAATCTTATGATTAAAACATTTTAAATAAAAGACACAAATAGGGCCTGATCCAGTGCTCATTGAAGTCATTCATTTCAAAAGGGATTGGATCAGGCCCATAATGAAAAGTGAATAATGCGCTCTCAGTATGAATTACTGGACAAATCACTTTTGCTGATATTCATATCTCTAAGATTTTAATACTTGCAAACAAATAACATGACCCCATAAATAACAGTAGAGTGAACTTCTCAGCTTTATTCAGAAAATAGTTTGTGAATCACTTCTTACATTTGAGTGTCTCTAGATGTAGTAGTAGAGAAGAAGGTTTTGTATTTTTGACTTGAATTTCTCAAACTTAATCCCTGAAATAACTAGAAGCAATCTATGTTTTCCTCTGGCATGAAAATATATAAATTACTATGATTTAAACCTAGCCTATTTTAAAGCATTTTGGAGATTATTGATGAATGTCCTGTCTTTCATTTTACATTTGTTTCTGTTATTGGCTCTATGGAAGAAAAATCCAAAACCTGTCTGTTCCATGTGAGCTAGGAATGGGCCAGTGCACTGGGCTTTGGATCTGACTTGTGGCTAATGCTCATGTTCAAGACACACCTGGTACTATTTTAATAATGATAATAACAAAATTCAGTGGGCCAGATAAGCATCTGCACTACGCCAGACTTCCAAACTATTTGAAATTTGCCTTTCATTATCATTGCCTCTGAGGGAGCAATATTGAGGTAGAACCCTGGAAACTGAGTCAGAGGGCCACAGTAGCTAACAATTATCCTTTGGAGCAGGGTTGGATGTACTGTGGGATCAGTGTTGCAGGAGGAGTGAGACCACATCAGGGAGGTTAGGAATGACTCGTAGGATTTGTCTACACTGAAATTAGGCCCATGCCAGCTGACCCGGGCTTGTCAGGCTCAGGCTAAGGGGCTGTTTAACTGTGGGGTAGACAGTTGGTCTGCAGCCCGGGCTCTGGGACCCTCCTATCTCTCATGCCCTTTTAGCCTAAGCCCAGTGAGCCCGACTCAGCTGGTATGGGCCAGTCAGGGGTTTTTAATTGCAGTGTAGACATACCCATAGAGCCATAATCCAGTGGCACAAAAGACCAGGATCTATATGGTTATCTCTTGTGGATCCCAGCCCCCTTCTAACTCTTACAAGTTGCTTTCCTAGACTTATCCTGCCATATGCTCTGCCTCCTGGAAAGGACATGGTAGTGGGTCAGAAGCTGCTTGATCTATCCTCTTCTTCCACACCTTTTGAATAAGCAGGGGGGAGGGTTTGGCCCTTCTGGGATTGGTATCTCCTGATTGACAACAGATAGAGCAAAAGATGCCTTATTTTCAGCTAAATTAATCCTGTTATGAAAAGCAATTAGACTCTTCATGAAATGAGCTCAGCATTAATGCTGCAGAAGCTCATTCAATCAGAGAGAATTCTTCCTCTGACATGGCTGAGAGCTGACTCTTGATCAGAACATAGCAATCATTGACTATATCTGATTGGCTGGTGAGGCCTTTGTGATGTTGTCACAGAAGTACACCAGCTCCTACAGATGTACAGCTGAAACCATTATCACTTAAACACCAGTAGAGCAGTCATTGGAACTATGCCACCTTACACCAGCTGAAACTCTCGTCCATTATATCGAATGTGTTCAGGGCAAAGTTTCAGGGGGAACAAAGACATCACTCTCTGTGGGTGTGGAAGGTAGAGGAGGAGAGATGGAGAGGTGGGTGGTGTGAAGGAGAAAAGGTGACTTGTTTAACATGCTCTTTCCTCTTAGTGCCAACTTGCCCTTTCAGCATCAGCCTGTGGCCCTTTCAGCTACTTTTACCCCCATCTTCTAGCGACAAAGCTAAATTGAGAGCTAAATTCAGTGGGCTACATTATTTTTTATTTTTTTTAAAAAGAGTTAAAAGTAGCTGTCAGGCCACAAACTGTTGCACCAGAGCGACTTTTGTGGGTCAAGGTGGAAATAAGAAAATGGTCCAGTCTCCTCCTCACCATTTTCCAGATAGGTTCTTTCCCAAAGATAGCAAGGACCAAGCATTTCCTGTGCCTATGAATTGTAAACAGACCTTGTACAGCTCCCTCCCCAATCCTGTGCACCCACACAAGGTCCTGTTGCAACACGGTCCCAAACTCTTTTTTCCTTACTTTTTTTTAAATTTTTAATGATAAATAGAATTAATGAACCACAGTATTATAGGAATGGACCATGCAGGATTTGCACACTTCTCAGATGTCTGAAGGCACTTAGCTTCCAACCTCATGCTTCACCACACACTCAAGGCATGCACAAATAGTCTCCTAATGCATATCCAGTGATGGCTTATTACTATAGTAGTTACTTTCCATGCATCCAGAATATGTACTTGTATAGTCATGTCTTCACACTCCCATACAGTCACTTATGCAACCTCATTACTTACACACCTGCACGCACACTTGTGACAGCTTTGTAGTTGGGCATTCATAAAATATCACAACAGTTGTATGGAATTGAGGAAAGAGACAATGTTAGTGATTATTAAAAAAGGAAGAAGAGACAGGTCTTAATAAGAGACTAGACATGGGGGAGCTGACACCATTTTTTCAAACCTCCTAGAGGTCGATGGCAATAGGGAAGTGAGACAGTGGGGAATAAATTCTGAAGGTCCAGAGAGGAGGTTCCTAGGGTAACTAGGTTATTAATCTTGCATCACCCATCCCGGGACTGAGATATCACACTCGTCTAATGCCAACACTCTATCCACTTTGTGATTCAAAAATTCTTCAAGTTGTGTTCTTTTGTCTCTTTACTATGCACATATCTGGTACTGTTCTCTGTGGTAGTTGTAGAGATGAGAGAAGTGGAGCAAAGTGCCATTTGCCAGTGTGTAAAGAAGCAGCAATTAAGTAAAGATGGTCTTGTAGCTAAAAAAGATTTGGGACTCCAGACACCTGGGTTCAATTCTATACTCTGCTCTTAACTCTGTCTGACTTTGGATAGGCTACTTACCTGCTCTGTACCTCAGTTTGCCCACCTGCAAAAGTGGATAATCCTGGCTGATCTCAGAGGGACAGGCCAGAACTGAGAATTGGTGGTTGTCCACAGTAACAGGCAACTGGATTTGATGACTCAATTGTATGTTCTTACATTAACTAATTCTGGTATGTAAAGCAAAATCAGATGGTAATGATCAAACACAGGAGGGAAATTTTTCTTAAAACTGGGACAAAAACACCCAGATCTTGCAAACTCAGGCAGAGTGCCCAGACAGGTTGCTGCTATCAGGGTACTCCTGTAAAATCTGGACAGATGATCTCCCTATGCATGCCAGGGCAGATGCGGAGAGTTCCTTTTCTTCTCGGTATGATTTCCATCAAATAGCATGGATACACATATACATATGGGGCAGAGTTAATATGCTTATTTGGAAAGGAAGGATTTGGTGGCATACCAGAACCCCAGAGGGGCCTGGTGTAAGAATAGGTTAGGGGGCTGATTCTGAGTCATCCCTGACCCCAACTTACCCTACAGCCCCTCCACACTCCCAACTCACCCCATTGTCCAACCACAACTCAACCCCAGAACCTTTCTGGCCACTCACTGGCACCTCTTCACTGAGTGCTCTGCTGCTGTTCCAGGCGAGGGAAGTTATTCCCAATCCCAGTTGCCCAGATGCTCTGCTCACATCCATTGTCTTGCCTGCACTCACATGTTGTGGGTCAAATTTGAGTGATGAGTGGCCTTGTGACCTGGGACACAGGGTGGTAGTTCCACTCATGTTTGGCCCAGCTATCCCTCTGTAGTGAAAGAAGGTGGCCAGGCCAAACCTGAGTGGTGCTGCAATTCTGTTTGTCCCATCCCAATGCCACTGAAATTTAGCCTATTTGACCATTTCTCCAACAGAGGAGCGGTGATGATAAATTTGAGTGAGTAGCATTCAGTGTGTGCCAGGTTAAGGGCCGGAGCACCGTTCCTTCTGGTTGGACCCCCATAACTTTGTAGTCCCTGGCACGACTGCGCCATTTGCACCATTGTAGCTACACTACTGGAAGGATTTCCTAAGGCATGAACAGGAAGCCAAGTGGGCACACATCCATGTTCACTGGCATGCACTGCTCATGTAATTCTTCAGAGGGGTCATTGATTCTTCAATAATGCAAGATACTCTGGGCCTGATTCACCTCTGCCTACCACTTTGTGAATGCATCTATATCTATGCAGAGTAAAATGCTACTACATCAGAATTATCCACTCCCCTAGACAGTCATTTACATCCACTTGATACTTGCTTTGCAGAAATGAAAATGATTCCATAATGTGCAAAGGACTGGGGACTCATGCCCTGTGTGGGCCCCTGCAGCATTCCCCGTGGCAGGTCTGATGCAAGACAGCAAGAGGGCTACTGAACACAAGTCCCTTAACTCAATGGTCAGTGCAGTTTCTCTAGTTGAATATGGGCACCTTTACCTAAGTAGGTTAAACAACAAGTTTCGCTCAGCCCATATTTGAAGACCTCAGAATCTTTCTCCCCTCTTGATACGTGACTGACAATTGAGTCTGCTTAGCTTGACAGATGAAAATTAATGCACAAATAATGCAGATGTACACATGGCCCATGGAACAAGAATTACGTACACGGGTGACATTTTTGCTAAACAGCACTTTTAATATTGTTCCATAGTATTGCGAGAGAATACATTAATTACGAATAATGAACAACATAATGATGATGGAAATATGTTTCCAATTTTCCTACTGCACCTGCAGAACTATTTTGCATTAATTTAAATGAGACCTTGTACCTGTGCAAAAGTAAAACCTTATGCTGCCTACTTCCAATGTGATGGGATTGCAATTGTAAATTGTTCATGATCAGTGTTAATAAAGACAAACTACGGGTCTAAAAGTTGCCTTGAATTCAATAGCATAGCTTTATTGCCTCTTTAGCAGCTGTTTATGTGCCCCTTCCCTTATCACTCAGCAATATGATATGCCTTTTCCTCAAGACAAGTCCATCATACTTGCCAAAGCTCCCAGTACTATACTTCAGCACACTGCATGGGATCCAATCAGGTTGTAAACTGCTTGCGTATCTTTAGAGTCATATAAATAACTAATGAAGGAATGAATGCCACTTAACAGAATACAATTATAATAATAATAAATCATACAATTGTCTACAGGTCTATAGCTCTTGTCTCTCATGAAGGAAAGAGGATTCAGGGTAAGGAGAGATTTTAGAACTCTTTGGGAGTTGTATCAAAATATTTAAGAAATAACAAATTCTGGGTCAGGCATTTCCTGGCACTCTTGTCTAGCCAGTAACTGCCAGAAAATGACTGGCCTGGATGTTACTAATGCTAAACTGTGAAAATACTTAAAGAAATAAATTAGGTAATTACCTTCTTTAATGCTGAAAACTTAAGCTAAAGTGAATGTTGCCAGTGGTCTGTTGCTCTGTTCACAGTAACTGGTAGGCAAAAATCAGTAAAGTAACCAGTTGGAAGCAGTGACTTCAAATTTATAAATTTGCATTATTTCCTCACAATCTTAACACCGGGGATGTTATCAAATTATTTGAAGAAACAAATGCTGTAAAGGCCTTAAATGTAACTAACTCACCTACAAACAGAAGCTGGGCAAAAAAAAAGATGGCAAAATATTTGTCAGCTTCTGTTGGCATGTTGAGAATCTTTGAGCAGCTCTAATATAAACCTTGCTCCTGTAAAATGACATTTTCTAACGTAAAAATGTCCTTCTGCTAGCAAAGACTATGAGCCTTCCAAAATAAGAAGTGCATCTCTATCGTAATCTCAGTTCCTTTGTTGGGAGATGCGCTGACTGAGAAATTCATGGCACCTGGCACGTCGTGAGCATGCATAAAGTGGTCCTGTTCTCTATGATTTCTTTGCCTGCTCCATCCCTGAGGTGATGCGTGATTGAAATTGGCAGCATGCCTGTTCCATGTGGATTTCAGCTTGTAGGATTCTCATAAATTTCAAATCATAGTAGGCTCCCGAAAGAGAGGGACGACAAAGGGACAGCACAGCATTATCACATGTACGCACAATGGGTGACATTTTTTGATGCATAGGCTTTGCGCTAGCCCTCTTCATGGAAGTGAGTTGTACTTTATGGAGGTTTCTTATTTCTCACTGTAGTGAGGCGGTGGTTCCCCGCTGCCCCGGAGAGAGACGAACCCCTCCAGACACCAGAGTGGGCGGAGCTAGTGATCGCTGAGCCCACCCTCCAGAGGGTCAGGTGGTGCCCCGGAAGTATAAAGGCTCGACCTCAGAAATCACTGGGGAAAAAGCTGCTGGAGAGGCCAGATGCCTCTGGCCTAGGCCGCGACTGGGAAGCACCAGTGGCCTGCAAGGACTGGCCCGACCTGCCCTGCGCCAGCTACCCGGAGGAGTTGCTGAGCCTGTCCCACGCCAGCTAACAGGAGGAGCTGCCAGGCCTGCTGCTCGCCCACTACCCCGAGGCACCCATGGGGCTGGACCCCCCAGAGGACAACACCCCAACCCACGTACTACCCGAACAGGAGTCTGGAAGTAGCCCAAGGGCAGCCGACACTAGTCTGGCTGCAGCACTGCCAGAGCCCATGTTGGTGTGTTGCGGTCAGGACCCCCATTGACTCAGCAGCAAGTCTTATGCTGCTGCTAGGGCCCCGGGCTGGGACGCAGTGGAGTGGGAGGGCCTGCGTCCCCCCTGCCACCAACGAGGGTGACCAGACAGCAAGTGTGAAAAATCAGGACAGGAGGTGGGGGGTAGAAAGCACCTATATATGACAAAGCCCCAGATATAGGGACTGTCCCTATAAAATCAGGACATCTGGTCACCCTACACCCAACTCGTGGGTGGCAGTCTCCCCCGTCCCAGGCCTTTTGGAGGCTTGGGCCTCCTGTTGTTGCTCAGCTCTGCCTGAGGGCCTGAGCTCTTGACTCATTATTGCCCCACTCTGACCTAGGGCTGGGGCTTACTACTGTTTATATTGCTACTGCTATAGCACTATTGCTCAGCCCCGGCCTCAGGGCCTAAGTCATTTTTGCCTGCCCTGACTAAGGGCCCAGGCTTATTACTGCTGTTGTACTGATATTGCTCAGTCCCTGCCCGAGGGCCTGAGCGCCTGACTCATTGTTGCCCCGCCCTGACCTAGGGCCTCAGCACAACTGTACTTATTTCTGCCTCCACAAGAGCTGCCAAGGAAGACTTCCACGGCTGAACTAATTCTCCAATACATCAACAGTGTGTAGTGAGGCGGTGTGGTTCCCCGCCACCCTGGAGAGAGATGAGCCCTGGCTAACCTCTCTACACTCACTCACCAGAGGATCTGGCATTTTATGTGTGTGCTGCCATCCTTGTTTTGATGGATTCAGTTTTGGTTTTTATTTTTTAAAAAAGCCATCCTGATGATACTTATTTTTAAAGGGAATGCGATCCTATTTTCATGTCATATTTCTCTTAAGCAGCTTTAAGTGGTTTTGTCAATAAAAAAGCTCTTAATTTTATTTTCATATTTTTATTTCCCAATGAAATTACAAATCTAGGCCTGAATTTAAAAGAAATTAAAGCTACTTAGGCATTGCTGCATTTGGCATAGCAAAGCCTAACCAATTTAGAAGCTTAAATCTAATTTTCAAAAGGGATTCAGGTACTTAGGGAGTCTAAATGTCATATTTAGATTCCTAAGTGCCCACACCATTCAGGCACCTAAATCAGTTAGGCATTGCAATGGTGAGCACAGAAATGCCTAAATAGCTTTACAGATTTGGGCTTCACTGCTTGCACTCATGTGAATAGCACAGATAATACGCCCCGGAGTGTGTCCTGTACAAACGTATTTCTGCTTCTTTCTCCAAAAAGAAAGGAAGATGTTAAAAATATTCTGTAACAACTAAATGTTTTACTCTTCTAATTATTTAGCTGTTCATAAGATTCCTACAAATATTTCATCTCACATGGGAGGTTAAATCTAATTGTTTCTACCACACCTACTGTACATAATTATACACCCTCTGTTGCTTTTGCATTGTTTAGTCTTCAGAGCTTTGCAACAGTGATGCCCATGGATATGCTGATGAAGGTGTTGAGCTAATTAATGTATAATAAAGTAATGGCTAGGTTTATCTCTGTGCTTCCACACACCCATCCTGATGACAAGGTCTTTTTATAAATAAGCATCCATGCTGAAAAAAATTACTGTGAACACAAGGCGTTTAGGGGGGAAATGTTAATTTGACAAGATTACAAAATGAATGTGTCAGATGCTTTCATTTGAACTTTGTTCATGAAAGAGATTGTTTATATTTTAGATTCTGTTTTTTAAAGAAGTGATGAAAATTCACCAATGGGCAGCCTCTAGAACCCTCAGATAGAGAAGTGGGTTTGGTTTTGGTTTTCTGCCTCAGCAAACAACTTCGCTATATGTCCAATGAACCCTGTATCCAATCAGAACTAACCACCACAGCCTGGATTTGGAATCATTGACTCCCGTGGATACTACGGTGTTCAGTGATCACTCAGTGCTTAAACTGCTTGCAAGAGATCTGCTTTATTCTGTGTTTAGTCTCACCAGGCCGTGCATAACAACAAGGTCAGAGCACCCCACCCAGACTCTCTGTCTGGAAAGCTCAGCCTTTAAAGACACAGTCACCAATACCACATCTTCTCCTTCCAAGTCAAAACTTAATAACAATAATATCCAAATAAACCACCTTACAAATACTTGTAACCAACCTAATAACTACACTAAATAATAATGTTCAGTTACTCCTTTGAGGTGCCCTGCACTGTCGCTTGAAACTGTAGGGTACCCCTAAAACATCAGCACCACTGATGTCATTGAGCCAGGGAGTGTGGATCGTGTTATAGCCTGGTGTTTAGGGCACTCACGTGGTGAAGGCGAACACCTAAGTTCTAGTGTCTGTTCCAATGGATATTTAATTATGTATACAAAATGGAACAGCCTCAATAGGACACACTGAGAGAGACCTACTCTAGCATAGTCAGTTGCCTGGTTCTCAAGGCATTCACTTGGAATATGAGACATCTGGGTTCAAGTGCCTGCTCTAGAAGGGGGATTTGAACCAGGGTCTCCCACATCCCAGCTGAGTGCCCCAAGTATTGGGCTAGTGAAAAAAGGGGGTGGCTATCACCACTGTTTTATGCATAGCGCTTAAGTCCCCTTGTGAATCTCATCTGAAAAATTGAAGTGTTTCATTCCGGAAAAGTCAAAATGGTTCATTTAGACATTTCAGGAGATGAGGGAGGATCTAAATAAAACAGCCAAAATCAACACATGAATTCAGACAACATCAACCTATATCTGCTGTGTTAACTTCTCTCCCAGGTAGACTCTTTCCATTACACAGAACTTACATGTTTGTTTGTTTAGCTTAGCTCTGGTTCTTTCCAAAGCTACTTGAAGCCTCTGGTCATGCTCCTCTACTGTTTTTTCCCAGGTCAAAATATGATCTATGTACATCTTAGTACCCTCTACACCATCAAAATTTTGTTAGATGTTCCAGTGACAGGGCCGCCCAGAAGGGGGGGCAAGTGGGGCAATTTGCCCCGGGCCCCGCAGGGGCCCCCACGAGAGTTTTTTGGGACCCCTGGAGCGGGGTCTTTCACTCGCTCCGGGGGCCCTGGAAAACTCTCGCGGGGCCCGGGCCCCCAGAGCTTCTTCTGCTCCAGGTCTTCAGTGGCAATTCAGCAGCGGGGGGTCCTTCCACTCCAGGACCTGCCGCCGAAGTGCCGGGTCTTTGGAGGCAATTCGGCATCGGGGGCCCCCCACCGTGGGACTTTGGGGCACTTCAGCAGCAGGTCCCGGAGCGGAAGGACCCACCACCACCGAATGACCGCCGAAGTGGAGGCCTCCCACTGCCGAAGATCCCAGGCCCCCTGAATCCTCTGGGCGGCCGTGTCCAGTGAAACACTTTGGATGCCCAGTACGACCCAAAGAGCAGCATGGGGAAACAGAGTTTCCAAAGGGGGTGATGAAAGTACACAAACGTACTGTTTTTCTAAGAACACTTGCCTGAACCCTGCTGACTCATCAGCAGTAGAAAAATATTTGGCATCAGCCATCTCCCCCAAAATGTCTCCCCTTGCAGAAAGTGGAAAATGTTCCTTTTTTACATATGTAGTCAGTTCTTTGAGGTTCTGTATTTTTGGTTGTTTGCATAAAAAAGCATCCCCACTGATGGTTCTTCTACTGGGGGGGAGGGATAGCTCAGTGGCCTGTTAAACCCAGCATTGTGAGTTCAGTCCTTGAGAGGGCCATTTAAAGAACTAGGGTTAAAAAAAAAAAGTCTGGGGATTTGTCCTGCTTTGACCAGGGGGTTGGACTAGATGATCTCCTGAGGTCCCTTCCAACCCTGATATTCCATGATACTCACACTACAATTCCCAGAGTAGTAAGCCTATCCAGTTCATCATTTAGCTTCTGCTTTAGGTCAAGAGGAACTTTCCTAAGGACATGAATGGTGGAGCAGTAGGGCTCTTTCAGCTCTATTCTGTAGTCTGTTGAGAGCTTCCCTATCCCAGGGAAGATGTCCTCAAACTTTGTCAATTGTTTTGTTCCCTGTCCCTCCAAAGAGTGCACCCTTTTCATGGACCAAGATCTTGACATGCTTTTTTTTTTTTACCAAATAACGTGTCCTTTTTTCTCTGATGCAATGTGTAACAGCGTCTTTTCCAATTTATTTGCCCATACACTTAGCTCATGTTTGCCCTTGATGGGGATACACTCACCCCTGCAAGTCCTGAGTTACCCATTTACCCTCTGTCTTTTTTTTAAGCACTAATAAGACATTATCATGTGCATCTGTGTCCACTTAAAATAAATGTCCCATTTGCTTTCAGGTTGATAGTCCAATCATCTTCTGCTGCAATGTCATCTCTTGCTCCTGTGAAAAATTCATCTGAGCTAGTGGTGCTATTGTCATTCCTTTTGTCCATGCTGTGCACACTCTGCTAGTGTTTGCAAGCTCTTGCAAAAGTGATGTAAACCATGGTATTTCTTGCATTTTTTTCTCATATGCTGGGCATTGTCTTGGCTTGAGTTGGTTGCCACAGCATCAGTAGCTCTATGTGCTATTTTCTCTGGCCAGTGACTTAGACCTGCACATGCCTTTCTGCCTTTTCTTGTTGTATTTTAGATTATTTGTCATTGACCACAGTGTTATGAAATGTCAGCCATCTATAAGCTTCTTTCTGGACTGGGTGACTTCCTTTGCTTGGATAATTCTAATTGCTTTGTTACAGATTAATTGTTGATCTTCAGGTAGTCTCTCTGATTTTTTTTGTCCCAGATCCCAACCATAATCTGGGTTTTGACCAGGGTCAGTTAGCCCCCCAAAATTGCAAGTTTGGCAGCTTTAGAACAGTCACAAACACTTCTAAGGTTTCATCTTCTTTTCATACTCTTTGTTTAAAAACACATCTCTCGTGTATTCACTTTTTCATGAAGTACTATAGCCTCCAAATTCTGTAATACCATTTCATAGTTAGCCTCCTGAGGGTTAACTGAAAACTGTTGAACAAATGAAGAGCTTCAGAACCAGCTATTGTCAGAAATAAGGCCCCCTTCTGACTTTCTTCCTTGTTTGCTGACACCCTTTACTTGCAGATAGAGTCAAGTTCCATTTAAAGTTTCTCCAGTTGTTTTCCATGCTTTCAGGGAGTTTCAGCCCTGGTGAGGCTTTTAACTGATCCATTCTTCCACTCAGGGTCTTTTCCTTTTATTTTTCCTCCCAGTGATCACTCAGTGTTTAAGATGTTTGCAAGAGATCAGCTTTATTCTGTGTCTGGTTTCATCAAGCTGTGCATAACAGCAAGAGCTTCACAGCATGCCCCCAGATCTCCCTAGGAAGCTCAGACTTTAAAGTAACAGTCCACAATACCACAATCAGAGCCTCACAGAATACACTAAGCACATTACAGTAACACTCTGTATGGATTTGATCCAATAGAGGACTAATGGTCCAACCAAGGAAAGCTTTTAAGCATATACTTAAGTCCACCCCAATTCAGAGAAGCACTCAAGCAAATACTTAACTTTAAGGATGGGCTTCAGAACCATTGATATCAATGATACTGAAACACAGGCTTAAGTAATTTTCTGAATAGAGATTCAGTGCTGAATTGGGGCCTCTAGCATGTGCTGAGTTAAACGCATGCTTCAGTTCTTTGCTGTATTGAGGCCCAAAAATAGAAACTTATTAGAGCTGATTGAATAATTCATAGTGAATAACTTATTCTGTGAATTTAGTTGCCTTTTCTGTTTGTGAATTGTTCATAAGCATTGCATGACTTTCTCAAATGTATTTGTTTTTCAAAATTTAATCACTATATCCACTTTCAATATATTTGATTTTCACTATATATACTGACCAAATTGCAATTTTGTTTTCATTACTATAAATACAATGCCAAATATCCACTTATTCTAATCAACCAAGCAGTTATTAATTGATTGATTTTAAAAAGCATATTTTAATATAGGTGTCATGGAAGAGGTGGGTCTAAGAAAAATATTTTTAAACAAGCAGGGAAGCATGTCTTTTGTCAAAAATCAATATTTAAAAAAAATTCAAGTTAAGCTAAATTTTTAAATTTCCTTAATGTCTAATAATGTATTTTCTCAATAATAGCCTCTTCTGCCCAAGGTAGTTTTATGTTGTTTATTTTATTTCATTTAGTTCATAGAAATGTCTTGAATCATGATAATAGAATACCTTGGGGTAATGTTCAAAAAATCATTTAAAAAACCTCTTTATTGATTTTCACATTTTTACACTGAGAAAATGTACATTAAAGCTTTGGAAAGCAAACAGATGCCTACATGGAGCACAATGATCAGACAACAGAAAACACAAGAATTAAAGCACATCCCTGAGTCAGGGGAATACTTTACTAGAATAACACAATAAATTCCAGCAGTTCTCTTTAATGAGTTTCTAAATAAGCATTAACATCCTTTTAATACAAAATAGGTTGATCTGATAACCAGATTCATGGCATCATTTGAATTAGCTACTAACCATCTCCCATGAGTTAAGAGCAGTTAGGAAATGGGTTATTAATAGACAGTGTGAAACGAAACTGAAAATATTTCCATAGGCATATGTACATTTTTGCTTTAGATGATTTCACATGACATTTTGCTTTGTCAGTTGTTGAGAGCACTTTCTAAACTGAGTGCCTTCACATGCCAGTGAGCCCCATCCTAGTTCAGTACAGGGAGGAGAAAGGTACTCTATTTGAAAAATATTGTTGATCCAAGCAATTAGTCATAGTTCAGAGCCATGGTGATGTTCCAGTTGGAAATAGTCTGCATCAAAGAGATATCAAGCAATTTCTATCTTGTTTATTTACAAAGAATATTCAAAGTCCTGCTTCTCAAACACAAGAGGAACCAAATCCTGCTTCTCAAATACAAAAGGAACAGATTCTTAGCTTACAACCACAATCCTCTTTAGCTAACCAAACCAAAAGCTTTCTCTCTAAATCTTTTTCTAGGCACTGTGCTCCCTGGCTACTGCTTGGTTTTCTTGCTTTTTGCCTCCGTGTCTATGTTCTGTGTCTTCTCTGTTTCTGTGTATTCTTCACACACAAACACACACACAGCCCCTCTTCAAAACAATACTTAGCAAAAACTCCTTGGTAGGTTCACATACTCCCTTTGTCTTAGGTGAGGGCTTATCCTTACAGTTACGTTAATTGAAGGATGTATTCACGCCTGTCAATCTCAATGAGGTATTAACCCATAACAAGGCTTCACCCATCTCATAATAATATTTTGAAACATGGCTCCATTTTTAGGAGAGGTTCTCCTACCAGCTTGCATGCTGATGGAATCAAAAAAATTTACAAATAGTTTAGGGGGTACTGCTAAAATGCAGGTGGGTGGATAACAAAAAGTAAGATGTAAGATACATTTTTCAAAAGCATCTGAAGTTACTTAAGAGCTCCATTGACTTTGAATGGGACTTAGGATCCTAAGTGCTAAATTCACAAGGGTCAACTTAAGTGCCTACCTGCCCCTTCAGGTATCAAAGTCCAATGTTTTGGCACCACTGGCTTTCACAAAACCTGCACTCAGCTGCCACCTAATCTTGTAGATGTCTGAAGTCCCTAGGCACCTAGGTTTCCACTGGTAAAGTCTTCTAGTTGCCCAAATGTCTGCCAGAGCACATGCACAAAGCCTCTTAGGTCCTGACACCACCAAGCCAATCAGCACCTACGTTAACTCACACCTAAATTCTAGCAGGATTCATGAATTAAACATAACTTTTTATCTCACCGGTGGGGCCCAACCCCAGTCTCAGCATTGTGATGCCTAATTTCCCCTTGTGAATCTACCTTAAATGACTACGTCAGTTTTAAAAAAGGGATTTAGATTTCTAAGTCACTTTGGTGCTTTTGAAAAAGTTTCCTCATAACCTTCTGACACCTACCAAAAACAAAATGGGCCAAGAGTGAGAAGCAGCCCAATTTTTAAATTTGGGTGCCAAAGTGTGTCAACTCAAACTCCACCTTTGGGTGTTCAAATCAGTATATACAATAGGTGACTAAAACAAGTGATATGGACACCTAATTGCTGATTTGAACACCCAAATCTTAGCTCTCTTAGGTTGTCATATTCCTTTAAAGAAGCCCCTCTGACTGAAGCAAGAGTGGCATTGATTGGAAGGTGGATGTTGTGCAGGCGGGGATAAAATAGTTAAAACTGAAGGACGCTTCCCTACATGCACCCGAAAGCTCCAAGGCAGACTCAGAGAGAGAGAAAAACATCTGCTATTCCTTTCCGACTGCTTCAAGCAAACACAGCTCAGCCTTCACCTCTTCTCTGTGACAACTTCAGTTTTACTTACCCGGAAATGCACATCATTTGACTGCTAAAGGTTATGCTGCAATAGAACATAGGTTTCTGCTAGGTTTATTTCATGCATCTGCACCCAAAAATGTCACGCTGTAACCTTTTTTATCTCACTTTTAATTTTGCTTTCATACTCTGTACTTATATATTTTTTCCTTTACCACTGAGATTCTGGTCTCCAATATTAATTAATCCACTTGTGACTTTTGAAAATTGACTGCTGCATTCCATTCATTTTTCGTTTGTTCTGATTACTGTTTCATTTCATTTACCTGTGCTAAACAGGGGGAGCAAGATCAATCATTATTAATTAGAATGGCATTTTGATACCATTAAGGGCAGGGGCTGGACTCAATGACCTTTCAAGGTCCCTTCCAGTTCTAGGAGATTGGTATATCTCCAATTATTACCTTTTTTATTACCTTTTTTAACTTTGTAGGAATGCAAATGGATAAAAGCCAGGCAGTTCAGTGTAAAGGCTTACACACTTTCCTTGGCTTGTCCTGCTGACAGTAACTATTCCTGCATGTGCAGGTAGGGCACATTATGTACTGGTGTGAGAACTATGAAATGCCTATGTCAGTAGGCCACACTACGAACAGGTTATCTGTCTTAACTTGGGTGTTCTTTGCTTCTCTCACAAATTTGTGACATACCCTTAGAATTACAAATAGCTTTTGTGTATGTAGCTTTTTCCTGGAGAAACTGTTCTTTGTTTTCTGGGTACTGCACCTTTAAATGTAGAGGTGTCTCTGTCCCTGCTGCAGAGGCAGCTGGCATTTTGTGATTCGGTTCAAATGAACAGTGTAGGCGGATGAGTACCTCTGTCCTCCCTCTTTCATGGAGACTTACTTTTTGTTCTTTAACTCTTCCTTGTTTGCCTTAATCCTGAAATGAGTCATCTAAATTGAAAATACGTGGTTCACTTTTTTTGTATATGAGGAACAGCAACACCCTGGTCTAGTTCCCTACCTATCTATTTAATCAGGTTTAAAGGTATGTTTAAAGACAAAGATCTACTAAGTTATAATTATTGAAAATGAGGCATCTCCATGTCATAAATTGTAATAAATCCTCTCCAGTATTGTTAATGTGAAAGTAACCGTTTTTAAAATGCATATTTAATATATTGAATGATACCCTTACTCACATCAGCCTCTAAACTGAAGTTCTTCTTCTTCTTCTTCTTCTTAGCGTATGTGCAATGTGCCTTGGGTGGCACATGATTAGGATTCATCACTGAATTTGGTCCACTGGTTGGATCATTAACTTCCCCGGCTTGGTTTGGGTACTGAAAGGGAGTGAGACATGAACGCTGATCCATGCCTCCCCACACTGAGGTGAAGGCACATTAATCAGTGGAGCTATTTGCATGAGTAAAGGTTTACAGGATTGGATCTAAAAAGAGATAAAATGGCCTGTGAGTTATTTGAAATCTATCCTGCCTCCAGTTTAGTTTCTGTTAGAGTATATCTGGGGACACTGGGCCTGAGTCTAATCTCAATTATACTGGAAAAAATTCATTGTAATTCCATTGACTTTAGAGTAGTTACTCTGGATGTATACCAGTATAATGAAGGTCAGAACCCAGCTCACTCATTGTACACATCCTGATTGACTAAATACACCTTTCTGATGTCACAGCCATTCATAAACTCCCAAAAGTGCACAACTGTGACCTCATCACTTATAGATTTAACAAAGAAAGTATTTAGGAAGAATGTCAACCCAATCCTGTAAACTCCCTTCCCTTCTCCTGTTCACTTTCCTCTCTTCCCCTGTCTCCCAAACTACCTTTGTGGCAGGCAGCTGAGAATTTTAAATGGCTAACATGACTGAAGAGGTTTGGGAATCCTAAACAAGATTCCAATTCAGGGTAGTTACTTGAGAAGCCGCTCAGCTCTGACACTCAGCAGAACCTGAGAAGCAGGTAGGCTGCTTCTAATAGAGCTAAGAAGAACTAGGTGTGGTCTGTACTTCCTTGCTGGCCAGCTCCCTTGAGCATAGAGACCACTAGCTGGCTTTCCTAAGGCTGGTTAGTGCAGACACCGAGGCTTGACTCTGGTTTCTTCAAGACTAGATTACACTTGAAGAGTCTAGCATTCCTAAGGTCTAGCATTCCTAAGGTCTAGCATTCCTAAGGCCACAAGCTGGCAATTGTGTCTTCATGCTTTAGGGTTTGATCTAGACTACCATGAAGAAAGGAAGCAGTGGTGAGGGAGGCACTGTATGCCCTTGAGAAGATATAGACAAATCTGGGTTGACTGGGAGACTCGGACAATCAGAGTTTGTGCTGTAACAGCTTGTCTGGACCTCTAACTTTCTCTCTCCTTTACAATATTAGCCTAGGAAGAAAAAAAAATCTTCTGGCATTTTCTGTAGTGAGATGGTATTCTAGCCTAGCTCTTTGAATGATTGTAAGTGAATGGATGTAGCAATACATACAGAACATTGACTTTGTTTCAGTTAATATCAAGATTTATTGTCCCAACTGTTAAATATTGACTCAAGCCAACAGAAGTCAATATCTGCTATTTTACAGGCTTGATATTAAACTTCAGGAAGAACAGTTGAAGGGGAAGGCAGAAGGCCATGTAGGGCCATGACTTAAGCCTTCATGTAACTGGTCATTAACTGCTTGCAAATACCTTCCCCTTCCACACACCCCCCAACTTACATTATTATTTGTACGAACAGTGAGAAGTTAATAAATGAAGAAAATAGGTTGTATCTCCTTTATTAGATGTTCATTGAGTGCTGTAATTTTTGTCTTGTTTGCTCATCTCTCCCTAGCAGTTAATGACGGAGAAGCAAGCCTTCATTTTCAGTGTTCTACTGGGTGCATAATAAGCATTGCGTTATTCCACATGCAGACATACTGGCCTAATTTTCAAATGTGAATAGTGATTTTGGATGCCTCCAATTTTGGTGTCCAACCTAAGACACCTTAAAGGAGCCCCATTGTTTTTTCAGAAAATGGTGAGTGTTGTGTATTTGGTTGTCGTGGTAATAAAACCTTGTTGCTATGGCAACTGAGTTAGATTATTAGGGGATAGCCCAGTCAGTTTTGGCTGGTTTGGTTAGTTCAGTGTGTGGCAATAAATGGCTGCTTTTAAGGTTTACAACTCTCTGTGTCTCAAGTGATTTCTTCCTAAAACTGCTGCCCCCAAGGATACAACAGTGAGCATGTATTCATGGCAAACCAGTTTGATTTAAGGTGTCTCGGTTGGGCATCCAAAAATTGAGGCACCCAAAAATCACTAGTCACATTTGAAAACTTAGTTCAGCATATATTTTTACTGCAAGTTGAATCCATGTGTGCCCCACTCCAATGTAAAGTTGCTGGCACCCCATGGGAAACCCGAAAAGGTCCAATTCTCAAGTTTTGTAATCCTATAATTTAAAAATAGGAGAATATAGTTTTGTCTTTGGGCTGATGTCTCCTGTACGTAAAGCTTCATTACCATGCAGAATCTTTCCATGTCCTGGCTAACTTCTAAATAAGAGTTATTAGTGGAAGCAATAGCAGAACTTTTATTCAGTGGCACTGCTATACCAAGTAGCATACTATACTAGTAGCATTACTATACTAAGAAATTAAACCCAAACAATCTACATTAATCAATAGTGTGATGTTGCACTCCCTATGTTTTATGGAAATATGTTTCTGAGTGTAAATATGATACAACTGGAATATGCTTTATGCAAAAGGTCTCTTGTAAGGTATCATTAGAAAGCTTATAATCCACTGAGTGTGTTGAGCCTATTTGTATCTATGCATCATTCTTGTATCTGAAACTAGGAATATGTAGCATAGCTCTGAGGTCCTATTGTAATTATGCAAAGTGTGGGCCATTAAAGGTGGTTTAGAATCTTGGTGGCTCCCATTGACTAGAACAATTAACTATAGATGGCTTTGTTTACCTGCAAGTCTCCACTGCATAGATATGGGCCAGTCCTGAAAGAATGGAGGGGAGCTCACGGAACATGTGAACATGTCACATAATACTGGAATCCATCTTTAATCTGGTGCTTTTCCATTTAGAAGGAGGGATGGGAACCCAGAGAGAGACAAAGGATTCCTGCCTTGTGCCAAAGATATAAAAGGGAGTGGAACAGAACAAAGGGGGCTGCCAGTCATGAGAAATCCCCTAGTTACCACCTGAGCTGGAACTAACAAGAAAAGTACCAGGGGAAAGGCTTGGGTCCAGACTAGGAAGGAGTCTAGTCTGTGAAAGAAGCTTACTGGAACATCTCTGAGGGTGAGATTTACCTGTATTCAGTTTCCTAATGTATTAGGCTTAGAGTTGCATGTTTTGTTTTATTTTGCTTGGCAACTTACTTTGTTCTGTCTGTTATTACTTGGAACCACTTAAATCCTACTTTTTATACTTAATTAAAATCACTTTTGTTTATTAATTAACCCAGTGTAAGTGATTCATACCTGGGGGAGCAACAGCTGTGCATCTCTCTCTATCAGTGTTATAGAGGGCGGACAGTTTATGAGTTTACCCTGTGTAAGCTTTATATAGAGTAAAAAGCTTTAAATAGAGTATATTTGGGGTTTGGATCCCATTGGGAGCTGAGTGTCTGGGTGCTGGAGACAGGAGTACTTGTTGAGCTGTTTTCAGTTAAGTCTGCAGCTTTGGGGGCATGGTTCAGACCCTGGGTCTGTGTTGCAGCAGGTTAATGTATCTTGCTCAACAAGACAGGGTTCTGAAGTCCCAAGCTGGCAGGGAAAACATCAGGTGACAGTCTCAAAGTGGTCTTTGTGACCGAACCTATTACAAATGCATTTCTAAAGTTCCTGTTAATATCAATGCAAATCAGGACTCTCAGTGATCAAGCTATATCCTAGGAATCCTGAAATTAAAGGAAAAAAACATTACAGAGAAACAATTACACCACGCCGAAGTAGTATTTCACTTGTGTCATCTGCCTTCCGTGGGGTTGCCTGCGTGTAACTAGGGAGAAAATCTGGACCTGTTCTTTATATTCTATGACTAAAACTGGCCACACTACCTTCCTCTCCCGTTCCTGTCATGAAAAAACACCAAAACAGTCTCAAAAAATAAATTTGAGCTTAGACTGACTAATCTAACATGCCAAAAGTGCATTTCTACAACTATGCTTTAAACCTTTCAAAATAAGGTAACTGAGGCCTAATATTTCTTTATATGACACTTTCCCCACCTTTGCACACACATTTGTTATTTATTTACTTATTTGTATTAGCGCAGCACCTAAGGGCCCCACTCATGCATCAGGACCCCGTTGTGCTTGGCACTGTACAAATACTAAACAAAAACAGATGGTCCCTGCTCCAAAGAGCTTTATAAGTGTAAGACAAAAAGGAATCCACTTAATACAAAACAATAATAATTAAAACAAAATATATAATGCAAGCTAAATAATACCTAGTAAAATACTGGGAGGCTAAAAAAAAAGATTCATAGTTTAAAATCATCACATGTGCTTAAAGTCAGGGAAATAACTTTAGTTACAGCCAGTTATGTTACTGGGCACCAATGGGGAACCAAAAAAACCCAACCCACCAAATTGTGCACATGATCCTGTAGCTACTAGTGTTCTGTGTGTGAAACTCCAATTGAAATGAATTACTTTTATACAGACACAGAGGCAACTACAGGATCAGGTCTTAAGATGGGAGTGTGAAATAGTGTAAATGACATACTCAGGACAGACTTAGGGTGAAATCCTCTCCCCATTGAAGTTAATGGCAAAAATTATTTCAATGGGCCAGGATTTCACCCATAGTGTCTAATTATTAACTTGTCTTTTGAATCGCAAGCCCTTTATAAGTCCCATCCTCCATTGCATTGTGGAAATTTGGATATTACTTTGTACATTATTGCATCAAAGGCATCTTTTGGGCTAATGCTGTTCCTAAAGAAAGCTTGACTTGTGATGTCTGTTAACCCAAGTTTGTGACATTGACTTTGAAAGAAAAGTGATGTGAATGAAAGCAGTGTTTTCTCAGCACGACCCACACTATTATCCTGTTTTGGTGCTCTGACTCTATGAATTTAAAAGGCTGGGCAAATGTACACTAAGAAACCAAACAACAATCCAAAAATGGTCATTCATGCAATTGTAATTTTGTTTTATGCATACCGTAGGGGCCAACTAAATCAACTTGCATGTATTTAAACACTTTATAGACTTAATCACAGTTTCCCCTTTTTTCAGATGCTTAGAGCTACAAGAAAAGTCACATCTCTAATCTTTGACCTCTGCTAGAGACCAAGAAAGTGAGCTAACCAAAACTGTCTGCATGATTACAATTCCCTCAGCAGTAGGTACAAGGAAAGTATCCTCTGGTCTTAACTTTTTAGCATCAGTTGTCTGTCTGCCTGACTACTTCCTAACAATTAAGGAAACTTTGCACTGTTAGGTTAATTGCTGAGCAAGGGAAAACATCCCTTTTCAAGGTTTTAATATAGTCCAGTACTGAAACATCACTATTCAAAATTCATATTTCCTTTTAATAACAAGAAAAGAGTAAACAGATTTAAAGGTGGCAAAAGAACAGCAAAGCCCCAAGCACTGAGCAAAGTAAATAGCAGGTGAAAGACAAAAGGGTGGAAGAATTGATTATGCCACTTGGTTGCTCTCCTGAGGAAGATAAAAGAGGCCAGGATATGCTCTGCTACTCCCTGCATGTAGAAGTCAGGCTTGGAAACAATACTTTGACATCTCTGCCATGCAGATAACTCCAACAAGCAAGTCTGCTGATTTAACTATTCACACTTTGTATTTTTTGTGCCCACTGATTGACAGCTACAGAACATATTCTACTGGCCCAATCTTTGTATACTGGTTATAATAAAAAAGGGAAAGAAAGAATTAGGAGAGAAAAGAGATGAAATTGAAAAGAAAAATTATTAAATGAACGATAAGGTGTGCAGGGCTTATGAAATCTGAGACTCTGCAAATGTATGCTTTACAACAGGTTGTACAACATCCTGTGGCTCCGGAGCCACACGCGGCTCTTCAGAAGTTAATATGCGGCTCCTTGGATAGGCACCGACTCCGGGGCTGGAGCTACAGGTGCCAACTTTCCAGTGTGCCAGGGAGTGCTCACTGCTCAACCCCTGGCTCTGCCACTGGCCCTGGCCCCCTCCATCCCTTTCCGCCCCTTCCCCTGAGCCTGCCATGCCCTCGCTCCTCCCTCCTCCCCCGCAGAGCCTCTTGCATGTCACAAAACTGCTGATCAGGAGGTGCAGGGCGGGGGAAGGGGAGGCACTGATCAGTGGGGCTGCCAGTGGGTGGGCAGCACTGGGAGCAGCGGGGAGGGAGATGATTGGGGGCTACTGGCTGTATTACTGTGGCTCTTTGGCAATGCACATTGGTATGTTCTGGCTCCTTCTCAGGCTCAGGTTGGCCAGCCCAGCTTTACAAAGAATGTTGGGAAGAACTGTGCCACCTCGATTGGCAGCTTTCCAAATGTGGGTCATAGGTGTTGTGTTAACTAATGTTCCATAATACTTCTAAAACAGCAAACCAAAGGACTAATCCTGTACTGTGCTGTGCACTCTTAATGGCTATTAAATACAATGGCAGTTGAGGTCTCACAGCACTGCTCAGGAAGTGCTTAGCACCTTACTGGGTCAGACTCTAAACTCTATATAACATTTTGCTGATAGTAAGATCTAAACTGAAGACACTGAGTCAGCTGACAGTCATCTAAGAGGAGATATGAACCCCTATGTAAGACCAGTCAAATCAACTCAGTGATGAAAAATACAAGGCAGCATGATCCAGGCCATTTTCTGCATTGTCTTGGAGCAAAACTGCTAATGGTCTGGGGGGCTTTGGGTTTTTGTTTGGTTGGTTGATTTGGTTTGTTTATATATATAAACTTGGGCTTTGCTTCACCACTCACAGTTCCTAGAAATAATAATTTCTGGGAGTTGGGTGAAACAACAAGCTGCATGGAGGAGCAGGATATTGGATTACAGACTGGTCTGGGAAACCAAAATAGAGCGAAGCTGCAGAAGAACCTTAAGGGCAAACAAATTGTGCCCTTAGGTATGCAATTGCAAAGACCATGGCTTTCTCTAGAAATTGCACATGAATGTCTGACGGCAAAATTTGGCTCCAAAGATTAAGGGCCTGATCATGACATCCCAAAAAGCCAAAGAGAACAGATGGACATAAAAACCATGAGAGAGCCAGAAATGCTTAAACAGATTGGAGTTGACCTTCCCTAGGTTTCCAGGGTCTCATGCTTTCAGAGGTTGGCTATCTGTGGAGTGGTTGTCAGTGTGTCCTTTTAATCTGGGGGATAACTTGAGTTCTGTGGGAATATCCCAGGGATCTCAGAGCATCTTTCAGGAGGCTGATGCCCTCTATGGCACTCATTCTGTCTCACTCCCTGTGAAGAATGGCAGCAGAACTCTTTTATGACTGTTACTATGGCCTCCCTTCCTCCACACGGGCTCTGTAGGCCCCTCTCTCTGAAGCAGGTCTCCATGTACCATTCATATATATGAGGAAATGCCAATGGCTATTCAGGGGATGATGCCATGGACAGGAATTTTCTCTAAACTCCTCCCATTCTCTACTCTGCCTTCTGCTCCCAGAAAGAGGGAGGAAGCTAATACTGTGTTAGCCCAACACCCTTCCCTTTCGTGGGAAGGAAAGGGCTATACACGCCATTCATTCTCTCTGCTGAAGAAAATTGCAGGGAAGATATGGCCCGAAGTTTTATAAAAATAGCATCCACATTACACTCACAAAATATACAGTCACAAGTGCAAACATGTACCTGATCAATCAAGCATCCATATGTGTGCACACTTACCAGTTTGTGCATGTTTGTGAAGATTGTAGTTTCAAATGGATTCAAATAAGTAGAGTGCACTAGGAAGAAACAGAAAAGCTCATAAAAGGAAAATTGTATTTCCCTGAGGATGGGAAGACAAAATACAGGAAGATGAAAACAAAACCAAGCAAAAAACTGCACTGTAAGAGAAAATTGCATTATCTAAAGTACCAATTAAAGGCATTACTAGGCCTAGGTTGCCAGAAAAATGAAAGGGCCATTAGAATAACTACAACAAAGAGCTGACTAATGGGAAATAATTGGGAAATTAAGAAGAAACTCTTTAAAAAAATCGAAAAAAGAAAGAAAACGGAGATGGCTGGCACTGTGGGGAATAGGAGGGAGTGCAATAGTAGTAGTAATAATATCTTACCTTCATCCAAAGGCAATTTTGAAAAGTGTGTGCTTGATGTTCCCATGCTGAATTAGGCACAATCAATATTAACATCAACAAGAATCACTTCACTACTGATTTGCAGTCACCTTTGGAGTGAAGAGTGGTAGTCAGACAGGCAAAAGACACAGCAAACAGCTGGGAAGGGAATTTTGGCCAGAGACATCCAGGCAAACTCACAAGCTAGATTTAGTAATAAATGATCATATACCTGAATATTTTGTCATTTTAGGTGTTGCTCCCAGTCTCAAGAGACAGTCACTTACCCCAGATCAGTTTGTACCTTAGATCTCCCACCTAAGATAATGCTGGTAGCCAATCCCAGAGTAAACAAACTAAGGATTTATTAACTAGGAAAAAGAAATGAGAGAGTTCTTTACAGGTTAAAGCAGGCAACATATAAGTACAGATGAGTTACAGTCTACGGTTCCACCATGCATCTGATGAAGTGGGTTTTAGCGCTCGAAAGCTTTTGCTCAAATAAATTTGTTAGTCTCTAAAGTGCCACAAGACTAACTGTGGCTGATACAGACTAACACAGCTACCACTCTGAAACCTTTTCCCAGACAGGAGGATATATACTGTAGGTCCATTTAGAAGATTTCATATCACTACTGACTTATTTCCTCTTCCCATATTTCACATGTAGTCACTGTTCAAAGATTTCGGTGATGCAGGGTGTCCTGCCTTCAAAGATAAAGCTTTTATGGCGATCCCTACACAGAGAAAAGTATTTTTCTTTTTGAAGATTTCATCTTCCAATAACATGTTGTATCATATTTTTCTGCGGGAGGATCTCTCCCTTAGACTTGCTGTCTCTGCAGAAAACCATCAAGAACCTTGGGCTCACCTTTCCCTGTCTTTGGGAGAAGAGCGAGCTTTCTACAGTTGTTTAGGTTGACCAGGGGAGAGAGAACCCCCAGCAGCAGCAATGAAAAGAAGGTTGTCTGGCAGGCATGGATTGCACAGTGAGTTGAACAGCAGCTGAACTCTCCTCCAATCTAATGCCACACTCCCTCACTGCCCCTTGTACTTTATAGAGATCATTGACTACTTATTTTCAACTTTGGGAGGCACAGTTTGACCAAATAGCAGCTTTCCCAGACCAAAATAGAGGACTGTTTCACATTTCACTTTTTGAAGGCCTGGTCACTTTGCAGATAGAATGTTGCAGTTGCCCCTCCAAGTGATTTGGTTTAGGGAATAACTGCATTTTTTATTATTATTTTTGCTGAGCAGGAAAAATAGTAAAACATCTTCTAAATAACTCCACCTAATGTTTACGTTTGGTGCTACAGAAACATGTAACAGTGGCTTTGACTTTACAGAATCTGAAAGAAAAGGGAAAATGATGGAAATTGCTCTGACCCTTACTACCAGCGTAATAGAAGTGGATTATTTCAGTGAAAAGGGAGCTTTCATGTGTTTTGAATGAAACTAAAGGATATTTATCACATATGCTGTGTGATTTGTAAAAGCTGATAAGTCTATCTGAGGTTTAAAAAAAAATCGCATACTCGCATGAATGCACATCGCTCGGATATCAGAGCGAGCATCTATTATACATGGCATGGGCCAAATTCTCCCTCTGTGTGACTGCAGTGGAGTTGCCAGGGAGTAACTGAGGAAGAATTTGGCCTTTTATAGCTGTTTTCTCAAGTCCTTTATATTTTATTCTCTGCCTCCATTGTGGATTATGTATTTTAGATTATTTATCATTTGACCCTATCATAAAATTGCACAGCTTCAGCAAAAACAGGAAAATAAGAGTGTGTGAGTGATTTCTGATTAGCATTCATTTGGAAATATTCTTGACTGAATATTGTAACAGCATTAAGAGCTCCTGATAGTAATCATGCAAGTTTGTTACTCTCCCAAAAACTGGAAAATGGGCCCAAAATGGTCTCCAGCTACCTTGTAAGCCAGACAGAGATGTACTAGCAAGAGGGACACTTGTGAAGGAGGGGATAGGTGACCCACCCATAGAAATTAGCTGAGGCTAGACAGGCAAGGCAAGCACAGTATATAAACAAAAGCTTATTAGTACATTAATAGTTAAATATAGAAAGCAGCACAACAGCCAGAGCCCTTGTTTATTTTTCTTTAAAAATAAATTACTTTTAAAATATCATGAGTGGGCCAAATTCAGAGATAATGCATAATGTAGTGTAAGTTAGACCCTCCAAGAGTCCTACTTATACCCATTATGCCCATAGATCTACTTGCAACCACACAACCAATGTGTAAGTGAGTCTTATCTATGTATCATAGGGTTTTGTAGTGCATTGATCCTCCATGCATGTTAACTCCCCACCCTATTCATGTCTTCTTCTTGATCTCTGACTTGCCGGTTACACCAGCTTCAACTTCACTTCAGGTCAGCCAAAGGGAGCTTCAGTAAATGTAACGGAGGTAACCAAACACAAGGTGTTGTAGCACACACCATATGTCATCTCTGGGTTTGGCTGTGTGGGTGGGCAGTTACGGTTGGGGGCAGTAGGTCACATTTTAGATTTTGTAAGGCACCAGATTTTAATACATTTCATATTCGCTTTTCACACCTTTTAAAAAAATATTCTTTATTAATTTTGCTAAGAAGAAAAAACCTACAGGGATATTGAATGAATATACTCAAAATACTAGTTGATGCGATACTACAATTAAATCTAATTCAAAATTACAGTGAAATAAACAAATTATACCCCAACTTCCCTACAGAAATAAACATAAATCTCATTGAAAATATACACAAAATGCATAAAAGTACAAGCCACGTATAAATGGAAAGATATTGTAAATCATATATCATTGAGGGAGATCGGGTTGTCCATTAAATGGAGGAGGTATTATACAAGTGGATGTTAATGAAGCAAAACCAGATATCTTTTTATTTCTTTCTTCTCCCCGTATCTACAGATACATAGGGAGTCCATCAGTGATTGCCATTTATTCCAAACAGAATGAATACCTGAAAAATCCCATAATAAGGAAGTTAGTGTTTCTTTGCTATTCTTAAACTTCCAGCCTAAGCTGTGACTTAAGTTATAAGATTTCTTCTTTTAAGTCTTAATAGAGTTTAATTTATCTTGAGAATGACCCTAAATTGAACTGTTCATGTCATTAGAGCCATAGAACCTTTTATGTATTGTTTGCAATAATGCTGTTCCAATTAGTTTGTGATGTTTTGATTGTCACAGAAAACTCCCAAACCATTTTAACCCTACATTTGATTTAACTTGTTTAACTCTAACTCTAAATACTAACAGTAGCACATCTGGACTTTGCCAAAGAAATAGAAGTATACAAGTTGGCAAGAATCGGAATATCATCCTTCCCAATTTCTGCATGACATTATTAAAACATGTATTTATTTATTTGGTCTTCAAATATATCATAATCACTGAAATTTTGAAGTCTCAGACGAATCACTATCAAATAAGTCTTTTAGAGCTGAGACCCCCCCCTTATCTTCCCTATTGTGATGCACAAACTATGTCTAAATTTGTAAGTATTAATTAAACCAAACTGGAGCTAGTGCAGATCGAGATGTAAGAACCAAGCTGTTTTTATGAAAGATATACATTCTGAAGACAGTGTTTTGAATAAAAAGCAAATTCTGTTCATACTGGTGTTGCTGACATCTTTGTCAATGCAAGAAGGCTTTTAAGGGAGTTGAGTGGGAAAGATTGTTTAGTGTATTGGATGAAACTGACCACAACATGGAGTATGTCCAAAGAAGTTCTTTGTTGTTAAAGGAATCAGTGATTTGCAATATGGCCTCCTGCTATTATAATTTGTTTACTAAGATAAACAAGGCCTTATGTTCAGAAATGTTGAGCTTCCATTTACTTTATTTGGAGCTGTAGGGTCTCAACACTTCTGAAAATCAAAACTCACATGGAATTACAGTAAGCCACTACCCACAGAAAATATGGTTGAGTGTAGATGATATAATGATGATCCTTCATGAACATGAATCTTGCATCCCGGTCCTCCTGGAGGTCACTAATTTTTCACAGAGTTTAAAATCAAATATTAGACGTTAGTATTTGTCACTGTCCCCATATTGCCCTAAAACTGTTTTCTCTATTTAAGATTTTATTTGGTGCCAAAAGAAAGGTGATATTTATGACTTTAAATGATATTGTTTCCAAGAATGTACGCTAATGAGGAAGGTGGAAGCAGCTACATCTTTCACTTGTGGGGAGGGTGATTAATTCTCTCCTTCAGGGTGATGACTACTTCCTGGGCAGTCCTTAGTGCCTCTAACTCTCACAGATTCCATCAGGAGCTATAGTGCCATTGCCCAGGACCGGGGCGGCTCTCGGTATTTTGCCACCCAAGCACAGCAGTAGACTGCCTTTGGCGGCTTGCCTGTGGGAAGTCCCCGGTCCCACAGATTTGGCGGCACGCCTGCAGGAGGTCCACCAAAGCCGCAGGACCAGCGGACCCTCCGCAGGCATGCCGCCGAAGGCAACCTGCCTGCCACCCTCGCGGCAACTGGCAGAGCGCCCCCCGTGGCTTGCCGCCACAGGCACACGCTTGGCGTGCTGGTGCCTGGAGCTGCCCCTGCCCAGGACCTCTCCACTGCTGCTCTGTAGCAGTTGGGGAAGCGACCCAAGGGGAGTTTGTATTTTTTGAAGCAGCATTAACTCCTGCTCTGATATCCTCTGAGATGATATTATTATAACAGTAGCTATTGAAATAAGTGGATAATGATCTGTGCCATGTAACAGGAGTATTAAACATTTGTAGCTTCTTACCCATGTTGGGTGACGGGGCAAGAAATAAAGTTTGACCTCTCTGTCTCAGATTTATTGCATGGTGCAAAGTGGGTTGAATTTGCTCAAATATGCTAATACATCCAGGTCTATGTCTCTTTCCATTTGTACAATTGCCTCCACTTTTCTTGGATCTGATCAAACTCCTTTGTCACTGAGTGTGTGTCCTACATAACTAATTTCTTTCAGCCCAGTCTGCCACTTATTCCTGTTCAATTTAATTCAATTTTCCTTGGTACCCTGGAGAATGTTATTCAGTCTCTCATCATAGTGCTGAGCATTGTCATCTACATGTTCATCACTCTTTACCTCCACTCCATCTCCTTCATATCTTCAAAGATCTGGAGCATAATTTTTTGCTTCAGATACTCAGGTAATACTGAAGGGAGATCAATTTAATTTACATGTACCAAAATGGGAATTGAAGGTTGTCATAAATATAAAGAAAAGGGTAGCATAAAATCCCTCCTTGGCAGCTGTATTGAATCACTTTACCTGTAAGGAGTTAAGTAGCTCAAAGCACGTAGTTGGCACCTGACCAGAAGGACCAGTGAGGAAAGAAGATACTTTTAAATATGGGGGAAGACAATTTGTTTGTGGCTATCTTTGTTTGTTCCCTCTCCAGACGGAGGGAAAGACCAACCAGGTACAACATTTCCTGAAAACATACCTGGAATAATCCATCTAAAATTTCAGAAATTGTAAGTAAGGCAAGGAAATGCATTAGGTTATCTTTTGTTTTGGCTTGTGAATTTTCCTGTGCTACAAAAGGTAGTTTTATTCCTGTTTTTGTAACTGTGAAGCTGAGTCCAGAGGGGAGTCCTCTGTGTTTAAAATCTTATTACCCAGTAAAGTTACCTTCCATCTTGATTTTTCAGGCATAATTCTTTTACTTTTTTCTTTATAATAAAGTTCTTTTAAGAACCTGATTTATTTTAGTGTCCTAAAGATAAAGGGTCTGGTCTGTACTCACATTGCTAAGGCAATTAGTTGTATATTATTCTCAAGCCTCCCCAGGAAAGGGGGTGAAGGGGCTTGGGAGGATATTATGGGGGATAGGGATTCCAAGTGACCCTCCCCTGAATTTGTGTGTAAATCACTTGGTGGTAGCAATACAATGCAAGGACAAGGAAAGTAATTTGTGCCTTGGGGAAGTTTTTAACCTAAGCTGGTAGAACACAAGTTTAGGGGGTCTTTCTTGCAGGTCCCCACATCTGTACCCCAAAGTTCAGAGTGGAGTGGAGGAGAACACTGACAAAGGTGCAAAGACAGATTCTTCCTTTCCTATTCAATTAGGAATAACCTCTTTGAAGTTAATGCAGCAAAGAGTCTTGTGGCACCTTATAGACTAACAGATGTTTCGGAGCATGAGCACTTTCACAGGCCTTGGGTGGCAGGCTAGTCCTCGCCCACAGACAACCTGCCAACCTGAAGCATATTCTCACCAGTAACTGCACACCGCACCATAGTAACTCCAACTCAGGAACCAATCCATGCAACAAACCTCGATGCCAACTCTTCCTACATATCTACACCAGCGACACCATCACAGGACCTAACCAGATCTGCCACACCATCACCGGTTCATTCACCTGCACATCCACCAATGTAATATACGCCATCATATGCCAGCAATGCCCCTCTGCTATGTACATCGGCCAAACTAGACAGTCTCTACGGAAAAGGATAAATGGACACTAATCAGATATTAGGAATGGCAATATACAAAAACCTGTAGGAGAACACTTCAACCTCCCTGGCCACACCATAGCAGATCTTAAGGTGGCCATCCTGCAGCAAAAAAACTTCAGGACCAGACTTCAAAGAGAAACTGCTGAGCTTCAGTTCATCTGCAAATTTGACACCATCAGCTCAGGATTAAACAAAGACTGTGAATGGCTTGCCAACTACAAAACCAGTTTCTCCTCCCTTGGTTTTCACACCTCAGCTGCTAGAAGAGGGCCTCATCCTCCCTGATTGAACTAACCTCGTTATCTCTAGCCTGCTTCTTGCTTGCTTATATATACCTGCCCCTGGAGATTTCCACTACATGCATCCGACGAAGTGGGTATTCACCCACAATAGCTCATGCTCCAAAACGTCTGTTAGTCTATAAGGTGCCACAAGACTCTTTGCTGCTTTTACAGATCCAGACTAACAGGGTTACCCCTCTGATATTTGAAGTTAATGAAGTTATACCCTGGTGTTAGGGCCATTAAACTAGAATCATGCAAAGTAGATGGAGAGTACATTTTTATTGGTGGAGATGATTAATCATTGGAACAAACTACAAGAAAAGTGATGATTTTTCTATCTCTTGTAGTCTTCAAATCAAGAGTAGATGCCTTTCTGGAAGATACCTTATAGTCAAACACATTGGGCTTAATACAGGAATAAGTTTATTAAATTCTGTGGCCTGTATTATACAGGAGGCCAGATTTGTTGATCTAACAATACTTTCTGGCTTTAAAATCTACAAATCCTGGAGAATATAGCTCTCTGCTTATTTCTCAATTATTTATTATTTCAGGTTTTTTAAGGTTTGTTTATTGTTTTTTTCATACAATTTAAAGAGGTTTTTCAAGCTAGATGAGAGGAAAGGATACTTCTTCAGTTATACAATATAAAAGGTCTTTATCCTTATTTCAATTAAGCTGCATTTATGGCTACTTCATATTGCAAGCTGGAGAATTCAGGTGAATCTGGCACTGTGTATTGAAAGTTTAATGTACTAGGAGAATATTTTTTCCCATTGTCATGTTGGTGACAATTTATCACAACAGATATCTACATTTTGTTGTGGAAAACATTACTTACAATGATGCTTGAGTATAACTGTTGCAGCAGGCATGGTGTACATGATAGAAGAAGTGGGGAAACTATCTCAAATGTAAATGTTAATGCTAGTAACCTTGCACGTTAAGCTATTTAGCCTTGAAACAGGTAAGTTCATGCCATCTTTCAACATCTGATATCGCAAGGTCAGTTATATACAGCTCTGGCTTCATTGAATAAAAAGTCAAACTATTGATAGTTCTCCATGTTAGTCAATTATTGTAAACCAATACTATGACTCAGAGCAAATATTAACTATACAAGAGCTCAGTATAGAATAGAGTGAGTGACAAGACTGTGTACTATTGTAAATTTCTGGTAACCAAGCTCTGTTTACCAGAAATTAATCATTCATCTGTGTCATTTTTGGTTCTACTGACTATTTCTTTGATGGATGTTCTCCCAAAGAATCCTAAACATAACAATATGCTAATATATTTTGCAGATGTGTACTTTTAATATTAGACACTGATGGCACCCTCTATAGTTAAGGTTTAAATATGCTTATCATTATAAACTCTCCTTTTCCTCACAACTGTCTGAACCTCCTTTTGGGAGGAAATTCTACATGCTTTGTCCTAGTCCAAAATGCTGAGCAAATTTGACTGTGGTTTTGGTGAGCACTGAAATGTAAATAAAAAAAAAATCCATGATATTTTTTATAATCTAGTCAGATATTTTTCACTCAGATAACTTAAAATTGGTTTCCATTGAGCCTTTAAAATCAAATCTAGTGTGAAAAATTTCTTTCAGTAGTTTTAAAGCTGTGAGATTTAAATATGGCAAAATTGTGCATCGTTTCTAGTTCTTTTTCTAACATGTTTTAAGGATGCACTTGTTAAGGATGCCCGAGTTAAGGATACACTACTCTGATTAATATTCAATTGAAGCACTTATACAATGCTTATGAACAGAATATGAGTGCCTTCCAGATTTAGGAAAATACACAAAGACTAAGGTCTGTCAAATGCAGTTTGTTTCCATTTTCATCTCCCTCCCCTGTGAGAAAATTATGTTTATAGTGAATGTTGGGGTTGTGAGTAAATTAATATGCTGTAGGATATCCTTGGGGAAGTTCAAAGAAGTACACCTTGCATTTGAACCAGAACATAGTAAGGTTTGTGGTAATTCTTAGTTCTTGTAGGAGAGAGAGCTATAGTAAGAAACTAGCTCCCCAAAAAGTTCTATCTCCTGCGCAAATGAATTTTACCTTAGAGGAAGACAGTTCCATTATTCTTGAAGAGCAGAATAGACAATGGCAGTTGTAGTTCCAGACAGTGAAAGTCTTTTAGGTATCCTTAGCCCAAGCTGCTTAGCACTCCGAAAATAAGACTCAGACCTTCATAATTAATTGGAGAAAACAGAAGATCTTGAAAGCTTCCCAAGTGCAATATATCCAGGTAAAGGAATATACACCTACAACTAGAAAATCCTTTTAAGCTTGTAACTGTTACAGGCTAAATAACCCTTTATCAAGGAACATTAAGGTAATTGAGGACAGCTAAGTTAAGGACATTTCAATGAGTCAAAGATAGCACACTCAAGCACTGAAGTTAAGAATGGTTCTTTTAGTGTCCCTGGACTCTGAACCTGTTGAGCTGATAAGCTCCACAGGGGAATGAGCCAGTAGGAAAATGAACTATTAGAAAAAGGCCCAGGATCAAGGAACTTGCAAACTTCACTGCTGAAGATGACTGACCTTGTAAGTGCTACTAGCTGAATAGGCAGCTCAAAGACTTAAAATACCTGTTGGGAAAGTCTGTAAACCCCCTTGTAAAATTGCTCCATGTGGCTTCCCCTTCCCTTTCTCCCCCCTCCCCCCAAGTAGAATAATTAAATATAAGCCCCTTTCCCACCCAATACTCCCTGAAAACTCAACAACCTAGCATAAATTATGCAGTATTAGGAGTAAAACAACAGTCACTCAACAAAAGTTAGGTGCTTCTTAAGGTAAAAGTATTGTGTCTGCATTGTTACTTCAGCTAGATTGCATATTGGCTCTATTTTATATTCTTGTTCTCCTTGTTAAATGTTTTATGGTTTATGTTTTAAATATGCTCGTATATCAAAAACTGTTGTGAGAATCCATCTTCTTTGTCTCCCCTCAGCCCCACCCTTTACATTATATCTTAATATAGTTCATCCTAGTAAAATGTTTACTTAATGAAAAGTATAAATCATTCTAAAGTAAGGAAATGTGCCTATGATTACAGTCTTTGATTCCAGGGCTTTACTGCTGTCTAACATCCCTTGCAATTTCTAAGACTTCTGTGGAGATTGATCCCTAGAATATTTTGTTTTGCACATTAGGTCACTCCTAGAAAAGAGGTTATATTATTACCCTGGGAGAATAAAAAGAAGAATTGTTGATTCCCATCATCTCACCATGGCCAGCAACAGCCGCACTCATCTCTTGGCTATCATCGAAAACCAGCCACCATGAGAGCACCTAGCAAACTCAGCAGCAGACACTACCACATTTGCCCCTGGACAGCTGACCAGAAGAGTCACAAGCAATGTCGAGAATGCAATGCATTTATATGCACAGAGCACTCCACATTGATGCTGATGTGTGAACATTGCATAGAGGCTCACAATGAGACTTTCTAGTTCTTTCAATTTGCTAGTTAACGTTTTTGGGCTAAAGAATTGTTCTTAGTTTCTGAATGCATTTGCGGTACAAACTTCCCTCATGACATAGTTAATGTAACTTGTTTTTCTGACACTGGATGAAGGTAAAATAAGGGTATGTCTACTCTTAAATTTACAGCTTATGGAGACATACTTGCATTAGCCCTGACCAAGCCAGCACACTAAAAATAGAGTATAACTGAGTGGCAGGAGGGGCTAGCAGTGCCTAGCATATTGGATGGGTGTGTACTCAGGGCAGCTAGCCCCTCACACTGCCACAGCTGACTCTATTTTTAGCACACTAACTCAATCTGAGCTGATACACATAAGTCTCCTTGAGTGGGGAATCATTCCCTCAGATCAAAGTGTGAACATATCCTAAATCAGTTCAAATTCACACTATAGGTTAAACCAGTGAAACTCCCTCATGAAGACAAACCCGTACAAGGATTAACAAAGACCCATACTCTTATGTAGGTCACCTAGACTTAGGTCCAAGCACATAGTAATCAGAGCATTTATTTACCTACATACTCCCTCTCTGGGGCAAGTGAATGAGGAACGGGCAAACCTTTAGGATCCCCTCGTCCCCCTACCTCTTCCCCCTCTTTGGTCGTATAAACATGCACTCTGATCTATTTTATGCTAAAATCTCTCAAAGATATCAAATGTACTGGGTAATAGATAAGCAATAGGACTAGACTTACTGAGCTGATCCAGAGTGGACAGGCAGGGTAGTAGTTTATTGAGGGTATAGGCCAACAGAAAATTACTAACCCCTCCCTAACTGTAAGGAGGATCCCTGGGTAAAATTGTGCCTCAGACATGCCTCTGAATAACAATGTCTCCTGAGGTGGGGCAGCTTATGCACCACCCCAGCTCAGGGCTGTCCCGAAAGTCAGTATCTAGCCCTATCTGATTATCTGTTACCCTGGATATTAGACTTCTTTGAGAGACTTTAGCATACAATAGAACCATGTATGTTCAGACTCACTGAAACCTGGAGGAGGGGTGCTGAACATCTGATATAATGGAGGAGTCAAATTTCTGTTGCAGACACTAATCCCAGAAGTTGCACCTCTAACTACCTGATTACAGGGGCACATTAGTTGACTAGAGGTTTAACTACACAACTTTGTTGCCAGAACTCATTTTGCAAATGCAAAAAAAAACAAACCAAAAAACCCATACACATGAATTTGTCAGATGCAGTGCAAAGAGTAAGGCCACATTTCAACCTGGCTGAAATAAAATTGTTAAGTGATGTTAAAGGTTAATAAATAAAAAAGAAGGCAGTGGGCCCTTTGTTCCATATTTGTATCAGGATGAAATAGGCTGCACTGCAGAACAAGTAGTTTTCATAGAAAATATCTTAGCTGATACAAAGAAGTAACCTTGTCACCTTCTGTATCTTTTCCTGAAGTTAACATTGTCTTTGTGCTTTTGGTATCTTGCAGCGTTAGCGCAAAACACTGAGTCAAAATAGTGCTTCTTTTGTCTCTTTATTTTTGTCCTTTTCCTCAGAGCCTTGAACTCTAGATAGACTGTGGGCCTTGAATCAAACAGCTGTGCTCTCCAGGTTTAAGAAACTGGCACCTTCATTAGGATTTCAGCACATATAGGGCCTGATTCTGTTCTCACTTACATTGATGTAAATCAGGCATAATTTCATTGTGGTCACTGGTAGAAAAATGGTTTACGTGAGATCAGACGTAGCCCCAGGCTTTCATACAATTGGAAAAGAAGCCGCAACGTATCTTCTGATTACTCTTAACAAAAGTGTTCTTCCCAAAGTACCAATTTCTTTTGTGCTCTTCTTTCCTTTAAGACTCCTCTTGAATGAGGACAAATGAGATTGATGCTCATGTTCATTAGCAGCCCAGTATTGGAGCATTGGTGCTGCTATTGATGTGCACTCACTGTTGGTTCAGAAGCAATTGTGCCTCTTTTAGGAGTTGGACTTGAAAACGTCTGAAAAAAATAAGAAATGTTTAAAAGCTTAGCTCAATAACAGAATATGCTGTGTGACTAGACTTAAAATAGCAGATACCTTTAAACGGCAACAGAGGTGGCTCACTTGATGATTACCTGGTCAGTTCATTCCTTCCAAAGTACATGGCATGGCCACTGTCGGAAGACAGGATACTGGGCAAGATGGACCTTTGTTCTGACCCAGAATGGCCGTTGTCATGTTCTTAAAACAAAATCAGTGGAAAAATCAACTCTTCCTCTCTTTTCATGCCAAGTTCTGAGTTCAGGGTTTGGTGTTTCTCTTGCAAAAGTTGATAACAACTAGCACTAGTGCAAAGAAATGTTTTTGCTTTGGTTGTCATCAACATCATCAACTTTTAGAAGGGAAATCTGAATTCAGCAGGTGAGTGAAGGAGGGATGGATTGTCAAATATTTTGTTTTGCAATGCATTTTAACTCTGTACGCTGAGAGCCAATCCCTAGCCTGGATCACACACTAAGTAATAGGGCTCTGCGATGGGGCATTCCAATGGAACAAAAAGTGAAATCTCAGTGGTTCCTGTGTATCCATTCTACTGGGGAAATTGCTGGAGAATCCATATGTTCAGCCACTGCATCTTTGCCTAAATATCTCTGCTGTGTCCCCAAAACCCTTTGTGTTGAGATGTAGGGAGTTCCATGAAGCACCGCTCTGCAGACAGCAGAAGGAGTGGATCCCCTTTCTAAGGGTCCTGGCATCCTCTCTCTCCTTTCCTCTGCACAATTGCAGAGGTTCTGCTCTGTCATGCACCTCTGTGATTATCGAGAAGGGGGAAGATTTATCCCATAGCAATTATTCTGTAATATGCAGAGGACAAGGGGGAAATTTCAGATGTGGAATTTGTAGTTGGAAGAGAGCCTGACACAACAAATGAATGAGGTAGGACCTGCTCACAGAATTTGGCAAAAACAGAGCTAATACTGTAAAAATACACATTCCTAAGAAGTGCTAGTTAGAGTGCTTATGCAAATACATCCAGATATTAAGTGGTACCAAAACATCCCCATACATAGCACAACAAAAAAAATAGTCAGTTACAAACTGTGTATGTTACCACATGTGATTCATTTGTACAGTAACTCAATTATTTTGTGGCTTATAGTCCAGCCAGTCCCCTTTCAGATCCTTCCAAAATAAATAAAAAATGGCATTGATGATAATATGAAAGAACTCCATTGGAGTCAGTGGAGTTACTCTAGATTTATACCAGATTTGCACCAGAGGAGAATCAAGCTACACTATCCTGATCGTGTAAGCTTTTACTCATGCAAATAGTTGAGTAATAACTACATTGGCTTGATTGTCCTCTGGTGAAAATCTGGAAGATTGACTTCAGAGTGTAAGGGTTTCCAGGACTGGGACCTAAACACTCAGTTCTATCATCCTTTGGGAAAAGCTTCTAGAGATCAGGAATTGTACTGAATTTTTAGAAAAGTATATATAGACATACAAACAAGCGGAGAAAGACTAAAAATACAAATACCAAATAATATGGTTAAAATAAAGGAAAGGGAGAAAACAAATTCCTATGTGACTATTGTTTTGTCTTCTAATGTGTTCAAATATCTCATAACTGAGGCTCTTAGACAGGTTATACAACATTAGAAATATAGTTGAATGCTAATCTGCGATATATGTTTTCTTATTAGTACTAATAGTACCTGGCTCTTTTATATAACACTTGGTAGATCTCAAAGGGCTTTACAAAGGAGGTATCATTAGCCCTGGTTTTTAGACATGGGGAAACTGAGGCATCGAGCGGTGATGTGACTTACCCAAAGTCACTCAGCAGCCAATGTCAGAGCTGGTAATGGAAGCCAGGTCTCCTGAGTTCCAGTTAAATGCCCTATCCACTCGCATGCTGTTCCTCTCAGTGTCTTCAAGAAGTATAAATCTAAAAAAGATCCAACATCCTCCTGGAAGATTTGCCTGTGTGAGGATTACAGGATTGCTGTTTTAGAGATTAACTTTCTGATGAAAAACACTTGGCCCTTATGGAAAACGAGAGCTTCCATTGATATCATTCTTATTTTCTAAGTGTCCTTTTATTTCAAATATGAAGTTAACGCCTGCCTGTTAACTATAATGGCTTAACACAGAAGTTGCTTTTATATCATCTATCAATATCTCTACATTAGTAGATGGAGCTACTGCCTCTGCTAGGGGGGTGGATCTCATTACAAAGATACTTGTCTGCAGGTGCCTAATTTGATGATGTGAAGGGACCTCTGTTTCTGCATGAAGTCCCATTGACTTCAGTGGGACTCCAGGTGGGAACAAGGGTCTGCGTGAATGGAACCACTTGTGGAACTGAGGGCTAGGACTAGGAAAAGGAGATGTTAATGTGAATTCTCTTTTATATATATTGTTCCCTTTATTTTATATATATATATATATATATATATATATATATATATATATATATATAAAAAAGAGAGAACATTAACATCTCCTTTCTTTTCTAGTCTTCTCAATTCTAAGTAATATATATAATATATATATATATTAATTTCACAACTCTAAAGTTGGGGGGAGGGATAGCTCAGTGGTTTGAGCATTGGCCTACTAAACCCAGGGTTGTGAGTTCAATCATTGAGGGGGCCACTTAGGAATCTCAGGCAAAGAGTGGTCCTGCTAGTAAAGGCAGGGGGCTGGACTCAATGACCTTTCAAGGTCCCTTCCAGTTCTAGGAGATTGGTATATCTCCAATTATTACCTTTAACAAACTTTTTTAAAAAAAATCTTGAAACATTGATTTCCACTGCTGTTTAATGGGAAAGCTGAATCTCCCAATCTTACCCATCATCATCAAGTTATTGGATTGCTTGTTCATTTTTAAAATATATTTTGGATTGTACCTGTGACAGGTTGGATCACATAAACCGCCCTGGGAGCTGCCACCCAATGTGCCAAGACTACCTCTGCTCTTGTTTTCCCTGCCAGCTCAGGACTCCAGCACCCTGTCTTGCTAAGCCAGACACTCCCATCTGCTCCAACAAAGACCCAGGGTCTGAATTACTTGCCCCAAAACTGCAGGTTTACCTGAAAGCAGCTAACAAAAGTGTGCTTGTCTTTAACACCCAGATGCCCAACTCCCAATGAGGTCTAAACCCAAATAAATCTGTTTTACCCTGTATAAAGCTTATGCAGGATAAACTCATAAATTGTTTGCCCTCTATAACACTGATAGAGAGATATGCACAGTTGTTTGTTCCCCAGATATTAATACATACTCTGAGTTAATTAATAAGTAAAAAGTGATTTTATTAAATACAGAAAGTAGGATTTAAGTGGTTCCAACTAGTAACAGACAGAACAAAGTAAGTCACCAAGCAAAATAAAATAAAATGCACAAACCTATGTCTAATCAAACTGTATACAGATACTCTCACCCTCAGAGATGCTTCAGTAAGTTTTTTCCTCAGACTGGACACCTTCCAGGCCTGGGCACAATTCTTTCCCCTGGTCCAGCTCTTGTTCCAGCTGGGGGAGTCTTCATGATGGCTCCTCTCCCCTCACTTTGTTCTGTTCCACCCCTTTATATGTCTTTTGCATAAGACAGGAATCCTTTGTCCCTCTCTGGGTTTCCACTCTCTCCTTCTCAATGGAAAGACACCAGGTTAAAGATGGATTCCAGTTCAAGTGACATGATCCCATGTCACTGCAAGACTTCATTGCCCACTTGCCAGCACACATGTATACAGGAAGACTTACAGGTAAAGCACACCCATCTGCAGACAATTGTCCTGGTTAATGGAAGTCATCAAGATTCCAAACCACCATTAATAGCCCACACATTGCATAATTACAATAGGCCCTTGGAGTTATTGTTCATATTTCTAGTTTCCGATACAAGAGTGGTACATTTATACAAATAGGATGATCGCACTCAGTAGATTATAAGCTTTGTAATGATACCTTACTAGAGACCTTTTGCATGAAGGTCATTATCAAATTTTCATAAAATCTTATAGACTGCAACGTCAGACTATCTACCCATGTATTGTGCTGTTCTTTGTAATTGGATGTAGTGGTTAGAATTTGGATGATGTTACAATGGAGCTATCCATTAAGAAAACACACAGACAAGGCCTAAATGTTAAATTCCTTAGATGTTGCCATTTTGAAAGGAGGGTGAAGTGTATTTCACCCCTTTGGGGATAGCAATGGTCAATATCTTAAGGATACTGATTGGGTTTTAGCTGCTACTGTGTAAAACTGAGAGAGGCAAAAATACCCTGCTAGTTTTCCCTGAACAAAATAAAGAACAGGCAGGATTACTGGAGTGGATTTGCCATGTCTCAGAGGCCTGCTTGACCTTGTTTAGTGGCACTTTAATGAGACTACTGATAAAAATTTCAGCATGAGCCTTTCAACTATGACAAGACTGACTCCTAACAGCCTCTTCGGCTCCGTAAAGCACATCTCCGATTCTCTGGTTTGTCTCCTTGATGCTATTCATTGTGGTTTCTGTCCTCTCACAACACCCTGCTTAACTAACCTTGAGAAAAGTAATTATGCACTCAATATTGATTAGTAAGGATCCATATTTAATTATGTGTAACATGTTCCACTCTCGGAGTTTTAGTTCTTTGTTCATTGATGCACGTCAGGTCAGATTGCTATGTACTTTTAGCCACACTGTAGTGATCTTCACACTATAGTGAATTTCCTCCCTTCCTTAGGTTGCACAAGGAACAGTGTTATTTCCTGCTTTCTTCAAGAAGCTAGTGGACCAGTCTTTTAGTACACACATCTAACCAGTCATTCCTCCTTGTTGGGCTTTTACTTATTTATTTACCAAGGGAATTTTTTTATATGCTGACATGGTTGGAGCAGAGCTGTAGGATTTATGTGCAGTATCTGTGGTGAGCACCTGAAGAGAGTTCAAACACTACACTCGGAGGGTCTCATTTTTTAGGTCACAGAGACAGTTAGATCACACTTGTACAGAACTTCTTCTTTCCTGACTTCTAGATTTGCTGCAACATAAACTTTGCCGGCACAAAAAGGACATGTAATTAAAAGTTCTTCAGCTCCAGTACTTGCTTGCCGTGTGCTATCACTTTTTATAAACACCCTCTTTAGAAGCCACTTGTGGTAATTTACCTTCAGTTAATAGTCAAAGTTGTTTAAAATGATGCACCAAGTTAACCTTCTTTTAGAGAATTGCGATTATAGGTATAAGTAGAGATGGTCCCAAGCAGGAACCCAAATCTAGCCTTACCTACCCCACCCCACAAGTCTCAAAAAGAATTCAGACTAAAATCTTTGCGTCTGAAACCATCCCATGGGTTTTTGTTCCAGGTCAGATTAAAAACCAGAAGGAGCTTTCTCTTGGTCGGGTTCAGATGTGGGCTGACTGACAGAAATTTCATGAGAATAGCTCACAAAATGTCAGCACCACTGAATGCAAACGTTGACCCTGATTCAGTCTCAGTCTCTGAATCCTAGCCTAAACTGAATCCAGATCCAAACGCTGTCTCCTTAGCCAAGTTGTTGATGATAAAAACATGTTCTAGTTCTACATGAAATTCTTTAGAGAGCCCAGTGCAGGCCGGAGCTCTCTGATTGGGTGCTGGGTGGATTCCCGGGAGGGAATGGGGATGGGAGGACTCTTCCCCGCCCCCCATCATGGAACTGCTCCATAGAGGTTAGTTCAGCCCAGTGGCTGAAATAATTGCTACAGGCTCTTCCATAGCCCCAGACTTGAGGGGCAAGTTGTAAGGATTTGCATCGGAGTAGATCTTCCTGGCCCTTGCACCACCTTGGCCCTTGTGCACATTTACATGGGAAGTTCACATGAAGCAGAGCTCTGCATTGCACAGGAGATATGCAGCCCCAATGTGTCACTCTTCACAACCAGGCCTTCCTCCTCCCCCACTTTATACAGGTGCTGCTGTCTTGGGAGCTTCCATGGCCACAGAAGAAGGGCTGTGTGTGGGTGGGGGGGAGGTTAATTTCCCACTCATAGGCCAGCAATAAATTATTACTCTCTGGAACAAGCAGGGGAAGGAACTGTGACTCGGAGACCCACCTTGGAGTCACAAAGCATCCTTGCACTGCTTATAAGTTGTTGGAGTTTACACATCACCCCTTGTTCAGGGCTGTCCCTAAAGTCACACTCTGACATTTGTATCAGATAGTTGTACACTGTTGAATAGCTGCAGTATTTTGCCCCAGAGATGGCTGTACTGCAAAAGTGGACACTGATGCCTGTGTATATAGTTTCTACAGCCATCAGAATAGCGCTTTGGGAGTCATTTGGATGCAAGGCATTAGAAGTGCAGGATCATTATCATTGAAGAGTTCTTTTGCTAGCAAATGGTCTGTATGAAACAACAAAACAATAGAGACTGTAATGGAAATACATAGATATTCCCTGGAAACACATTACATTAACTCATAGAGGCTATACTATAAATTGATATACAGTAGTGTCCCGGGGTACCTCTATTTATGTCAGGAGCAGTTCTGGTTAAGCTGTAAGGACCACAAAGTGAAGCTGGGTAACATTGCCATGGCTGAACTGAGAACAAGACACCCAGTGGTGAATAAAGGCAGGATGATTATCTTTCATGTGATGATGGTAAAGAATCATAAAAAGATATTATGGTATTGGTTAAGACAAGGAAAAAGTAAGGAAAACAGTATTATCCGTAAACCTCCTTCCTTCTCATTCTCTGAACAAGAACTTCCTCTGAGGCTCCTGGGCTGTCCAGCCCAAGGGAAAAAGAACTCTGAAAATATTCTTAAGAATCATTTCCTAGTACAGTAGCTATTAAGTGTTGAGCAGGTCCCTCTCACAAGAAGGAAAGGAACTGGATAATATATTTATGTAGCAGGATGTAAAATATAGTAATTTATATGAAAACTTATTTCTGATAAGAATCAGGAACCAGGCAGTTATTGTTTTATAGTCTGGATGGCTGTTACTGACAGTACAGAAAAACTAGATTCTCCTGTTCATATAAACCAGTCTGATTGAAATCTTCCACATTCTATGTGCTGCTGCTCCTCTTATTTTATACTTTATAATATTTCAGTGATGAATTTTGTTATCCAGTTCTTTTTAAAAAAACAACCAAACCTGAAACAAACATGTTTATTTGTGAAAATGAAAATATATCTGTGCCTCGATGGAAAGACTGAGACTCGGATTAGTCTATTGTTCTTCTGAAAAGTTCAGAGTTAACATTTATAAAGCTAAACAGTTTGTACCGACTGAACCAGAAAATAGGCAGAGATTTTTCTGAAGATTCTGCTTAAAATAATTTGACTTTTTTTAAACAAAAACTTAGTGTTTTGTTTGTTTTAATTTGGGGATTTTTTTTAAGCCAAAAAGGGAGGGCTGCCAATTGAAAGATTATTTTAAACAATTTAAAATAGTCAATTATGACAGCCACCTGACTTACCCACAAATAGCCAAGTGCCTAGGAGTTACAATGATTATTTTATTTAAAAGTGCTCCTCCACTACCTTCAAGTTCGTAGCCTTTTCATTGATTTAAATTGAATTTAGTAATTTTGTATTAAACCACCATGGGTTGAGCTCCTGTTGCTACAGTTTTAAGATCAACACAGTGAAAATTACCTCTGCTACTTTTCTCAAATTTGAAGACTCTAGGAACAGATGAAGTCTAAGGATAGCAACCACAGACATGATCACAAGTACAAAGTCTTATCTGAACTACAAGTTTTAATAAAGCAATATGTGAATATATATAAATCCTAGAAAAAACACATGCAATGGCATAGACTATAGTCATATTCACATCCTCAAAGATATTCTAGGGTCCAACGGACCTCTCAATAGACTATCATCAATAGAGGGAGGGTTCCTGCTGGGGTTTCCTGTGGGGGTCTTCCCACTTTTACCCCAATAGGGTAACTCTTTTATATTGTTGTTCTGACCACATCTAACACCTATACATATGCATAAAGGTTTAAAACCTCTTTTTCCTTATCTGTACTTCCATGCTCCACAAATTTGGGATGTCCCATTTTTCATAGTTTGTTTTGAGTTCCCCTTATTCTCATTAGCATCTACACACAACATATATCCTGCGGTCAGGACAGACCTTTCCATGATGTTACAATCAGGTGTCTCGTGATCTTGGACAATACCTTGCGGTTTATTGCAATCTAGGTTTTTGTGTAACACTACCTATTGGCACATTTTATGCAGTAATCTTGTGACATTGCTGTCATAGGATTATTCCTAGGTCACCCACTCATGTCAAACAATCCTAAACCTATGGCCTAGTAACTTAAATCTATTTAGCATATGTCAATTACACATGGACTAGCATATGAATTGACCATAACATCACATAATAGAATGATAAATGGATGATAAAGTGAAGTAATTGGCTATAAGGTGGTACTTCCAGGACATTATTAGTTAAAAATTAATCCAGACACTACACTCTGAAGGAATGTGCCTGGCATTTATATTGGACACTGTGACCTCACAATGCAAATGGCATGACATCAACCCCGAACATTTGTAGCCTCTATTTCAATCTGCTTCTTCTGAGCAGAATTTTAAAAGAAGCAGCTGTTCAGAATGTAGGTCAGGTAATCAAATAACCAGTCCCATATGGGTAGGCAGATGCTCTACCTCCACATATTGAAATACTATATTAGGGCCCAAGACTTGCACATGTACTTGTCTGTATGTCGTTGAAAAGTCAGTGTGTAATTCTAATAGCACAATATATTACATAATCGTCCCATGAAGTCAATGGGACTATTTGCTGCCTTAAAGTTAAGCATGTATGTAAGACCTTGTGGGATTGGGGCCAAATAAGCCAAACTGGATAGGTCTACAATAGCTCTAAACCAAGTAAAAGATTTAACATTAATATAGTCTTCTGTATATAAAAAGCTGCCATTTGCTTAGATTTCTCTTTTACTATATAATATTTACAAGACAAATTACTGCATTTCCAGACTTTGGGAAAATCTGTAATCATAGTTTTTTTTCCCATAGGCATATTTTAGTATCCTCAGGGTCAAATTTGAAAGAAATGGGCATCTAAATTGCACCCACAAAATATATGAATGTACGCTCAAACAAATGCTTGATTATATTCTCACAATTATCTATTGTGTGCACAATTGTATCTTTAATTACCTGTTTGCATATTCATATGAATATTTTGTAGGTGATTCTTAGTTGACTGTTCTTATTTACGCTTAGGTCTGAAAAGTATTGGCTATAGAGTCGATATTTTAACTGTTAATTTGTTGTGTAAATATTTTATTTTAATATCATTTATATATTTTTAAATTTTCCAAAACATTTTAACCCCTCTCAAAATGGTAATTTCAACTATGAGATGGTGCTGAGGAAACCAGACCAGCACTCTGTGCTTTTATTATGCAATATATATTGTCTTAAGTACACGTGTATTCCTGAAAGTGTCACTGCATGCCATACAGATATGTCAAGAATAGTAGCAAGAGCCTGGAATGTGTGAGTCTTCATTTCCTTAGTTCAGGTTTCCTTGCATCCAATAATGCTACATATCTAGTAAATGACAAACAACAAGAGACATAGCGAAAGAGTATGAGGAAAAGAAAGAGAAAGGGATGCATTGTTTGGGTTTGAGAGTCATCAATCATATCTTGGCTGACAACCACAAATATAAGAACATGCCAGAAATGCTATAAGAAATCTTGTGGCCTCCTTGACCAATCTATCAAAACGATCAAGCTCTTGACTCTGTTATAATGGGAGAAATAACTTCTGGCAACACTAACAGACAAAGAAGAAAGTTTCAAATTTCATGGACTTCCAAAGGTTGATCTGACTTCTGGAAGGACTGTAAGTACTAGAGACAACAACATATACAGGCAAAGCAAATGTTAAACTGACTCACTGCATTGATTGGAACCTGATACCCTCTTTGACTGCCCTAATCAAGCTACCAGTTAAGGTGAATGCATGTGAAATCAAGTGTAGCCCAATAGCCCGTCACTTCATGTTAACACGCAAGGCTGAAGGAGTGGGGTAGTATGTGATGATTGTTCAAAGACACATTGTAAACTTGCTTGATAAATATATTTATTGGAAAGGGGCACAGCAGTCAAACCTTATTACCCTCTAGCCAGTGCTCTCAATTCACCAAAGTACAGTGATGTCCCCCAGCAACAATGCCTGGCATGCATTAGCCTGCTATTTATGTAGAACACTGCTTTTATGAAGGCCTCTTATGGTCCTTCCTTTGGTGGAGTCCACTCTCCTTCACTCACACTAATGATGGGCACCCTCTGGCAAGTGCCAGAAATCAGACTTCTAAAAACGTTCCTAAAATGAATCCCAACTGGTGAAAACAACAAATTACTGCCACACAGGGATCTTCACCTAGTCCAAGCCCCTGTTGATCCAGGAATGAGGGAGCACTTTCAGTCCTGGTGATACAAGGGCAGAGAGAACCTTTTGTTTTTCTTTGGTGATGCCCCCACCCCCAACCAGCTGAAGAAAAAACACTGAAGGGTTCCTGTGGAGTTCTTCTCATCAGAAGGAGGTTTGCTTTAGGGTTGCTTTGGGGGAAGGAACAGGGGCAGAGAGAACAAGAGGAGGATAAACTGGAAATATCTGAGATGGGTCCAGCCAAATCCTTGGAGGTAAAAAGTAACAGAACTATTATTGCTTTAACAATAGAATGAGAGAGGCATAAAACTCTGCTGTTAACTCCTGATCAATCTCCTAATTCAGTCAAATGAAAGGTTCTTGTCCACTTTGGTGGAAATTAGATCATGCCCATAGTCACTTGGACACCATTGGCTGCAATTTGGTAAAAGCCTACACAGCATTACTTAAAACCTTCCTGGGCTCAGGAACATGCTGTTAGTCTCTCTGTAACAGGGTGCAAACTCACCACTGCTGCGCCTCCTGCTGGCTTGCTCTGGAATTAGCTCATGCAGCTGTGGAGCGCCCTCTTCAGGTGATTTCTTGGCCATTGCCTGCTCGGCTGTGTTGTCTCCACTGTCAAGACACGCATGGGTCTCTGGACCACCATGTACTCTTCAGGACACAGCCCACCAGCAGTGCCCACTACTCCATTTTCCCCCCTTCTGGGGGTATATCAGCAGTCCTAGTCCACACCTGCCTTCATGGCTACCTGCCACCCCAAAGTCTAGTCCCTTACCTCAGGGACCAGGTGCAGTCCATGGGCCACACTCCCTCATGGCAAGGTGTGGTGCAAGGGGGGAGGGGAGAATCAGACCCGCCCACTACTCTCAGCCCCAGCCCAGGGACCCTTGAGTGGCAGCAGCTTGCTGCCTTCCTCCAGCCTGGCCCTGACTGGTTGCCCACAGGCCCTTTCTGATTGGCTGCCAATCTGCACAGCCTCTCTGGCCTACTTTAACCCATTTTCTCCTGGAGTGGGGCAGCCACCCCACTACACCCTTGTATCCCTGAATACTGAATTTACCTACAAATTATGGGTCTGCAAGGTGCAGAATGACTGGTGCTGAGAAATGCAGAGTGCCCAGAGCTCTGAATGAGACCTATTCCTAATGTACTCTGTTAAAGTGATTCTCCCTAAGGAGTCCTTCAATGGAGCTTCTTCAGCTGGGCAGAAGGGGTCACCAGAAGGCAAAAAAGTGTTCTTACTTCTCCTGACTGCATGTAGGGCTGGATGGCAAATTAAAATTCTGATTTGTGAAAAAATTTAGCCATTTTAAAAATTGGTTTCATTCCAGTGTGGAACACAAAAGAAACCTTTTGAAGGGGAAGGGAAAGAAAGAGAGAGAAATCTATTCTGGACCTGAGAAACCTTCCTGACAAATCAACATTTTTTGCTGAAAAATTCCCAACCAGCTCTAACTACATGTGCTCCCTCCTAGCTGGAGTCAGAAACACTGGGTCACATACAACCCCATGCAGAGAGTCAGCAAAGGACTATGCACCACTTAAATACTCTATGTTTTGAGAACTTAAGTAGGACCTAAGTGGTACATAGATTGAAGAGATCTTGTGCTGGCCCTGTGTATTAAAGGTATATTTCACCAGCTCAGCACCTTGCAGGATCTGGACCAGAAATCCTCAAATATAAATGAAGACATAAAGATACAAAATGCACTCTGAAAACATTACAGAAATATGAGGATCAACATGACATTTAATTTTTAAAAGTGTCCTGGTTAGCTGCTAAATTTCAGATGAGGAGGAAATGCTTCTGATGATACGGTGCAAAATCAAATAGAAAAGCATTGGTGACAGTTGTGTCAAGTATAGTATCTTGTGCGCTTTCATATTATTCAGGTTGATGTCAAACGCAGAGCAAACTATATAAATGCTGAGCTTTGAGAAACTCTGAGTGAATAAATATGTGCCTACCATACCTCATATATAAAATATTAATATATTTCAATGCTAATTCTTCCCTACTTGCTTTCTGAAATGATATTTTGACAGAAAAGGTGCTGGCTGCAAAGAAGAGTTAATATTATTGGTGCAGACAAGTACTGAAAAGAATAACTAGCCCCTTTTTATTTAATGCTCAATGGATGGCCATTTTCCTATCCCACAGTGATAATTACAAGTGCCAAACTCAGTAGAGAACAAACTGCATTTCTCCCGCATTATTGCTTAGTAGTATAGTGCTGGTTGTGATGCAGATCCAAACCCTGAATTCACTGATGTGCTCACAAGTAGTCAAGGATTAGTGTTTAATAAAGAGGAGGTCAACTATGACCAGTTTTAATTGCAAACGGGTGGCCTGAGATAATTTAGAGTGAAATGCTGTGATTTTCTGCCAGCTTTGGAAAGGAAGAAATGTCAATTCTCTGAACATCCTTATTACTGGTGGTGGGAAAACTCCAGTGACAACTAGAATTATCCATCCAGTATTTTGGATCCCTTGCAATCGGGTGTCTGACCCAGACAAGGAGACAACACTATACCAAGGTCAAATGTTCATGCTAGTTGTGTTGGTTCTTTTGATGGCCTTTGACCCTGTGGATCATAAAGTACAGCTCAGCCATCTATGACACGTGACTGGCGTGGGTAGAAGGAGCTATGTCAAATTAGCTTAGTGTGAGCATTGGTAAGGTCTACATCATCTTCCCAGTAAATGGGTACACTATGCTGTGGGTCTGATTCTCAGGTGCACCATACTTGCCTGTGGGGCAGGGATGGAGAAGGAGGAAATGTTGGCTCTTAAGCTACTTTTGTGCACCACGTATTCTGGGGGCTTTCAGGGGGCCGCTCATCTGCTGGTGTAAGGTAGAGCAGCCTCAGGGCTACTTCAGTGTATGCTTTGCTTTCAATGCCCTCCCCGACCTGCAGGGGGCTTTAGAAAGCAGAGAATACCTGTAATGCAACGGGACCTAGTCATGCCTGCAACGCCCCCTATGATGAGGCCTGGGAAATGGGCTGGTGTAAAGCCAGTTCTTCACTAGCCAGGGAGGTCCCCAGCATAAGGGGGGCTGTTTACAACCTCTTTAAGGCCTCTTTACACTGCCAGAGCCATGTAAAGGAGTCTCAGTGTAACTGAGAATCAGGCCCTGCAATTCCCCCAGTGCCTGAATATAGTGGGAGTGTGGATGAAGAGCAACTGGCTGGCATTCAGTCCTACCAGGAGAAAGTTGGGGAGAAGGAAAAATGTTTTGAAGAAACAGATATAAAAGGGACTTCACCTCCCCTGGAGGCATGTCCATCCTGTAATGTGTCAACCATGGTATATGGTCTTGGATCCTCCTCGATTCATTGCTCCTTTTAGATGCCCAGGTAGCATGGCCTTTCTGACAGTGATCCACCCATTCCCTCACACTCCTATTAAAGAACAGGGAGGAGAACTGGGACCTATGGGGATAAATGATGGTCTTTAATCTTGTAGGGTGTTAGGATAATAAAGTGATAGTACTATATAAAAGCCTATACATAAACAGAGACTCCAAAGGGGTCTTTTATCAGGGGACATGGTATATACATTGCTGAGGTCACAACATTGCTGTTACCTCAGTAATTTTGCCTAGATTTGTCCTTGCTTGATTTTACCCCTGCTGAAACCCTCTTCCATGCTATCACCTCACCGTGTTCATGTCAGCTCCCTTCACTATGGCTTCCCCCACTACCCGCCTTGTCAAAAAAAAAAAAAAAGTCAGAAACACCACCTCATGTTCAAGTAACTTTGATAGCTCTCCATTAATTTCGGAGGCCAGTTCCAAACTGACCTTATTTTAAAACTCCCCATGAACTCACTTCAGTCTGTTTCATTGGCATTTTCTCTCTCCACTCCCCTCCCTTGTATTCTCTGCTCGTCTACAGTTGACCTCCACACTGTCCCTCCACACAGCTTGAACCTGTGGTTCAAGAAATTTCTTTCCTGCAGTTCCTGCCATCTGGAACTGCTTTCCTGTACCTCTCTGCCTCATCAACTCTCCCTCTAGTTTCAAATCTCAGCTGAAAACGTATCTTTTTCTCTCCCTTCTGTACCTCTTCCTTTCTCTGCAACTGTTTATTATTTAGCATGTCAACTCTATTATTTAACTCCGTAAAGCATTTAGAGACGAGATGTATATGTAAGATGCTATACAAAATAAGGGTGGGTTGTGTTATAGAAATTTTGAAACTTCTCACAAGAAGTATTGTCCTGATCCTTCTCATTTACCCTGTTTTTTCCCCAGTGTAACTCCCTTAGCTTTAACAACGTCATCACTGATTTATGTGAGTGTAGGTGAGAGGAGAATGGGACACAATTTGTGTTAAAAGAAGACTTGCCAGCTGTTCTGGCCAATACATAATGGGCCATATTCTGCTCTCATTTGCCCTACAGTGAGGCCTGGCCTCAAGATCAGGGAAATGCACAGATAACATAAAGCATTTAGTACAGTAAGCAAAGGGGATGCTACAAATAAATCTTATCTACTTAAGTACAACAACGTTGGCAAGTAAAATAGATTTTGTCTTCTTTTTAAGTATAGTCTGAATTTTAGTCACTACTTTTTTCTTTAACTTTTTTTTAATCTTTACAATACATTATACTAAGAGTCTGAATATATTCAGAGCCATTGATGTATGCGCATTTGGAGTCACTGATCACTCTAAAGCCACTCATCCACCTTTGTCATGCACACACACTGAGATTTGGCTACACTAAGGTTTTTTAATTGCTAGAAGTTGCTTTATTTCAAATTCAGAGTCTTGCACACTCCAGATCTAGAGCTGGGATAAATCTGGCATCAACGAGACATGGTACATGCTGCCCCTGGAGGTTCCGCCACTGGCAAAGAAGTCAGGCTTTGCTGATTATTAAAGTGGCTTACTGTATACCTTGGCTTAGCTGACTAAAAATCTGATCCAAAAATCTCATTGAAATCGGCGGAAGTCTTTCCATTTACTTCAGTGGGCTTTGGATCAGGCCTTTATTGTATTGTTTCAGACCGTATTTAAATACAGCTTGAGTTTTGGCTCGTCTCATAAAGTAGATCAATTATTCCCAGATGCACTTTTCAGAAAATAATTATTTTCATTTTCCATGTGACCTTTAACATGAACAGCAAGTAATCTGAGAATTTTGTGGGTGGCTGGCTTGACTTCTGTCCTGGAAACTCCAGACTGCCCATGCATAACCTTTCTTGAGTAGACAAAAAAAATCAGATTGATTTGGATGTAAGCACAGCCAAAAGGACTGAAAGCTGGCTGAGAAGACACTAACTTGGGAAGTATTTTAAACCAGTGAGGACAGAGAAATAATAAGAAAAGAGACTAGAAATATGAGCAGGAAATTACAAAGTGAAATTAAAATTGCAAAAGGCAAGTTAATAGACGTGGGCCAAATTCTGCATTCACTTGCACCTTATGTAGTCCCTTTGTGCTTGATCTTCCTCTCTCACTGCTTTTAAATTGGTATAAAAATTCCATTGGCTTCAGTGAGGTTACTCCTGGCTTGTCCCAGTGTAAATGAGAGAAAAATCAGACCATTAGACTTTAATTGGGTTACATGGGGTACAGATCAGCAACAGAGGAAAAACAAACCAAAACCCACTAACTCAACAGGAAGAAGATACTTGATCCGTATACAGGACCTCGCTTTCATTCAGTGCACAGGATGGATACACAAGCGGTAGCATAAAGATTGCACAGGGAACCTTAAATCTGGCATTTCCTAACTTTGGATTGCTTGATTTTGCAATCTGAAATAACAGTTTTCTCGTCGCTTTTTATGTAATATTTATATAGCTTGGCTAATTATGAATAAATGGGGAATGTAATTATTATAAACCTCTAGAAACATTGCAAGTTAAGATCTCAAACACTAAGGAGAGTGAGAAATTAGGAATGATGGTATGGAATTGGGTAGAGAAGAGTTTCAATTTAACATCAGGGAACAGTTCTTCACAGCAAGTTTTATTAGAAGGGAATAATCTTGATAAAAGTCCCATTTCTTGGGTATGTGAAATTAACCGGACAGAAGCACTGGAGAATAAATACTTTATAGGAAACAATCTTGTATTGGCAGAGAGGCAGAATTAGATAACCATAAGTATATATATATATCTACTGTGGATCCTGCTATGATTTTAATGAACTATCTTATAACTAGGGTCCTGCCAAATTCATGGTCCATTTTCATCAATTTCACAGTCATAGGATCTTAAAAATCGTAATTTTCATGATTTCAGCTATTTAAATCTGAAATTTTACAGTATTGTAATTGTCAGGGTCTTGACTCAAAAAGGAGTTGGTGGATGGGGTTGCAAGGTTATTGTATTATACTGCTACCTTTACTTCTGCGCTGCTGCTGGCGGGGCGCTGCCCTTAGAGCTGGGTGCCCAGGCAACAGCTGCCACTCTCTGGCCTCCCAGCTCTGAAGGCAGCAGTGCAGAAGGAAGTAAGTAGCTTTCTTTCATAGGATAATGAGTCTTGTGGATAAGGGAGAAGCGGTGGATGTGGTTTACCTAGACTTTAGTAAGGCATTTGATACGGTCTCGCATGATATTCTTATCGATAAACTAGGCAAATACAATTTAGATGGGGCTACTATAAGGTGGATGCATAACTGGCTGGATAACCGTACTCAGACAGTAGTTATTAATGGTTCCCAGTCCTGCTGGAAAGGTATAACAAGTGGGGTTCCGCAGGGGTCTGTTTTGGGACTGGCTCTGTTCAATATCTTTATCAACGACTTAGATGTTGGCATAGAAAGTACGCTTATTAAGTTTGCAGATGATACCAAACTGGGAGGGATTGCAACTGCTTTGGAGGACAGGGTCATAATTCAAAATGATCTGGACAGATTGGAGAAATGGTCTGAGGTAAACCGGATGAAGTTTAATAAAGACAAATGCAAAGTGATCCACTTAGGAAGGAACAATCAGTTTCACACATACAGAATGGGAAGAGTCTAGGAAGGAGTACGGCAGAAAAGGATCTAGGGATTATAGTGGACCACAAGCTAAATATGAGTCAACAGTGTGATGCTGTTGCAAAAAAAGCAAACATGATTCTGGGATGCATTAACAGGTGTGTTGTGAGCAAGACATGAGAAGTCATTCTTCCGCTCTACTCTGCGCTGGTTAGGCCTCAACTGGAGTATTGTGTCCAGTTCTGGGCATCGCATTTCAGGAAAGATGTGGAGAAATTTGAGAGGGTCCAGAGAAGAGCAACAAGAATGATTAAAGGTCTTGAGAACATGACCTATGAAGGAAGGCTGAAAGAATTGGGTTTGTTTAGTTTGGAAAAGAGAAGACTGAGAGGGGACATGATAGCAGTTTTCAGATATCTAAAAGGGTGTCATCAGGAGGAGAGAGAAAACTTGTTCACCTTAGCCTCTAATGATAGAACAAGAAGCAATGGGCTTAAACTGCAGCAAGGGAGATTTAGGTTGGACATTAGGAAAAAGTTCCTAACTGTCAGGGTGGTTAAACACTGGAATAAATTGCCTAGGGAGGTTGTGGAATCTCCATCTCTGGAGATATTTAAGAGTAGGTTAGATAAATGTCTATCTGGGATGGTCTAGACAGTATTTGGTCCTGCCATGAGGGCTGGGGACTGGACTCGATGACCTCTCGAGGTCCCTTCCAGTTCTAGAGTCTATGAATCTATAAGTGTGACAATACCGCAACCCCCCTAAAATAACCTTATGACCCCTCTGTAACTCCCTTTTGGGTCAGGACCCCCAATTTGAGAAACGCTGGTCTCTCCCTCATGAAATCTGCATAGTATAGGGTAAAAGCACACAAAAGACCAGATTTCATGGTCCAGGATGCATTTTTCATGGCTGTGAATTTAATAGGGCCCCACTTCTAACAGGAATAATAGGAGCCACACAAATGGCTCCCACAAAATGTTAGCAGGAGACTTAATTACCTAACTTCCCTATTTCTTGAGGATCAGTACTTGTTTGAAAATTCTCACACACTGATATATTTAGAACCCAACAGCAGCCTAGTTCAGGCTGGCTGTCACACATGTAGGATGGCTGCTATGTACAAGTGACAGCAATAAATATACTTTTAAAAATAACTCTGTAAAGTCTAGGACCCAGAGCGCTGTAATGGTCTAGGCAAAAGATGAGGAGCCAGAAGGGTCCTGCAGTCCGAGTCTGAGTTTACTGATCTCAAGCTGTAAAACAAACTAAAAATTTAGTTTTCTGGCATACCCACCACTGCCATACCAAGATGCTGAATCTACTCTATGCAGATAAACAAGATATGTTTTGCAGTGTATCTACTTTTATATCAAATTCACTATACATATATAAAAGAATCTATACATAGAATTTTTTCATTTAACTAAATGAAGCAATTAGGATTAGCGTACATAAAATGTACATGTATGCAAAACTTACAAGCACATAGTATTTAGATAATTCATGTAGTTAGTACACAGTTAAGCATATTGTGCAAATATTGGGTCTGATTCTCCTCTCACACTGGTGTAAATTAGGTATAAATTGGATTAGTCAGGTAACTTTGACTGATACTTGTGGCGCCTTAGAGACTAACAAATTTATTTCAGCATGAGCTTTCGTGAGCTACAGCTCACTTCTTCGGATGCATAGAATGGAACACACAGACAGGAGATATTTATACATACAGAGAACATGAAAAGGTGGAAGTATGCGTACCAACAGGAAGAGTCTAATTAGTTTCCAATTAGACTCTTCCTGTTGGTACGCATACTTCCGCCTTTTCATGTTCTCTGTATGTATAAATATCTCCTGTCTGTGTGTTCCATTCTATGCATCCGAAGAAGTGAGCTGTAGCTCACGAAAGCTCATGCTGAAATAAATTTGTTAGTCTCTATGGTGCCACAAGTACTCCTGTTCTTTTTGCGGATACAAACTAACACAGCTGCTACTCTGAAATTTGACTGATACACGATTTCATTATATAGTTTTATATTGGTATGGCCTCACTGAATTCAGCATAAAGCTATTCACATGCAGTAGCAGCTTAATGACTGCAAACCGAAAACATTTCACCAATGTAAATCTCCTTTCACACCAGTGCAAATTAGCAGTAACTCCACTGAAGTCATTCTTCCTATTCCTTTTATAATTATGTACTGTGATCCATTTGCAGGACCAATCTGTTGTAGAGTTGAACAGGTATAACTGAGGGCAAAATTTGTCCAACAGAGCTTTTATAGCTGGTGATGATGTGTGAGAAGGAAAGCTCTCAGAATGCATTTTGAAAGATGGCCCTAAAACAAAATCAGTATCTTTGCTTGTCAGCTACACGTTTGCTCTGGAAATCACCCAAGCACAATAAACATAGAGAACCATAATTAGAATGATACAAAGAATAGAAGTTCCATTCTGTGCATGATTTAGAGATTTCAAATTTTGGCTGTGTTCTGAATCAGACTGAAAAATTCAAAATTCTCCACAATGAACAATTTAAAAAAAAAGTAATTTCAGGTCATTCCAAATGTTTTCTTTTGACAAAGTCAAAATATTTCACTTCAATTTGACTTTTAAATTTTTTTATTACATTATAAAATACAATACAAAATAAAAAATAAAACTGAGAAGACATTTCAAAATGAAAAATCAAAACATTTTGTTTTCACACTGTTAATTTTTTTTCCTTTTCTAAAAATGTAATTCAGTCTAAATCAATCCAAAGTGTTTCAATTTCAATGGAATCCCATATTCCATCAGAACATGCTTCCATCAAAGTGTCTCTGAGCAGCTCTACCCACAATAGCACTTTTTCACATACCAGAGCACATACAACCCCACTTTAAGACTACACCCAAAAAGTTTACAATCCTTTTGCGAAGGGTATCTGCTAGAAGAAGTACTTTACATCAGTGCTCTGTGATCTACACTGGCTTCCAGTTCACTTCTAGTTGCAATGTGAGTTTTGTTTAAACCTTCAAAGCCTTCAATGAGATGGATCTTGGAAACCTCTGAGACTCCTTCTCTCTCTCTCTGTGACACTAAGGCAGTTGAGAGAGCCTGAGACACTCAAGCTAAAAATCCCCCTGATTTAAATGTGAAGGGGATTCAGCCAGGGATGTCCCACAACTGTGGAACTTAATTCCATGCTGGATTCATCAGAGTCTGAATCTGTTGACCTTTGTGTCATGTTGCAGGGTACACCTTGTCTCCTTGCACTTTTCTTGATGGGATGAGTGGTTGGGAGAGTTTGGTGGGGGATAATTGGGATTGTTGATTTTTTTTTTTTTTTTACACATTGGCCTGACTATTTTTTTTTATGCTGAGTAACATTTGTACATGTGCCAAGAGCATAGGATAGACATATTTTTAAAAAGGAATGCCAATAAAATAATATGTGGTAAGAAGGGACTGTTGACTTGAAGAAAGATATGCATAACTAAAGAAATATGAAGTAATGGGAGGAGGAGCAAACATTTCATGCAAGGCCCTAGTCCCTCATCAGAGTTGCGCTAGCTTAAAAACAATGTAAGCAATCTTACCTCTGGACAGAAATAACTGTTTGACACCTCTGGGACCACTTTCTTTCCTGTATTTGTTTCCTGAGTTTGTGTTTGCAGGATAAAAACCTAGAATGGAGTAAATTGGACCCCAAGCCTTCCATTTTTAGTCATACAAGGCCTGTTACAACCTTGAAAGTCTATACTGAAGCATTTCTTTTGGATATTCTTGAGGATGAGGAGATCACTTTATAAGACTAACAAATACCCCAGCCATTTAATCTGACTTGCAAGTCAAACTTGACTGAACTGAGGATAGAAGAGGTTGCACAAGCAGAAGTAGACTAAACCCTTGGTAGAGATATATAATAATAAGATTGAAAGAGACCAAACGGGAAATGTGTGACTTATGCAGGAAAGGTTTGAAGCTTTTGTTACCACAACAGCTGATGATGATGATTATACATGTTTCTATCTGTTTTTTATTTTTATAGTTTTACCTGAGAAAGCCAGACATTCAGCTCCTTGACATTTACTGCATTTGCAAACCTCTGGATGACTAAGCAAAAGGAAAAAGTCTTCCACAACAATTGAATGGGGTGGGGGTGGGGAAGTGTTGCATAAAAGCAGCCTAAGTTTAAGATGAGTGTAGGTTAAGAAGAGGTATTTATAGGACTGAGTCAACAAATCAGCTTCAACCACCACCATACGTTTGCTTTTGGACCATCTGTAACTCTATTTCTGGATTGTTTAATCACATTTACAGGGGCTGATTCTCCTGTCATTTATACCAGTGTAAATCAGGACTATTTCCAGTTTAGTCACTGTTGCTGATATGAATGCTGTAACCGAGAGGTGAATCAGGCCTAGAGAAAGTTAAATAAATGCAATTTTAAACACTGCTTTAATTGAATATGATAAAATAGTTTACAAGCCAAATAAAAATTGTGGGTAAGACAGTCCATAACTGATCAAATCCACAACTGATGTCAATCAGCATAGCTTTTTTGAAGACAATGAGGAAACATTGATTTATACCAAGTGAGGATCTGGTCAAATAGTCCAACAGTTATAATTACTCCCACTGTCAGTGAGCTGGATGAATAATATACAATTTCTATGAATCACCACTTGTAAAATGAATTCATTTTGGCTTTATGTGCTGTGCCATGCCCCTTTTGTGTTTGCACTCTGTGAGCACTGAGATAGTAAACTTTCCCTGATTTCAAAGTCTCAAGCATGAGTATTCACTGAAACCACATGATAAATTTGCATGTGCAAGACGGTTTGCATGTATGCACACCCAGTCGTGAAATAGAAATGACATTGTGACACTTGTCTGACATGTTATAACTCACCACTATAGCTTGAGCAGCTAAGATAGAATACTCCAAAAGAACTGTTCACCTTCAGGACCTCAAGAGTGCTATGTAAGCAAAAACGCTTGTACTTTTCACCAACAGGAGTTGGTCTAATAAGAGAGATTACTTCATCCGCCTTGTCTTTTTAATATCCTGGGATGAACATGTCTACAACAACACTGCAAACAATATATTCAGTCCACACCACTCAACAAATTCCCCCAAAATTAATTTTGGATAATGAATACATTGGAGGAAATCATGACACGTGGAGACAGTTCACAAACAGGAAAAGAGACTACATTAATTTGATAAATTACTCATTGCAAATTACTCAGATCCGCTTAAGCAGCAGGCACATTGTGAAAGCTAAGGAGCTATGTGGGGGGAAAGAAATTATAGGGACTGTTTCCCAGGAGAAATGTATTTCCCAGCAGAAAAGGCTATTTCCTACCATGTACAAGAACCCATCTAATGATCACTCCCAAAGAGCTTCCACCACCATCCAGTTTCCAAGAGCTTATTATTTTAGTATGAGAAAAGCCTTCCCTTGTGGCCTGGATGACTTCAGAGTAAGAACAGTGGGACAGGCTGATGCAGAAGAGTACCTTTCAGGTTTCTGGCAGTGAACAAGGCCACAATTGTTTCCTTGCAAATTGTTCAGTCCCGTGAGATGCTGACACCCTCAATTCACACTAACTTCAGTGTGGGCTGCAGGTGCTCAGCACCTCACAGGGAATACTGTGCACTTCACAGGAATGAACCCTATGTGCCAAACTCTGAGGGGAGTCTGAACTGGTATAATTCATACCTTCTTATAGCCCCCTTAGCAGGTATATTACACAAACTTAGACTCCTTGTAGACTTATTGAAACTGAGTCTGAGCTACACAACAGACCTATATCGGTATAACTACGTTGCTCAGGAGTGTGAAAAATGCACACCTGTGAGTGACATAGTTATTCCAGCCTAACCCCCCACGTAGACAGCACCATGTCAGCAGGCAAGTTTCTCCCACTAACATAGCAACTGCCTCTTGGGGAGATGGATTAACTATGTCACCAGGAGAGCTCTCTCCCATCAGGGTAGAGCCTCTCCATTAAAGTGCAGCTATGTCCATAAGTACAGAGCTGCAGCATCTGGTGAAGACACTCTATGCCAATCGGAGAGAACTCTCTGTGAGCGGTGGGAGCTATGTTGGCAGGAGAGCTTCGGTGCACATGAGCGCTTTTATGTCAGTGTAATTTATGTCGCTCATAAGTTATATCAACATAGGCGGTAATGTAGACATAGCTTTCTACAGCAGCTCAGCTGCACTGATGCAGCATTTTAAGTGTAGACTTGCCTTGATTCAGATCTCATACACACCAATATAAAATGTATTCACTTCAACACAGCTAATGATTCCACTGTTGTAGTGAAGTCAGAATCAGGCCAGTTAGTCTCCCTTAAACTTACTTATGTATATAGGATGCAATTAAGAAATATGCAAAGTGATGTTAGACTCCATAGACCTATTTACACCACTTTACTCATATGTAAGGAAGTCCAAGTTGGTGTACCTTGCCCACCAAAAAGAATGAAGGATGAAGAAGAAGGTGTGCAACAACAGAGCGGAGACTACTTTAACACGCGTGCTTTGACACCCTCTTCCAGATTTTCATTTGATAAGTTCCACCAGCTTAACCCTTTTCCATGTGATAGAATGAGTGTCAGAGTCAGAGGGAGTCTGAGTGCAAGAGCCTCTGACACCTCTGTACACAGCATCTCTGAATATGGCCCTAATGGTTCACAGATATTACCAAAACGGTTGCATTTTTCCATCTGATTCTGGGCCTGAGCCGCCTTTCTCTCATATAAAGGCTGCAAGAACTGACTCTTTACCATTATTCCTCCATATTCAAAGGCAAGAATGTTCTGCACAGCAAGTAATAAGAACAACACTAATAAATCATGGAGGAATGTAGAGTATTCTTCAGAAAAACTTAATTTAGGGTATTAGCATATTGGGATTATATAAGTATTTTTTTACTCAGCAGAAGCAGGTATTCTGTGTGATGCTTTTTAAAAAATACTCATTCCACAGTGCAGGTAGAATAACAATTTTTACCCCAGAGAATACTCAAGTGACAGACCAAGTAACGTTAAGAGAAACTTTGAGCTGAAGTGTGATTTCCTCAGCCATTATCAGATGCACTCCCACGACTAAAATGCATTCCTCAGGAGAGAAAGCAAAGCCAGCAGAGCTTCTAACTAATTTACAAGAAATCTTTTTCTCCTTGGGAAAAGGGCATGAAAGAGCAGTAGGTGGAAAAATTAACTTTATTGAGATCAAACTCTCAGAACTCAAACTGACATGAAATAGTCACTTATTGCAGAAACATAATGCATCAGTCGCAGAACAGGAGACAACGGGTGTTGTCTTCAGTGGAGCTATGCCCGTTTACATCCGCTGAGGATTGGCCCCCACCCAGTACCATTTATGTGGTAAGTTAATAAAAAGTTGTTGTTTTATCCAAATTGTGACTCATTCCATCAAGTTTTTATTTCTGACGTAGTACAGCCACAACAAATAATACTCAATTTGTTACCACTAGTAGACAGTCGTAGTAGAATGCATTTCTATAGCACTTTCTGTGGGAGGATAACAAAATTCATTATAGATGGTACCAAGCCAGGTTTCTATCAGCTGATGATCTGACCCATTAATTGCAGTAATTACATTTTTAAACCCCCCTCCCTTCCCCCGGTCAGATAAATAGGGATTATTATGCTCATTTTATAGATGGGGGAACTTTGAGAATCTTATAGTGCAGGGGTAGGCAACCTATGGCACACATGCCAAAGGCGGCACGCAAGCTGATTTTCAGTGGCACTCACACTGCCCGGGTCCTGGCCACCGGTCCGGGGGGGGCTCTGCATTTTAATTTAATTTTTAATTGAAGCTTCTTAAACATTTTAAAAACCTTATTTACTTTACATACAATAGTTTAGTTATATTATAGACTTCTAGAAAGAGGCCTTCTAAAAATGTTAAAATGTCTTACTGGCATGCGAAACCTTAAATTAGAATGAATAAATGAAGACTTGGCACTCCACTTCTGAAAGGTTGCCGACCCCTGTTACAGTGAGTCAGTGGCAGTCAGGAAGAGAATCCAGATCTTATGATTCCCAGGATCCATTCTGTGTTCACTAGGCCATGCTTCCAGATACTCATAGCGTCGTCATTCTATATTGTCACTGCACTTATGTTCCTTGGGCCATTTGGTACAAGATGCAGTTGATAGATGAGGCAAATGACCAAAAGCAAGTCCATGGCTGAACATCTCTTTCAGATTTGAACTAAATTTCTTATTCTATTGCAACCTTTGTAGCTTCAGGCATCTCTACCTAGGGCTGTGTAGGTTCTGAAGACTTGTATTCCAGTAATATCTCACAGTCTCTGTTTCCATCTCAGTACAGCACTGTAAAATATCATCTGTCAGTACAGATCTTTTTGAATGATTCACAGAGACAGAATCTGAGATATATGATGAGCAAGTGTTAAAAATTACTCAATGGGGCAAATTTGTACCTTAAATGTCCTTTTGGTAAATACAGAATGTTGCCATAATACTCAAAGGGACACGCCATAAAGTTGTTAAAAATAACACTTCTATCTGGACTAGGTTTTTTGGCTCATTTTTGTCACAAGCAACACTGATGATTATGATAACAAAAAGAGACGGGAGAAAAAATACACCATTTTTCAGTTTGTTTACAATTGGGCATTAGACAGCATGTTGTATGCGTGTCACTGTTTCCATGGTACAGTCTGTTTTAGTCACTTTTGGGGCCGACGAGAGTGGGGGTGAGGTTGGTACAAATTACCGGGGCTCGGCGGTCCGGAAGGGTGCCCGGGACCCGGCTTCGTCGGCCCTGTTTAGCCAGGCTGCCCTTGCTGGGAGGCCCGAAAAAATTTTTTCACAGGGGCCCGAACCCGCTGTCAGCAGCCCTGCGTTTCCCTCTTGGGTGTGGTGGAGGAAAGTTCCCAAAGTAACAGGAAAGATGATATATTTTGAACTTCAGAAATTGGAAGGGGAGTCAGGAGCATGTTTTCAAATGCGGCTACAGATTCCAGGTGCCTTGGTGCTTTTGGTGTTCACATGTTAGTGTCTCAAATTGAACAAACACGCACAAAAGCAAAACGAAACGAGTAGCTGTTGTGTATTTGGTTGTCATGGTTTTTGTTCCTATGGCAACTGAGTTAGATTATTAGGGGATAGCCCAGCCTGCTTCGGCCGGTTAGGTGAGCTCTGTGTCTGTAAATAAATGGTAGTTTTGTTAGCTGTCTGCTGTCTGGCCTCAAGTGATTTCTTCCTAAACTGACTGCCCCCAAGGATATAACAGTAGCTACACTTGAAAATGTGGGAGTTGGTGTTTTAAACACTAGAACTGTCTGTGTGGGGATGTTTGTCTTTAAATATAGCCAGTCCTAGTTAGGAGGAAGTAAAGAACCCAGAGGATTCTGGAAGGAAGAGAGAGCGAGCGAAAGAGAGAGAGCAGTCAAATTTGTGTCCTGAGGGGAGCCGTTGTTTATAATGAAAGAAAGTGTTAATGTTAGAAATACCTCTACAGTAGATAAACTGCACGCTAAGAGCTGAACAAATTATCTAGGACTGAGGTAAAAAGATCCCTGTTTTTAAAATACAAGAGAACAAGCCCTGCTGTGAACTACAAGAAGCCAAAGAAATCTGCTTTGAACTACAAAAAGAGAGACCAGTAAGAAGAGCCCTGCCTTAGCACAGCAGTAAAAGAATTCTACTTTGAAATGCAAGTAGGTGAAGAAATCCTATTGTACTGTGAGATAAAATGAAGTAAGAAATGTGCTTCCAAAAACAAAGGCAAAGCTGGATTTAGGAACTTGAAAAGGAACAAGAAAAAGACATAGCTGTAAATACAGCAAGAGGTTTAAGGTAGAGAGAAGTGTCTAGTGGATGTTGCATAGGATTGGAAGCCAGGAACTTCTCCGTCCTGGCTCTCCATTGAGTCACTCTGTGTCCTTACCAAGTTACTTAACCTACCTGCTTCAGTTTCTTCATCTGTAAAACATAGATGTTTACACTTACCTGCTTCACAAGGATGTTGTGAGGCACAATGTTTATACAGTGCTTTGAAGATGTAAAGCTTTAAGTACATGCTAAGAATTATTATTATTATTATTATTATTATATTTATAACTGATGATTACAATACAAAACAGGAAGTAAAGGACTGCTTTAAAACAGAAAAGATAAATGCATTTTCTATATGGAAACAAAAACAAACCAACTTCCAAAGAGCAAAGGATCTTGAATTAAAGAAGAAAGAAAGGGGATATTCTTTTCAGAGTTCCTCCTCCCTTCATGTCAACCACATGGAACTAACTTGCAACAAAGTAAACCATTTCTTGCCTCAGTACCGCCTAGCAATGCAGTGGGCCTCTTTCTGCTGTACTGCCACCTGGTGGTGGAAAATGCAATGCAACGGGCAATAGTAAACTTCATAGATTTTTAGGGTTGGACAAGACCTCAGGAGGTCATCTCTAGTCCAATCCCCTGCTCAAAGCAGGACCAACACCAACTAAATCATCCCAACCAGGGCTTTGTCGGCTTTTTTAAGCCGATCCTTAAAAACCTCTAAGGAAGGAGATTCCACCACCTCCCCTAGGTAGCACATTCCAGTGCTTCACCACCCTCCTAATGAAATAGTTTTTCCTAATATTCAACCTAGACCTCCCCCACTGCAACTTGAGACTATTGCTTCTTGTTCTGTCATCTGCCATCACTGAGAACAGCCTAGCTCCATCCTCTTTGGAACCCTCCAGTTAGGTAGTTGAAGGCTGCTACAAATCTCCCCTCACTCTTCTCTTCTGCAGACTAAATAACCCCAGTTCCTTCAGCCTCTCCTCGTAAGTCACGTGCACCAGCTCCCTAACCATTGCCCTCCACTGAACACTCTCCAATTTGTCCACATCCCTTCTGTAGTGGGGGTACCAAAACTGGACACAATACTCCAGGTGTGGCCTCACCAGTGCCGAATAGAGGGGAATAATCACTTCCCTCAATCAGCTGGCAATACTTCTACTAATACAGCCCAATATGCCATTGGCCTTCTTGGCAACAAGGGCATACTGCTGACTCATATGCAGCTTCTCATCCACTGTAATCCCCAGGCCCTTTTCTGCAGAACTGCTGCTTAGCCGGTCGGTCCCCAGCCTGTAGCAGTGCATGGGATTCTTCCTTCCTAAGTGCAGAACTCTGCACATGTTGTTGTTGACCCTCATCAGATTTCTTTTGGTCCAATCCTCTAATAATCAACACAACAATAATCAAGACAGAATTGTTATAGTAGCCAAAATGACACCAGAGGAGGCATTAGTTCAGAGCAGAACTGGAGGGTTTGGATGAATCACTTGGGGAATTCCATGGTATCTATAAACATTATGGGAAATAAAAGACAGGAAGCTTCATGACGCTGATTTAAAAGTACACATAACATATAACAGTACATATTGTGATAAACAAAAGTAACTCAATCATGCCAAAGAACTCTTACTTCTTTATATTCTTACATGAATACTTCAACACAACATAAAATATACTCTCTGAAATCCAGACATTCCATATGGGGTAAGTAAGTGCCCCAAGAGTCAATGGATATCCTAACCACCCAACTGCCTGTCCGAGCTAGTCTCGTGCCTTTGATATTTTCAATAGGCATGGAGAAAAATGACACAGATTATATACATGTACATCTTTATATGTATTAAATAAAGAGCTTAGAGAAGATTTTCCATTGGATGGTTTGCTAATTACATCCAGCACATTGGAGAATTATGAGGAACATTTAAAATTAATGTGACACAGTGCAAAAAGTGTCAAAATCCAAAGTAACCACATGCAGATCCAAAGTAGGTATACACACAAGAGAAGAGTATACATGAGACTAAAATGATCAGAAGTGTTAGTACTCTACAGAAGGTTTGACCCAAAATTAAAATGAATGTCTAGCCATGGGATACATATATTGCATCTGCAGCAAGGGCAATTATTTTCAAGCAGCATACTAATCCTTATAGACTAAAACATATTCCCAACAAGGTAAATAAATCTATATAAGAGTTCAGCTATGGTGCACTGCATAGAACATGACTCCACATTAATAGACATCTGAATATTACTGTGTCTTCATCAATGAGAGAGACAATACAGTCTTCTCAACTCAGAGGCCAGATTCTGAGTTTATTTACCCCAATGTATTCTCACCCACTACAAATTCAATTTTAAGGTGATCCCATGTAACATGATAATTGCAAAATGTCTAGCAACTGCACCTGCTAACAGTAGAGTTACATTTGAACAAGTGATTATACTCTCTGTGCAGTTTCACCTTCACTTGAAACCTTTAGCAACAAAGTGCAACAAAGGTCCCCAGAACTGAACATTTACCTGCTTATCTCATTTAACAAGTTTAATCACACTGTGTCAGTTATTTATTTTTGTCCTTTGACCTATTAGGAGGATCTGACATTATTTGGGACAGTTTTCCTGCATTCTCTTCGCCTACATTATATGTTCTAAAACAGGAGAGCTGTCATGTTTCTACATGAAAATGTGTATATCTTTAAATATTACCCATTCTAGTTAAGAGAAAATCAAGAACCCAGGCAAATACATGAAGAAAGGGGAGAGAGAGAGGGAGAGAGAACTAGGAAGCAGTAGGATGTGTGTGCTGACTGGGGCCATTCTTTAAACTTAACAATTAAGAGAGGGAACAGTTGGACCCAGACTTGTCTCTATCAGGACATCTGCTATGCTTTCAGTCATCTTTTCCTGACTGTTGCTGTTTAGTAGGGCAGAGAACCAGCCCCAACTCCAGACAGACAGAGGGCTCCCCAGAAGAATATCTTTTGTGATTAATTGATGACATCGACCTGTTCCTGGCAACACAGAGCTACTCTGGTAGGACAGCAGGAGAATGACAGCATCCCCAGGTCACATGAAGCCAACATAACAGGCTTTACACAGCAACGCCTGGCTCTACCCCCACATCCTGGTACAGGGAATAAGCCCAGGATGGGCAGGGGTATAGCAAGAACACATGTCATTCTGGTCATATCCAGCTGGTGGAATGGTCTCTAGGGGGCCATTCCTGATGGCACAATTTAGAGCAGCCCTTTGTCCTTGTCACCTTTCCCCTCCTCACTCAGGGCCTGTGTCCATAAAGTGCTAGATTGTGTTAATCACTGATTTTTACCTTTTGATATGGTAAGAGGTCCAGGGTTTTTTTTTTCCTTTACACATTTATTTTTGTATGTGTATTGTACTGTGCTGGCTTTCTGGATACAGCTTTTAGTAGGAGGTAATTTTTCAATGTATTTTTGCTCTGAAAATAAACACTTGGTAATATAAAATATAGAAATTAAAATTAACTACAAATATTAAATTAAAATATGATGTTACTGTGAAAATTAAGTGGTTTCCAGACCAGCATTTATACCTCCGGGGTCTGTGAGACTCTGCAGGCTATAAGCACCCAAACTACAGTTCTGGAACTGTGCAATTTCACCTATTCTGAATTTCTTTCCTTGCAGAGTGACTTCTATTGCATAACATTGAGTTCCTATAAAATCTGTCTTTTCCTTCATACATGCTATGTGGAATTCTTAGTCCTCCGATTTCCCTTTTAAAACTACAGTCAGATATATTGTAAGACAACATGTAAACCAGTAATAATAATTTAAAATTCAATTGTTATTAACCAGAGGAATTATAAGAATACAGGGCCTAATTCTTTCCTGCTTATGTCTTGTGTAGTCATTTGCACATATGGATGGTAAGTGCAAACTGGGCATAAAACCTTATCAAATCATAATATTGTTTTACATCCAGTTTGTGTTCACTTTGCACAAGTTCAAGATATAAGCCCATGGAGAATCAACCCCATAAAATGTACTGTGCAACGACTGCCCAGGGCTATTGTGGGACAGCTCCTTAGCTGATATAAATCAGTGTTGCTCCACTGATTCCATTAGCAACACCATTTACTCCACTGGAGCTGTAACCGGATGCTCTGCCCTTGGGGCCACCCAGCCCTGTTAGATTATCAGGTCCAGGTTATCCTCTTACAGTTCCTGGAGATCCCACAGAAGCAGCAAGAAGCACAGTTTGCCTCTCAACAGTGGTGGTGGCAGGAGATCCACCACCAGCAACAGGAGCAGTTTTTGAAATGCCTGGAGAAGTGGGATCCAGGGAATCTTACTGGACCTAAAGAGGGTAACTCAGGCAGGCCTGGCTCTAGGTTTCCAAAGCTGAGGACAGAGGATGGCTTTGAGGCCTTCCTCTGTGCCTTGGAAGGAGTGCTGCTGGCTGGGAGAAGTCAACTTGAGCAGCCAGGGTTGCACCATTTTTTATGGAAAAGGCCCAGGCAGCATACCAAGCCATGAGTGATGAGCATTCTGGTTCATATTATGAGGTAAAAGCTGCCATTTATGTAGACTTGAACTTAGTCCAGAGGAGAATCACCACCAACTGTCAAGCCATTTCTATGAGGAGCACACTTTCATATAGTGACCTAGCAGTTGCAGGACCTCGCTACCCATTCGTTGGGTCCAGGGACTAACTCTGTGGAGAGAATCATGGATCTGGTGGTCCTGTAACAATTCTTATAGATCCTATCTGGGTAAGAGGCTTTCACCCATTGTCTGTGAGGTGAGGTGATGGAGAGAGCAGAGGCCTCTATGTGGAGGCTGAAGGAGCTAAGTAACTTGCCAAACCAGGAAGAGGAAGGGCCCTGACCTGAGGAGGCTGGAGAAAATTCTCAAGACATCAAAGTCCTCGGTAGCCCAAAATGTAAGGTTTCAGAAGGGCCACCAGACCCCCAGTCAGCCCACAACCTAAAAGAAGTTCCCTTGGGGGCGGCCAGGAACTTCTGGTAGTATGGTACCATTGTGGCAAATGTGGGCACATCAAGAAAGATTGCCTATTAATGCAGAGTAAATATGTAGGGCGCTATTCCAGTCCCCAGGATGTCTGGGACCCCTTCCTAGGAGGTTGTCCTGTAAGCGGTATATAAGGCCTCAGACCACCATGGAGAAAGGACAACTGTGAGGTGTGCTTTGTATATGAGATGGTGGGACATTTACTAAAGGGCATGCCCTTTTGATAACTGAGACCTCTGAGAAGTGGGTGATGGCTCTGAAAAATGAGGGGCCCTGTAAATGAAGAGAGAGTCCCCAGGACCAAAGCAGGGAGAAGTGTATAGTCTGTTAATGGGGTTATGTGAGCCCCAGGTTCCTGAAGTGAAGCAGGTGGTGACAAGGATTCTGTCCAAGCCCAAGGATATAGATTGGACTCAAAAAACAGCACACCTGAGGAGGCAGAGTGTAGGACTTAGAATAGGGCAGAAATCTTGGCCCAACCTACCAGCCTATAGACTCAGATGGCAGGTGCAGGTGCAGAGGTTGGCTACACCCCAGACAGAGATAAGTGTCAGGAAGTAAAAGCCCAAACTTGAGACTCAGCAGTGCACAGTGGGAACCCAGGGGTTTTCTCATGGGGAAACAGGGAATATGCTGGTGACTATGCCCCCTCCCCTCTCCCTCCTGTCTGTGTATCTGGGAGCAATTGGCAGAGGAGCACCAGAAAATTCTGAAGGAGAGGTGTCACCTACTCTTGATAGTGGAGCAGGAACATCTACCCACACAGACCCCACAGCCTCAGGTTAGAAAATATAAGTGACCAGATAAGAAGAGTCTGGAGTGGGTACTTCATTAGAGTGTTGAACTTGCCTTGAGGTCAGGCAAGATTCTAAGCGGAGTAGGTGTGTAACAGTGTGGTCTGCCCCTTTAGGGGCCATTGGGCCAGCCCAGTTTGATTATCAAACCATCTGGGAAGGAGTCAGAGGATCCCTGTAAAGAGCTAAGAAAGAGCAGTTGGGAGGAGTGAACAGGAAGAAGATGGCCTTCTGCTGTAGGCCCTGAAGCAGAGGAATTGAAGGGAAAGGTGTGTTGTCCTTTCAGCACTGAGAGAGGCAAGGAAAAAGTAACTGGGACCTATAGACCAGGGTGGGCAGAACTGCTTTGTTTTGAAGTTCTACATCTGAAGAATAAAACTGTGCCCTGGAGGAAGGACAGTGGCAGTGAGCATAATCTGGGGAGGCAGGCCAGCAGGCTACAGGAGCTATGCCAATTTACACCAACTGGAGATCTAACCCTGTGAGTTTAAGAGGTTTTTTTTAAATGATATTTCCATCGTTGCTTGCAGAAAATGCATTTTATGGTGCCTCTCTCTCCGAGAAATCAAAGTGTTTTCTCTGATCTTCCTGAATGGAGGTAGATTCAACAATTCAAGATATTAGAAGCAACAACATTGTATGACTTCCACCAAGTGCCCTGTGTGGCTGGAAACTCAAAATGCATTACAAAAAGCCAGAGTGATTTTCATTTGCATTTTGTTTCAGGAAAAGTTTAGCGGGTGCAAAAAAAAAAAAAAAATTAGCGCAACGGGGCTCTGGTCCATAACTAGGTGTTACTGCAATACAGATTAAGAACAATAATTAATAAGAAATTGCACCATGTTTGTGGAAACAGTTCAGATTTGAAAACTGACACTTTTTTCAGTTCTTTGAGTTTCAGGTTGAAGAGTTAATACAGCTCTGTACAAATTGTGTGAGTTATTCTAATTGCCATTTTTCAAGAGAGAATGAAGAAACATTGATCGACTATTTGGTTATGATACGTACTGAAGAGAAATACAGAAATGCTCACATCCATTAGCAAATGCAGCTTCTACCTTGCAAAATTCCTTTTATTCCATTTATATCACACTGGACAGAGTGGTTTATATGGCTATTTAATTAAACCCAATTCTCACAAAGTGATTCTGTTTTCTGCATTGCAGTCCCCTTCCTTTGCTTAGGAGTGCTCTGAATTTACATCAGCTTGACAATTAAAGTTCAAAACTTGTTACGAAAGCCTTTTATATCTGGTTTTCATTAGTTCATATTAAACGATTCATTGGCTTGATTTTCACTTCAGTGAGCCTTCTCATAAAATCAACGTAGGCATGATCACATAAGAAGTGAAATGAATTAATTCATCAGCAAAAACACTTCCTAAGAGACTGTTTTCTCTCACATTTTATTATTGTGCAGATATACTTGTCAGTCATGTGCAAGATATACTGAGGCAAAGAGGACAGAAAAGACTAAGCAGCTCTAAGTCAAAAAGAATTCTTTGAAGCTACATTCAGACTTCATTTGCTGAAGCAGGTGTATAGTCAGCAAGACTCTAATGAGAAGAATTACCCTTTTGATAGTGTCTTCTTACTATTATAATGGTGCCCACTAATGCTGCAATAATTCAGGGTGTCTCAGCATTTCCATTATACATTCATGGTTTCAGTTAGGTTCATAATGCAGGTATAAAAATGTTTGCTTCTTCCTAAAATTTGTCAGTCAAAGTCTCAACTTGGGTGTGGATTTTTAAATTTGTTTTACCAATGTGAGGGTCGAAACTATTTAATAAATTTTAAGTTCAAAAAGTTTGGAGGAGCAAATACAATGTTTAGCGTGTATCAACCATTTGACGTCTTTCAAATGCGGTACAAACATTACATCTTTGTTTACAACACTCCTCTGAAGCAGGTACAGCCCTGGAGCCTCAAAAATTCACGTTATTCACTGGAAATCCTGCAGGCAAAATGAAATTTTAAGACTCTGACATTTTATATATTATTTAAAAGATGGAGGAAACCGAGAAACAAAAATTACAGCTCACCCAGTGTCACAGGGCTAGTCAATAGCAGAGACAAGAATAGTAATTCTGGATCGTAGTTCCATGCCAAGTCCAATAGACCACTTTGCCCAAGAAGGATGGCTCAGGGGCGGTTACCTCATTTCTTACCACTCTATTCTGTCCCATCTCCATGCCAACAAGTCTCATCATAGTAAGGTCAGAATAGTAAGCCCTTGGTTATACATGTGTGTATATGGTATATGGTAAATGGTATAGAAACTGTCAATTGTTAGGTTGCCATAATAGACCATTGTGCATGAGTCCCCTCCTCATCCAGTTCCTCTGTTTGCTACCTCAATGTTCGATAGGGAAGGGCAGCTAAATGCTGCTGGATGTACATGCAAAAATATTTTCTACAGCACATTTTCAGACAATGATGTAGCATATGATATTCCATGACCTAAATATGGAGAAACACATTAAATAGCCTGTAATAGTATCTCTAAAAAGAGATCTGAGTACTGTATATACAAAAAGCAACAAAAGAAGATGTTCTGGTGTCTTTGCCACATAATATACATTTTGGTTTTTTATTTTAAAATTACATAAATATTTATATTTATATGTATCCAATATTTACCAAAGAAACTGAAACAGCTCTGTCTGGAACATATTGTAATATTGCCTATAAATAAAAAAGAGGTATAATTACATAGCTACCCAAGAGATGGTCCCTGGATTAAATTATATCGGTTTTTAAAAAACTGAATATTATAATTATGCATTTGCCTGAGAGACCACACCAGCACCATGCAAGATATTAAAAATACAAACCCAGAAAACATTAACAATTAACTCTATATATCAGACATACTGGACATAGACTTTCAGAACTTGTTCAGTTCGAAGATAAGTGGCCTGCTTTCGCTCTCCTCTACACCAGTACAACTCCATTGCTTTGAATGGAGTTATGTCTGATTTACACTAGTGTAACTGAGTGGAGAATCAGATCAAAGGCTAATGTTTTGCTCTCCATAAATCATGATGTTCTACCTGGTTTTGTCATCCTTGACTTCAAATGTTTGAGCTAAACTGTCAACTTGTCACATTCTTGACACTGAACTATATTAAACCGTACACTTTTGTATAGTGCCTGCTGCATACCTAAAATCTACGTAACTGACACTGAAAGAGTAGGTTCATATGAATCTGTGCCTGTGTGTACTATCCTTTTGCATTTTCAGTAGGCAAAATTCCACAGTGTAATCAATTTATGAATGTAGCTATACAAAAAAGATAGAAATTCACATATCCAAAATGTGACAAATCCCAGCACTTTGGTATGTGGAGATGCAGTCTTATGTTTAAATCTACATGTTTTACTAATTCCAAGCAGCCGACTTCATCCCAGTTAGTTCCATTTAACTTTTAATATAATTTTTTGTAGTCCCCTTTCATTTGTCTTCAATATTTCTACCTTTCAATTTTTCAAAGGAAAGAAATTTGCACTAAAGTTAAATGTCTTTTCCCTGCCTGTCCATGCAGTGGAATGAGTCATGCATGTTTGACATCTCTGCCTGTTGCTATGGAAAAGGCTCCAAGTCTTTCCCACATGTCCAAAAAAGTGGTCTTTTCGTTACTGGGACAAAACGAGGATTCCCTCCTTTCTCTCCGCCCAATTAATGAATGGCTTGTACAGCTTGTACTTATACTTCGAACGCTAATGTTTTTATAAGTATAATTCATAGCAGCAATGTTACTGTAATTTTGCACAACTCTGACCTGGCTGTTTTCCTACATGATATTTTTGTGTGACTCTAGTGTTAACGAAAGATGCCCTAAAGATCATTTCCAGATGAACATTCCTAGGCCCTGATCCTGCAAACCCTTATGCACAATTTTTTTAACATCATTTCTTTTTGTCAAAAATGGCCCTTTTTTCAAAATTAATATTAATGAAAAAATGTGACTTTTTCCAAAAATTTCATTTTTCACATGTATTGACTTTTTATTTTTTATCAAATTCATTGCTAAAATAGTTATAGATATTTTTCATTTACCCAAATCTCAGCTGCAAATCAAAATCAATTTTGAATCTAAGTGAAATTTTTCATATTGAGGAAAACTCAGAAATTTTTTTGAAAAATACAAATATTTTCCTGAAATTTTTCATATAGTTTGAGAAGCCTTTTTTTCTTTCTTAGTCCAAAACCATTTGTAAACCAAAAACCTTCAATCCATAGTAAAAGAAAGGCATGGGAAGTGCAGCACAAGCCCCTGCACCAAGAAGTAAAGGACTATTGAGCACAGGGTGGGCCCATGAAGGACCTGGTTGTTTTCATCTAGATGTTTTTTGTTTGGCCCACAAGGGAAGCACTTTTTGCTTTGGTTGCAGGGGAGAACTGAGATTCTGAGTTAGGGAACCTGAGTCAGAGATCAGACAGGTAAGAACCCACTACAGCTGCCAAATGCAGTGTGACCCTGAAACCACCACCATCTCCTCCTTTTATGCATTCCATCAGACAGAGGTTATATGATAACTATTTAGACACAGCTGACTAGGACTGGTTTAGTCCTGTAGAGATGGGAAAGCCTGTTTCTGATGTCACTTATACCAGTTCCACATTGGCATAGCATCACTGACTTCAATATTGTGTTATCTACCATCTCTGTGTTCTTGGGGACTCATGGTGCAGTATCCCTGCCCGCTTCCCCCAGCCTCTGCTTGAACCAAAGCCGATCAGAAGAAAGACTTGCAGAAAGCAATGAAAAGGTGGTGGAAGACACACCTAAACTCCTCCGAACAAGGGTGTCAGGATTAAGAAAACTCCCCTAGCCTCATTTGCATCAAAGATGGGCTAGGGAGGCATTCCTATTAGCATACATAATGCCTTGTAGTATTTTGGCTGTTGTGTGTAAATCAAAAAAGCACAGAGGAAGGCAAAAAACAAACTAGACTCCCCCACCCCAACCAGCCAGCCAACCAACCAACCAAAAACAAACAAAGTTTGGTTTGAGTTTTAGGCATTAGTTTGTAGTTGGCTCTCATTTTATTCAAATCAGTTTGAACAACAATTTCTTGCCATTGTTTTGTAAATTTAGGCTCACTTCGCAGTCATTTCACAACTGCCCCATTGTGCTCATGGCTGGCCTTCTTGTTTGAAGCATCCATTCTATAATCTGTTCAAAATATGGCTGGGTATGTGATCTCTCTCTGCTTCTGATGGGGGCTAATTTAGCTACAACGAGTCAGGAAAAAGATGGAGTTATTCGTGGATAGTTCTCTGAAGATGTCCACGCAGTGTGCAGAGGCGAAAAAAAAAAAAACAGGATGTTAGATATAAAAAAAAAAGGGGAGAATAAGAGAAGAGAGAATATATATTATATTATATATATATATGGTACACGCCCACATCCACATCACAGTGTGTGTGTGTGTCTCTCAAAAAAAAAAAAAAAGATATAAAGAAAGAAAAAGAAAGAGGAAAAGAAACAAAAAAAATGATTAGTAGAGGAGAGAGAGAGAGGGAAAGATTAAAGAGAGAGACTCTTTCAGGAAGAGAAAAGAGGAGAGAGGGGGGAGGGGGGGAGATATATATAAAATCATGATGAGTGAGAAGATGGAGAAAAAGAAAGTATATTATTTATTTACATAATACAAGAATACAGGTACAAGAAAATAATTAATAAAAATATAAAATAAATAAAAAAAAAAAAATCTCTTCTTCTTCTTCTTCACAACTTACACAACACCTTTGTGGAGGAGGTTGGAGGAGGGGGGACTATAACAATGTTTAAAAAAAAGGATAAAATAAATTCAGGGTAAGTCATGGTGGCTATGGCTATTAATGGCTATGGGGCAGAATGGTGTCCCTAGTGTTCCCTAGCCTCTGAGATGGAGAGGATGAGGATGGAGAGAGAGAGAGAGATCTTGCCTCACAGGTTCACAGCTTCACAGCTCACTGCCTGTGGGGCTGGATAGATTGACAGGGAGATGGATGATGGGATTTGGGGACCTTGGGACCTTTTATTCTTAAGAGAAATGTAGTGGAAGCCAGGATTATCTGAGTTATAATCTTGGCTCCAAGAATGACTTTCTCTGTGGCCTTGGGCAAATCATCTAAGATCCCTGTCTGTTTCCTGCCCTTGTAAGGTCGGGAATGATAATGCTTTTCTACCTCACAGAGACATTTGGAGGGTGAAACTCTTTGATGATTAGAAGTGTTAAATATTATTACACACCTAAAGATTAAAACTATTAGCACTGTTTTTTAAAAATATTTTATATTTGCATCTTTCTCAAGACACCCTGCCAACCCCTTGCCACTCACTCACTCTGTTGTATCCCAGTGGAAAGTTCTGAATTACTATCCCTTGACCACGACCAAAATGCTTTCATGACAAATGGGGGGAAGGCATTTACAAACAACAAAGATCTTACTGTAGTTAATTTATAATTCTGTAGTGGGGGGGGGGACATAACAGATAATAGGATATGGAGCTTAAGTCTGATGATCCTTACACCAGAGTAATTAAGGAATAACGACTGTTACCAGATTTGCCTGTTATTAGGGTTACTCTTTTTTGGGGGAGCGGTAATTCTATCAATGTACTGCTTGTGTTATTTGTGTTCTCATATGGAGCTCTACTTCTCCCTTCTGGAAGTTCCCTCCCAATGAGGCTATCCTGCAGGACCTAGGTTACCCAAGGCTGGGTTCTTCTAGCCCTAGAATCAGATAAACACACATACACACGCATTAATAGAGCACGTCTGAGAAGACCGGGTTAATCAGCACTCCCAAGATGACCCCTTATATGTCCCTGGACTCAGCAGCTTCTCCAGCACCACATACTACTCCAGCACCACATACTACTGGAAAACTCTCAAGGAAAACTTTCCTTCCCAGACTTCCAGCTTGATTTCCTCGCCAAAGAGATTCAAATAAATTCAGATGAGGGTGTGATAATCATTGGGTAGGTTATCAACACCAAAACTCCAAAGCTTTGAAGTTGCCAACTACCAAAGAAAAACATTTTGGTAGTATCAGGGTTGAAAGTGGGCCGGTACGGGCCGCTACAGCGTACCGGTAAGAAGCTGGTACTGGTAAGAAGCTGGTATACGCAGACAACGTTAAAGCACTGCTGCAGCAAAAGACCCTCCTTAAAGCACTACCACAGCAGTGCTTTAACGTCGCAGCCCCTTTTGCGTCCCCACTGGCAGTCCTGCCGGTAGGGACCTTATCGGTGGGGCCGCCACCGAGGGGAAGGGAGAAGGGGCAGATGCCCCTAGGATGGCGATTTAAAAGGGCCTGAGGCCCCCAGCTTCCACTGCCGCTACCATGGCAGCGGCCGGAGCCCCAGGTCCTTTTAAATCACTGCCAGAGCCCCAGGAGGCATGGGCCAGGCAGCACTGATGGGCTGGCTGAGGGAGGCTGTCCCAAGCCCCGCTCCTTCCTTCTGAGGCTCCACCCCTTCCAAGGGCCCAGAGCCAGGCCCCCATACCGGTAAGTGTTTAGTATTACTTTCACCTCTGGGTCGGATGATGAATAGATGGGCATCAGAGCATACCACAAACCCTTGACTGCTCCAGAACAGACAGAACTTGACACTTGCCACATAATTTTTGACTGCATTATTAAGAATTGATGGCTTTGTCCATTCTTCCTCCAACCTGCATAATATAGTGCGGTGGTTTTCAAACTGCGAGTTGCGATCCAGTACTAGGTTGCGGAATGTAAGGCACAGCGGCTCCGGTCAGCACTGACGACTGAGCCATTAAAAGTCCCATCAGCAGTGCTGCCCTACTAAGGCAGGCTAGTCCTTACCTGTTCTGACACCGTGCTGTATCCCGGAAGTGGCCAGCAGCAGGTCCGGCTCCTAGGCTGGAGGGCCATCGGGCTCCGCACGCTGCCCCTACGCCAAGCACCATCTCCGACTGGGGGCGGGGAGGGCGTGATTGCGGGTGAGAGCTGCACAGAGCCGCTTGTGTGTCTCTGCCTAGGAGCCAAACCTGCTGCTGGCTGCTTCTGGGCACAGCGTGGTCTGTGGTGCCAGGACAAACGGGAAGCCTGCTTCTGCACCCCGGCTGCACCACTGACTGGAAGCTGCTGAAGGTAAGCCTGCAGCCCAACCCTGCGCCTCAATCCCCTGCCCCAGCCCTGAGCCCCCACCTCAAACCTGGAGCCCCTTCCTGTACCCCAAACCCCTCATCCCTGGCCCCACCTCAGAGCCTGCACCCCCATCTCAGAGCCCTGACCCCCTCCCACACCCCAACTCCCTGCCCCAGCCCGGAATCCCCTCCCACAACCTGAACCCCTCATCCCCAGCTCAGTTGGGTCATGGGCATCAACAAGTTTCTTCAACTGGATCACCAGAAAAAAAGTTTGAAAACCGCTGCTATAGTGGGACTAGCCTCACAGGAATGCCTGGCTAGGTGAACCTTTGTAATGTTCCTATCAAGAACACTCCATCACTTATACAGATTCAGTAGCAAGGGCAGTTTCAGCATTAGCAAGAACCTCATCCAGAACCAAGTGCCATTGGTTACATGGCGGAAGTCCCCATCAATCCAATGAGTGACAGTCTCCAAAATAGTACTGAGTATTCTTCATGGCAGAGGCAAATGAAAGCTTTGCTGACACCCTGCGGAGAAGCCCAAAGGGGAATGGGATTTGCTTCTCTAGGAAGGAAAAACAATAGCCTCATTATATTTATACTATCCATTGTCCTAACAGCTAATAGTTTACAGGGGCGGCTCTAGGCACCAGCGCGCCAAGCAGGCGCGCGCGGGCGGCCCGGGGGGCGGGCATTTTTTGGCTGGAGCTCGCCGGCATGCATGCCTGCGGCACGTCCGGGGAGCCGGATGGACGGACCCGCGCGGGGCATGACGGCGGCGTCCCGGTCCGCCCTCCCCTCCGTTGAGCTCCGGCAGGCGGCGGCAGGTCCGCGCCGGGTCCCGCTCGGCGGCGCGCGCGCCGCAGCAGGCATGCCGGGCAGGAGCTCGACGAGGCGCGCGCGCGGGCGCGCGCGCGCGCGCGGCCCTGCTGCCCGAGCCGCCCCCCCCCCGCCCGAGATAGTTTAGTAATATGCCTGCATACTTTTTGACTGAACTGAATGCTATTTCATGTTATTCCAACAGGAATTTTATCAGTTAAAACATTCTTTCCTTCATGAGACAGACATTTATAGGAGACGTGATTGGGTTTCTGTTGGTCTTCTCCTATTCAGAGTTAGCAATCAGATATAGTGTTAATGTATGCCTCCTGCGTGGTGATAAAGCATGTGTTCTGAAAGCATACAGTTTGGGCGGGCAGGAGGAAGCCTTAAAATCTCTTTTCATTATCCTAGAACTTTCTTCAATCTCAAAGCTTAACCTTTGTTTTACCCACCGAGAAATTTGTTCAGCATTTTACACCACCTCAAAATACATTGCCCCAGGGCTTTGTCAAAACTCCTCCTCCTAACCAACTTTCTTACTGCCAGCTACACTGTATAAACCATACGTAGTATCTTGGGGAAGGGCAATTTGTCTGTCCATCTGTATGTACAGTACATTAGACTAGATTCAGAAGTACTAGTAATAGTAGGTGAGATTTAAATCTTCCTATGCACATTCTGGTTAAGTGAGCATTCCCCATACCAAATATTGGTATGAAGTAAACAAATTATTCCCCTGGCAGAAACAGATAGTACTGTGGGATTTCATCATTGTAAACAGGAAACAACAGGGGAAGGCTGACATACATGCAGTTTTGCAAGTCACTCTGATTTAGACTACAGGCCAGACCAGCAAATTTAAGTCAGCCTTTGGCATACAGCCCCAGGAGAGCTAAACCATCTAGTCAGCTTAAGACATTATCAGACAGATGCGGTTTAATTTTGATTTTTCTGTTTATAGAAACAGAGTAACGTGATGATGTGCAATTTCTGATGACAGGTAAAATATGTATTTAGCAGCATGAGAGGGGCTAAATCCAAAGACGCTGAAGACTAAATGCCATTAATATGGTGTTTGAGGCAGGTGTCCGTGGATGTAAAATTGACTCCTTTCATCTCATCTGCCAATATTGCATCATCTATTTATTATTTTTTGGATGAAAAAGTATTGCCTCTAAAGAGACCGAGAGAGATTGCACATACGGGCAGTACAGGAATGCACAGATAATTACAGTACTTAAATGAGGGCTAAAAAGCTACGGCCCATATTTTCAGAAAAGAACACTGATTTGGTATGGCTCAATTTTGGGATATTCAACTTGAAACAAGTAGAGCCCATTATGCAGAGGTGCTGAGACTTCAATTGGTGTCCCTCAGCACTTGTGGAAATAGTTAACACGCAGGACATTGAAAAACTGAGGAACACAATTACAGTATTGGCAACTTCTGGAAACTTCTGTTTTCACCTGCACACGTTACATTTAGACCTCCATACAGCTAGCCAGATGTGCTAACACAAGGAAGAATTTGTGGTCTGGAAGCATCATCTGAAAATTATTTCTCTTCAAAGGCAACAGAGTTTTCAGAATCACAGTTAGCATTTATATTTAGGACTGAATTCAAACTAGGATTTTCAATGTCTTTAAAAAGAAAAGGTATAATGATTGCTAGTTTTCTTCCTATATGTACCATTTGTATTCACTTACTAATAAGATATTCCTGACCTCCAGCAGGTTAGTACCAGCCTGTATACTGTCCCTTATTCATAGCATGTGCCTAATCACTTTAAAAAAAGAGGACTAAAAAGATGATTTTGATTAACTTCAAAAGTGCTTGAAACTGACATGTATGGGCAAAAAATAAAAAAAAATCTGTTTGTCAAGTGTCAGATGAAATATTTTATTTCTTATACTGGTCTGAAATGATTAAAGCATCTTCTACTTTTTTCAGTGATTTTTTTATTGTTATTTTGACTATTAAAAAAAAGAAAAAGAGAATTCTGCTTGATGAGCTGTAAACTTTCAAAACCATTATCAGTTGAGAGAGAAAAATGTCAGGACCAAAAGAAGGAGAAAAAAATGCTTCTGTTTGGTGGAGCTAATTATTGCATCTACCCTGGTAAAATTGTAAGTATGCACAGCGCTTTGTGATCATAGTGTAGGACATCAAGGGAAAGAATATACAACTGTGGACACCTATTTTGGCTTTGTAAGTTTTGAGCAGCATTTCATATTACCCTTTAAAATGTAGAAGCCTTTCAACCATGAGTTGGAGCAAACCAGTGGCCTGGACTGTGCTCTCCACTTCAACTGGTGGACAGGAGCTAAAGTTGGTTGAACTGGACAAAGGATGCAGAAGGAGGAAGCAGAACCTCTGCAGCGTGTTCCTTTGTCAGTCTTTAGAGCCTATTAGGAGGTAATCCAGGGGAGGAGCTGCTGTATACTAACTAACTATGCTGCTTCCATGACTTGGCCATTATACAGATGAGGAACAAAACACAGAGAGATTAAGGCACTGATTCTCCTCCCACTTACACATGCTTTACACTGGTATCATTCTTTTGACTTAAGTAGAATCAGTCCTGATTTTGAAAGAGAGAAGAGTCAGGCCCTAAGTAACTTGCCTAAGGTCATATAAAGTCAATGGCAGAGCCAGGAATTGTATCCACATTGTACACATCCCCTGTCTAGTGCCTTAACCACAAGACTAACCTTCCGCTTTCTCCCTTCCTACCCAAAAAGTGGTTTACTCCAAAAACAAACATAAGCTAATATTGTCTCCTAATTTTGTAAAAAAAATTGATTATCTAGTACTTTCCTCAAATGCAGCTTGAACATTGCTGCATTATACTAGCCGATGTCTACAAGCTTTTCAAATGTTTTTGAATGTGTATGTTTAGCTCCCAGTGAAGTCAATGAGAGTCATATGTGAGCACCCTTGAGTAGAATTTGGCCTACAATCTGCAATACTCTATAAATATTTCAGTATCACTTTAAAATAAAGTAGGTGTCCTAAATACACTGAACAATTCATTCAATTAATTTCTGGTAGGCTGATTGTGGTGCATTACATACAAATTGATCCCTACAGGAAGGGAGATGCCAGCTTCCCTCTAATGAGCAATTGTTGGGCCCATGCTTTAGAATAGAGGTTTTCAAACTGTGGGGCATGGCCCCCTATGGTGGGGTGGGAAGGAACGTTCAGGGGGGCGAGTGGGGATGCCTGGCAGCTTGGGCCAGGCCCACACCATTGCCACCCCCTGATTCACCTCAGTGGACCACGCAGCATATGGGTCAGTGTCAACATCTGCCCTGGCTGCACTGATTTCCGTTCCTGGCAGCCTCTGCACCTAGTGCTGGCTCCACCCCCTGAGGCTTCCCCCACCCTGAAAACCTGAGGGGGGAGGGGAAGGTATTGTGTCTATTTTTGTCTAGGTTGGGGGGGGCACAACCAAAAATTATAATTCAGAGGGGCGGGGCTCAGCTCAAAAAGTTTGAAAACCACTGTTTTAGAAACCTTCAGATTTCTTTGTTCTCTTTAAATCCTGCTTTTAGCTTGGATATTTCACAGACAGGACATGTTTTATTGGTCAATACACTCCTGCAATGGTGGCAAATTTCAGCCATCAATGTTCATTCTCTTTGATCTTTCTGGCATAAGAAGGTTTTGTTGATCCATATGAAGTATATAGTCTCTCTTGTTCTTTCCTATTTGAAAGATCTCAGAATGTCATTTTGGGAAATTGCTTCTCTGTTCTGAAGGAATCAGTTATGCTAAATTCTACCATTCTCTTCTGTTGCCCGATCTATTTAATGCAATCTGTTTAATGGGCAACTCCACGTCTTGTGTGTATATGCACGTGTGTGTGTGTGTGTTTGTGTGTTCATTTCTCCCTCCCTCCGCATCAAAACCAGATGGTGCTGTGTATACGCTTTGTCAGTGCCTAGAAGAGATAAAAATTGGATGAGAATGAACTGACTGAAGTGCAATACAAACAAGACCAAAATGATTCTACTGACTTATTAATTTGAATTCTAAAACAGATAATATCAATTGAAGGTGTAACAAGACAGGGTACAGTAGGAAAAATATAAAAGGCAAAGGGTAACTTTTCTTGCACCCCTTAATCTCCCCATGATGAAGCATGCTGAAAATTCTGTTTTTAAACCATTCTTCCAGTGATTGTGAAACTGCTGCCTAAGGACCTAATCCAAAACTCTTTGAAGTCATTGGCAGTCTTTCCATCCACTTTAGTGGGTGTTTAACCAGATGCTAAAAGCCTAATCTTGCATTCCTTTTGCACCCAAAACTACCAACCCAAAATCAATTGGCAGTTCAGGGTGTGAAAGAATGCATGGTTGGCTCTTAAGGATATTTACAACCTATTTTTAATCCATTTTGAAAAGGAACTGAGATAAAATTGCTCTGCATATGGCCATAACACTTATTTCCACGGTGCTTTGATATTTAAGGCCAAATAATGACATTTTGCCACTGGTAACAGATATGTGTGATCCATGGGGAGTTGTGCTGCCCTATGGGATTGTACTGAGCTAGAGAAAGCCACAATCTCTCCCCAAGCAGCCCAGAGCATAGTGTGGATGGGGGAGACTATGGCTCCTCCCATCCCACCCACTTTAGGGCACCAAGATTGCAGCTCTTGCACTTCTCTGAGTTCACAGTCTGCAGCTGTGGTGGGCCATTGACCTAAAGAGCAAAGTTATACTTCGTTGAGAGGAAAGTATTCAGCTAATGAATACTTGCCAAGACAAGGGACAAAGAAGAAGTGTTGAATATAGCAAGGGCCCAATCTGCTGCCAACTGAAGTCCATGGGAGTCGGTCCATTGACCTGAATGTGCACTGGATCAGACACTTAGAGTATGTCCACACAGCATTTTGGAGCAAGCCTCCCAGCTCAGATCAATAGACTTGGGCTTGTGGGGCTCATACTGATGCTCTAAAAATACCTGTGTAGACAGTGCTTTGAAGTTGGGTCTTGAGTTGGAGCTCTGGCTCTGAAGCTCACTCCCTTTCTTAAGCTTCAGATCCCAAGCCTCAACTTCAAAATGCTAATTTTAAGTTAAAAATTAAGGCTCAACTTTGTGGGCTCCAAAAGGCTATATAGACATAACTTACATGTCTTTGAAAACCTACAGGGCTTACTAAATCCAATTAGGAACTTTGAAGGGAGCCGAGGTAGAGAACTCAGAAGGGGTATGACATGATCACTTTTTGCTTCCCTGTGAGAATATGCCATGTTATGCTTCAAGCAGCAGATGAACTGGCCTTCAGTCTTGGAGTTATGGGGAGTAAATAAAAATAAATTTAAAAGATCTTCTCTTGCAATACAACATAAGGAAGCTTCAAGAATTTGCATGTAAGTGGAAAATGGAATTTTCTTTGCATCGTCCAAAATAAATATTCACTCTTTTTAAACTGCTCTGATATAAACTGCTCTAATTTACACTGACGTAGAGCAGAAGAATTTTCATTTAAGTCATTGCAGTTATGACAATGTAAAATCAGTGTGAGAGGAAAATGTCGGGAAATTATATTTGTAGTGAATACAAATGAAGATAGCTCATTCTTGCAAAAATATTGCCTGTGCATTATTGCCAAGGTTAGCAACTGACTGACATTCTTTGTGTAAGTGCTGGTTTATTCAGTGAAATTAGTCCCTGGATATCTTTAATTTCTAATACATATATTTTAAATGGTTTATTGAGAGAGAGAAAGAGAGATGTCAGCTCCTGGACATCTTTAACTTCTCATATTTATAGATTTTAAATATTTTTGCATTCCCAAACTATCCTCTTCTTTTATAAATCATTCTGTTAGTCTTCTTTGGACCCATGCAGAGACCCCTTCCAACTTCTACCTGCCATGTTTTCTACTACTACTGTTTGTGTGCTGATAAAGGTAATGGGCATTTCATACAAAAAATACTAAATATTTTTCATTATGATTCAGTTATGTTAAACTTATTAAAAGGTATGTTACACTAACTGCATCCTTTTGTTCCTGCTCTTCTATTAATTCCCACATTTGCCTTATTCGTTTCTCTTGCAAACTTCCATCTAAGTAACTGATTAACTTTTTTTTCTTTTCTTACCCTCTTTAAGTTTGACATAGGGCTATGATCACATCAGATATACACTCTTGTGTCATCTACTCTGCCTTCAGATTTGACCTTAGTTCTCTCCAAATAGAAAAGGAGTGATGAAGGAAAAGAGGGAAGAATATGCACTTACCACAAATTTTCAATTAACTTATTTTTCTATATAGAGAAGAGTATCATCAATGGGAAATATACCTTGCTTTCACGAGTTGCATTGCTCCTTTAGCAAGGACTAATGTATATTTTGGCGATAAGCAATGGCATATGAAACAAGATTAAACCCATCATATGTTATGCTTCACAAACTATCTCCATGGAAATGCAGAGTTGACTTTCTTTCTTGCTCAAAAACAGTTTTGGGTAGAGATCACTACTGATTTGAAATTTAAATCCAAATTTCCTCATGAATGAGAGGACTTTGTTAGTCATGCATGGCACAGTTTTTCCAGTATGACCTCTGTTTTCAAAACAATGGATAATTCCCATTCTCAGGTTGAGGGAATCTACAGTGAAGGAGGAAGGGTACAGTAGCTTTGAAAGAGGTAACTGTTTGTCTTGAGTGCTTATTTTAACATTTTCTGATGGAAAAGCAGAGAGCATCAGAATCAATTTCCCTGGCTGCTGTTAGTCTGCCTCACTTCTTCTGGAAGGTGCTAGCTGTGGGGATTTATTGCAAAGAAGTGTTGGTCCTCATACTGTCCTAAGCATAGCTCTTACTTTCATTTTAATATGCTCACAGTGTGAGAGCATTGCATGGAGTGGAACATCATTTAACATATACTGTATAATATAGTAGTCCCTGATACCAATGGTGCATGGCTGGATACTAAAATCAACAGAGAACTCAGCCACCATATACTGTTATCACATTTTTTTTCATATTACTTCTCCATAGTGTGAAATTGATTGATGTCTTTGGTTAGCTCAATTTCAGCATAAAGCAAGAAATGGGTTATTCTAATTTCTTGTCTAGACATGATTTAAAATGCAAAGAGCAATCTCCAAGTAGATATTCCTTGTATTTAAGTATTACAATTCCTTTAGTTCCATATCAGATTTAAGGTTTTGTGTGGTATAAAGCATATACATTCATATTGTAAAGTAAAGCTCACTCTCTTTGCCAAGGAAATTATTAGGAACCTAAGTGCCAGAGATATGTATGTAAGTGTATTTATTTCCATTCACTGGAAATTATTAATCTAAAGTCAAGATTTAACATTCCATCTAATGACATTTTAATTCACTTTCATTATTTATGTACTTAAACAAGTTTCAGTTCAGTGTTTCTATTAAACACGGCTTTAAAAAGCTCAAATAATTCATATGCTAAATTTAAATTAAAATGGCAATAAACATGGTCTCACAGTAAAATAAAAGTTGAAAAATTTCTTATGAAAGATACTGGACTGTAAACAAAACTGTAAAGAGAAATTTATAAGCCCTTAAAGAAGGTTTTGTCATTTATACTAATGAATAGACCAAGTGGAATTTTCAAAGATCCTGATAATGAAAAAATCTAAATATAATGATTGAAGGGAGATTACCCTTTCTCTTCTTTCTGTTCATTTTTCACCCAGTACATGTAAGAGGAAGTGTATGTTTGAAATTTCACACTGAAAATGTAATTGTCTTAAAATTAGAAAAAACAGGCATGAATGGATTTCCACAGTGTTCAGTCATTAGTCTTGGAATATAAAACTGGTTTGGAACTGTTAGAGGTAACAATACTGTTGTTATGATTCTAATATATTTCTGAAGAAAAATCAATGGTTAAGGAAAATTCAGTTTTTCAACTGAGTACAAAACTGTGCTTCTCCTATAGCAAAATGAGCACAGGTGCAATTGCTAATAATGCAGGAAGCATAAGTGCACCACTTGAGAGGGATGAGTAATTCATGGCCATCTTGTTCTTTTTGCTATCCTGGTCAAGTCCCACTCAGTATGGCTGCAGTATGCATTCATTCTTATTCCTAGTTCCTTCCCTCTTCCCAAAAACTCTTTTGTTATAGGTAACGCCACTGGAAAGGGGGGCTTTGAATTCAGTTTGACATAACTGCACAACATTCCAGATGTGTACACAATTGCTTAGCATGTAGTGAACATGTGGAAATGGCAAAACCAAACAAACACGAAAGCTGCTGATCTGCTCCTGTGCCTTCTACTCTATCTACTTTACTTCCATCTGGAGATGGCACTGAATTTTGCCACGCCTGGGTAGATCCATGGTCTTGGTTTGGGCTCATGTCTAAGTCAACCCAAAATGCTGGATCTGAACAATACAAACTTTAAGGGTGTTCAAAATCCAAGTCCAGATCAAAAATTTGAAAATAGAGCAAAACATAACTTCATGCCCCAAACCCCTGTACTTCAAAGTGTTCAAGATCCAGAGCCAAGCTCTGAGGCTTGAGTCCATCTCTCCTTCCAATTCCAGTAAAGACAGATGAAGTGATTCAGAAAAAAGTAAGAATACTTCCCTCTCCCTTTGAATAAAACCCAAATAAAACCTTTCTTGAGGTTCCAAATAGTTTTTTCCTTAAAGGTTGCCTTGTTTTCCACTATTTTTCATTTTGTGCTCCTGTGCTCCTGAAGCTTCCATCTTGATCTTCTGAGGTTCAGATAAGTTTGAAAGACTGTCCGAACTGCAAATGTTTAGGCCCCAGTTCTGGAAAATATCCCTGTTCAGGACAGCACTTAAGTCCCACTGACATCAGATTAATTAGTGGTTATATAGTAGTTTGACAGCCTCAACTGGGAGTGGTTTGACAGCCTCAACATAAGATGTACAATTTTTTGTTATTTTATTTAGGAATACAGGACTGAAAGGGACCTGCTGGGTCATCAAGTCCAGTCCTCTGCTGTTACAAGCAACTCCTTCATATAATCCTGTTCATAAACTTATCAAGCTCCAACTTGTTTTATTAATCAAACAGAAATCCAAAAACATTTGAAGATTGCCTATTAGCAATGTCATCATATCCTGAAATCTCCAAACCAAAAGTCTTTCTCCATAAAAAAAAAATCTGAGAGTCATTCTCCGAGACCTTGTAACTTATTTAATTTGTTACTTCTGTAAATCTTTCAGAGATTGATAATTCAAACAAATGTAATAATATTAAGCTTTCTTAAAAATATCCTGCATATAATTTGTAATAAGAGGAAGAAATAGAAATGTTTGTATTAGCATAATCACAAGCACAGCAAAAAGATCATTGTGAGGTAAGAGGAGAAAAAAAGTAGAAAATCTGAAAATTAGGTCATTCAGCATATGTTAATTTACCCTTTTTGGGGGTAGAATAATGGAGATTTTTGCATAACAGCTTATCTTTTCCAGAAAAATAAAGCTATGTTGGAAACATAAAATCATTTCAATGTTATCTTTAACGCCACAAAATATATATTTGCAAACAAACATTAATTGTTTTTAAGGCATGGATACTTTACAATGTATGGCATGCAAAAAGAGTATGTGTAATCCATATAGCAGCTACCCAGCTCTGACAAAAACAAGCAGTCAAGTGCTGATGTTTATCAGATGAGCAATATTTTAAATCAATTGATTTTTTATGTATGTTCCTGATTTAGAGAATCTTTCTTTTCTCAAATGTGCAAATGCATGACAAAATTACGCGTTCAGAACCTGATCCCCAGCCCACTGAAGTCAATGAAAATCTGTCTGCAGACTTCAGTGGGTTTTGGATCAGGCCCTTAATTAACAAGTTGAACAAAAAAAGGCCTTGTCAGAAAACACTAACCAAATATATTCACTAATGTCTCTTTATCTGTATTTCTCTCTGTTAGGTTCACACATGCCTTGCCACCAAACAGCTATCATTACAGAAATGGCTTTCCTTTTACTATCAACCTGACTAAACTTCAACAGGTGACCTAGAGGTGAAAGGTTCTATATATTTTCTTAATTCCCCTGATCCTATTTTGAAAGGGGTGGTTGTCAAGAATATCTAATATACAGCACATCAGAAAACAGATATACTTTTTGCTTGGAATATAATCCAGAAATGTAATATTCAGTGTGTTAAAAACTAATAAGAACAGTGGGATACTTAGACTAACGTTGACTTTGTAAACTTCCCTATAACACAAAGTGAACAGCAAAACTTAACATTTAAAAAAACAGATTAAATGAAACTCTTGGGTCAATATTTATATTCCCAACAGTATTAAATAGGCTTAGACACATTTTGTGACTCAATCATATTGGAATATACTTGTCCTATTTTTGTCCTTTTCTATGGAAGACTCATTCTCCACAAAAGGGCAAGACATATTTTTGTTTCAGTTTAGTTCTAACCAGATGTTCAACGTCAGTATTCTAAAAGATTTCCCGATTGAAAATAAATGGGATTTAGGCTCTGAAGTATCTCAATCACTTATAAAAATGAGACTTAGGCTCCTAAATTGCTTAGGCCTTGCAACACTTAATAGAGTAATGCCTAAATACATTTAAAAATCTGGGCCTTAGTCTCTCTGTGCCTCAATTGCTTCTTTAAAATGGGAATAATAGTACTTCCCTGTACTATGGTAACAGGGGCTATATAAGTTCCATAGATAGATTTTGATACTTTTACTTATGATGGGCAGGATCTTACTCCACAAGTATTCCCATTTACATCTGTGGAGTACTGACTCCAGAAGTATCGCTTTGACTATTCATGGAGTAAGGAACTATTCAGCATGAGACAGTGTATCGGGCTCTTACCCTAAATGACTCAGCAACAAGTTGTCCTGATGGTGTTTAGTTTGCGCTGAGATTCTGCAAAGTGGGCAGCTGCTGGGGAGAATTGTAGCTTCTGCATGAGAGAGAGACAGAACCAGACAAGACAAATAAAAGAGAGAAATTACATTATGTAGGAAAACTTCAGAATTTGTGCCTTGCCTGTGGGCATTCCGACTTTAGACTAAACAGACAAAGGAAGTCACACAAACAGGAAGAGGATATATGAAGAGGAGGCTTTTTCTTATCAAGAACTCGCTTCCTGTCTACAGACATTTTACTGTAACTTTATTAGCTGTTATTTATGACCAGCCTTTGCTAACCATTACCATTGAATCTCTGTCCTCTTGTTTAGTTAATTTCTCATGAGGGATATATCTGTCTTCACTTGCATTTACTACATTGCTTTTTCCCCCTCACACAAATCATTCACTTCTGTTTTAAACAGGAATACGTGAGATTTGTTCTTTGTGAACATGGCAGAGACCTTTAGAGATTAAATGCTCTTAGACAGTTTGGGATCTAGAATCTCTGGGCTGGAAAAGGTAAATATTTTCGTGACTGCTGAGCAATACCTCAGTCCTAACATGACGACTTCTTCTGGCAATTACAGCAAATAAACAATATATTCTTTCTCCTTTTAAACAAACTGTTCTTCATTGTTTGCAGGAGAGTCTGATCATAATGATGGGCCTGAAGTAGCCAGGGATTCTTTACATAAAACTCTTTTTTGCATTGGTGTCTCAACATTCCCCCCCCCCCTTCTCCCAAAGCATTTGCTGGATATTTTTATCCTATAGGCTAGCTCATTTGTCTCTGTAGCTCTTCCATTCAACAGCGTGCTACTGCTTTCTGGCACATAGCCCTTCAGCTAGCAGAGCCAATTAACTGCTTTTTCAGCTAAAAAAAGATCTCCCTCCTCCCATTCTTACAAGAAGGTTAGCCAAAGTACATATTAGTTTCTATGAATATATCTCTTGAAAAAGTATAAATGTGCCATGGATTGGACTTATTTTTATCTTGGAAAATCTCACTTAAAGCTATACTTTTCAGCCTTTTCTTTGCTTGTCATCATACACATTATTAGCATATGCCAACATTTATATTTCTACTAACATACAATAAGGCAGCGGTGTGTTCATGAATACGGAAACTAGCCAGATGAAGTGATGAGGTCACAGGTGCAGAACTCACCTGAGTCATTGCATTGCCTATTGAAAACCCAAGATCCTGCAGCAGTTTGGGATTCAGATCAGTGGGATCTTGCGGAACAAACTGCCCCATCTCTGCCAAAACCAATAAATCCTCTATAAAGCACTGACATCAACTCAGGAGAGGAGGTCATTTTCTCTGTGCAGGAGAAAGAGACACTGGATAAGCGATGAGGTTTTTTCCAGTTGCAATATTTATAATAGAATTATGTGAACAATTTGTAAGTGAACATCGTACTTGGCAAATATAACCTCCTATGAAAATCACTTCAGTGCAGAGAGTCAGCGCATGGCCCATTTAAGCCCTAGATAAGTCAGAATATTTCTAACCATAATATCATGGATAGAGCTGGTGAACAATTTCCAGCAAATTAAGTATTTGTCAAATATATTCCTCGATGTGGTCAAGAATGGAAATTTTTTGAAAAATAAATGGGAAAATGTTCATGATTTTTAGCCCAGTGTTTTGACCAATTATAAAGCTGATCATGGTTTTATTTCAGAACAATTTGAATTTTATTTACAACCTGAGAATATTTTTGGAAATCTTTTGCTATTTTTTTTTAAATCAAAAACTGTAGTTTTTGTTTTAATGGTGAATTATCTGCAAATAGGTTGTGAATTCCCTGGGCTACAATCTGTTATAAATATTTACCAAGGCTTCCAACAACTTCAGTGGGCATTGGAACATGCCCTAATTGCAATTCATTGTTCAAGTTGTGTGACTGGGCACATATGTCGTGGTATTGACTGGAGAGTACCTAAAATTTGTAAACAGAGGGACTGCCTGAAAAAATAATTGGGGATTTAATTCTATCAGGGAAAGGCTGGACTGGAGACCATAACACTAGATAGAGAACAAGGAATAGTATTTCATTACACTTGGCTAGGTACGTGGACTCCGGATTTTAAAATAGAAAGATATAAACCAGATTTAAGAGCTGTATAACAGAATTTACTTTCCCTATTTTTGTCCCATTCACCCCAATGTAACTGCCTATGTATGTCATGCCCATTCCTAGCTGAAAAACTTGTAACTTTAGATCCTAATTCTGCTCATTTAATTTTCTGCATGCTATGGGTCCAGCTATGGGAGTTTGGAGAGCATCTGTGTATTTTCTCCATTCCATCTCTCTACCCAGTGCATGTATATAAATCCACTGGTATCCATTTTATGTCACTTAATCACCAACCACTCACTACTCTCTTTAGTTTTATGTACATGAACAGTGTTATTTGCAGAGGGTACGTTCTTATGGCCTTATCTTTCTAACAGTGCCAGGTCTTTTTGGAATACTGCCTTATTGGAGCAGTGGAGGAAAGGAGCCTTTCTTGGCACCAAAGTGCCTGTCTCTTTGCCCAATGGAAATGTTGGGGATTTATGGATATAGGATAACTTGGTGGTTTTATTTGACGTTTATGGGGAGGGGGGTTCTGTGTCTGTCTTTTTCTTATTTTTTTCTAATGAGTCTGATGGATAATTTTGCATGAAGCTCTCTGAATGTGAGTGGGCACAGGGACATTAAAAAAAACATGAATCTTTTTGAGTACTCATCCCAGAAGAAGGGGGATATTTTATTTTTGCAAGAGATGCACACAGTTGCTGGCAACCAAACCAATTGGCTTTCTGATTGGAGGGGGGCGGGTGGGTTTCTGAGTTATGGGTCCACTGCAAGCACAGGGTTTGCCATTCTTTTCTGTGGACAGGGTGAAACCTGATTCAGTGGTTGTGCAGAAAGTTGTTCCAGAATGTTTATTGACAGTTCAGGCTACTTTTGTGCAATATCTTTTTTAAAAATTTATTTATTAACGTCTATCTTCCTGTTGTAGCGAAAGACAGGGTGGATTTTTCTTTTTTCCAGAGTTTGGGGTGTCTTGACAAATGGCTGGACAAGTGATATCTTAATTTTGTGGGGTGATTTTATTAGTACTCTGAATGAGAGATGGATAGGACTCATTTGGAACTGCATCCACTGGCTGCTCAGCGACTTTTACAGGCTTCCAGCCTGACCGATATGTTGTGATGTTTTCACCACTATGCACAGCAGTACACCTGGTTGAGTACTAGTGCCAGCTCTTTCTCTGTGGCCCATTTGGACCATTTTTATGTTTTTACTCATCATTTGTCTTATTTGCTTTCTAGTTGTATTGTCCCTCCTGGGATTGCAGATCATGGTTTGGTCTTATTTGTGTTATCTCTTCCTTCTATTCAAGACCACCATTCATACTGACATTTTAACAAGATGTTCACTTTTGGGACTCTTTCAATTATTTTCGGGGAGCCTGGGTTGCCTCACAGGATATTTTCTCTTCCTTGAGGCAATGGTGGGAGGTGGGTAAAGTTAATGTTAAATGTTTTTTGTCAGCAATACACACAGTGGACAGCCCTAGGTCTTCACTGGCGTATGAAGGAGCTAGAGCTGTGGATTGAAAAAGCCTTTTGTGGCAGTAATGATGCTGGGTTGCATGAGAGCCTTTTTAACACTTGGAGATTTTTTTTATGCAGAGACCACTTCATAGGCAGTTGGAGTTCCCAGGGCTGCTTGCTGAACCCCCTGTTTATAACCCTGCCATGAGGATTCCTAGTCTTGTTTCTTTTCTTACTGTGGCAAGTGTAGCAAAACCGGTTCATTTAATTGATGTTACTAATTTTACAAAGGTCTCTGTGGATAGCTTGGCTGTCAAGCTTGTTTTTCATTCCATTCACTGGGTTTCTCACTTTTTATCAGAAGGTGGAATCAGCCCTTTCTAGGGGCGTTATTGCCAGGGTAGATAGTTGCTTCCTTGAGCGAGCCATTCCTGATTATATTCACGTTTCTATCTTCTTGCCTGTTGCTCCTGCTGAAGATTGGGATGGTGACAAGCCTGGCAGCTTGCTTGCCTTCGGTGGGTCTTCTGAATTTACTTTAATAGCTTAGGCCATAAGTCATTGTATATGCATTTAATTGTGGGGGATGGGGAGCTCTTATGAATGGGGAAGGAGGGTGTCTTAATTAATTGTATGGAGAGATGCATCAGTTGAATTTGAGAACAGTCTGGGTAGGACCCACCTTTTTCCATTCATGTCACCCTCCCACTGGTACCCTAAGCCCAGGCAGGGATTTCTCCCAACCCTCCCACCCCGACAACCACACACACCTGGGCCCTAAAAGATTGAAATGTGACACCTGTGTTTTCTTGCACATTTGCAACATAATTGACAGATTATAATGTTTTTAAACTATAGAACCTGTTTAAAGGATGTTTCCTCACTATGTGAATCAAACAAACCTATAACGGGTTAATTTTGTAGGGGGAGGGGTCCTGTTACCAGTTGCTGAAATGTTTAATTAGATTCACACAGTGGGGGGAAAACCTTTAAGCAGATTTTAGACTTAAAAACATAATCTGTTGCTAATGGTATGGTATGCAATAAAATGGAGGTCTAACACGTCAGTCAGCTGTCACACATTTCCAGGTTTGAGAGGCATAGAATTGGGGACCACTAATTATTTATCTATAGTGCGTACAGATGCAACACTAGCATAAGTGTGCCATGCTGTGCATGTGTAAAATTGAGAAGTTGCACACCTATGGCAGTATATTGGATTAATTATATGCTGTTATTGATGTGTGGTTGACAACATCTGCTCTCTGCATTTGGTTCTTGACCTCAGATAAAGGGTAAAATGTGATGCAGACATGTGATCGCTTTTTCTCATGGGTATTCTGTGTTGTGCTTTGCCTCTACATATAGCTTAAGAGGTACCTCATCTATGATCCAAAAGCTCTGTGCCCACTTTAGAGGAGGTGTATTCTTTGAAAGATTTGGCTGATTAAATCATGAACTTCCCTGTCTTCAGATAGAGCAGGAGGTGGTGATTAGAGATGGTTCCCCCCCCCCAAAAAAAAGCACAAGGAGTAATGTCATGACATTTGTTTCTAAATTATTTTCTGTTTTCCTCAAAATTTGAAGTTTTTAAATTTGAAACTTTCACTCAGCTTTAGAGTTGGTCAAGTAACGTGGGGAGGGGTAAATCACAAAAATATTGTTGAAATTCTCCCATCTTTCTTCACTAACTTTTATTTTAAACGTCATTGAAATTTTGAAATTCAAAGGTATCTACCAACTTTGGAATGTGGAATTCCACATTTCACATGTTAGATTACTTTGGTGAGCTGCTTGCTTCCATTCAGGCTTTCTACCTGCATGGCTCCACCAAGAAATATGGCAGGCTTTGTACTGGTAGACTAGCCACTAGTAATGACTGGCCCCATTGAAGTCTCCATTGGCAAAACTCCCATTGACTGTAATGAGGCCAGGATTTCACTCTCTGTGCAACAATGGAAATGATAATGTTTGTTATGGAACGAAGATCTCCAGTGGGGATGATGCTGACATGAGCTAGGTCATTCCACTGGTCTGCCTATTAGGAGAAAAATTCCTGTATTGACCATTACAAGGAAATGACAATGCAAGTCTGGAAGTGGTGAGAGAAATGCTGGCGTCAGGAGACCACCTTCTCAGAGAAATAGTCAACAGCATTATGATGTTGCTATATATGGCCACTTAAAATGACCAAGATTTATTCTACCTGCCTGAACAAGAGACAGACAAACCACTGGAAGGCAAGACTAATAGACATGATGGCTATATTCATTTAGCAGAGCCTGAATGCAAACTCCAGGCAGTGTTATGCTGCTCAGAACAATACAGGTACAGTACATCATTGGCATCACCATAGCCTTTCCATTCGCAAACACTTTTTTGCTGTATTTGTCTAGCTCAAATCTATTATATTAATTCTCTTCCCTCTCATAGAGCAAGTGCTTTCTAGCACAGTAGCAAATCCAAGAACATGGAGGCAAGAATGGATTAAAGGGAAAAGTTACAGTCTCTGTATCTCTGAGTTATTTAGTCTCTAATTTTTACATATTATACCCCATTATTCTTTGTTGAATCAGAAATCTTCCTAGAACCAAAAAAAAAAAAAAAAGCAGCTTATAAGCTTGTTTGACAGAGTTGTGGGAAACCCCATCCTATGCTGGGTGAGTGTGCCCGCCTCTCTTAGGAAATAGGGGGTGGAGTGTATACATATCTTACATCTACATCCCTCCCAGCCAGAGTCTATACGCTCACCCTTATCAGCAGGGTGGTGCGGCCTAGTGGCCAGAGTCCATAAATTCACCCTTGTCAACTGGGCAGTAAGGCCTAGGGGGCAATGTCAGTCAATCTGCCCTTTTCGCAGGGCAGTAATGCCTAGTTGCTCAAGTCAATAACTTCACCCCTTTTCACAGAACAGTAAGGCCCAATGGCCAGAGTCAGGAAATCTGCCCCTTCTTGCAGGGTGGTCAGGCCCAGTGGCCCAAGTCACTACATTTGCCCGTGTTCACAGGGCCATAAGGCTTAGCAGCCAGAGTCAATAAATTCACCCTTGTCAGCAGGACAGAAAGGTCTAGCAGCCACTGCCAGACACAGGGGGAGGGGATGCACCCCCAGCAGGGGGGTCCAGGCCCTCCCTCTCCACCGGACCCCAGCCCAGGGCCCTGTTAGTGGACATAGCGTGGGCCACTGAGTCAGTAGGGAAAGGCTCCAACCGAAATACGCTGACTCAAGGCTTTGGCTCACTCACTAGTCTGCCATCTGATTCCCCTGAGCTGCTTCCTGCCATCATCCCTGCTGCTGTAGTCTGGGCATCCCTATTACCTCTAGATTCTCCAGTATGCCCTTTCTCCAGCGCCTCCAAACCCTGCAAGACCTCCGGGGTTGCCTTGGCATCTGCCTGGGCTGCAGCATCCCCAGCTCCTACAGTCCTGGACTTCTGCTGAGTCTTGGCTGGAGCAGGCAGCACATGTCCTTCCTCCATGGTAGTCAGCCTCAACTGAGCCGAGCTGCTCCTTTTATACCAGTGCACCTGGAGCATGCCCAATAAAGTGGGCATGGCTTCCTCAACCCACCATGCAGGGTTAACCTTTCCCCATCCAGTGTGGGGCAAGTGCACCCCGTCACAGCTTGCTTTTGATATTCCAGCTGGAAAATGTTTTGTTAATTGATTGGGGGGAGGGGAGGAAACCCTCTCTTGGAGCATCCAGTGGAGTATGCAAAAAAAAAGGGGGGGGGGTGGAGGGGTGGCCATTCCAGGTTTCTGTTTTGTGCCTATGTAAAGGACAGTTTCATTTTGTCTAACTCTAGCATTAGCTTTAATCATGCAATGCATACCTCATCCTTTCCCCCTTCTGAACACATTAACTTCCACTGCATGCCATAAAAGCAAAAATACATTAGAATGCAATTTTACAACTATTTGGTGCTTTTCCTTTTATGTCTCAGCTCATTGTGCTGGAAATGCTCCTCCTACTGGTTCCTTAGTATATCACAGTGCAATGTATAGAAAATACAGCACTGTCAGCTATGCATCTTATGTAGTCATTGATATCTGCACAAAATACTACTATTCTTTCTGGTAGCATGTTACACCCACTTTGTTTAGATGTAAGTGATTAGGGTTACACAATGTTGAATGCAGTGGAGAAACAGGCTTCATTTGTGTTGTTGTTGTTGTTGCCTGTCTGTATTTTTTTATTTCTAACCAAAACTGCAGACAGCAGTTACAAAAAATCTGAACCACGAAACACAAACTTTTCTAGACGCACTTACAAATTCCAGGTTGGGGCTTTCATTTATTTCCAGAGGCAGATAACGACCTAAGTAGAAGCTGCATCTACCCCTAGTAAAGCTTAGAGAGAGAATTTCTTCTCCATCTCTTACCTCACTGCTTCTGTTTGCTGAGCCTGCCACGCTTGTTCAACATCAGAGTTGAAAAGACTGAAAACTCATGAAGCAAAATAAAACCTGCTAATGCTGTGGCCCTTTTGTAGTGGCCTCAGAGGAGTATGGAACAGGGAAAATCTCATGCCTCACTCAAGGGCATTAGAGTAGGAGGAAAATCCGTGTGAAGAGGATGGATCATTGGGGATGGAAGGTGACAGTTTAAAATGCACTGGTTAGTAGCTGTGGGAACAGGTGAAAAGTGAGGCGGTGAAATGTGAAATGAAAGGAAAGGATGGGTGTGTGGATGGGACCCCTTTCAAAGTATGTTTTCAAAAGCACAAAATAAAAAAATAGACCAAGACTTCAGACTAGGTAGGCAACGAAGTGGGAAGAAGTATTGGGCTACCTTTTTATATACTCATATACTGTGATGAGACTCACTTAGCAATATGATTCAGGCCCCAATTTACGAACAAGCAGTACCACTAGGAAGTTAGATGCTTATTGTGTGTTCATTCCCAAAACATCATCCCAACTCTGCTTAACATAAGTTTCAAGTGTCTGGCAGTCTCCTTTCATCACAACAGTTTACAGAAGACAGGCTTACAACTCCCTCCAATCATACCTAGCAGCCTTGTTAACAATCTCAGAAGAGGCCAACGACCCAGCAGGCACGCAAGCTGAACAATTATCCAACCTTCGACGCCAGGACTGAGGCACGTAGATAGAGCAGTGTAGTGAACTTGTGCTGTCGTGGCCTGGCTTTATCTATATGTGGATTAACAAAACTTCACTCTCCAGGGTTTATTAGTACTTATTGTTTGTGTTATGGTAATGCCCACATGCCAACAAGAATGGGCCCCCACTGTGCTATGCCAGGGTCGGCAACCTTTCAGAAGTGGTGTGCCGAGTCTTCATTTATTCACTCTGATTTAAGGTTTCGCGTGCCAATAATGCATTTTAACTTTTTTAGAAGATCTCTTTCTATAAGTCTATAATATATAACTAACCTATTGTTGTATGTAAAGTAAATAAGGTTTTTAAAATGTTTAAGAAGCTTCATTTAAAATTAAATTAAAATGCAGAGCCCCCTGGACCGGTGGCCAGGACCCAGGCAGTGTGAGTGCCACTGAAAATCAGCTTGCGTGCCGCCTTCGGCACGTGTGCCATAGGTTGCCTACCCCTGTGCTATGCATTGTACAAACACTGAGCAATAGACAGTAGTTTAGGGCTGTCAATTTGGCACATTTCATGGACACTCAAATCACACAGCATATTTTAAAAAATGACAGAAGTGGCAAGAGTGGGGAAATCTTGTAATGCTAGAGATGTAAAATGCCGTTGGAAGCCAGAGAATCTTTGTCTGATATGCTGGGTTATACAGGCTCCCAGGCCCAGAAACTCTCCCACCTCCAGTTTGAGAGGAAAAGCTAAATTCACTTGTAGCCAAATGAATTTAAGAAGTTACTTGCACTTAAGTGGGGGGAAATATAGCCTGATTCTCTGTCACTTCCAATCTGCACTCTTTCCCATGCAGAGGCTCTGCGAGCTCTTCTGAGTACACTAACAAGCATTTCTCTGCAAGACAGAGAACAAAATATTGTGTCTTAATAGAAATGGAAAAATGGAGCAATGCAAAGTAGCTGCCAATTAGTGAGTCAGGTTAATTCTTAAATTTGTGGCAGCTCTGGACGATGAAGTCAACATTCTGCCTCAGCATTGTCTTATAGACATTGCCCAGGGTGAGGGCCATGCAGGGCTGCATGGCCGCAGAGGGAACTCTGGAGCTGCCTGGATTGCAGGGAGAAATTGGCCACTGCTGCACCCTTTGAGCGTGACCAGCCTACTACTAGGTAAGAGGACCAGGCTCATGGCTCAGTATTTGGATAGATCACTCAGAGGAACCCAAGTGTTGCAGACAGTGGTGATGGTAACGCAGCAGATTGCATTTTTCCCCTAAATCAATACTGAGATTGTGAACCAGCAAGATGATAGGGGGCACTTTCCTATTAGGGGTGCTATCTAGAGACGTAAAACCGAGGCCCTAACTATTTGTGGATGTTAAAGTTGCAAATGCACTTTCCCACAAAGCATAGGTTAGCGCCAGTGCTCTGTCCCATTTCCAATTTAGGCAATTACATTCTGTTCACCTACAATTCTGCGTGGTTTTGTCTTGATGTGATTGTTCTTCACTCTCTCTACCAAGCTGCTGTGTAGTGTTGCTGTCAGCTGTTAAGAGGGGCTTCATTGCACTGAGAGGTAGCTGCACCTCTGGGCCTGAGAGCCTGTGAACCCAGCATATCAGAAAAAAATTATCTGGCTTCCAAATGCATTTTATATCTCCGCATTACAAGATTTCCCCCTCTTGCCCTTTATATAATTTTTACAAATATGCTATGCAAGAAAACATTTTGGAATCTTTTGGAAGATAAAGTCTATGTGATGTATATAAAACCCTGTTTTAAGCCTATGATGTTGTTTAATTCAGGTGTAATTACACAAGACACACAAACACACTAAAAGAAGCAAAATTAAAGCATGGATTTTTTAAAGTATAGTTTGAAAACTTGTGCTGTGAACAAAATACATTTTTACGCTAATGAGATTTTAATTAGACACAGTTCCCATTTGCTAGGAGCTGGATTACATCTGCTGCATTTTTGAAACATTATATGATGAAAAGGATAAGTGAAAAGAAAGAATTAACAGGAAAAGTTTTACTGCATCTAGGGATTTTCTAAATAACATCTGAACAAAGATAACTGACTTTCATCCACCCCTCCTCATGTGTTTGGGTTTATCAGCATGAATAAGAGACAGAGTCTGTGTTTATGTATTGGGAGATCTTTGTTTTAAATATTTATAGGGTGCAAGCTCCTTAGGCATTTAGAGAAGGCTTTGTGAATTCATCATCGTGTTTGTATTTAGACATATTTTATTGAAACATTTTGGCATTAACACAAAAGGATCCCGGACCCGTCTCAACTTTAATATCACCAGGTTGTTTGAAAAGAAGGGGGTTCAGTGACACATACACTGCTGGAAGGTATACCTGACGACCTCAGAACTGTAAATTCAAAGCAATATGCCACTGTTAATAACACGTAGTGTTGTTATAGCCATGTTGGTCCCAGGATATTAGAGAGACAAGGTGGATGAGGTAATATCTTTTTTTTAATTGGATCAATTTCTGTTGGTGAGAGAGACACGGTTTCAAGCTTGCACAGAGCTCTTCTTCAGATCTGGGAAATAATATGGCACTCAAATCCCTGACACCTATGTTAAAGGTTTATTCACCCCTGCCTTCCCAATCCCTCCCCATACCCCACACACCCACCAGTACATGCAAGTAAGATCCATAGTGCCATGGGAAAAGTGGGCAGCTAACTACCTATTTATGTTAAAGTGACCAATGGACAGAAACCTTTTTCCAACCTTTCCCCAGAATCCTTCTGTGATTAGCCATGAAGAGGTGGAAACTTCCTTATCCTGCTTCTCTCCACCCATTGCCTTCAGCTTCCTTGCCCTGCTTTGCTCCGTCCCATGATCCCCTTTCATTTCCTATATAACTTCCCTTTATCCGGTGCCCCTCCACGTCCTCCAGTCTGTATGAGATGCATGGGGCTAAAGATGTTTAAGGATAAGCCTAGGTCCCAAACTCTGGAATGTGGGATCCAAAATATTCACACATGCCAATGTAGGTTTATGTTAGCCAAGCAGCCTCCTTTTGAGGTGAGGGGTTCTTTTGTCCTCTCAGAATAGGTCCTTCCTTGCCTTCTCCTCAGTAATTGTGAGGGTGGGGGAGAAATGATCAACCTATTATTTTTTCTCCCTTCCCTCTCTAAAGAAGGAGAGTAGGAAAGGTTGGCTAGCACATTCTTCTGTCCCCACAGCTACAAGGGAGGAGGATGTAAATGGCCCTTCTCCGTCCTGCTCTAATCCTCTGTCAGTCCTTTTTTCTATGAAACTCAGAGGAAGAAAGGGGCCTGGGTCTTTCTGCAGAGCAAAGAATGCACTAGTGAGAAAGAAACCACCATTGGGATCGTGCCTCTTGGTCTCCTTGGAACACGTCCATGGAGAACACACCTGGAAAGTAATTTCATGGGGGTCAATTACACTCTCATGAGTACTATTCCATAGCGTAAATATCAGCCTCAGTATTAGTGATATTTGGGATTTATCTCCCTAGAAAATATGTAGGGATCAACAGTGGCACAACACCATGTGAACTGAAGATGCACAGCCTGGCTTTAAAGGCTGCCCTTCACACCCACACTGGGTTAATATAAATGCTGCCAACCCTCAGGCCTATCTGTTAGAATGGAAGTTAACCCAGTTAGATGTTTTTCAGATCCTTGCCCTAGGTCATGGGTCCAGGCAGCAAAAGGTTTTGATGCATAGGTTTGATTCAAAAGTCGCACTTTATGTGCTGAAAGCTTTTGCAAGCTGACCGGGGTGTTTTTTGACTGAAGCAAAATGTAATTACACCAGAAATTACAAGTTTATTTGTGTGGGTGTGTGCGCGCATACTTGTGTGTGTGTGTGTGTGTGTGAACTACTTGTAATTCTTGTTATGAACAGAAAAGAACACACACTGATGAGATTTTAATTAGCCACATTTCTGTGCCAGGACCAAAGCATCGGCACGGCATGCCTTCAGACACTCTATCACACCTGTTGACATTTAAGTTCCAAAAAAACTTATAAACAAGACAATAGCCAAGAAGCAGAAGACAGGAAAACTCAAGGTTCATAAGACTTTGAGGGTGCCAAAAAGACAGATTGCACGCAGCAGGCACTTCACGAAAACCATGAAAACCACTTGGTCTCTCAAAGTGTATGTCACAGTAAAGAACTGTTCCCAGGCAGCTCAAATACATCCACTGACACCTGCAGATAAACAATAAAAGAAGTTAATCAGATGAGACATACACAGTAGGCCGCTAGTCAAAAAGGGAGCAACCCCAACTGGTCAGCCACAGGGTATGCAATGCCCTTGAACATGGAGCAAGGGCTCACCAAACTCTTAGTACAGTCGGTGATTGTTGTTATTAATTATTATTATTGTATCACCTCAGAGCCACAAGGTAGATCAGGTCCCCATTTTAGAAGGTCTATACAAACATAATAAGACAGCAGGCCCTGCCTTGAAGAGCTTAGTGTTTAAATAGACTATATGGATAAAAGGTGGGAGAGGGAAAAAGAAGTAAAGTAACTTGCCCATGATCACACAGCATGTGAGTGGCAGAGCTAGGGATAGAACCTACATCTCCTGAATCCCAGTTCAGTGCTCTCCAGTGGCCCATGCTGCATCTCAGCTGAAAATCACCCCTGGTTGTGCTGTGCATGCTCATTAATAAAAGCAGACAAGTTAGTGCTTTGAGATTTTTCAGAATGGCAGATGCTATAAAACTGTAAGATATATTTACAAGCCATCTGTCATAAAAACAGACAATAGATTTGGAATGTAATTTGCACGCATTGGACAAAGGACAGAGACATTGATTTGCAACTCTGATTTGACTGTATTTATTTGCTAGCTCTGAGATTTTTTAGGCCTATTCTGTTTGCTAATTAGCTGTCAAATTGGAAATCAGGATTGACCACAATTCAATTTTAACTCTAGGAATGTGACCTCTACTAATTCATTGACTTCAGTGGGAGCTGATGAGTAATCAGCACTCTTGTGCCTAACTTTGAGCACCCATTTCTGAAAATCTTGGTCTTGTTGCAATCATTAGGGCACAAATCCTCAGTTTTCCAATAGGAATTTTGAATGGTAAGGACCACATGATTTCATGAAGACTTGTATTAGAATCAGAATTAGAATTAAAATTATAGAGCCCTGGAATTACAAATTTGTCCAAGAGCAGAAGCCTTTTGATTCTAAATAAAATAAAACTTCCCATACAAACTAATAATGTTGCAGGCTGTGTTTGGACAAAGCAATACTCACAAATATGTGATCTTGTATCTTAGAAAATATATATCCCAAACTTGATTTTAATCTAGCAGTTTTGGTCTGGGCACATTCAATCTAGGTGTATTTCCCAACCAAATATGTCAATCATCCATAATGGTTTCCAGATCATTTGAAAGAGTGCTACTTACGTGCCATGGGAATGCACACTGATCTAGAGGCTATTTACACAGTAGTTATGGCCTTTTCTACAAGAGAAGCACTGCAAGACCCTGATCCCACAGCTGGATTCATGCAGGAGCCCCGTGGATCGTAATAGCGTTCTGCATGGGCTCAGGAGTCTGCCCACATGGATCTAGCTGCAGGTTCCAAGCCCCTAGATGTATCTGTAAGTTATTGGCAAGCTAACATAATATCTTTGCAAATGCTGGATGGATGACAGGTACATATAAATGCTGAGTCAATGAGGCTCCAAAGTAATTCCTTTCTCTTCATAGTACAGTAGTTTACATCAACAAGATGTACTGTAGTAACTCAGAGAGACACAGATGGCAGCATACATTTCTTACACAGAGAAGTCTAAATCTACTTCTTCTTGAACTTAACATGTCATTGTATTTCAAATAGAAACTACTTTACTCTTCTCTCCTCCTCCTCCTAGAAGGAATCTCACTTCACTGAATATTTATGGAATGTCAAATGCTCTTCTGCAGATGCTCCCATGTTTTGAGACATTCTTTACATTACATTTTTAAGGTTGATTTTTGTGAGTTTTCTTTCTGTAATAGACAGTCATCAAATGAGAAATGAAGTCCTCCAATTTAAAGTACTGTATCAGCTCACTTAACATTTAATTTTGTATATCTCCCTGCTTTTAACTTCAGTTAGGGGCTAAGAGCTCAGAAGATTATTGCTGTCAGAGTGTTACTGTTTGAGGTATGGCTGTGTAATAGCAAACTGCAATAAATGCCTTTTATCTATATTGATTTTTAGAGATGAGCCAACTTAGGAAAACCTAATGCCCACATGTACCTGTCAAGTACCCACCTGTCTGTAAGCTATTGAAGTCATGTTTGAAATTATTCCAGAGGTCCAGAAAATAATATAGAAATATGAGTTAATCAATATCATCCAATGCTGTAATACAAGTTCTTGGAGTTACACTTCCAAAAGCAGCACTTCCAGGAATGATTAAAAGCATGGTGCTGCCAGCAAGTTGAGAGGTAGCCTGAGTACCAGTTCCCAGGTACCATTTCTGCAGGTCAGCATCCATCACCATGTTTAAGAGTACTCAAACTTTATTGGACTGTTTTGATCTAACCACAGTTGAATTTGGTTTTGATTTACTCAGAACTAGGGGTTATTGATTTTTGCAGCTGAATCACATCTTTTTACATCCCGTCATAAATTTATGCAAATGTCTTGTCACCTGCTTAACTTATTTAGATTTCTGCTTCCCTACATGGAGGTCCTATTACTGTAAGTCCTAGATCAGTTGGCTGTTGATATCCTTGAAGCTGGGATACAGGATATTCTTTCGAGTGATGGTGTTAGTGTGGATATCAGACTTTAACAAATTGCAAACCCAAGATCAGTCTGTGTGCTGCCAATGCTGTTGCTGAAGTTGGAAAGTACTGGCAAGAAGTTACCCCAAAAATATTTTAGGACTGCTAACATCCTTTTTCTTTTTTAAATGAACAAAAAGAAAAGGAAGCAACATCGAAAAATTTTAAAAAGTTTGCAAACAAAACCAAATACAACACAAATTAACAATGAAGGCCATGCATGACCACCTATGCATGAAGAACAATTTCTATGGCAAATGACAACTTTTAAACCTCAGTCATTTCAGCTACAGAGTTGTTCCAAAAAAGTCACCAAAATACTTTTCTAGGGGGAAAAGTGGTAGATTCCGCCCCCCACTCTCCTTTTTTTCTCATTCAAAATTGGCTGAACCATTTTGACTCAAATATTCAAGAACCTTTGGGCAGAAGCAAAACATAATGCAACTTTAACCATCTGGGGTGAATGTTCTATAACCATTTGGAAACAATTATTGCAGTAGAACCCAATTTGCAAATTTAGCCCTCAACCTCTACTCTTGAAAATACATGTGAATAACTTTAGCACCAGAGTTACTAGCAGCACTGATTCCAATGGGACTACTCACATGCATAAAGTTACACACATGCATAATTGTTTAAAGGACTGGGGCTTTAATTGTTAGAACTAGTAATAAATTGTGAAAATTTTGAGGAAAAGTTCCTTTTTTAACAAAAGAACAATTTTACAAAATGATTTTGATGAGACTTTCTCCATTTTTCGATGAAAATTTTTATTGATCAATTTTACTGTTTTTCAGTTTAATGTTCAGATTCCTTTTTTTCATAGATTTCTTTCTCTGTTGTCACTTTTGATTTGTCACTCTAGTCACATGAACCCACATCCTATACAAACATATGCACATATTTATTTTAAATATGTGAGTAATTATACACATGCTTAAGTTTTTTCAGTCAAGGGGCTTAATACATTAAATATTTAATTAGTCATACATTAATACAAATACTTACTTAAAACATTTGGTGGAGGATGATATTTTCTAATTTTTAGGATGATTTTACTGTTGCTATTTCTAAAGAACTGCTTCCAGGCAAGTCCCCTTTTACATTTTTTTCACTTTCCATTTTATGTCTTTATCTTTTTTTCTTTCCTTCTTTATTTCTGGACTTTATGACTCAAGACTCTTTTTATAGTTCAAGCAAAGCACAGTGGTTTTGGTATTCTATTTCACGTATTATTAAAATGTATAAAAATGCAGAACTGCACAAAATATGACAGTAATGGCAGACCAAATTCAACCAGTCACAAGTGCAACTGCTTTACATTGAAAACTCTGCCACTGTGCAATTAGGAAACATACTGGATAATGCTAGGTGACATAACAGAAATGGACTTACCCATGTATTTCTTTTATAATTCCAATACAACAAATGTTTTAAAGTTGAAGTTAAGGAATGCTATAGTAAACAGTATAATCCTTATACAAAGTTCATAAGAAGAGAATTATATTTAAAATTGAATTACATTAAAATGATTAGATCTCAATCCTGCAGACGCTTAAGTGTGTGTGAAATTTTATACACTTGAGTAATGGGATACTTGCATAAACTTAATCACGTGCGTACATATGTGCAGGACCATGGCCTAAAAACATTATAAAGTTGAAAAGGTCCAGTTTAAGTAGTATGTGTAAATATTCTATCCCACAGAAGTGCATACATTCAGTGAATGATTTTGTAATGTGGAAATTCACCTTACTGATTTTGGTTTTCACCAATACAACTTTCACTGTGAGCCACAAGACTTGCAAAGTCTTTAATTTTTAATTTTCTTTATCTGGAAAACAACTTGTGAATCTCCTGAAAATTTCAGGAAAAGGAATCTACTTGTCATCAAGACTTAACCAAAGCATTTTGAATTTGTAAACATCTTTTTAACTTACAAGACTCTGCGTGTCTCAAAATTGACTTGTAATGGGTCCCTGTTTGCAACCATAATTATGGAGACACTTTCTGCCTCTCCATAATTTTGTTTGTGTGTGAACTGATTATGAAAGATACAAGACTGACAGCTTTGGATACTCTTCATGGTTAGAACAGTTACAGCATCAACAGGGCTACTGAAAGCTTTCCAACTCTGAGCCTCAATATGGCTTAAAGTTTAGGCTTGAAATTAGATGAAGGTTTCTAACCATCAGAGAAGTGAAGTTTTGGAACAGCGCTTCAAGGGAGAAGTAGGGGCAAAAAACCTAACTGGCTTCAAGGCAGAGCTTGATAAGTTTCTGGAGGGCATGTCATGACGAGACAGGCCTACAATGGCATGTAGCCCATCTGCAACTGCTAACAGCAAACATCCCTGATGGCTGGAGATGGGACTCTAGATGGAGAGGCTCTGAGTTACTATAGAGAATTCTTTCCCAGGTGTCTGGCTCGTGGGCCTTGCCCATATGCTCAGAGTCTAACTGATCACCATATGTGGGGTTAGGAAGGAATTTTTCCCCTGATCAGATTGGCAGAGACCCTGGGGTGGGGTTGCCTTTCTCTGAGCATGGGACATGGGTCACTTGTTGATTTAAGCTAATGTAAATGGTGAATTCTCTGTAACTTGAAGTCTTTAAACCATGATGTGAGGACTTGAGTAACTCAACCAGATGTTAAGGGTCTATTACAGGAGTAGGAGGGCGAGGTTCTGTGGCCTGCAATGTGCAGGAGGTCGGACTACATGATGGTCCCTTCCGACCTTAAAATCTATGATTCTCTGAGCCTATAAACTGGAGAGACCACTTCTTTTCAGTCTGTATGCCCACTCGCACACCTACTTAACTAAAAGAAATATTACCAAACTTCAGTGTGTGGGGGGGTATACATATAATTATGAACTGGATTCTTAGCTGATGTAAATGGGCATAGCTCCATTGACTGCAGTGGAGCTAATCCAATTTACACCAGTTGAGGATCTGACCATTATATCCATCTATTTGTTTTACAATAGCATTCAGAGGCTCTACACAGGATTAGGCTTCCATTATGTTAGGCACTGCACAAATACACACAAATACCTGGGCTTTGCCCCAAAGAACTTACAGTTTAATAAATATATTTGGAACAAACATGACTTGTAAACTTCAAAAGCAAGTTAATTCCTGATCTGAGGCCATATAAATCTCCCTCCTCTTCCCAATCTCTTACCTACTGTCATGTCTCCCTGTTTCATGTCAAGTTGTACGTTATCTAGACTATGCATTCTTTGGGGTAGTACTGTACCTTTTATTGGTTTGTAGAGTGTTGTGGGTATACATGATGCTGTATGATTGATAAATCATAAGGCATACATTTTTAACAGTGAAGATAATTAATCCGTTGAACAATTTACTGGGTCATGGTAGATTCACCATCACCTGGAATTTTTAAATCAAGATTGGATGGTTTTTGAAAAAATATATGCTGGTTCAAAAGGAATTATTTTGGGGGAGTTCTATGACCAGTGTTATACGGGAGATCATGATAACAATAGTAGCTTTTTCTTTATGGTCTCCTCCCTTCTGGAAACTGGACTCACCACTAAATATATTGCACACAGGCCACCAGGACTTATCCTGCAATTTATTTTGAAATGAAGTATTCATAGATAAATTAATGGGATTACTTATGTGAGTAAGTGATACTCAACCTGATTAAAGTTTGCAGAATCAGGCTCAGTAACGTAGTTACCACCACTCTGGGCTGAATTTGAAATCATCCCCTGCAGGTGAGAGGCTTGATAGGCCACTAGAAGTCCTCTAAGACGCCATCCACACGTATACAAACTTTTAAACTTACTTTCTAAACTAAATTTCCTTACTCTTGTCTTGGATCACATATTTCCATACCTTGTAGAAACCTTGTGATCCTAGCTTGTCAAATGTCAGTGTCTTAAGTTTTTTAAATTTCTGTCCTATGGGTAGCACTTCATTTTCTAACTGCATGGTGTTCTACATATAAAATCCATCAACCAAACCAGTACCTGATTCCAGCGGTGACCTTAGAGACTGCAACTAATAGGATTACCCTCAATGAAACATTTGGAATGTCTTAAACTTGTGAACACTTAATCTCTCACCAGTAGTTAAGAATACTAGTAGGAGATTTTAGAGTTATAAAGCTGGTTTGTATCAGTAGCAGATGTAATTAAAGGGACAGCTCTTTGGTTAATGTTCACCTTTGGCACTAATTCTACTGATGCTTAAATGTAGAAGGATATGACTGTGGTATGTGAGGAGAATAGCATCTCTGTTTACAAACCAGTTGGATAAAAAAACACAAACAGTTGGTCCACATGAAAACTATTTCTGGCAGAAGTGAAGACTGTATTACATACTGTGGGCCTGATTTTCAAAAACACACGAGCCCACAGTGAATTGCAATAATGAATGTGCAGTTGCATTCCCAGTCTGTGTGTGTATTTTCTGCTAATGCACACACAAACTGGGCATTTGGATACCATAAATAGCCAGTTAGATATCTGATGAGGTATTTTGTGCTGACGAGCTCAACTAGGTGGCAAAGGTGACAGCATGGAAGGTATGCTCTCATTTTTCACAGATTGTAGATGTTTCCAGACCACTTTTTTCCTTTTCTCATCCAGTTGCTCTGAGTTTATGCCTCAAAACACCAATCATCACCCGGTATTAATACTTAATAGGAGAGAGAAAAAAACAGGATAGCTCAGCTTCTAATTCCACTGCCAGCTATGTCTATTTATCAGTGCCTCCAAATGAATCAACTAGTTGCAATGGTGCTAAAAAATGTCTTTTTGTCAGAAATCCGCAAACTTGCACAGAATACTGAATCATGCCGCTGAACAGCAGAGAATCCAACATCAGTCTAATGTCCAGGCAAACTCTATTAGCTTTGGTACCTGTGCTTTTTTATATATCTCCTGTAAAACCTTACAAATCTTCTCGGTATAGAGATTTTTGTATGATTTAGATGCAAGGAGCCAATTACACTGTCTACAATTCACAAACTGGTTTCAGGGAAAAGACAGATTTGGAATGGATGTCTTGAGGACTATTATCTTTTCTAAAATTAGCAGTCAAAACCAAAGTCTTTGCCTAAACAATATTATAAATAATGTCTATCACCAGTTGAATAGAAAAATGATAAACTCTCCAAGTTATGGAACAGAGATCTGATATTGGTAAAGCCAATCTAGATCTGAGACTAATACTAATCCAACCACATTAAACTCTGTTTAGACCTTTTTTCCCAGACCCTAACTTTTAGCATTGGTTTGGATAAAGATAAATGATTAATGCTGGAGTTTTGGTAGTGAATAAACAGATCTTACTCATAAGACCATATGTATACTAAGTCTGGGAAAAACAGCTCGGAGAATAAACATATTGAATGTAGATGTGCCTTTTGCTCCTAAGATCTTTATCACAGGAGGTTTTAGTTCTATTATAAACATTAAGGGCACACAGTATTCCTAGTGCAGAGGGGAACAGAATGGCCTTAAAAATGCAATGAAGGGACAGTGGCCCATGAAAAAATGATTGAGGCTACATGGGAAATGTCTTCTCATTATATAGCTCTTTATAGCCACTCTGTGTCTGTAACTCATGAGCAGAGCTCCACCACAAAGAAGTGGCTGACGGGCAAGAAGTCAAGGAGCAGCCCTCTATCAAGCAATTCCCTCATTGCAGGCAACCAAACGCATAATACAAAGTGCATTATAAACCACTACTGTCCTGGCAGCTGTAACTCACGGTCCATGGCTTTTGCTTACTCCAAGAGAGAGTATGGAGAGGTGGTTGGCAAGGACACCTTCCCAAAGGTGGCACCGTGAAACAGATTGCTGTGCTACCTGTTCTGTGGGAGACCTGGAGTGGAACACAGCTGAACCAAGATCTGTAGGAACTGGCTTTGTTCATCCCAAGGGTCCTTTGCAGGAAATAGCTACTATGACCCCTGCTGTTCTGTTCTGCTGGCAGCCTTCCCTTCAGAGGGGATAATACAGAGAAGCAGGAGCTCAAAATAAGTCACACGGCTGCAAAAGTTAAATGCCACATAGTGTTACATGAAGAGAAGGGGAGCAAGGCCCTAAGAGTGAGCAAGAAATATTTAATGTAAAAGCAAACCTGGGACTCCCAGGCACTACAATAATACAAATAATAAATAATTAGAATAATGATTCTAAGTGCACGAGAAGTTAATTCTGCAAAAAAGTAAATTGGCTAAAAAACATAGAAGAGCTGATTTGTTCTGTATGTATGTATGGTGGGAGCTAAACTATCCAGAAAATAAAACATTTCAAATGCAGAGGGGAAAAATGCTGAAACCTCTTCTGGGTGTATAGCTGTGTATAATTATTATCATGCTAGTACATATTATTATTCTTGCTGTTACAAGATTTTGTTGTTTATGAATATACCGTATTGCTGTTTTTCAGCTTGTTGTATCCCCTACACTCTTCCCAGTTGTTCACCTTTGTAACATTAAATACAGTTCTTCATTTTTCTTTTAAAATAGCCAAATCTTCCTCCCCCATTATTTTTAAAAAAGAGGCAAATGAAAAGCAGAGATGACCTGTGCCTACCGATAGTGGGGAGGCACAGTGAGGGGGGCACAGATTCAGCAGTGTTACTGAGCATGCTCAGTCCATGTGAGCATGCTCAGTACAAGCCAAGCAGCAAATGTGGGGAGTCACGTGACCTCCCACACACCATGTGATGAAAAGTCAGCTGCTGCCTCCACACACTCAGACTCACTGGGTTCCTCCTCATGTTAAGCTCTAGTAGGAGGGATCTGGGGCAGTATAGACATAGTAAAGGGTTGCAGGAATGAAGCTTCAAAACTCCACAAGGATTGAAAATCCATTGTCAAACAGTGGAATTTGGGATCTTCTTGTAATAAACAAGTGCTGCCTACCTCCTTCCACCTGACTTCTGCAGGAGACATGCCTCTATTGGCCTCTCTGTCCATTCCTCCATAAAGCCTACCTCTCTATAAGGCCTGCAGGCAAGGAAAGGAAGTTGGTGCTTCCTAGTAGCTAGTAGCACTAGCTCCGTAGTGAATTTCTGGTAGGAAATCCAGTGGCTCCCCCAGGGAGCATGTTACAGAATACGTCTGCTTCCATAACATATCCCCTCATTTACCTCCTTACCAAAGAATTGTGATGGAAGAGTCGTTACAGGCTCAGAGACAGGAGAGGTTGCTGTACACCCTGTCCCAGGTTGACCCATTTTTTTGTACCTCTCTGCCAGCAGGCGGGAAGCACTAGGCACAAAGAACTCTGGTTGTCCTACCTGTTTTCTTACAGTATGCTCCTATGCCTATATTTGAAAGCCATTTGTTACATCAAAGAGTAGTAATGAATAATGAAAGATATTAGAGTTATGGAGTTAACACTAGTACCCTATTTTTCATATTAGATGCCATATCGCCTCTCGGAGAAAGTGAGTAAGTCTTGTCTTGGGCCATTATAAAACCAAGATTTTAATCTGCCTTACATCTCCTCAGCTTCTTAAAGACACTGTGGATAGTTTTATTTCTTTAAAAAAATACTGAATATTTTTATGGAGGATAATGTAGAATATTAAGTTTTTATTAATAGATTACCATCATCTAATTTATGAATGCATGTGGTATGAAATGAACTAAGAAATTCAGTGCAAGCTACTTAATAATCCTTGAACACAGATTGACAAAGATTTCTAATAATGGAATGCATTGTGTGCTATCACAGCCAAAGGGCCATCCATTATACAGTCATTTATTTGATATTAGTTTCCAAGGTGTTACTCAAAATTGAAACAATATATATAAAAAGTGTAAGCCTTGAATTAAAGATATAATAGACTGGACAGCTGCTGATAGCCTCTAGTGCTCCAGAGCAGAAATAACAGACTCTGAGCTGTTGTATTTATGGTAAATGCAGTCTTGCAAATAAAGGACCTAATCCTGCAAAGCTTTCTGCTCAAGTAACTTATATGAATACTCCCAAAGGGCCTGATCTTGCTCCTATTAAAGTCAATGGGGCTTGGGGAAGGAGCAGACCTAAAATAATTACATTTTATTTAGGATAAAAGTTTCAGTTATAATGTATGCTGTGATATCAGTGAATTGTAGATAACAGGTTTATTTACTTATGGTGTGCTAGTTCTTGGACTGTAAGCTGTTTGTGGCAACAACTGTTTCTTCCTGTGTATTTATACAAGACCTACCACAATAGGGTCCTGGACTGGATATAGTTAATAGTGTTGATGTAATATACTCAGACTTCTGTAAGGCATTTGACTTGGTACTTCATGACATAGTGATTAAAAAACTAAAAAGATATAAAATGTACATGGCGCACATTAAATTGATTAAAGGCTGGCCAACTAATACGTCTCAAAATGTAACTGTACATGGGGAATCATCATTGAATGGGTGAGTTTCTAGTAGGAGTAGGGAGGTTATTTTACCTCTGTATTTGGCACTGGTGCAACCTCTGCTGGAATAGTGTGTCCAGTTCTTGTGTCTACAGTTCATGAACATGTTGATAAATCAGAGAGGGTTCAGAGAAGGGCCACTAAAATGATTGGAAGGTTAGAAAACCTGTCTTACAGTGACAGACTCAAGGAGCTCAATCTAGTTTAACAAAGAGAAGGTTAAGGGGTCACTTGATTGCAGTCTGTAGGTATCTACATGGGGGAAAATATTAATAATGGGCTCTTCAGACCAATAGAGAAACATATCACATGATCCAATGGCTGGATGTTGAAGCTAGACAAATTCAAACTGGAAATAAAACATCATTTTTTTAACAGAGAGAGTAATTAACCATTGGAACAATTTACCAAATGTGGTGGATTCTCCATCACTGACAGTTTTTAAATCAAAATTGGATATTTTTCTAAAAGATCTGCTCTGGGTATTATTTCAGGGAAGTTCTATGAGCTGTGTTATACAGGAGGTCAGTTAGATGATCACAATGGTCCCTTCTGGCCTTAAAATCTATTAATCTGTTTGGATTTACCATTTTTTATTACATATATTATTTTTCAACGCCAGTAGAGAGAGATTGTTTTAGCAGAAATACATGATGTCATCTAATTACTGATAAATGATTGAACGTATTGTTAATTATGTGACCTAAACTAAGAATAATGCTTCACAAAACATAAGGTCTATTATAAAATGATAATGAAATTAATGTTATAACTGCCATTATTAAAACAATTGTAGAATACATTTTAAAGAAATGTTTTACTCCTTTATCTCTGAATTCATAAGCAGTAGATATACTCATAGCTTGCAGTATTGTATAAAAGCATCTTCTTATTCTAATCAATAAGTTAACAGATAATTTCTAAATAAACTGTATAATGTTTGCTTTAAGTACAGGGTTTATTTTTGGCTGTGTAATTGAAACACTATTAGTGCTGCCGCCAAGAGATCAAGAAAAAAGCCTCCACCTGTGGCTTATGGATAGATTCAGTTAGGCTTGGTCTACACTAGGTACTTATGCTAGTATGGGTCAGGGGTGTGCATATAACTCAGGGCTTGTGTTCACTACAGAGGTAAGTCGACCTAAACTACATCGACTCCAGCTACGTTACGTTATTCATGTAGTTGGAATAGCGTAACTTAGGTCAACTTACCCCAGTGTCTTCACTGTGCTGCGTCGATGGGAGATGCTCTCCAGTTAACTTCCCTTACTGTTCTCAGGGAGCTGAGTACCGGGGTTGACCAGAGAGCACTCTGCTGTCGATTTGGTGGGTCTTCAATATACCCACTAAATCGATCCCTGCTGCATCGATTGTAGCAGCGTCAATCTCCCAGTAGTGAAGATCAGCCCTCAGTGACACAGTTATACTAGCCTAACCCCTGGTGTAGACAGCACTATGTCAATGGGAGGGCTTCTCCCGTCAACACAGCTACCACCTCTCAGGGAGGTGGAGTTCTCCTGTCAGAATAGGTAGTGTCTTCACTGAAGCTCTACAGTGGCATAGCTAAAATTGGTGCAGCTGCACCACTACAAGGTTGTACATGTAGATAAGCCCTTAGACTCAAGCTTAAAGGCATCCATAGGAAATCCACTTGTGCTTAATGACAGCACCACCCATTTTGCATAGGAATTTGACTATTTCTCTAATCACTCCTTTTTTTGTCCGAGCAATCAGTCTGGCTTTATGGCACCATGATGCCTCATCCATCTCTAGAGTAAATCAGAGCCTACTAATAAAGTGCAAGGGAGCCATCTATTTGAGCTGGTCAGATTTTTTCACATTTTGAACTTTCCATAAAATGAACCATCAATTTTGATTTTTGATTTAAAAAGTGGAGATTTTTTCAATATTTTTTTCTGTTTTTTTCCCTTAGAAGGATAGTTTGGGTCCCAGATTGTTAATAACTTTGCTTAATTATTATCTATTTTCTTCAGATAGCTGATTCACAAATTTGCAAATAAATTTAACTATAAAAAAGTTTGAAAAGATAGAAAGAAGATGTTTTTGAGCAACAGGGAGACAAATAAATGTTAAATGTGTGTGTGTGTGTATTTGATCTGTCTGATCTGCACAGCACCCTAATATCATTCCAATAGGTTAACTTTCTTTGCAATTTCATTTTCTAATAGCATAAACATTTTAGAATCATAGAATTGTACAGTCCCCTGTACTCAAGGCAGGACTAGGTATTATATAGCCCATCCCTGGCAAGTGTTTGTTCAGTTCGCCAGCCTTTAATCCATTTAATGTGAGCCATGTAAAATTTATATCTTTTTAGTTTTTTAATCAACATGTCATGAGGTACCAAGTCAAATGCCTTACAGAAGTCTGAGTATATTACATCAACACTATTAACTATATCCAATCCAGGACCCTATTGTGGTAGGTCTTGTATAAATACACAGGAAGAAATGGTTGCCTGACAGGAAACTTTTCCTAATGTCAAACCTAAACCTCTCTTGTTGCGATTTAAACCTATTGTTTCTTGTCCTCTATCCTCAGAGATTAACAAGAACATTTTTCCCTCCTCCTTGAAACCACATTTTATGTATTGAAAACTGTTATCATGTCCCCCCCCGCAGTCTTCTCTTTTCCAGACTAAACAAACCCATTTTTTCAATCATTACTCATAGGTCTTGTTTTCTAGACATGTAATCATTTTTGGATCACAATACTCCAATTGAGGCTTTATCATCATGGAGTAGAGCTGAAGAATTACTTCTTGTGTCTTGCTTACAACACCCCTACTAATGCATCCCAGAATGATGTTTGCTTTTTTTGCAACAGTGTTATACTGTTGTGTCATATTTAGCTTGTTATCCACTATAACCCCCAGATTCTTTTCTGCGGTACTCCTTCCTAGGCAGCTATTTGTACAGTTGATTGTTCCTTCCTAACTGGAGTACTTTGCATTTGTCCTTCCTGAATTTCATCCTATTTACTTCAGACCATTTCTCCAGTTTGTCCAGATCATTTTGAATTTTAATCCTATCCTCCAAAGCACTTGCAAACCCTCCCAGATTGGTATTGCCCACAGACTTTATAAGTGTACTCTCTATGCCATTATCTAAATCACTGATGAAGATATTGAACAGAACTGGACGAAGGACCAATCTCTGTGGGACCCCACTAGTTCTGCCCTTCTAGCATGACTGTGAACCACTGATAATCACCCTCTTGAAGCGGTTTTCCAGCCAGTTATGCACTCACCTTTATAGTAGCTCCATCTAGGTTGTATTTCCCTAGTTTGTTTATCAGAATGTCATTTGAGACAGGATCAAAAGCCTCACTAAAGTCAAAATATACTACATCTATCTCTTCCCCCCATCCACTATGCTTGTTACCTCGTCAAAGAAAGCTATTACATTGTTTTGACACTGTTTGTTTTGGACAAATCCATGCTGACTGTTACTTATCACCTTATTATCTTCTATGTGTTTGCATATTAATTGCTTGATTATTTGCACCGTTATCTTTCTGGGTACTGAAGTTAAGATGACTGGTCTGTAATTCCCTGAGTTGTCCTTGTTCCCCTTTTTATAGATAGGCATTATATTTGCCCTTATCCAGAGACTCTTCTGAACTTTCTCCCAGCTTCCATGAGTTTTCCAAGATAATCACTAATGGCTCAGATATCTCCTCAGTCAGTTCATTGAGTAGTCTAGGATATATTTCATCAGGCCCTGGCAACTTGAAGTCATCTAACTTGTCTAAGTAATCTTCTTAGATATCTTTAGCTGCATAGTTTTCGGGCTTTTTACCTTTATTTTTATTTAATCTTTTGTATGCTATATGTTTTCTGCCTCAAAAAGTGGATTTATACATGGTATCATTATAATTCTGTGTGACATTACATTTTAAATGTGTTACAGAAAAGAGAATTTACATGGTATTATTGGTCATTCTGACCACAGTAGCTGAACACACAGGAGAGCATTTGAGAGAAAGCCCCTCCCAAAGCATAATGAATCCATTATCTCATAGTGAGACAAGTTAGAGAGAAGATGTGAGCAATGTGGGCAATGAGGTAGGATTGAAGAGTCAGAGAGAGGACTCTATGACAGCAATGATACGAGGAAGTCCATCCTGGATTGGAAAGCCAGAAATCAATATGGGGTAAACCAAAACCATGTCAATGACACCAACACAAGTGAATAGTTATGAGTTAACATTGACTGTGTGTGCCAGCCATGTGGACATCCAGCTCTCAGATAGATCCATATACACTTATCTACCAAAAGAGAGAGAAAAATATAACATAACCAGAAAGCTGAGTTACTTTAACACCACACGGAGAAATAACTACATTTTCAAGTTACTCAAGTTTTTGAGCAAAGATCAGGCTTGAGCCCAAGTAAGCCTCCTGTAGGATGAAATAGTTAACATGGTCAGACCTTAGCCCTAACAGAAGCTTGTTCCAGGACAAAATGCTTAGATGATGAGAATCCATGGTATTCTGACATCTGACATTCTGACATCTGAAACATTAATCACTTCGCATTTAAGATGTTTGAATTTGAAATGAACTCTCTCTCACACACACACTGTGTGTGTGTGTGTGTGTGCGCATGCGTGCATGTGTACGTCCGTGTGACTGTCTGTCTTCTGCATTTAAGATGTTTCAATATGTAATGAACTGACACACATGCGTGGGATAGAGTGTGTGTGATACTGCCATCACCTGGATGGAATCAGAATTACTCACGTGTATATCATAATAAGAGATGGGTGAAAACTTCAAAAACACTTCTGTGAATATTAATCTGAATTTTTAAATAAATTTGTTTTGACAATATTCCTATCCCCTTTTGTGTTTGCTTTCTGTGACTACTCTAGCAAATGAGGTTACAAGCAAGAATGATCAAAAGAGGGATTTTAAAGTGAATATTTGTAGAAGGCAAATTTTGATTTCATAATCACAAGTATATGCACAAGGAACCTGACTCTAATATACCACTTGTCCTCCATAGTAAATAAAAACAGCTTGAATTTTATACTTCAGATACTCACAGTGAATTGTTCATGAATGAGCTACATGAATTCACAGAAAGTATTCATCAAACAAATTTGAATAGTGAATAAATACAAGAAAAATTTGTCCTGTTCACAGAAAATTTACAAATGGAAAAATAAACAAAACTCTTCAGATAAATTATTTGTTATGAATTATTTGCTCAGCTCCTGCAGTAGGGTAATATTTTAAAAAGTGTCATAGTGACTTAGGAGCCTAAGTCCCATTTACTTTCAATTAGATGTAGGCTCTTAAGTACCTAAGTCTCTTTGACAATGAGACTTAAGTACTTTTGACGTTTTACCTGTAATCACTAAGGGTCAGATTCTGAGCCTCTTACTCATTCTGGGTAGTACCTTACTCCACAAGTGTTCTCATTGACATCCACAAGACTATTTGCAGAGCATTCAACATGTGTGAAAGTTTTAGAATCTATTCCTAACATTGCTTTAGCTAGTGGAAGTGCTCCTTTAGTTCAAGATGCTTGGATATGTGTTTTTGAAGAAGGACCTTGAATTCTGTCCCTGCTGTCACTGTGAAGCCCTGAAATGTCAAGGTGTTTTGCAGTATAGTGAGTACTGTGAAGTCTTAGGTTGCTATGGATCTGCTACAAAAACCAACCAAAAGCATGTTTGAGCCAAAAAAGCACCATTTTTAGCACAGCACACTGCTTATTCCTATCTTACCATCTGAAAACTCCTTAATGTGGTCTGCTTCAAGAGTATAGTATATATTATTAGGTGAAATACTTCAGTCTTTGAACCCTTCTCTGGCAGGCAACATATATTTTGGTATATAAAGCTGCTAATATAAAGTTCCCAGTGCAAATTTAGCACACTAGAACATTATATGAGTATGGACATTCTCAGAAGGCATTTTGTTCCATAAACAAGCAAACAAAATAATGATTTTGGCAGCTTGGGAGATTTTATCTCATTTCCATATGTTTCACTGAGTATAAAAGAAATTTTCCTCAAATCAAGACTCCAAAATTTCACAATGTAAGTGGTCTCTCTCAGCATGAATTAAAGCTTGGAGATATTTATTGAAAATGATTTTATGCTAACTTTTGAAATGTTGGGCTTCTGGGATGAGCAAAATGGGTACAGTTTCTTTTAGCTCATTTACAGTACTGTATGGTATGAGAGAGAATAAAACAGAATGGAGTTGCTTACCCAAACTGTGAGAGGGCAGCTTTTGGTAGCATGTGGCATGCATGTCAGTAAAGTGAAGGGCATGGCATACACCTGTGTTTTTTTCACTGTGCCATACCCCCCTAGGTTCTACCATAAACTAAGAGTGGCATGGCAGAGCCTATAGGCATGGCATAGTCAAAAAGCAGGTGCATGATATACCTTTCACCTACATGCATGCCATATGCTACCAAATCTTGCAAGCTCCTGATAAAAAAAATCTTGCAACCCCCCCCAAACCTTATTCAGATACTGTATATTGTTTTATATGTTCCTCAGTATTTGAGACCATCCTGACAATCAAATATAATTAGCTGATACAGAACCTGATTCTGCATCCCTTATTCATATTGTTTAGAGAATGATTCTGCAGACATGTAGCCCCACAATGGAAATATGTGCCTGAGGAAGTGATACACAATGTGAGTAAGGGCTGCAGCATCAGGCCCATAATTATCAACACACTAACAAGGCACCACTCTGTGGTTCAAGCTAAGACTGTCAAAGCCTCTCATAATACAGGAAGTCAAATTTTCTATTTACAAAGCTAAATACATTCATTTACCCCAATGTCATTAACTAGATGTCAAGATTGCAAGTTTTTGGGGGCAGTGACCATCTCTTTGTTATGTACAGTGCCTAGCCACCATGGAGTCCTGCTGTGTGTTGCCACAATGTATATAAATAATAAGCAGCAGCATTTCTCAATCTCCTAAATTCTTTAATTAAATTAAGGCTTGTTTAAATTGTTTTTAACAATCTTATCATAAACAACAAAGTATCTTTAACTATATTACCAACACCATAAATTATGAAAATTGAAAGAACTTTTAAAATCCAATTTAGGTCACCGTATTTTTATTTTTTTTCATTTCCTGTAGGTTGGGCAATTAAAATCATTCAGGTCAATGGGCAATATTTCCAAAAACAGGTACCAGGCTTTCAGAATAGCCTAGCACACACAATTAAGATAGGTAAAATTTTCAAAGGTGCTTAGGAATTCAGGTTTCATTGCAAATCACTTTTGAAAATGGGACTTAGGCTCATAAATCACTTAATTTTACCTAGATTTTCCATTCACTCAATTAGGTACCTGAATGGGAGATGCTGGATGCTGAGCTCGTCTGAAAATCTGACCCTAGGGCATGAAATTAATCTTATGTATCTATCTTTCAGCACCTGCCTGATTTTCAAAAGTATATGAATCCCATAAAAGCTATTTGGTGCTCATCATTTCTGAGAATTAGACAAGTGTCTAAATAGGGAATTGAGAGCCTTACTTTAGGCTCATATTTTTGAAAATATTGGCCTTCCAGGTTATGTCTGCTGTAGGGTTTCACTGGGTTTATTTGTAATTGTGTAATCATTTCTATTAGTCAAATTTGGGAAATGTTTTAGTCAACCCAAATCTACGTTTTTTGAGTAAAAAAGTTTCAGATGAAAAATTTTGCTCGACTCCTGAGTTCTAAACCTGCCTCTGACACTAAATCCTTCAGTGGTCTTGGCCAACCCACTTTCCAGTCTGAGTTTCCAAATCTTTCTCACAAATTGTTGCTGGCTCTTGAATAGATGTGCAAGATGAAGGAAGGATGGAAGCCACCTTCTTGTTGAGAACCAGGTACAAATGCAGTCCTTGTTATCAGGAGAGTGCAGGGATTTCTCCCCACTAGTGCCTTCTGGGATCAGGGGCGGCTCTACGGTTTTGGCCGCCCCAAGCAGTCATGCTCCCGGAGCCGCGGAGAGAGCAGCGACTCGGCGCCATGACTGAAGAGTCCGCTCCTCGGCTGTGGCTGGCTCTCCTGACCCTCCGGCTGCGCGGGAGGGTCGGGGTCCAGCGGCTCCGCTTAGCTGCCGAGCCCGCGGGCGCCGCGCCCTCGCCGTCATGCGGTCCGCGTCGGTCGTCGGGGCTCCCGGACGACCCCGCATGACGACTGGCAGGCATGCGCCGCCCCCCTCCCCCCCCCCCCCCCGCCCGCCTAGATTTATTTTAGCCTTTTTTGCCCTGGCACCAGCTTGTTTTGCTGGTGCCTAGAGCCGCCCCTGTCTGGGATGGATGCCATCCCAGAAGAAGAGAGGCCATACTTCTTCTCCCCTTGCCGCAACCCAAAGTCCAGCAGAGTTGCCTGGGTGCAGAGGAAAGGCAATAATGCATCTCAAGGGCACAATGTACCTCCTTAAGGGCACCCAGAACTCACCTTACTAGGCACAATAAGATCCAAAATTATTTTAAAGCGCTTTTAGATGAAAAGCTCTATATATGTGCTGTCAATAAGAATTGCCATTTAAATAATTCTCTCCAAAAAATAGCTTTAGTTATAGCAGCTTGAGTTCCATGCTGTGTTTCACACAGTAGCAGAATGTGTTGTCAAGAAGCTGCCATGTAATGGGACACGCTGGGCTACTCCCCAGGGAAAAGCCATTTGCTCAGCATTTCCTATCAGTAAGTCAGTATCCAGAACAGTGACTACTCTGCATCCCACACGGCATTACTCAGGTCTTGCTCATCCCCTGCTTAGCATCTACCTGACGCACGTTAGGTAGCAGGGAAACAGAGGAGTCCAGCAGCTACTTTACATCCAGACTCGGAATAACTGTCCTTGTGCAGTTACTCCTGTTGTGGGTCCAAAGCAGCTAAGTTCCCATATTTTTCCACTCCTGGTTGAGATAGGCCACTGGGTTTGTAGCCAGAGGGGATCCCAAGACCGAGTTGGAGGGATACCTGCTTTGAAAGTGGGAAGGAGCTATTTCATGAGGTCAGGTCACCCACCACAGACTTCACAGTGAGCCTCAAACAACAAGTACTAACCATGGGAATCCCTGGATCATCAGAAATAAATGAACTCTGGGACATTGCACTCGATATGATTTTATGAAAGTATGCTGATGAGTGTGAACATAATTAACTAAAATATGCTTAATGCAAAAGGTCTCTTGTAAGGTATCATTACAAAGCTTATAATCTATTGAGTGTGGTTATCCTATTTGTATACATGTATCACTCTTGTATCTGAAACTAGAAATATGAAATATAACTCTGAGGGTCTATTGTAATTATGCAAGGTGTGGGCCATTAATGGTGGTTTGGAATCTTGATGGCTCCCATCAACCAGGACAATTCACTGTGGATGGCTCTGTTTGTTGGCAGGCCTTCCTGTGAGTCAGGCTGGGAGGAATGCAGGTTTGGGGACTCACAGGACATGTGACCATGTCCCCTGACCTGTAATCCATCTTAAACCTGGTGCTTTTCCATTTAGAAGAGGGAGTGGGGACCCAGAGAGACAAAAGATTCCCACCTTGTGCCAAAGCCATATAATGGGGTGGAACAGAACAAAGGTGGCTGCAATCATGAGAAATCCCCTAGCTACCACCTGAGCTGGAACAAGGGCTGTACCAGGGGAAAGGACTGTGCCCAGACTAGGAAGGAATCCAGTCTGTGAAAGAAACATATTGAAAAATCTCTGAGTGTGAGGTTTTATCTGTATTCAGTTTTATTACTGTACTAGCCTTAGACTTGTGTGTTTTATTTTATTTTGCTTGGTAATTCACTTTGTTCTGTCTGTTACTACTTGGAACTACTTAAATCCTACTTTCGGTATTTAATAAAATCACTTTTTACTTATTAATTAACCCAGAGTATGTATTAATATGGGGGAGGGAGGACAGCTGTGCATATATCTCTATCAGTGTTATGGAGGGCGAACAATTTATGAGTTTATACAGGGTAAAACGGATTTATTTGGGGTTTGGACCCCATTGGGAGCAGGACCGCCCAGAGGATTCAGGGAGCCTGGGGTCCTCGGCGGCAGGGGGCCCCCCGCCGAATTACCACCAAAGACCCAGCTCTTCGGCAGCGGGTCCTAGGGCGGAAGGACACACACCCCCCCCCCACGGGTCTTCGGGGCACTTTGGCCGTGGGTACTGGAGTGGAAGGACCCCCACCACCGAATTACCACCAAAGACCCGGAGCAGAAGAAGCTCCAGGGGCCTGGGCCCCATGAGAGTTTTCTGGGCCCCCCGGAGTGAGTGAAGGACCCCGCTCCAGGGCCCCCGAAAAACTCTCATGGGGGCCCCTGTGGGGCCCGGGGCCTGGGGCAAATTGCCCCACTTGCCCCTTCCCTCCCCCCCAGGGTGGCCATGATTGGGAGTTGGGCATCTGAGTGTTAAAGACAGGAACACTTCTCAAGTTGCTTTCAGTTAAGTCTGCAGCTTTGGGGCACGTGGTTCAGACCCTGGGTCTCTGCTGGAGCAGACTGGTGTGTCTGGCTCAGCAAGACAGGGTGCTGAAGTCCCAAGCTTCCAGAGCAAGAAAGCAGGGGTAGAAGTAGTCTTGGCACATCAGCTGGCAGTTCCCAAAGAGGTTTCTGTGATCCAACCCATCACAAATTCAATTTAATGAAGAACTGTTCCCCTTTTTCTTCCAGTGACTTAAGGTCCCTGGCGATAGCAGATGTGCCAATCATTTTGCTCCGTAGCAGGTATATTTTCTACATACTGTATATTTTAGTGGTTCCCTTTTATTTTCTCTCTTTGCAAAGTTTCCCCTGGAATATTAAACAAATGAGAGAAAACTTCCCAACTTTAACAGATTAAACAAAAATGCCTAAGAAATGTCACATGTAGGAAAATTATTTGTGTATGTGCCACTCACTCAGGCACCAGCTTCAGTCATAAGACTTCAGAGCACCAAATCTGGGGTGGGTGTCTCGAGAAAAAAAAGCACCATAAACAGGCCTGGGGCTATTTGCTGTGGTTCACTTAGTACAGTAAATGGTTACAAAGCAGTACCTTTGCAAAGCGATGTAGCGGAGTAATCTCTGATATGTACTGCTGGGCTGGGCCTGCTGATGGGGGGACCTACTAGGAGTGATAAAAGATTGTTGGAAGGGAAGGTGAGAACTGATGGGGACCAGCCAGGAGTTAGGTTGCTTTTTTCATCCCCCACATTAGGGGTTAAGCTATTCAGCCATGACTTGCCTTGCCAGTGTCTACCCAGGAGCAAGTCTGAATAGTTGGGAGAGCCTCCTCTCCTCTTGGCTGGGGGATTCCACGGGGAGGATCTCTCTCCTCCATACCAGAGTCCCTTTCCTTTCCCCTCTGCCACACTCCCACCCCCAGGAGCGGAGCTCCTCCAGCAGGGTTTCCATGGGGTCTGCTTTCTTCTCCTCTCCCGAACTGGGGTTCTCTCCCTCTCCCTGCGTTCTTCCACCCCGGGGAGGCAGCCAGCTCCTGGCTGCCGCTGTCAGCGCTCTAGACAGCAGCGGCCGGACTCACATAGTTCTCCAGGCCGAGTCCCCCCGCTCTGCTCTGCCGGACGTAGCAAGGAGATTCCTGTCCAGGAATCCAGCGCAGGTTTTGCTGGTATCTCCGGACAGGCAGAGCCCATTGGATAGAAAAATGTGCCTTAGCCAGGGCTTCTTCGCTCTCCGTCCCTGCATGTCGGAGCCTCGTAGAGGGCAGAGGAGAGAGGGGCAAACACCCCCACGCAATCGCTCTCTGTCCGCGTCTCTCTCCACACACACCGCTTCCAGTGTGTGCTAGATTCGTACATATTAATTTCCGTACTACACAACTGTCACACTCTCCTGGGCAAAGTTGAGGCTGCTGCTCTTTTTCTTCCTCTGAAAGACTGGGCTCCTAGGGATTTCATTTCACCCAGACAATCCGCGCCCCAGGACTGAGCGCTGAACCCAGCCACAACTATATTGCAATGTGACAAGAGGGCCTTGGCAGAGAAAAGAGGCGCAGAGCCCCACTCTGTCGCCTCCTGCCCCCCACTACTCCACGCAGGGCCGTCAACATTTTGAACGAGACAGACTTCAAAACATATGGTGACTCTTCCTTTGCAACACCTATTTCGTTGCAACAACCCTTCGTCACATTTTTTTTGTTTTGTTGATGTATTAACCGGATAATTTACAAAAGACTGAAAAGCCAATATAACCAACATAAGTAAACGACGAGATACGTTTATATAACAAAAGCAGGTCTCATCTGCAACACTGTTGCAACGCTTGTTCTTTCCATAACTTTTCCACACACCTTTGTCTGACATCCCTAGCTGTGCTATGTCTACTTTAGAGTTAGGACAGATATTTGTGGTGTGTAAAGCAACGTGCACACCTGTAAAAATAATAAATAATATTTTCCATTATAGGGCAATGGTGTGCAGGGTCTGTTCAGATATGGAAATATTGCAAGTATAGCTCAGCATAAAATAATTCTCATTCCCTCTCTCTTCACCTCACCAACCAAAGTGGCCTGCTGAGCCCTGGAAAAGGAAATTCCTTTTGGAATACCACATTGATTTGTAAGAGCTCTCCTACAATGTGGTGGCAGCAGTCAGAGTGTTTCCTCTATGGACTTTGCAGATGTTACAATCAGTAGCAAAAAGTATCTGCTAGCTGGCCTGAGCATTCTGCTGTACTTCTGCATACTCAGCAAGGTTTTAAAACACTATTTCCTGGAAAATTAATTCAAAATGTGGGAAACTTCCCCCTAATGAGTGAGATTTAAGAGGTCTAATACAGAGAGAGAAGTGTGTATGAGAAACAGAGCTCCCCAACCGAGAGTTTCCTTCTAATTCCTTATGGTAAAAAAAGGCAGGATGGCTGAGGCCAATATTGGGATGTGGATGATATTCCTATTCAAGCCTCCTAACATTTGGATGATATGTTGCTCCCCCAAATAGAGTCCAAATCTGAATGTAAGATTCCCCCACTCCCTTCCGGGAGCTCATCTTTATGCTCGGGTTGGGAGGGAGGAGAGAGGCCAATCTCCCAGGCCACATCCTGGGATGGAAAAGAAGAAAGATTCGCTGGTAGAGATTGGGGAGAGGCTGCCCCTTCCCCCGTGGAGAAGGGAAATAGCCCTGCCTGGGGACAGTCATCCCCTTGTCAAGTGGGAGCCAGATCTGTTTGGGAGATGACCCAAAATTCCCAAGGGGGTGACAAATCTGACCCCTTCCCTAGAGCTCAGTACCCCCAACAGCCTTCCCGGCCCAGATCTCGGCTCCTTCATAACTTTTCTCTTGTCACCTGGTGGGGGGAGGGTGGCCCAGTCACCTGTATGGGGCCGCCTCCTCCTTACAGTTTGTGAGTCTGCCCCTGCCTGTGAGACCGGGGCCGGTGTCTCTGCCCCGGACTGTGGAGCTCCTGAACGGACGCGTCAGGGTGCACAGCCCCGTAGCTCTTGACTGACCAGCATCGGGCAGCGGGTGCTCGGGACATTCCTCTGCTGCAAGGAAACACAGCAGCTGCGCCGGTGATGCAGCCAAGCACTTTGTGGTGCACGTGAACAATTCCTGTAATAAAGCGGAGCGATTGTGGGATCTCAGGCTGAGGGCTGGGGGTGCCCTGGCTGGAGGCAGAACAACGTTTCACTTCATGATGTTTATGGTACCTGGCTAGCAGGGTGAGGGGGTGCATGAGACAGACAGACCGATCGGTCCCTGGCAGGGGTTCTCCTTGCTGCATTCCCCAGATGGATGGATGTGGTCTGGGGTGAGGGAGCCTCTCCCCCTCAATGGTGTCTCCTGGCTCTGTTTCTGCCGTTTTCAGCAGGCGGGCTGGCAAAAGAGCCCTTCTCCCTCCGCCTGGGCAATAGCGGGCCACGTCCAGGCCGGGAATCCAGCGCGGGTTTTGCCGGTGTCTCTGGGAAGGCTGAGCTCCATTGGATGGAGCAATGTGCCTTAGCCAGGGCTGCGCTCCCCTCTCTAACATTCAAAGGAGGGAGACAGGGGCGAGCGCGCTCTGTCCCTGGCTCCCCCATGCACGGGGCTAGGTGTGCGCGCAGCTCTCCCGGCGCTACTTTGCGCGCGCTCTCTGGCGCATATGCAAATCCACGCGCCCCCAGCCGGAGTTAGGAGGATGCTGCTGCCGCTTCTTCCTCCTCGGCAAGACCCAGCTCCCGCAGACTTGTTCTCAAGACTATGAAATGACCAGTCCTCTTCACCTAGCAGCAGCAGCAGCAGCCTGGGCACCTGACCTCCTCCGCGCAACCTTGAGCAGACCGGGGGGGAGAAAAGGGCTCCTCTCCTCACCTCTCCTCCTGTGCCTGGGTGCGGTGGCAAAGCCAGGGGGGCTGTGAAAGCAGCGCAGACTCGGGGCACGTTGGTGGCAGCCTTTGGGCTCCGCAGGAGAAGCAGCCACTTGAAGAAGGGAGGGGCTCTTGAAAAGCTGCCCCCGTCTTCTTCCCTTCCTCCTCCCTTGCCCAAAGAAAGTGGAGTGCGGGGCTTGCTTCTTCCCGAGGACTGCTGCTGCTGGTGTGGTGTGTTTTTTCCTTTGCTTGCTTCTCTGCCCAGCCATGGGGAAAGGTCTGGAAAGCACGGCTGCCCGATGCGGACTGGGACTGGGATACTTACTGCAAACGTTCGTGTTACCTGCCCTGGCTATCCTGAGTGCCAGCAGCACGGGCTCCGCAGCGCAAGGTAAGCCACTCGGGAGGGGCTCAGCTAGCCACCCACCCAGCCTATCCTCCCTCAACTCCTCCAACAGTAGTGACTGTGTACCTGGATTCCCACTTCCCCAGCTAGCCCGGCTATCTATCTCTCTATCTCTCTCTCTATCTAGAGATTTGCAGATCTATACAAAAAGGGACAGAGAAGACGAAAATTCTCTCTCTTTCTCGCAGTGCTTCCAACTAACTGAAATGACATGGGGAGCTTTCTCCGGGGGACTGACGGGGGTGGGGGGCATAAGGAGCTGACACTGTTCTAATATGCGTGTTCTCTGCTTGTGTGTATTTAGGCACATAGTGCATATTTATGATGATTCCTCTGTGTGTTGTGTGTAATACATTCCTCTGCACACATGCATCCTCCCTGCCCATGCTGCAGAGTAACTTGAACAGCAAGGGGGTCGGAGGAATTGGCTGTATGGACGCTCGGATTCTCCCACTCCGGGAGCAGAGAGAAGGGGAGGCTGGGATCCACATGTAGTGGAGCCCTGCAGCTTACGTGTGAGTGTATATTGGTGGTGCCGAAATTGGTGAAGTCCTGCTGGAGCTCGGGAGGTCCTGGTCTGATCGCATCCCTCTCTCTCCCTTCCCTTGCTGAAATGACTTTGCCGGATCTTGGGAAGATGGAGAAGGAGACTGACCCAAGATGAGTCTCCAATAAGAGCACATCTGGGCTCCGCAGTCCTGGGTGGTAGGCTGTCATCAGTGGCAGAAGGGAGCGGTGGGCCGGGTAGCAGTGGCCGCTGACTCCCGGGGCAGACACCTGGGGAAGGCATCCCGGAGCTGCTCTGCAGTTCCCATACCAACTTGGGCACTCGCACCTCCTTGCCACGGTCCCTTACCTCTTGTGCCTTCCCCTTGAGCGACCGGTGTGTGATGTGTGTATTGCCGCAGCTAGTGTCCCTGATGGGTAGCTCGGGTAAACAGGTATTGTGATTGGTTTAGTCATAGTCATTTCCTGGGTCATCGACCTGACAAGTTCGTTTAAACAAAATAACCCTCCACCTCTGTAAGGAAAGCTCTGCTGTCCTACGCCTTCGCCTGCCTTTCCATTTCACCCCGAAACTCAGCATACCCTCTGAGCTGCTGTTTGCATCAGTTTCTTTGGACTGCAGAACCGAAAGCTTAAGCAGAGAAAAGAACTTCAGTGGGAACTTGCGGAGGTTAAAACCAGGCACAGTCAGGAGAAAGGTGTATGTCTGTGTGTTGGTGTTTTGTTCGTAAGCTTCTGCTTGCTGCTCCAACATCTCTGTGATTGGGTGTGCTGGAAAGAGACCCTCTGAACCTGACTAGGACGAACGAGTTAATGAAGGCACCAGATAAAGACACATCATGTTAAAAGGGCGGTGATCGGGAAATTTGAGAGCAGAACTCGGCCTAGGTCTTATCACGTCAAAATAAAGAAAAGAGATCAATCAATGAACAAAGCAAGTTCAATAGAGACAGTCAAACAGGAAGATAAGCTGATTAATACTGGAAAGGTGGGGAGGATGGGCTTGGCATCATGAATGGCAAATTGGAAGTATCGATAGTGTTTCTTTGTATATTCCTTTAGCCATTTCTGTAAATCTCTGATAGCCTGAGGAAACAGGGGAATTGATCCTTTCTCCTCTCTGTGCTGAGAAGAAGCAGATCCTCCTTTTATCCTTTTCTTCCCTGCCCAAAATATCATATGCCCAAAGGGAGTTAAAATGTGTAGAGTGTAATGTAATTCTTTTTTATTTTGTTTGTTCAGTTTTCTGTGAATAAATCTGCAACTGTGTTTTTATTATAGCCTGTAGGGAACCGTAAAATGCCCCTTTCAAAACTATCATTACTTCCAACCCTTCACAGTGAATGTTTAGCTACTTCTTGAGTACACCACAAAGAGCACTGAATCTATATGTCACTAGTCCTGGCTATTGCACTACAGATAATGTCTGTACAATACTATTTCTCTCTCATACTCTGACTGCACATAAAACTTTGCTTGTCCCTTCCTCCCCTCCAACTCCCTCTCATTCCAGTAATGGAAGGAATGGAAATGGGTTGCTTGTGTGACAACGTGGTAAATAAATGGTGGGCATTGGTTACGTCTGTGTGGCAGTGTACTGTTCGTAATGAAGATCAGGTTCATTAAAGCATTTGAAAGAGCTGTTACCAAGTAGAAAAAGAAATATTAGAAGTTGATATTTTTTTTGTCACAGCCAAGCAATATTATGTTTTAGGGACATAGATTTTATTGGGGAGTGTTGGCATACTGTACATGAAGGAATTCTTTTAAAAATGATCTCAATGGGGAGGTTCTTGAGAGGATTCTGCAGATCTCCCCCCTGTATAATCACCCTGTGATTAAAAGCACACTCATTTATGATCTTTTTGACAGTACTATACCGAAGTGCTGCTGATGGCTCTGGGTTTCAGAGGACTCTGGTGCTGCTGGCTGACTGTCACAGATCTAAGAGCTCTCTTGTTTAGGACTGAGTGAAGATATATGTGTTGTATATTACATTTCTCTGTGTGGCTATTCTGATCAATTTCCTGTCAATGCAAGGGATCTCTTATTCTATTCTCAGATTTACCTCATTTTACTGAGACCTGGTCTTAGCCAGCATAAGTAAGGTACATCAGAAACTTGATCATGAAAAAGAGGTTACAGAAAATGTGAATGAAATAAAAATTTTGGAGCATCATGTTGCATTTCTTCTGTGTTTGTTTGTCCCATCATTTTGTATCACTGGTGCAAGTCTGAGCCAGGGCAAGTTACATGTTACCTACATGTTACATACTGTGTGTATGTAAACCTTTATATTAGAGAGTATGTAACAATGAATATAGTTGTAGATAGGGGTCATGAGGAGAAAGGATCCTCTTGGAAGAAATTGGACAATGGGTAGAAAGGTATTCAACTATTAAGCAGTCAGGAGAACTGTAATTCACATGACAGATGGGATGAGGGGGTGGAAGAGAAACCCAAGAGTTCAGATCTCTCTAACCTCACTTCTCATAGACATAGAGAGCTCCTTGCAATTTCAGTTTGTCACTAACATATTACTAAACCTCGTTCCGTTTTTGCTACTTCTTACATTTACTCTTTGTAACAAAACTATGCGTAACAAACCGAAAGCACATTGGACCTGATTCCTCGCACACACCAGAGTAGGTAAGGGGAGGATCAGTCCACACTAGACCAGAGGAAGGTATCAATGTAAACTACAAAGAGACTAGTAAATATGGTACCTGACACATAATATAGCTGTGATCATGCAGTGAGAGGAAGGGGAGAGATCACTGGCAACTCTTTCTGTTGTTTGTAATAGAAAATTTATTATTTGCCAGAGTGAAAGAATCCAGAGAATGTGGCTAGGATACATTAGTTTGGGGTTTTTCAGATTTCTCTTTCCATTTCTTGTTTGTTAGAACCAGACATAAAATTTGGATGCAGATCTGGATTTGCGATCTTTCCCAGAGTTTAGGGATCTTGAGATCCGGTATATTGCTTTGGTGATCTCTATATATGTCAAATTCCATTTTTTAATGGTGCTGTGTGACAAAGGGTGCTACAATTTAACTGCAGCCTTGTTATGACGTTTTCTTTCCATACAGGGTTGGGTAAGATTTCCCTCCACTTTATTTAATTCTTTACAAAAAATATTGTCAGTTGATTTTTACTCAACCTGCAATCCAAAGTCCTTCTCTAATTTGGCCATTCCCCTCCACCCATGAATACTCACGCTTTGCATCTATATTGCTTTGAACTGTTTGTGTGACCATCAATAGAAAATAGCCAGACTGGAATCCTTTTCTCTGACACATGTATAGTCTTCTGATCTTTGAAGGACTTGTCTCCAAATCACTGCTGGTTTTGGTTTTGCAAAATCCAGAGCCGATTGATGCTATTTTCCAAAAGAATTCTGCCCCCATTTTCCCCCTTCTTTAGTATGTAGCACTGTTTCTCTTTTGACTGAAGGAAAGAGGGCATTGTTTTAATTTTACTTGGTTCTAATACTATTTCTTCATAACTATCAAGTACTTTTGTCCTCCCCCCTCCACTCCCTTCATCTTTTGAAGTAGGGTAAGGATGCCTTGGGCATTTTTGGAGCCCTCTCTCTCCTCCTCTTTCCAATGCCTCCTGGAAAATAAATCCACTAATTGAGTAATTGGTGGATTTTTCCCCTCTCTCTAGAGATGGATATCTCTGTGTCTCAGAATGTCAGTATATACGCCATTCAACAGAGCTACTAACCAGCAACAGAAGGACATACACTTTCTACTTTACTAACTTCTTTATTTTATCTGGAGCCATAGAAATATTTTTCTTCAGTTGTCATGAAATCATATGAAAAGCCCACAGTGTTTTAGTTAAATGGTAATATACACCAGAACCCCCAAATCCAAATACCCCGGAACTTTTGAGGATCAAGAGGCTTAGCAAACCAGACACAAACCATGATCTGATATTCAAGATTGAGGCCCATCTCTATAGTGGGCCAAACCAGAGTAAGATTTTGGACAATGCCCAGGACAAGAATATGACCAACCCCAAATTTTGAGAGAGAGGATGTCCAAATCTCAACCCAGATCTGAATTAACCAACTCAGGCTCATCTCCAGTTAGAGTATTTGTTATTTCCATATGCCTGTGCTGTGTGAATAATGGGAATCTGCCTTTCCACTTACCAATTTCTGCCTTTGAATTCACAGTAAAGTTTTTCAGAAGTTATACTGCAGCTGCTATCATTTCTTGTAAGGCACTCAGATACCACAGTGATGAGGATGTTACAGACAGATTTTTGGGCTAGTAATGATGGTGTGAGATCTGGGCAAAATGAAAGGCAAAGGTGATGCATATTAGATAGGTTTTGTTTCAATTGTTCCTTAACAAAACAAAACAAAACCAAAAAAACCCTAAACAAACAAAAATATACAAAAAGAGAGAGAGAGAGAGAAAATGTTGTTAATCTTAACCCCTAAAACCTAATTAAATTAAAGTGATAATTTAAAAAGAAAACCATAAAAGAGCCATATGTGCAGATATTTGTCCTAATTCAGAGTACCCTTTATTAGCAACGGCAGCAGTCTGAAAATGCTTGGTGCGGAAAAAGTGAAATATAACATGTGAATATACTAACCTTTTGGGGATGCACTTTTTAATTAAATACCTAAATGCATCTTGTTGCAAAAGGAGTATGTGTGTGTGTGTGGGGGGGGACTTAATTATCTTGATGCATCAGTGGACCATTTTTATTTGATAGTGTGGATGTAACTGTATTTGTATGAGTAAAGAAAGTGCCGAGTAGTATTTCACTGTGAAAATTAATTTATTTTAAAGTCATGTGCCCTTGCAGGTTTCAATGACATTAATAATTTTGGGCCAGATTTTGCTATCCCTTATTCAGATTTTAGTACTGCAAGTAGCCTCATTGAAATCAAAATAGCCCATTAAAGCTACTTGCTGAATGAGTGGCAATTTAGTCAAATCACAGTAAAATCAATGGGGCCAGCTGTGGAGTCAGGCACTTCTCATTTGGGAATAAGGGATGCAGAATCTGGCCTTTTGTTTATAAGTATTCAGTCACTAGCCACATTACAAAACTTATGAAAAGTATAAACACTGAGAACAGCACCATTTCTGATGTCTTTCCATCGTACTTGTATCCTTCCTTGTAATTTGGTTGCCTATATAACCAAAATACATAGGTTCATTTAATCATCCTGATGATCAGCAGTCACACTTCTCTTGTGTTTAGTCGTATGTGAACCATTGATCACGTGGACTTTTTAAAATCACAGTTTCAAAACTTTGTCTCTTCACTATATTCTGGAAAAAACTTAGTATGTGACATGAAATCTCTAAAAGAAAACAGCATTCAACATATTAAAATGATTTTCTTAATTTAATTTTCAAAGACAGTATTCTTGAAAGTAGGAGTAAAGTTATGTTTGAAAATGTAGGCAAATCAGTTCCATAGCTGGCCTGCAGACCAAAAAAGAAGGAAATGTGTATTATATTTATATTTAAAAGGCATTTTCACGTGACTATGCTGACACTTGTACATTAGTAAAAGACTGATGTTGTGAGCAGCAGGCTCTTTTGGCTCAATCGTACGAGGTGCAGAGAACCCCCAATTCCCTCTGAAGTCAGGAGGAGTTCAGAGAGCTTAGAACATTGGAGGAAGCTTTCTTACCATACATGTTAAGACCATTTGTGCATGTGTGAACTTCTGGGCAAATCTTTGGTTTGAAAAATGAACCTAAATGGAGAAATTTCATTCACCATAGCAACACAGTCATCTAATTAACACTGGCCCATTTTATAATGTATAACATGTTTGTTTCCTGAAGTTTAATTCATTTTATCATCTTTCCGGAATTCAAATGGACCTAATGAAATTTTTGAAGAATCAGGTCCAATTATCCTTTTGGAAAATGGTACAAACATTGCTTTTGTGGCCTGCCAGAAAAAGATTTTTTAATTACTGTAAAAAGTGAGTTGTTTCTTTTCAACGGGCCGAATCCTGCTTGCTTTACTCAGAAAATTCATTGGGAGGCTGGTGTCAGACCAGGAGGATTTAACCGAATGTAAGGAATCAATTGTTCAAAATCATAGATAGCTTTTTTAATTAAAAAAAATGTTTTCTATTCATGACATTTGAGCACATTCTGCTCTAAAATAAAGGTTAATTAAAGCCGGAGTGCTCTTTCATTAGGGTGTAATATATTTCCATGTAAGTGTATGACTGTCAGTAAAGAACAGGGGGTATATTTATTTTTTAGTTTTTTATTTTTATTTTTGGAATTGAGAGAGAAATATTTTAGTTTGTCAAGTGCACACATTATTAGCCACCCAGTGGAGGTGTTCAAGTTTAGCAGGCAGCAATCTTGGTGTCAGTACTGATAAAACAGTAATTACCTTGCCTGTCATTTTCATTAGCCATTTTTGCCTTCAGAGTCTACTTGCAGTGATGAAATAGTATAAGCTTTTAAAGTGTAAGTCAGGGATCAAATGCAAGGAATAAAAGAGACAGGCAGGGTTTTTCCAGTCTACTACAACCACCACCAACACAGCCACAGAATAGTGTTATACGAAGGCATAGTTCACTGCCAACAGCTGTCAAGGACTGGAGAAGAACAGTGATGTTGTGATTTAGTGCATGTGCTCCGCAGAATCCAGTCTCAAGATCAGACATCTTTTGAGCATTCCAACAGGCAATCTTAAGGAAAGTACATTAAGCCCTTGCGAAGCACACTTCATCCAAACAATGGCTTAATTTGCATAATTTTAAATCAGTTTTTTGAAAGTTTTTAAAAATAAAAATATATTGAAAATGAAAAGAAATGTATGTTGGAATGTGTCAAACCAATAATAACACTGTTCTTTCGGTGATCTACTGGTATCGTAAATATCATATTTCCCTATGCCAAATTTAACTGGGGTTCCGTTTTCAATATTTATAAGCAGTGGGTGAAATCCTGAAGGTTTAATAGGACTTCACCCTTTCTTAATTAAACATGCTTTTTTTTTTAATCTTGTCATCATACAGGAATACACAGGCAATGAGATTTAAGTAATGTAACGTGGCTGATTGTAAACTGACAGGCAGATATGCTATTCGAGGGAAATAAAATAAAGCCCCAAACTCTAGCTCAGTTCAAGTCCCTTTCCTCAGGGGCTGGCTCTGTTAATACAAAAAAGATTGAGAAACAAGAGCAAAGCAACTCACAACACTTGGTAACAACCACCAGAAGCCTTTCCAGCTTTCAGCAAGCTATGAAGGGAAAGCACAGAACCTTCCCTTCAGGTAGTCATTGCTTCTGAAGCTTGTATAGCCCCACCCCAAATAACCCATTTTATAAGCAGAAAACGTGGGCAACCCTTGTAACTTCTTATACACCGGCATTGAAGGAGCTCCGTCTATATGTTGTTACACCATTATCTAAAAATCAGAGCTGACTGAAATTTTTAATTCAAATGTTTTTTACAGTTGGGGGCATTTTCCTGGGAAATGTCCTTTCTGACTATTTTTGTTGTTGTTGTTCTGATTGAAGAACCAAAAACTCTAACCAAAACCTGAAAAATTTCAGTCAGGCTGATGAAAATTTTCAGTAAAACCAAAAATGTTTGCCCAATTGGGCAAGGCTTTTTGGTTTAAAGTTGCTAAAAACTGAGACTATTTCAGTATTCCAATGAAAACCAAACAAAAAAAATCTGTAGAAACATTTTTGACAATAATAATTTTTAACTTACATTTAAATTTTTCATGGCAAAAACCAAAACATTTCCCAACCAGGTCTACCAAAAATAAAACACAGAGTTAGATTTGATTTACAAAACTGGTTAATGACAATAATACTTTGTACGTCTATAGCACTTCCTGGGCCTGATTCTCCTCTCCATTACATTGTTTTTACATTCGTGTAACTAGAATCAGGCACTATGACTTAGTAACAGTCAATGGTGCCAGACCTCCACTTGGTGCATACAAAGAAGGGGAGGTAAAGTTGGCTTTAAAGCTACCTTTGCACTCTGCCAAGCCCCAGAGTAGGGAACGTCTACACAGCCCACGACAGTGAGTCTCAGCGTCTGGATCAACAGAGACTCAGCTTGCGTTGTGGTGCTAAAAATAGCTATTTAGGCATTGCAGCTTAAGCTGCATCTTGGGCTCTGAAGCCCACCCTCCTTAGGCATCAGAGCCTAAGCCCAAACACCTACACAGCTATCTTTAGCACTGTAGCACAAGCCCTGCAACTATGAATCTGTTGACCCAGGCTCTGAGAGTCGCTGCCACGGGTTGCAACTCTTTCTGTAGAGGTACTCATAGCGGGAAGTTTGACTTCTGGTGCCAGTTAGAGCCGTCTCCTGGCTACCCTAACCTGCACCAGTTTGTAATAGCCGCCTGTGGACCATTACAGCAGCAGGGAACACTGGAACACAACAGTGTTCTGGCCATGTTTGCTCCTGCCCGGCATGTCCCCTACACAGCCATGACAGACAGAAATGGGTGGTGCACAGACAGCTGTCTGCTCTACATCAGTTGCACAAATCCCACACTGGAGGAACCTTTAATTCCTTTTTAGGGAAGCTTTACCCACCGTTGTGTGGCTGTAGCATGGGATGGGAACTCACCTAGTGTACATTAACTGTTTAATCCTCAGAATCTCCTGCTGTGGCTATAATTGTTCCCATTCTTGCAGATGGAAACACGGAGGGAGAGATGTAAGAGGATTTGCCCAAAGCCACACAATGATTTTGTAGCAGAGCCAAGATTAGAACTCAGGATTCTCGGATGCTGAAGATTGTGCTCATTGCTCCACACAAATTGTCTGACAATTTGTAAAACAGATTGCACAAAAGGAATGCTACCTTGATGGATATTAGATTACTTCATGAAATTTGAAATTATCCTGGCTCATTTATGGCTTATTTGTATGCACTGGTGATATCTAGAAAAAAATGTAAGTATTAAAGCCTAAGGACAAAACAAGATTTCATAACTCAGAAATGGGTACTTACTAATTAATATGACTGCCAAAAACTGTGCCTGATTCTTATTTCACGTACATCAGTGTAACTCCACTGAAGTCAATGGAGTTACTCAGAATTTGCACAGAACAGAATCTAGTCCAATAGAGTTACTTTGATGGAAACACTAGTGTAAGTGAAATTAGAATCATGCCCTTCATCTTTATTTTCGGTGCACTAACATTTTATCTGACTGTTTTCTGCATTTTAATCAGTCACTTTACACTCATAAGGGCCTGTACAAGTCATAAACATTGAGGTTGCCTAGGCAATTAAATCAGCATCTTTTTCTCTTGCTGAGGTAACAACCAAGTCTAGTGCTGAGGAGCTTGCTAAGGTTCAACTGACCTGGCAACAGCTGAGCATTTGCTTATTATCTGGTATCTACCAATCTCCTTTCAGCCATTTTCATGAAGCAAAGTAGCTTTATTGCTTAGTCGCATACTGACTGAAAGGTTGAAATGTTAAGCTATGTGGATTAACTGTGTATCCTTTGAGAAAAGGAAAGCTTGGGTTTTTGTTGATCCCCTGGCTGCTGGATGTAATTGTTAGAGAAATCTTGAATTCCATCAGTTATATATATCAGGGAACATGCAACTAACCATTCTGAGATCCTTCAAAGGAAATTGACTCTATCTCAAGCTAGTTTGGAAACTTGTTAAAACCAATAGTCCCAAAGATGTTTCTTTGCTTGCATCTGGTACATTTCATGTACGGAAATGAATAGTGGACACTCTGGGAACATACTTAGTACAAAGATTCTTAGAGAACAATAGCTCTACAGTAAATTTGCTGAAATGAATGTGGGTAGATGATTAATTGCACTCTTATGAAGTGTTTCATTTATTTATTAGTTTTAAAATGCATGGTTTATCTTTGCCCAGTCCCAACATATATGTTTCTGTTGGAAAGTTTACAGTTTGCAAGAAAATAATGTGGTACCACTGAATGAGGTTAACTGCAGTTCAGTCATACAAAATCTGAGGACCAAATAATTAGGCACAGAAATGCCAATATAGCAAATGGGCCTTATTCTGTTCTCAGTTAGACTATTCTTATATACGTGTAATTACACTTACTACAGTGGAATTACTCCTAGTTTACCCCAGTGTAAGTGAGAATTTAATCATGCCCACGGTCTCAGTCTGAATTAGCTTACTTTTTCTTTGTAAATTTAACTTACACTTTTGCCAGTTGTGCTCTAAATTGGTACAGACACGTTCTTCTCTCCTGTCTTAACAACATTAATAGTGATTTTCGGTGTCAGCCTTATTACTGCAATTTTACAAATAATGAGCTACCAGGAATAGCAATAAGTAGCCACAACTTAACCAAATCACATTGCCACAAAGGTGTCCAAAGTGAATTCTGAGGGTCACATGTATTTAGATGAGTGCTATTATGAAGCCCACAGTGCCTCTTTCTTGTATTCCAGAGTGAGGGCAAAATTGATTAACTACAGGTTTTTATTCCAGTTAAACAAGCTATTTCTATTAATCTGTTAAAGAAGATTCAGGTCCATGTAAATATCGTCGGTGTGTAGAGTAATTAAAATATATGTAAATGGACATGGAATGAGGTCTGACCCTCAGGCGAGTTGCCAGTACCATTCTTGGTGTCTCATGATTTGGGAGCAATGGCAATAAAACTCTCCCAGTCCCCTTTGATACTAGTATTTCATTATAGTTGGAAGAAGGAACCCTTCTTCTGTTAGCTTAGAAACTGTGTCTTCGTGTTGCTCTACAAACCTCCATCACTTCAGTTCAGACCTAGCTCTCTGCCCACATATGTGATGGGGATGTGTTAAATGGAGAAGAATGTGATCTTCCATTCATGCAATGGGCTCTATACCTTATTCTGTTGGCTCAGAACCTGTCTGGATAGCTAGTGACCCTCACATTGAGCTTTTTGGACAAATTGGTGCACTAGTTTGTTCCAAGCCAACATTCTTCTGACAAACTTATTTCATGTAGTCGTCCTAAACATGGCTCCAGACTGCTGCTTTCTGCCTCTTCACCAGCTTCTGAAGGCTAGAGTAACTTCTTCAGCCTCTAGTTCAACTAAAACTGAGCTCCATAGCTGTCCTTGTGTTCCTCACTACTGAACTGAAATGGAATTAGGATACTATTTGCTCTGTTTTCTTAATTAAATTCACTGTGATCAGAATGCTAAAAGGTAAGCCAGGAGCTGAAGGTCAGTTGGGATGCCAGTTAAGCAGGGGCGGCTCTAGACATTTCGCCGCCCCAAGCACGGCGGTCCCACGGCTCCGGTGGACCTCCCACAGGCGTGCCTGCGGAGGGTCCGCTGGTCCCACAGCTTCGGTGGAGCACGGGACCAGCAGACCTTCCACAGGCACGCCTGCGGGAGGTCCACCGGAGCCCTGCCTGCCGCCCTCCCGGTGACCGGCAGAGCGCCCCCCGCGGCATGCCGCCCCAAGCACGCGCTTGGCGTGCTGGGGCCTGGAACCGCCCCTGCAGTTAAGGTACTTTCCCTACCCTGTGACAGCCAGTGTTCAGCAAAGAAGGCTTTGGTACTTTTTCCTTGGGGGTATTATGCCAGATCTTCATCTGGTGAAAACTGGTGTAGCTTCATTGACTTCAATGCCAATTTACATCAGCTGATGATCTGGCATGATCTATGCAGTAATGATACTGTATATTGGAATCTGGGTCATGATATTTAGTTTGTACACAGGGAGGTAAAAAACAATTGTATTATGCAATGAGTTGCTCATATTCTTGATTGCTACTCAGGCAAAAGAACTATTGAAGTAAATGGTGCTATGCGTCATTGTAGTAGGACTGCAGGATTTTGTCCATGTTGTGGCTCTGTTGTCTTAACATGCATTGATAAATACATTAGATGAATGAGGAGGCTTACTTGTTACAAGAGCTTGCAACAGTACCTCTTAACCCTGGGGCTCTCGAGCCACCTGGGGCTTTGCAGCTCTGTATTTTGTTCTCTTTTCCTGGGCTTGAACAAGGTTTCACAGAGCATCCTGCCCTCAGTGGAGTGGGATCCCCCAGGGGAAAAGATGGAGACTCAGAGAGACACTTGCTCTTACAGCTTGAGTCTATGACATATAGAACAAGACATCTCAAAGCTGGTGAAAGGCTTTGAAAGACAAACCTTTCACTGAGTCCTAAACACCCCTGCTCATATTGTAACCTTTATGGATATAATCGTATTTACTATAAGATACTTGTTGCATATATTTTTGTTTTCTTAATTAGTACAATTCACCCTCGTGCAGAGGATCAATGCAAAGCATATGCAGCACTTAAATCTTCAAAATAGGGCAAAAGGGAGGCTGAAGTGGTATATAGGACTTGGGCTGGCCCTCTGTACTGGGTAGTATTTCACCCAATAAGTTGAATGATTTCGTGCCTCTCTCTCTGCCTCTGGTTCATAGTGAAGTGGTCTTTAGCTGCTAAAAGATTAATTTCATTGTTTTACATTAAAAACTATTGGCTAAATTCCGCTGCCAGTGACTCAGCATCTCCTTTCATGTCTATGGAATTACACCAGATTGGCACCCTAATTAGGGTGACCAGATGTCCCGATTTTATAGGTACAGTCCAGATATTTGGGGCTTTTTCTTACACAAGTGCCTATTACCCCCCACCCTCTGTCCTGATTTTTCACACTTGCTATCTGCTCACCCTAACCTAATATTAGACAGCAGAAACTGGTCGACTATACGTACATATCCACATAAACATACATTACATATAACTGGTGTAATGACTTCCTGCCTGAGCAATCAGCAGTCTCTGAACCCTAGACCTTCAGCATTAAAAGCACAGGCCTCTACAATTTGAGCTAAAGGAATACTCCCAGTAGCTGATATCAATAGAGGGCTATTATCCTCTATAAAACCATTCACTATCATGCAGTATGACAAACACTTTGCATGTGCACTGTAGAAGACAATAACTGTTTTGCTTTGCTAGTATCTGTCCATTCTCTGCCCTGCAATATTTCCCCATAGATCTTATTTTCTCTTGCGTTTATTTTGTGTATTGAACATATCTATTGGATGAAACCTTTCAACTGCAAAAAGCAATGTTAATTTATTGACTTTCTTCATAAATATTTCTGTGGCTTGTAGTCTCCAAGGGGAAGTCTTACATTTGCATTTATAAGAAATCACAGGATGAAAACTGAATTAAAATGACTGAGTGACACTGCATGGACTAGTCATTTGCTACATATTGCTGATGAGCTTTGTCTATGAATATGTGCTTTTCATTAAAAAGAGTTCTCACTTAGAAAAGCATTTGATACAATATTTGGAACAAATCCTGTTCTCTTTACTCATCCACCTTGCCTCACAGACTTCCATGGAACTTAGTTGCTTAAGTAAGGCAAGTAGGATTTGGTTTTCAAAGACAAAAGTTTCACCACCAGCAGTGCAAACGTAGAAAATGTATTTTGCTGGCTGAGGCTGGGCTAAGGTTAATAAATTGGTTTTAAAGATAACAGCAGATTCCAGCGTCCTTGGGTTTGTTTTGCATTCAGTGACAGTCACTAAATCAGAGAAAGGAATGTTCAAACAACACACTTGAGGAAAAGTGATTTTTATAGAAAGGGTCCATTCCTGCTAATAGCCAGTAACTGCACATAACCCCACTGACATTAAAAGTCCATTAGCTAAGCCCAGTTTAAACAGCAGCTGATGCTATGTCAGCTAAATGTACATTAGAATTTTTCATGTAATGCAGCAATAGCACTTCTGTAATTTTTCTAAAACTATGTACATTAGGGGAAGTAAATGTCTTTTGACAGTAATAAGATGCAGAGCTCATATTAAAGTGGGGAAGGAGTTGTAATCAAACTAAAGTAACCACCTGGCTATATTAATTAGCAGCATACAATGGTAATAAGAAAAGCCAAGAGTGACAGGTTTGAGAATTAAAGTTAAATCAATATTGTTTGGAAAAGTTTAGGAAATTATGCTTCTGAAATCAGCACGAGTGCCACAAAGGTGCATATTAGTTTGTTTTTTGCTCATTAAACATACTGTGCTCTAGTTCAAGAAAATCCTCCATTGAAGTCAATGGGAGATTTTTCTTGTACAAGGAGTATTGAATTGAATTTCAAGCAAAAAAGGTAGTTTCCTGGTATATATGAAATATGTCTGTTTGCAATAGTTTGAAAGCATTTAAACTTTTCAAGATGCAGTGTTTGTGTTAGAATGGGCTTAAATTGTAGTTAATCATTATTAAAGCAATTAATGTATAGCCCTGCTTAAGCTGCTTCCAAAAGTACATTGAGAAATATTTTGTAGAAATGCTTGATGCATGTTTGCTAAGAGGAAAGTAAAAATTATAAATGACAATGTAATGAAAATAAATGTGTTCTTTACAAAGCTTATTACTCATGTTTAAAACCAACCATAAGCTGTTAACATAGAGAGATCACAGAGCCCACTAAAGTACAAAGAGCTTAGTGCCCAAATTATATTGGCACCCAACCCGATTTTGATAGGTCATTTTAAAGTTTCCTGTGAAAATAGATAATTGCGCTACAACTATAATGCCATTGTGGAGTCAGACTGAGGGTTGTTTAGTAAGCTAAAGTGAGAGCTGGGAACAGAGCAGTAATTAATCACTTACAGTCACATTCACAACTACTGTGAAGTATTACTATAACCTCCTCCTCCCCCTTTTCTATTATCAGTCCATTAGTGAAACCCTGTACAAGTACCAACAAGTGTAGATCTGTCCTTCAGCGTACGACATACCCTCAGCAAAAGCTCTGCATATATGTTCACAGTGGTTACTTAAATTCTTAATGCTTTGGGTTAGAATGCAAACTTCTTTACTCTTCCTTTCATGAGCCTAGCTTTCATTTTTGTTTTCCAAATTTGAAGGCATTTTCATCAATATTGTGCCCAGAACAGAGTATATGTTAGTGAACCACAGAATTTAAGGAGTGTAATTTAATTGCATTTTTTTCCCTTCTGGAAATGAACATGTAAACATATTACTGCACTAAAGCCTGTTTTTAATTATAAGCAGTGACTTTTTCTTGTTGACAGATTTTCACATGGAAACCTTTATTGAATCTGAGGAGACCTTTTTGCCATCATTAGTTCTTGCTGCTTAGAGCTTTTATCAAGTACAGTAAAATACCATTTGTAATTAATTCTGAGCTTACATGGACATATTTAATATAATTACCCAACAAAATCCTGTTTACTAACATATTGCTTGGGAAACCTGTCTGAATAATCTGGTCTCTGGCACACATAAACCAAACACTAATAACAGCTTCAGATATTTTGCAGTATAGTTAGGGAGCTTTGATTTTAATTCTAAACCCACGTTAGGGTTTTAGGGATAAAGCATAGGGAAGAAGTGACTTTTCCCATGTTTTGCCTTGTCTCTTGGACAGTTTCTGCCATAAAAGATATATAAAAATCATTACTGTATTTCATGACAAAAATAAATATGTACACATTTATGAGCTGGGAGAATTATGGAATTGAATTATGTTAGTGCTAACAAGATGATGATGTTCAGATTGGTTCTGGACAATTGCTGCATTATAGTCATGAATTTTTTTCATAGCAATATGCATTGCAATGTCAATACACTTTGTCTTTCTGAAGGTTTTACTATTTGTGTCTCATTGGCTGGGTATTTGTATATTGTGTGTGGAGGAAGATTTGCCTGAAATGTATACATAAAACTGTTAAGTGAAAGTGACTGTGCAGATAATTCAAGACCCCTGCAAGCTATGCAAACTTTTGATGACCATAAGCCAGATTCTGAGCAGAGTTTACATGGCAATGATCCACACACAAGACCTATCAGATTGTGCCAACTGCCATACTCTGGACCAACTTGTCTGGGGAAGTTGAGGCCTGGTGCTAACTGTGAAGAGGAGGAAAGGGCCCATAGCCACTCCACTGTTAAAATTATGGAGTTGCCTGAGGCCAGCAAACTCACCTTTATGAACTTTCCCCTGCATTACTCATGGCCCATTTGCCTCACATTTCCCCTCCATCCCCCAAAACAAATACATTGAACAAACATCTTGTGGGGGATTGGAAGAGGTCAGTGAGGAGGTCTTTTCTTCTCCTGCTCCTCCTCTTCCCCTCACCTCAAGATTGCTAAGTGACGGGTATAGATTCTTTGGACTGTTCAGATCCTGGGATTACAGATGTATGTTGGAAATGCCAGTCTGAGAGTGAGGTCTTTGGATCATATGGCCAGTTTTGTCTCTCCATGCCCATCAGGACACTGGGAGGTTCTGCACATGTATAATGCATTCTCTGATGTCACCGCTCTGTGACCAACTGACATGTAGAGTGGCTGAACTTGGAGAAGTCTGTTTCTACAGTTACAGAGCCCAAGTGGGCCATGTAAGTCTAAAGACTGTCACTCTGTAGAAGCCACTGGACCGGCAATTTATCCTATTAATAGTAATTAGTATTAATAATTTATAAATGTTTCTTTTTTATTATTCAGCTGATGCAAAATGTGGATTTATACCAATTGAAGATTTGGCCCTATAACTCACTAAGGTTTCAGTGTGATTGTGTTCATAGTGGAAAAGTTTGTATCTCATTTTTTTTGCCCAGAAAATTCTCCCTGATTATAAGAATTCTCTCTCTCTCTTTTTTTTTTTTTTTTTAAGAGCAGAAGTACCAAAGCACATTTGATAGGAATCCAGGCAATAATAAACAGATTCTTTGACACCAAACAATCATGAAAAAACGTCTCTATCTTTGTATGATCTTATCTAACTTAAAAGGACCAAAAGAAAAGACATGCATCCAGAACAGCAATTATTGGGTAAAATGACTTTTTATGGCTAGTAATTGCTTTTTTATATGTTAAAAATAGTTCAGTTTGCAGAGATTTTCTTTTAAAGTCTTTTTTTAAGCCAACCATACCCCCCAACCACAGCAAATCCTAATAATTAAAATAAAACTCTACATCAGCATTGGCCCTCATTGCCTAGGGCTGTTTGTTCTTAAGAAAGCATCCTATTTATGATCAAAAAGTGAGATGAACTTTTCCAGCAGGTCTCCTGTCTCATCACGGCTGTGTTTTTAGCTATGGAAATGATGAATAACTTTTGATCATCTTATAGAACTCATTTATTTAAAAAATAAAGTTATATTCCCTCTCCTGCCCTCCCTTTTCCTGAACTAGACTATGGAAAAAGCAAACAAACAAGCAATAGTTTGTCAAGTTAATGATTTATTTAGAAATAGTGAAAAAAGTTTTATTTCTCTCAGGAACCAGAGATTTCTAAGGTATTACAGTACTTCTTTTATTTTTGTTACCCTCTGAAACAAATTAGACACTGTGTTGGGCATAAAGACTAGAAAGATCTATTTCTGAATACAAAATATATAGTAAATACAAAATTATTTTCATCTAATTAGCTATTGCTTGGGAATTTTGGATAGGAACGAGCCTATTTATTGGAGTTCGTTTGTGGAGATTTTGATCCTCAGACTAAATAAAATGTCACCTTGGGAATAGTATAACATACATTTAATAGATGATCCTAACTCATGAGTCAGACAAAAAAAAGCACACAGGCAGCCTTTTTAAGGTCACCAAAACATGTTATGGATGATGTTATTTCAGGCAACAAAGGGAAGATTATAAAGTAACTGTTCCTCTTTGTCAAGACTCCAGTAAACACAAAGCTAACTTGTCCTGTGTAATTACCACAGGGAATTGTGCAACTGGTAGTTGTTTGTAATCAAGTAGACTGAATCTTGCTGTGAGGGGCCCGCCCTCACTCTAGTAGAGAGAAGACTTACAAGCTCTTCTGGGCTTGGCCAGCACTAACCAGGTGTGCCTGTAAAACTTGCTCTGTCTGGAGTGGGGAAGCTTAAAAAGGAAAAGCCTGCCCCAGGAAATGGTGGTGAACAGGAAGACAACTACTCTCCCTAAGAGACTGATGGCCACAGGGACCAATCAGCAAAGAGGAAGACAGTCACTGACCTTGCCTCCCTTGAGACAGCACAGATCTGCGTGAAGCAGGGTGACCCCAAAGGAGGGGTTGGAGGCACATCCGAACCCCGATTAAAGATGCTATACCCACTGATAGGCCAAACCCCCAAAGGGTGACCAAAAAGACTGCCTAAGAGACAGACCATCTTTTTTTATTCTCTGGTAACTTCCCTTCCTACTCCCCGCCTTGGGAAGGAGAGAGAAAGGGAACTTTTTGTTTGTTTTGTTTGGTGAACCCCTTGTGTGCTACAGGACGCAGGGGAGTCCCCAAACCCCCACAAGTGGGGGAGAATTACCCCTGATAGATGGGTTTATAAAAAAAAGCCATAGAGGGGGATAGAGTTCAGCAGGTCTGAGAGAGATGAAACTGGGATGGTGGTATAAGTGGCTAGCGGAGATGCAGCAGCAGCAAGCTACTCAGCAGCAGCAGTTCCAGCAGCAATGGCTGCAGCAGACCACCCAACAGCAAATTGCGTTTCATGCAGGAACAGAGAAACGACCCTACGCTGAGCCATAGATATGAACAACTGGCCTCCATAAACTGAAAAATAAAGGAGCCTCAGGGCGGTGAGCAGTATCCGCACTCTGCACTCAAGAAGGAGTACCTGTATTGAATCAAAAGAGATCAACAAAACCGAGATAGTGAGGGCCCAGCTTCTGGTGCCACGCGGGTACCACCTGACAGTGTTGCAGCTCGCACAAAACATGCCTTGTGCTGGACACCTGGGAAAAGAGAAGATATTGTCACAGGTATTAGCCCAATTCTACTGTCCAGGCGTGCATCAGGAGGTGAGAGAATACTCTTCGTCCTGCCTGGAGTGCCAGCTAGCCAGCAACAAAGTGACTCCTAAGAGGCCCTTTATCCCTCTGCCCTTGATTGAGACACTCATCAAAAGAATCAGAATGGACACGGTTGGGCCCCTAAAAAAGATTGTATCAGGGCATCAGTACACATTAGTGATTGTCGACTACGCAACTAGGTACCCGGAGGCTGTAGACCTTCTTTCTGCGAAAGCTGTGGTGATAGCACCAGAGCTCTAGAAGCTCTTCTCACACATGGGATTTTCCTGGGAAATGCTAATGGATTAAGGGATTAACTTCACCTCCCAGCCGATGCAAGAATTATTCTTCCTTCTGAAGGTCAAGTCCCTGAAAACCTTGAGGTACCATCCTCAGGCTAATAGCCTAGTAGAGTGATTTAATAGGACCCTGAAAGAACTGTTGAAATGCTTTGTTAGGAACAACCCCTAGCATTCGGGCCAGCTACTCTTGCCACTCAGGTTTGCCATTAGGGGGGTTCTGCAGGCCTCTGTGGCATTCTCTCCCTTCGAACTACTTGATGGTCACTGGCTGTGGGGAAACGTGGATTTGCTATGAGAGGGCTGGGAGGAACAGGACTCAGGTGCCATAAGCATGCCCCTGTACATCTTACAATTAAGGGAATACCTCAGGGATATACGGTTGTTTGCCAGAGAGAATTTAAGAAAGGCCGAACATAAAAGAGGGGTGCGACTACAGACTTTCTACCTGGGTGACTGGTTCCTTTTGCTGCTTCCCTCAGCCAAATCAAAATTAATGGGCTGGTGGCAGGGTTGATTTGAAGTTGTTAGGCAGTGGACCATGAGAGAAAACTATCAAGTAGAAGGAAGTAAACTAAAACCTATTATGTGAATCTTCCTAAGCCTTGGAAGATCCGAGAGGCCCTGCTGATAACTCCCTCCCCTACAGAGCCTGAATTTTGCCCCCCAAAGTACCAAGTGGCCAAGAACCAGCAACAGTGCCTGGGGGTGGGGACCCACCTCTGCACAGAGGATGCAGCTCCTCCAATCAATTGAGGACTTTGCAACTGTATTCTCCCCCCAACTAGGCAGAATGCAGTTGGTCCAAAACCACCCTGGGCCAGCTAGGCAGGGAGAACCCTAGACTATTGCCGCAGAGGATTTTGGTTGCACAATTAGAAGAAGTACAGTGATGCTGGAGATGGCATAATTATGGAGTCCAAAAGTGAATAGAGGAGCCCCGTAGTGCTTGTTCCCAAAACAGATGGTTTGGTTCAGTTTTGCATCGATTTCAGGCAGTTTAATTCCATCTCAAAATTTGATGCCTACCCAATGAGTTACTAGTGCAGCTGAAACCAGCAAAGTACCTGAACACTATTGATCTGACAAAAGTTTATTGACAGATTCTTTCATCCCCATCTTTGCAAGAAAAAAAAATGTTTTTCTTCACTTCCTTTGGGCATTTTCAGTACAAGTCTATGCCTTTCAGCCTCCCTGGAGCTGCTGAGAGTTTCCAGCAGCTTATGAATAGGATCCTCAGCCCAAAACCTTGAATATGCTGTGGCCGACATAGATGGCATTATCTTCTGTAGTCCTACCTGGGGAGACCACCTGCAGTACTTAAAGGTAGCTTCAAAGGGCCTCCAAGATGCAAGTCTTACCGTCAACCCCACAAAATGTAAACTAGCCGTGAATGAAGTAAGTCACTTGGGGTAGTGCATAGGGGGTGGCCTCATGAAACCAGTGGTCAGCAAGGTCCTAACGGTGTGCCCAGTTCCCCAGATGATGAGGTAAGTGAGGCATTTCTCGGCCTGGCAGGGTGTTTCCAGAGGTTTATCCTTGGTTTCATCTCAGTCACAGCCCTCCTTATGGAATTCATTAAAGGTAACAATTCAAAAATATCTGATGGGATGGGAAATGCAAAAAAGATTTTTGAGAACTGAAAGTGTGACAATGCCGGGTGCCTGTGCTCTTCAGCCCCAATTTTTCTCTTGAATTCGTACTGCACACTGACACCTTGGATATCGGACTTGGCGCTGTCCTCTTACAAGACTTCAGAGGAGAAGAAGGTCCAATCCTGTACCTGAGTAGGAAGCTATTCCCTAGAGAAAAGGCCTATTCAGTTATTGATAAGGAGGCATGGGAAATCAAATGGGCCATGAATTCCTTTAGATATTACCTGTTGGATAGCCCCTTCGCCTTTATCACAGATCATTCTCCCCTATGCTGGCTTCACACCATGAAAGACACAAACCTGCATGCAGTGTGATGGTACCTTGAGCGACAACCCTATATATAATTTCAGAGCACAACCCTGGGAGGGAAAGGACCATGCTAAGGTTGATTTCTTTTCACAGGAAATTGGAGATGGAGATGACTTGCCCCAGGACTGCCTTTCCAACTTGAGGGACAGGGGTCTGAGAGAGAGCGAACACCCTCACTCTAGTGGAGAGGTGGCTTATGAGCTAATCTGGGCTCAGCCAGCACTAACCAGGTGCACCTGTAAATCTGCTGTGCATGGAAAGGGAAGCTTAAAACGGGAAAGCCTGCCCCAGGAAGGGGTGGTGAACAGGAAGAAGACTGCTGTACCTCAGAGACTGCTGGCACAGGGACAGATCAGCAAAGAGGAAGACAGTCACTGACCTTGCCACCCCTGGGACTGCAGGGCCCAGGTATAAAGTGGGCTGACCCAAAAGGAGGGGCTGGAGAGAGAGATCCTAATCCTGATTAAAAACCTGGTGATAAACCAAACCCCAAAAGGGTGACCAAAAAGACTGTCAAAGGGATACACCCTTTTTCTTTCTTTTTTTTTACTCTGATTCCCCCCTCTCTCTGGAGAAGGAGAGCAAAAAGGACCCTTTTGTTTGTTTTGTTTGGAGAACCTCTTGTGTGCTGTAGATGGGGGAACTGACATTGTAAACAACTCAAATCATGGTCTGGTGTGGACTCAAGGGAGCCCCAACCTACCATGCTTGCCTTGACATAAAACAGAGGAAGTGGTTAGGAGATAGGCCTGTAATTATCATCAGCAGGTGCCCATAATGGAATGCCAGAGAGATGTTTGAAGAGACAAATATTGCTTTAGGAAAGACTTCAGGAATGTCAGGCCAGACCACAAGACAGCTAAATGAGAATTGGGTGGACAGAGAAAGGGGGAGGAGAGAGTTCTTTGAAAGCCAAAAGAAAAGGCAAATTAGTTTAAGTAGACTTTTGGAAATTACTTTATTTTATAGTTTACCTACAGCACTGGAGTTTTTTTGCAAGTATTTTAAAACTGATTATGTTATTCTTTAACTTACTACAAAATGATGAGATGTAAAATAAAGATACTTTTATAAAGACAGGAAGAGAAAAGGTTAATGTTGACCGCAGATTATTTGTTGATTTATTTTATATGAGCCTGATCCTGCAACATTTTCTCATGTCAGGATTCCGTATTTACATGGATAATCTTGTTGAAGTCAAAGGGATTCCTGGAGCAAAAAAAGTATTACTCTCAGAAGTAAGGATTTGCAGGATTGGAACTGCCTAGATTTCAGGAATTCTTTATTAACTTTGAACACGAGAGGAAGCTGTAGAACTAAAAGAAAATATATGCAAGCCTTCTGAGCAAAGAACTCACAACTATGAGCTGGGATGGGACTTTGTGTGTGTGTATGAGAAAGAGAGAGAGAGAGAGAGAGATCGGTCAGGGCCTTTGTTCAATATTTAACATTGCAGCAGGGGCAGGACCATTTCTTATCAATAATGTTCCTGCTTTGATGCTAAAATATGCATAATTTTGGTAGAGCCAATGGGTACAAAGGACTGTATATTGTATAAATAATAGTGATAAAATAGACGTATGAGCTCGTTGGCATCACACACTGTAAAACTCTCAGAAGAAATCCAAAAAGTTGAAAACAAACATAAAAGGAGCCAGGGGCTGATCCTGTAAAATCCTTACTTCTGTGAAGCCCTAGTAAAACTTTGAACATGCAAAGACATACACAAGTGCTCAAGTTTAAGCATGGGAGCAATCCCATTGAACCTCAGCACGACCGTCCTTGTGCTTACAGATAAGTACACACATAAATCTTTGCAAGATCAGGGCCTAAGATGAGTGGTCCCATTGAAGTCAATAATAGGTTAAAGACTATTCCCAGGAGTAAGGGATGTCAGGACTGGGATGCAACTTTTTTCATGACTATTAAGCTCCCATCATAGACGTTTTTGATGGTCTATTGATTTATATTTTTTCTGTACCTTAAAGAGGAATCAAAGGTCATTTTTATATGGGTGTGCAAGGAATTTTATTGATTCCTTTTTATGAGGCATTAATGAAATCTATAGAAGCCTAACAAGATGGTATAGATAGGTTTGGCAGAATTGCCAGTGCTTTTAACATGTGCAAAAGATAAAATACAAAGTTTCATTTTGATTGTTTAAATTGTGTGGGAGTAAGTGAATTTCATGGAATCGAACACCTCTTAGTAGAGAAAGAGGGCATGATATATCTATATGACCCCATTAATTCCAAAGTGTGCTTAGCAAAGATTTTTTTTTGAATACTTTGTTTTCCTGCCTAGTGGCACCGTATATTTATCATTATGAAAACAAGCAAAGAAGTCAATCACTCATTACACTTGCCAGAAATGCCCTTCTGCATTCACAATGGTAGTATGTCAAGATTTTATCCTACTTAAAAAGAACATGCAGGATTTATTCTGGAAATGTACCAGTATGGGCCAATTCTTCGCAAATATATGAAGCTGAGATCAGCCTCACAAAGTTAAAATAAACTGTAGTCACATTTGACCTAGTATATGCTAGCAGAGGAAGAAATTGAAAGAATTGGTGAGTCTAAGGAGCTGGGTGGGATGAACACTGAACATAGGAAATTTGATTAAAAAGAAATACTGACCTAAAAAATAAATGCATAATAAAAATTGGACAGAATTTGCAACACTTTATTTCCTCCTGAAATACTTTATTATTTGTCTTTTCCCAACTATGTCTTAAATTAATGAGAGCCATGTGAAATCTTTACAGTGAAACTCAAAACTATGTGAAACTTATTTGATTCCTGTTTTCGGGTTCCATGACAAACTCAGACCACGTTCATCCAGAAGGTTACTAAGCTTCGCCAATCTTTTGAGTGAATATGATCGGATCTATGGTGCATTTTTATCTGCAGAAGTCAAAGCTGTTCACAAAATTGGGCAAGTATCATCACCCCCATTTGATAGATGGAAAAACATGGGAGTGGGCAGGCAGGGCCAGGGAGTGATCAGAGTCTTGGCTTAGTCACTTCAATGTGCTGGCTAGTATAGCACAAAAGTAAGTTGTGGTAGGGAAAGGGTTGGTGTATCTTACTTCCGATCTAGAGCGAGGAGGAATCCAGGGCCAGATTGTGTCTCTGAGTCACAATCTTGGCTCTTGGATGCTTTTGGAGCAGCACAACTGTGTTGCCCTTTATGAAGGGCTCATAGTAACTCCACAGTCCAGCCTATTCTGACTGGTCCAAGGTCATGCAGTGAGTAAGTCCGTGGCATAGTCAGAATTAGAACTCAAGTCTCCTGACATCCCATCTTTTGCCTTGTCCGTTGGAACGAGAGAGAACACTGGCTGGCACTAGAAACTACAGGGGAGGCATACAGTTTGTACATCTCTGCCCACCTATGTTAGTACTGATCTGCTACTTTTTTGCCAGTAGTGTGCATCCTTCTCCCAGCAAAGACTTCTGTATTAGTTTATGCGGTCATTTTAGTAATGAAAAAGCTCATCACTCATTTCTCTTGTGACATCAGCTAAATTTTACCCATTATCTAAATAAGAATCTCCTCTCCCCCTCCCCACTGGATTGGAAGCCCCTCTCAGAGCCCTAAAAAGCCCACTTGTTTTTTCTATCTTGAGGCCTTGTCTACACTGGTATTTTTAGCATCAGAATGTCTACAATCCTGTAGACATGCTGCACTGGTATAAACCATGACTTACACTGCTGCAAAATATTCTGGTTTAAAATCAGGGGAAACTGCACCAGTGCAAATCATGGTTCATACTGGAGCAGTGCATCTACACTAGGGGTTTGAACCTGGTTTCAAAGTAGGATAAACTGTATTGGTGCAAGTCATGGTTTACACCAGTGCAGCACTCTGCTCTAAAGGTTTGCACTGCCTTATGCAAAAGATTAAAAACCCCAATGTAAACGAGGCCTTACTCTTCTTAACTTCACTCATGTGTCAGGTCAGCTGTCTTTCCAGCTAAAGTTGGGAAAGGCTGAATGGGTTCCCTCTGCAGCTTGTCAGTGTTGATTCTGACTTACCTAGAATGGTCACTACATAGCAATGCAAGGCTTTCTATTTGCTCTTTCCTTCCTACCCAGAGACTAAAAGGTGCTCCCATGCCCTCCTGGCCCAGGAATGAAGGACAAAACCCACTCCAGTGCTCCAGTCTCTTCTATCACTAAATCACTTGGCTATGCAGAGATGTGTTCTAACAATACAGATGTGGTTCCCCCACCCAGATCTTACTGTTTTTATTAGCTACCATGAACTTAAGGCTAGACATTACTGCATCTCTCAATTACCAACTTCACATTTGTCAGATGGGCACAAATCAGTTGTGTGTGTGTGTGTGTGTGTGTGTGTGTTAAAGATGTTTTACATGCTTTAATATTTGTTTGAGTAATGGTCACCTTGGTGCGCTGGTGTTTATAAAATGATGTCAGGGCTGGAAGGCAGCGGCCTGCAGTGTATTAGACTCTTCCCCGAGCTTTGAAAGATACATCTAGAGAAAACCCATTGCCTGGATCTCCCTGTGTGGGAAAAGCCGTGGAATCAAGCTGAAGTAATCTTCTGGGCTACTGTAAGTAAACTGTAGGGACCAGCTGAATAATAAATCTAAACCCCTTTACAAGTTCGAAATGAATCAAATAAAAGGACAGGCAGATATATTTGAATGTTCTCCCAACCCTTGATTTTCTGAAGTATAAATAACATAATAAATAGGAACTGCTGCTGCTGCTTCTTTTTATTATTATTATTATTATTTTTAACTGAACATTTTGGTTAGATTTCCTCACAGCTTTGAGATGTAGATGCATTTGTAGGTTTATTTTAACTGAAAAGGAAAGGGATTTTGATGTCCTCTAATACCTAGCAGAAAGGCTTAACCCTTGGCTTTCACTTCAGCTGAGCTACTGAAAACAGTTCTTTATTGATCAAACGAGCATTATTATTTTATTTTATTCTATTCTATTTTGAAGATTAAAGGATGCCAAGAAGAGTTTTTGAAGCTTAACAATCCTGGCATTTTACTGCTTCAGAAATGTAAATAGTAAGCCCAGTATGTGAAAAATATCTTAAAGTAAATTCTCAGTGTAATAGCATTCCCAGGAAATCAGACATAAAACATTTTGGTAAGAAAAAGAATGATAGAAAGAGAGACCAAGGGATAGGAAGCTAGAGAGATGGATGTATGGACGAATGGACCCACAGAGCTGGAGTTAAATCAACCCCCTTTGAACACAATGTCATGCATCTCCAGAAATTATGATTAATGCCCACCTCAGAAGGTGTGGTAGCTGGGCTCCATTGTCCTTTTGGAGGTATACCAGAGATCTGTGTGTACAGTAAGCAGAGAGGTTGGTGGTGGGGTGATCGGGGCAGAAGGTAGGGTGCTGAGCTGTCTCAAAACTGTCCTGAAAATCCAGCTGTTAGGAGAAATCAATGGAAAGAAAGCTGGTTTTAGGCATCAAAGACTCAGCTCCAAACAAGGATAGCAGCATATAGCAATCAGAGATGTTTGGCTGCCAGACATCGACAGCCACATTTACAATTCTGACAACTCAGCTTTCTTTGCCCCAAACTTTGCATACCATGGTTTATGTGTTTGCAGGTGAGTGCACCTGCCACACATTTGTACTGAATGCTGATGATGCATGTAGCTAGCAGTGAAACAAAAATTGCAACATGGCTTCTTCCACAGATATTGCTCTGCAGCTGTGGGTCTGGGGACTGACATGCCATGTACGAGACAGGTCTTCATGGCAACCTTAAAATCAGAAAGAGGACCAAGGTCTTCAAAGGCGTCCAGTGATTTTGAGTACTTGGTTTGAGATTCCTTCATGGGTCTTAATTTTCAGAACATGCTGAGCACCCACCCTATGAAAATCAGGCCCCTTTTGAGGAGTCTTAAGTTGAACACCCCAAAATGGAAGCATTCAAAATCATAGGGTGACAGGCGATGGATCACTTGATGATTATCTGTTCTGTTCATTCCCTTTTGGGCACCTGGTATTGGCCACTGTCAGAAGACAGGATACTGGGCTAGTTGGACCTTTGGATTGACCCAGTATGGCCGTTCTTATGTTCTTAAATTAGTTACTTTTGATTGTCTTGGCCCTATTCTCAGGCCCTTTATGTATTGAATGTGTGTATTTCCTGTACCCATTGGTTCCTTCTCAACTTCCCATTTCCTCCTTTGAAATCCATTAAGCTGTACCACTAGCACATGGAATCTGAGAGATCTTTTCAGTCACTTTAGTATGGTATTTAGTCCTGTATCTGAAGTTGAGGATGATTCACACGGTGTGTTGTGGGACTGTTGTCACTAGGGTTGCCAAGTCTCCAGGATTAGCCTGGAGTTTCCAGGAATTAAAGATTAATCTTTAATTAAAGATTACGTCATGTGTCATGTGATTAAATCTCCAGGAATACATCCAACCAAAATTGGCAACTCTAGTTGTCACTGTGGTCCTGTCTGCTGCTGCTGTGAGCTTCTCTCTGAAGCTGGAGGCTCTCTAGACATGCTGAGTCCCTTCTCCTCTGAGGTGCTAGAGGAATTACTCTTCCTTGGCAATATGAGCAATGGGCAGCTGAACTGCTGCTGAACAAGGTTTAGCTGCAGTTGTAGACTATGTTCATCATAGTTTCAGGAACTGGGGTTAAAACCTGATTAGACAACCTGGTTATATGACATTATATTCAGCTGGCTGGTCCTCAGAAAGGATTAGGGAATGGCTACAACTGCTGCCTACTTCAGCTCAGGTAACAAAAACCTGTGTTTTTTGGAAATGAAGGACAAGGGTTCTAGACCCAGCTCTGTAACAGTAAATAATTATTGCCTACCAGATTTGAATGTATTACAATATACTTTAAAGCACCTGTGGCTGCTTGGCTTTGTGAACAAACTTGTGCCTTTTCCATCATGAGCATGGATAGGATATGATGCTGTGCAGGTCAGATTTCCTTAGACACTCCTCTTTCCATGTCATTATTAACTAACTATGCCTCTTTCACTGAGTCCAGTAGCAGTGCAGTACACACCCAGATGAGCAAGTGTGCACAAAGGGATGGGAGGGACATGCCATGTGTTAACTTTATTACTTTTTCCTCCATGATATTATGCAATCTTCATGGACTCCTGTGCAACTTGCAGCCATTAGGACACCCTGATAAACCAAACCAACAACAATAATTGCCCTAAATACTTCAGTGCCTTTATATCATTACTGTAAAAAACTGTACTATGTTTTTATAGGAGTACAGCTGAGCCTGTGTACTTTTCACACGGCAGAAATAAGGCCACACATCCACAGCAAAATGGTTCCAGACCAGTAAATGTACTATTCATCTTGCCTAACATATGAATTTATTTTGTGTTTATACATGGGGAACTTGTTCTCCATGGCATTGTGACTAAATGATGGTGTTGTGATTCCAAGCGAAAGTATAGCCAATGTTAGTAGTTTCTGAAACCGCATTAGCTGAAGGAATCAAACATGCTGTTAGCAAAGTTACTGCAGGGTTTTTGGCATGTGGCATGTGCTTACTAGCAGTAGACACAGTACTAGAGAGGTTTTTCTCTTTGCATTTTATATTGTAATCTTGACTGAATACATTTTTGGTTTCAGAAATTCTAAAACAGTGTCTTCAGGAAGCTTTCTGGTTCATCTCATTTATTCTTTTGGTAATTCATATCCTTCCTATTATTTTTAATTGACACAAAATGATTTGTTTCTTATTTTTCATGAAAAAGCAAAATAAACTGTGGAGGTCTCAGTTTTCCTAAATATTATAGTAATCCCCTGCAAGTGCCACAAAAGAGTCTGAGGTCTGAACGTTTTAGGGAAGTGATGGAGAGAAGGTGGATAGATAGCAGTGTATGCACTTGTGGCCTTCACTTCTTGTCTGCAGCTTTCAGTTGGTACAAAGACACAGGTTACAGAATAGCCCTTGAAGAGAACATTATTAGAATTAGAAGATTTGTGAATCTTTTGAAGATTCAAACTAAGATCAGTGTGAAAGTTAAGAAAGTAATAAAAGAGGTGGGGAAAATTAAATTCTAATCTTTGAACTTGTCCTAATGACATTTCATTAATCTTACTGTTCTTCAGAGAGTTAGCAAAGGCCTATGCACCACTTAAGTCCTCCACATAGGACTTAAGTGCTGCATAGGCTTTGCGCAGGTCCTCTCATAGAGGTGAATAGCACCCATGAATATCATTCATTTTAAGAAGGCAGGAAAAAGACTTGGGTGTTTTTGTTTAATTTTAAATAGCTTTAATTATGTAACTTTATACCCAAACTCTCACTTGGATATTGGAATTATTGTATATACCTCCATTGTCTTAAAGGGCTGCTTTAAAATCTTGCTCTCTCTTTATCTTTGTCTATTTCGTAATAAATCTGGTTCAGTCAGTTAATATATGGTACAGTACTTTATACCACAAATAAACCTGGTTCAGCTAATGTATATATGGTATAGTAAATGCATGGACTGGAAAAGTGAAATAATATTTTTAGTGCTATTGACCATCTTCTGGTGACATGGAGAAATGGTGTGTTATGGACATGCCTTTCTCTTTCTATGAAGTATTTAAGGTGTTGGATTATTCAGTCAATTTCATATTAAAAATGTATTGAAACTCAATTATAGGGACAGAAACAGCTTTCTGGAGTGAAAAGGAAGTACCATTTCCTAACTTGGATAACTTACTGTAACGTGTCTTGATTGTCTTGATGGAAAAATGGCGAGTTTATGTTAACTGAAATGGACTTAACTCATTTATATGAGCATTATAATCAGCTGAAGACTAAGGGGGGATATGATAGAGGTATATACAATCAGGAGTGATGTTGAGAAAGTGGATAAGGAAAAGTTATTTACTTATTCCCATAATACAAGAACTAGGGGTCACCAAAGGAAATTAATAGGCAGCAGGTTTAAAACAAATAAAAGGAAGTTCTTCTTCACGCAGCGCACAGTCAACTTGTGGAACTCCTTACCTGAGGATATTGTGAAGGCTAGGACTATAACAATGTTTAAAAGGGAACTGGATAAATTCATGGTGGCTAAGTCCATAAATGGCTATTAGCCAGGATGGGTAAGAATGGCGTCCCTAGCCTCTGTTCGTCAGAGGATGGAGATGGATGGCAGGAGAGAGATCACTTGATCATTGCCTGTTCTGTTCACTCCCTCTGGGGCACCTGGCATTGGCCATTGTCGGTAGACAGATACTGGGCTAGATGGACCTTTGGTCTGACCCGGTACGGCCGTTTTTATGTTCTTATAGCTATAGTAAGATAGATATTGTCTGGTTAAGCAGTATGGTCAGAAGCTTCCTAGATGTATGCTGCAATACAAATTAGTGAGAATAAATGTATTTTCCATATTCTTTGTGGGTGTTCAGTGTGCCATAAATACCAGTTCTGTGAATCCCTACTCCCCTGAGTGGCCCTTACCCACCTGAAAGGTTCCATTGAAGTCTAATGGCATAATAGTTACTCACATGAGTAAAAGTTTGAAGTGTGCCTTGGATATCTAGAAAGTGCTTGTATTCTGTTCTACAATAACACTGCATAGAGGATGGTAAGAGAAATCATTATTAAAAATCTGTCCAATGAACAGCTTTTTGTTGTTTCAAAGTGAAGTCATGTGGAGATGTAAAAGAACAGCCAGGACTTGTGCTGTGAGGAACAATTGACACAAAGCCAATCTAATTTGCAATGTGAGGTACTAAAAGAAATTGTCGCCTAACTTGACTCTTTAAAAGAACATTTAAGCAATACTGGCAGAGGATAAAAGAGTAAACTTTGGGGAAGAAACACTTTCTCAGTCACAGAGAACACTCAATAAAAGGCAGAATTGACTGGCTATATATGTTTGTGTGTATATATTAACATGGTGAAAATAATGCATACAATGGTTGCAAAACATTGTTCTAACTGTTAAATACTTGCAATTTTACTTCTAACTAATTTCAATAGAACACAATATTAAATAGCGTATTTGGTACATTTATACATATGGCTGTTTAGAAAATTCATAATGTGCCTGTGCTAGCATAAAGGTTCTATTGGCAGGAGTTCGACTTTACCTCCCACACAGATGTCAATAAAGGTTGGGATAGGAGCCTTGGGTGCCCAGCCCCTTGGCATTTTTGAAAATCCCCAGCCTAACTGGTTTCTCCTCTAGAAACCATCTCTTAATTTCTTCATCAGATATTTTACAGAAAAGCAATTTTAGACCTTTTTAGAATGTTTGTTTTGTTTTGTTTGTTTTGAATGATGGGCCTGATTCTAATTTCACTCAGACCAGAGGAAATTAAAAGAATCTCCACTGAAGTCAATACAGTTATAGCAGCATAAAAATACTGTAAATGAGAATTAGACCCAGTATTGGTAGTGTATTTTTTTAATCCTGCACCTGTTAACTCATGTACCTTAGCAGATAACTTAGCACGTGTGCAGGTGGTATGAAAGAAAGAAATAATAATAATACATTTTACAACCTTCTCTGTAAATTACATTGTCACAGTTTTAAGGTCCAATATATCTGGTGGTCTTTCAAGACTGAAAACAAATGTTCTGTGGCCTGATTTTGGTTTCCTTCCCAGCAGTTTTACACCAGTAATTTCTCTGGAGTTGTTCCTGATTTATACTTAGCATAAGTGAGATTGAATCAGGTCCTAGTCTATACTATTAAAAAGCCAGCTTTTTAGCTCTCCAGTCTCTGCAGTGAAATAAGGCCAACAACTTGTGTTGCACAACTATAGCTGCGGGTGACTGGAACTATGTAGGAAGCTTTGGGGGCATCTTCAATATCATTTTGCATGGAAACTTTAATTACTACAAAAATAATTACTTTTAGAAAATTGGTCCTTTTTGCTTAATTTTTTTCTGCTTCATATTAATGTTCTGTAGCTGTCAGTTCCCTCTATTCCCCAAGCAAAAACAAAATGGAAACACAAAACTGAACTGCAAATTAGGTTCACTCAGCATAGCCTCACACTTTCCTTTTAGGTTCTTCCTCTTTCATAACTAGGCTAACCAGTTCTGAAAAATTAACTTCTCTCATCATGCTTTCTCATCCCACACACCCCAAACAAGTCTGGAATTAAACTAGAACTTTTTTGAAGCTTCTGAAATTTTCTGTTAATTTATTTTTTATTTTATTTTGCCTCTGTACACCTAAGCTTTAGAACCTGAAGGGAAGTATGGAAATAGCAAGTCTGTTCTCTCCGTATTCCGAAAACAAGGATAGGAACCCTTGTGAAATCACCTGTTCTCATCAGATTTCCAGCCAAATTTTGCAGAGCCAGGATTTTCAGATGCTCTTAGACACGTGTCCAAACTTCTTGTTGCTTATCTGGACCTTTTGAGGTTTCTCTGTCACAGGTTGTAATATTTTCTACCTCCTAGTGTAAAGAGAAAAGTGCAAATAGTGATTAATGAACATATTTGTTAATAAGTCACTGAATTTGGATTGCAATTATTTGTTGGGTCCTATTATTCATTATTTATGAATGTTGGGCAACTGCCAGGTATTATTCAAAATATTTGTGAAACCTGAAAGTTTTGTGAGTTTTAGAGTGAGTGATTATTTGTCTGTAAATTCATATCAGAAGTGTATGATTCATTATTTGCAATTTGTTATTTTCCAGTTCACAATGTTCAAGTCTTTGAATCAGAGAGCTGGAACCATACTATGTGACTTATGTAGTTGGCCATGCAATGCAAATATCAAACAGTGAATAGCCAAAGTGAAGAGTTTGTGAACAACTCCCAGTATGAAAATTGTTCATCTAATCAGTTCACTGAATACTTAGAAATAGCAAATACATTTGTATAACATTGGGATCAATTTGCAAATAAATCTAAGAAAGAAGTGCTGCAGTATGTAGCTTGTAAATAAGGACCTACTCACTGTGCTGTTCATTTTTGTTGCTATTTTATCTTCTCATTGTTATTCTCAGCCATTCAAAATCATTGTAGTTATTTTAAAAGGCAGGTTTGACTTATTGGATTTCAGGAGACGTAAGTTTGAACAGCTCTGTTATCCCCTTTGCATTGTAGTTCACATAAAAGGAAGAACTTTTTATAAAACAAGTCAAAAGAAAAGTTACTTTGGCTGGTGTGGAATTAAAACCTTTTGTAAGGTTAAACTGATACAACAGGAATCACGGTATGAAATGATAGAAGGATACAGCAGGGGTCAAATCCTGACCCCATTGAAGTCTTTAATAAAACTCCCATTGACTTCAGTGGGTCCAGGATTTCATCTTTGGTGTTTAGTGAATACTAGTTTAAAGTTATAAGTGATTGAGTGTTGTCCTGGACTTCCTTCACTTGTGCACATTTATTTTTTAAAGAGGCGCCAGTTCCACTGAAAGGCGCCAGTTCCACTGAAAGGCATTCTGAGGCATTATCACATATGCTTCACTTTCTATTTACCTTGTTGATATATCTACCACTGAGGGTGCAGTGGAAAATGAGTCAGTGATACATAGTGAAAGAGAAAGTGACTACAAAATGTTGGTATACTCTTCCATTTTATTTGGGGTCATATTTACCATTAGATCCTGGCTATAACGTAACAACCTTTACCTCAATTTATGGTAAAGGTGGTTACAAAATGGAACATGCTGAACCAGTGTTTAAAGTCTGTCCATGGAAGCAGGAAAGAGTACTTTGCTTTCAAAGAGAATTATAGCTCCTAAATTGCACATGCGCCTACAGGATTGTTGATTTTTTTGTTTGTTTTTGTCAGAGTGTCCTCAAAAGGAGATCTGCTCTTTTCCTCTTCAATGTGTTTGAAAAGGGATAAGCAGTGGGGGTTCTGCAGCATATGATTTATTGGGAGTCAGAGTACGAGACATGTTTCTTGAGACACAGTCACCGGAGACATTTAGGCCAACCTGAAAGAAGATTATGTTGCCTCCATTCTGGGAAAACTGGCAGGACAAGAGATTTCCTCTGGTATTTTATCAGTGCTTGGATAGAGAGTGCAGGGTTATCTTAAGTAACACATTCACTATCACTGTTGATTTTTCTTCCACCCTTAAGTAAAAGAAAATCAGCTTTCAAAGTACAGATAGTATTCTCGGTGCTTAGAGCAAATGCAGTTGCTAACATCTTCCAGATGTTTTAAAGTCTCATGCGTCAATCTCACAATGAGATGTCTCTGTCCATTATCCATTTCTTTTTTGGACTGAATGTTACCGTTTTTAACTTCAGGAAACACACACCTAAATACTTTAATGCGTAACACCATTTATAATAGATATAGACAAAAGTTATTTTACTTTCTCAGTCTCTAACCAACAGTATTTAGGGCCTGTTCCGATTGACTTCAATAGGACAGGATCAAATCTTTAGTAAACATATACACATACGAACCTAGTCACAGAAAGGACTCCAGGAAAGTGAGGATTTTTAAAATGGGAATGTGTAAATCAGAACACTTTCTTCCTGAATGTGAAGAATTGCCATTTCATTCTGGTAAGTAACAAAAAATAAACCACTGAAGAAAAAAAAGAACGAACATATTGTCTTGGCAGGCGTCTTATAATATTCAAAAGTAGACCTGGTTGGATATTTGGTGTAATGGGTGAGGGGAGGAGGAAATACTGAATATTTTGTGAATGCTAGTAGTACTTTAGTTGGATTCAGTCATATTCAAGCCCTTTAGTTACCATGAATTCACAAAGCTTTGAATCTGGTCTGCATGATGCATTAGAATGAATGCATTTGACATTGAATACAAATACTGTACTTACTAGACCAATTTTGAAGCTTAATATTCTTCTTACCTGACTAGTTTTGAAGCTTAATTACTGAAAACCTATATTTCATAATTCACAAATAATTCCCCACCTGCCCTTAGGAGTATATTTTCATATACCAAATAAATTCTCAGATAACATGACTGATTTGCAAATACTTCATAATGCCAAAAAAGATCAAAATTCATTGCATTTTGTATTCAGAGTGTATTGTATACTATTCAACTGGCTCTGTAGAGAGGTGAAATGTTAGCCCACACTTTTGGCTTCCCAAGTTAACATTTTCCAAGCCTTTTAATGCTCTTCTTTTCATAATATCTTTCATCTTCTAAATCTGAGAAACAGAACAAGTTTCCCTTGTTTTAATTCAAGAAAAGATGTTTTGCCCTTATAGTTCACACATTAGTTATCTGCAAATATATTTTCTTAGTCAGCGGGTGGGGGGCGTTGTAAGGGAGACTAAGGGGTTTTAAGTAAATAATGTAATGTGGATAAATCCAGCCCAAGTATAAAGAGGTACATCTCTAGTGACTTAGAGTTACACCCACTTAGACCAGTGCTGAATTTGATCCCTGTACTGTAGCTTGAGAAAATTTCTTTTCCTGTTAGTTTTATGGAAAACTTTGCAATGCATGCTGGATCATTTGACTGCTGGATTCAGTTAGCTAAAGCACTATATACCAAGGGACATAAAAGCAATATATCTAGCAATGGAAATTGCTGGTATTGATTTTTGCCCCATAAATTGACCTTATTTTTAGTAATAATGGTATCACATTATTACACATAAAGATTCAGTAGAAGTGCTTTTTCTTTATGAGCAGAAGTGACTTGGAAACCTTTAGAATTCCTTATGATCAATGTACAAATGATACACAGGGAAGAATCAGGATTTTGCATTGGGAAAAATACATCCCAGCATCAGGCAGTGACATTCAAATATTCACCTTTCTAATGAAAATATGTCAATAACAGAATTGCTACAGTAGTTTGAATGCAATAGGACGTTTCAAAATTTTGCCAGGTAAGCTATAAGTCCTGCTTGTTGTTCAGATCATTTTAATGTTCCTGTAAATTGCCCACATTTCTAGGGAGAGGGTTTCTGTGATTATCTGCCTCTGCAGAGGCAACTCAAACAAACGTAGAAGGTATGCTTGACACGTGAAGTCTCTGCTCCCATTAGTTTACTGATGCTTATACCAGAATTTTGAAGTGAAATCCAGTTTGGTCATGGGTTTCAGATTCCACTGGACATGCAGTATGTTCAGAATAGTTCTCATTGTTTTCTGAATTGTTGGCCCAGATCTATTACTGATGTGAAGTATCTTTAATCCCCTTGAAATATCACATATGGCAACTCCAGGAAAAACAATATAGTGCTGCAAACCAGCCTGACAAAGACTGAGTAATGTGGAACACTTTTTTGTGTACTTCCCTCCCCCCTCCAGATTTTTAGACTGAGGCACGTAAAAGGTGACACCAACTTACTGCATTACTCCCTGCACCATCGATCAAACAACAGTAGCAGCTTGAGTTCATCCTTGCTCAAGCTGCTGCTGCACTGAGTGCCAGAGGGGCTGTGTATGCACTGTTATCACTTGAAGAGCTTCACATTCTTTTGATGAAAGTTCAAGGATGCTGGGTGGCCAGATACAAGAGAAGATGTAAATGCAACAGAGTGGTTTGTGTGGGAACCCATGGAAAATGAGAAAATCTGAGAGTGGTAATGCTGAAACTAAGGCTGTCTGACGCAGTTCAGATAAATGAAGCTGTGACCTCAACCTTCACTCAGAACACAACTCACACCTGGTTTTCTTTTTTTGTTTTGTTTTGTTTTAATGTTTAAAACAGCTCAGTTGAGGGACAGAGGGGCCTGAATGGCTTACGGTGAATTGTGGTGGGTTCCAGAGCCTTCCATCTCTAAGGCTATGTTTGCACAGGCTAGCCCAGGTGAGCTGACTCGGGCTCTCAGGTCTCATGCTCCCGAGCTGAAAAATCTCTGTCTAGACACTTGGGCTCCAGCTGAAGCCTGAGCTGTGTGATCCTGCAAGGATAGAAGGTCCCAGAGCTCAGGCTCCAGCCTGAGCCCCAACATCTACACAGCTATTTTTAGCCCCACAGACCCGAGTCAGCTGACCTTCATCATGTCCGTTTGCTCCCCCAACAGACGTTTCATCATGTCTGTTTGCTACCCCATTAGCCTCAGCATCGTGTCCTGCCTCCGCTCTTCATGCTCACTTAATTCTTTCCTGGCCTCTGGCACTGAATGCCTCCATGCATTAAGCTGTGCTCTATCAGTGTGGGAGGACTGCATGAGCTCGGAAAACATGTCATCGTGAGTGCATTTTTTTCGCTTTCTACTCTGCGATAACCTCAGGGACGGAGATAATAGGGGGAGCGTAGAAACATTCTACGCTCTATGATTCTGGGGGGACTGCATGGTCACCTGTGCTGCTGAGGTCGCCACGCTAACCAAACAGGAAATGAAATTCAAAAGTTCCTGGGGTTTTTCCTGTGTACCTGGCTAGTGCATCGGAGTTAAAAGTGCTGTCCAGAGCGGTCACAATGGAGCACTCTGGGATAGCTCCCGGAGGTCAATACCGTCGATTTGCATCCGCACTACCCCAAATTTGACCCAGCAAGGTCGATTTTAGCGCTACTTCCCTCGCCAGGGAGGAGTACAGAAGTTGATTTTAAGAGCACTTTAAGTCGATGGAACAGGGTTGGTTGTGTGGATGCATTCATTTTAAAATCCACCTAACATGGCTAAATTCAACCTAATCCCTTAGTGTAGACTAGGGCTTAGGGATTGTCTTCACTGCAGTGTTAGCCTAGCCTCTTACCCTGGTGTTGCCCCTAACCCCCTCCAGTTCACACACAAAACCATTTCTCCTGAGTTTGGTGGTGCTTTAAACCCAGGCTGGCTGGCCAAGCTGGGGGCATGGGGTAGAACCCAAGTTCCACATTCATTTGGGCTGGTAACCCTCCCACAGGCTAAATCACTCACCTCCTGATAGTCCTCCAGTGCCTTCCCACAATTCCCCCATGTGCTCAGACGAACAGCTGAGTTATCCCACAAGTCACTGGAAAAGACAGAAACTTGGGTATGGCTTTGCAGTGTAAATGCTTATATGCAGGCTAGACTAACCCAGGTGCTCAGACCAGAGCTGCTGATCACCTGAGTTAACTCTGCAGTGAAGACAAATGCTTAAGGGTGCTTCCTCTAATTTAGAGTTCAGATGCATTAATTGGACACTGTTGAGAAGATAATACTACTGCTGACTGTGCTAAATTGGTCTGTATATAAACAAAGGACATTAGTTTCCAGGGACATCTGTCTACTGCCTTAGAGGAACAAATGGGTGTATGGGAAGAGGGATAGAGGGTATCAGTAAAATAAGATTACATTAAATAAATATATGTAGATGTACCTATCTCATAGAGCTGGAAGGGACCCTAAAAGGTCATCACATTTAGCCCCCCTACCTTTATGAGCAGGACCAAGTACTGATTTTGCCCCAAACCCCTAAATAGCCCCCTTGAGGATTGAACTTACAACGCTGGGTTTAGCAAGCCAATGGTCAACCCACCAAGCTAGCCCTCCCCTGGGTTAGTCATAGTTCATCAGCCATTTAACATCAGGAAATGCCAGAAATCTGATAAGCAGCCTGATTTCCTGAAATTGCCAGCCCAGTTTTGGGATCAGATGTTTACTAAAGTTTTGGATAAGTCACCTAAATCCGCACAGAGCCTCTGACTCATTTGAGGATGGCCCACCACGGAATGGGATATGGCACCAGTCCTGTAGCAACAGCTATGGATTCTTCTGATCCTGTAATGGCCCCTGGGTCCAGGCGGAGTCCATGACAGGATTGGGGCCATATGTATCAGAGTTAGTCAAGGGTGTACTATTTGGATTTGTGATGTGCAGAATGGTCTGTCAATATTGCCAAAGGGCTTAGCGATCTGCAGCTGAGAGGTGCTATATAAGTACAAAGTGTTGTTATTAAAGCTGCACAGCAATTTGTTGTTAATATAACACAGCACCCAGTTTGATCACTATTATATCAAGTTCTGAGAAACAATACTCACATTTAAAGATTTGTAGAGTTTTTTCTTTTATTTATATGAAATACTTCAGTATATTTAATGAGACAGCACATAGGGAGCAGAAAACTTTAGCATCACATCTCCTTCTAATTCAATATGATTGTAATGTGCACTGTTTTTACAGCTATTACTATTGTATAACACAATGAGTGACAAACACTACTTAGCATACTGGATGGGGGCAGCGTCTCCAGCTTTAATCTACCTAATGCCCCCACTGCAAGATATAAATAGATTAAGAGAGAAAATCCAATATTTTCTCCATTCTCCCACCAGAGCGATACACATTAGTTGTTTCTTGCCATCTAATTGCATTACATGGCAGGGGATGCGATAAACATTTAATGGGAGTCACAATCATCTGTCACTTCCCTTTAGATGGATAACGTTCAGTATGATTTACATAGGGTGCACTTGTGCAGGGATCATAGTGCTAGCCCACATCCAGGAAGTTGCACTTTTTGCTGATGGATTTTCTTTAATTAGGGTTAAAAAAAAAAAAGATCATGAGTACACAAGCCCTCTGAGGTACTTTAATTAATCCTTCATAAAGCAAGCCTGGGTCTTTAAAAATGCCTGTGTATCTTAGGCCTGAATCACCACTGTTACTCCAGTTTTATGCTGGTGTAATTCCATTGAAATGAAACTGGAAGAACAGCAGTGAATTCAATCATTTATATTAAGCTAAACAAACACTCTTCAGAAACCTTTTTTAATTAACTTCCCCTTTTGTTTGTTATTTAGAGAACTCACATAAATCACTATATTTCAAAGAAAGCATACCGTAAACTATCTGCCCCAGCTATAGTTAGATCTAATCATTGAACTAAATAGCAAATTACCATTAATTTCAATAGGAGCAGGACTGGTCGATCACTTATAATCTACTAAAAATACAAAGATCATGAAACATATTTTTACTGTTTAAGCATTCAAGAGAAAAGCCAAGGATTACAGTAGATGAGTTACTATCAGGTTAGAAAATCTTCTGGTGGGAACATTCGTGTAGAAAGAGATAATGGAGATTACTGAAAAGCTGATGGGTGATGTGTGTGTGTGTATTCATTTGCCTATCGAACACTGTTCTAACTGAGCCTGAACCAGAAACCTGAATATGAACTCTCACACAATCAGAAAAGTTCTGATCTGAATCTATTTTCCCAGATCACCCCCATCTCTAACTCCAACTCAGTTGGACACTGCTGTTGCTAATGGTTTTCTCTATGATAGAAAATGGTCTAATGAGAGCTGTAATTGATTCCTGTTGTAACTTGGTTTGTAGAAAATGTTCCCTTCTGAGGCACTGTCTATATACACTAGGGACAGAGTTCAAAATCCCCCTCCTCTGCTAACACCACTTCACCTCCATCAGTAGGTAGCAGCATCGGAAGCTCTAGTTTAAATGGACCACCGGCTGCTGCCACTAATTTAAGCAGGGCATCAATTAAGACCTGCTCTGAGCACAGTGTTCAAAGTAGTGGTGGCAGCCAGGGGCCCTGTAGTACTAAATTAGAGTTAGCAACCATGTGGAATTTTTGAAAAATTCTGTAATGTAGACAGGGCCCAATGGTGAGACTTAGTATGAGTTGAGGTGATGGCTTTGTAATTTAGACACCTGCTTAAACAGGTGTGGGAGCAAGACCACCAACTCATTTCACACAGACAACCAGAAAGACCTCAGATGGTAACAGCTTTCTTTCCTTATAAATCTGAACTGGATTAGAAACAGCAGCCTCAAGGTGACAGGCTCTGTAGCCCATTAACAATCCCCTGAGGCCTCTTGTCCCCCAGCTGAGCCCATTTCTTCCTCCTGCTGTGAGCTTATTTCATATTCCTATTTGCTGTGCTGCACTTCCGGCTCAGGAGTAGTTTAGAGAGAAAGTGCACTCTGACATTCTGCATTAGAGCCCAGAGAGCAGTTTGCCATAGACCTTCATTGACCTGACTTTTCCTATCAATTTTAAGAAAGATGATGAATATAAAATATTTCTCAATTTAGCTTTTGCAAGTTGTGCGGGGGGTGGGATTTAAAATATATATATATATATATATATATATATATATATATATATATATGAATTTCACTTGTAGGCCTCCTGGGACATTTCATCAAGTGATGGAAGAAACAGAAATCCAACACTGGGTCTCCCAGCACTGAAAATAATTCCTAGCAATTGTGTTCAACAAGAAAGAGAAACAATCTGGCATCAAAAAAGCAATGGGGCGGAGGGAGAGAGATTAATTTATTGATAAAATTGCCAGTGTAGTTTGCCAGTGAGGTAGTATTATAGGATTCTGCTAATTTGACAAGGTCAGTTCATGTGGTACTATCTGCATTGCAAACAATTACCAAAGGTTGTAAGGCAGCTTCTCTTATATGAATCACTAAATCATTAACTTCTCTGTCACTGAAAAAGTATCCTAGCTACTGTTGGTGTCCTCTTCAATCAATATCCCCAGACCGAGTATCCATGTCCTTTATCTCCCACAGGAATGGACTAAACCATTCTACTAGTTCCAAATCACTCAGCTAATGGGCACAGGAGTAGGGACCTTAATTGTCCCTGACACCAACACAACCACTTTTCTTCTTTGCATATCAATACTATATATCTCTGTCAGAGAGGAGGCAAATTGAGTTATGAAAATGCTTAGGCTGGTCTCAGAGTACATTATATCGAATTTGGGGCATACAGACTTGATTCTGTTAACATACCTCAGAATTTTAATATCCAACTGAAAGCAGTTATTTGTCATTCATTGTTGAGGTTGTCTAAATTACTCTTCTACAAACGTGTAATACAATTTCTGCAAAATCCACTGTATTTCAAACTCCAGTTATGAATCACTGACAAACCTAATTTTTATGCTAGGAGGAAACAAAAATAGGAAAACACAAAAATTGATGATAGATCCTGCATAAACAAAACACAGTAATACTTTGTGATTTGTTTGCTGAAAAACACCACCTAGTATACAGAAACCAAGAACTTTAGGCAACCTAATGAATTTATCACACATCAGTCAGATTGCAGTGATGAGGCCCTCTAGTGGTTTGTCCTGCTGAAGTAATTTGAAATCTAAAAACGGGCTGTGGCCAAAATTCTATTTTGTTGGGGTTTTTTTAGAATTATTGGGTCATTGGGTTCAGAGGAAAAGATATAATTTTATGCATAAAACCATTTTACAGTGTGTTTTATTTTGCTAGCATTTAACAATATTTAACAAATATTATAACTATTATTATTGTTGATCTCTTTGCCATACAGCAAAAGGAGTAATTTAGAAACCAAAGCACAGGTTAGTAATTATTGAAAACGTGTTTTTTTTCTTGTTGTTTATAGCAAACTCTTTGGATCTGTCTTATGTGGGTGTTTTAATTGCAATGTCTAACCTGTGGTTTTTAAAACAAAAGATTAATTTCCTTATATTTGATATTCCGTGATGCAAAGATTTTGCAAAAGTCTAACCATTCCAACCAGCAAAACAAATCAGCCTACAACACTAATACAACCACAAACAGCAACAAAATCCCCATATTTCTAGGTGGTTGGAGAAATAAAATCTCTGTTCATGATGACAACAACAACCTCAAATCATGAACACCACTGATAAGAGCAAGGGTTGGCAACCTTTCAGAAGTGGTATGCTGAGTCTTCATTTATTCACTCTAATTTAAGGTTTTGCGTGCCAGAAATACATTTTAATGTTTTTAGAAGGTCTCTTTCTATAAGTCTATAATATATAACTAAACTATTGTTATATGTAAAGTAAATAAGGTTTTTAAAATGTTTAAGAAGCTTCATTTAAAATTAAATTAAAATGCAGAGCCCCCCAGACTGGTGGCCAGGACCTGGGCAGTGTGAGTGCCACTGAAAATCAGCTCGCGTGCTGCCTTCGGCACGCGTGCCATAGGTTGCCTACCCCTGGTTTAGAGGCTTCATTGAGTTTTCAGGAGATCAGCTCTAGATAGTCCTTCACTCTTCCCTCATAGGTGTGTATTTTACTGTAAAAGGGGAATATTCTTATTTAGTTGAAGAGATTGACAAGTGTAACTCCCTATCCATCCATTTGGGAATTTGTGATTTGACAAATTAGGAGATTCTTTTTTACAAGTATCAGGCCTTTGAAAAATCCTCCTCTATCAATTATGTTAAAACAGTATTTTTGGTTGTGTTTACATAGAATAGGATACATATGCATGTCTTCTTCCTCCTTTCCCATATTCCATGTAAAACCGTGTATTCCAGTCAGCGTTTATGGGAATGTATTTCCCCTTGAGGTCAGTGGGTGAGTTGTGTGTTCAGTTATGCTAATTCTGGTCCCAGCAACTATCCTAAATCATTGAGATGAGCTCCTGAACTGAGCAGGAAGGAATTCTCCCCCCTATGCTGTAGAATGGCAGCAATGTCACTCGGACGTTGCTACACAGCTTCAGAGCTGCAGTTCTAGTGCATCCACTTAATGAAGGGGAGAGGGACAATTGCCATGGAGAGCTAGATCCACCAGTATTAGCCCTACCACAACCCCTGCCCAACCCCACTAGGCCCCTACAATGCTATCATTCATAGCAGCAAATGGAGCTCCCAAAGCACATCTAGCCGGGCCTCAGAAAATCCTGTTCCTTTCGTCACTGCAGCAAAACCATACTGGTTCAGGTTAGGCTTGGTCAACACTACAGAGTTAGGTCAAGGTAAGGCAGCTTATGACGACCTAACTATGTCAGTGGCTACACTACAGCCTTGCTCCCACCGATGTAAATGCCCCACTACACCGACATGATAACTCCACCTCCAGGAGAGGCGTAGGGCTTATGTCGGTGTAGTTAGGGTGATGCAGTGCCCCTGTAAAACTGTTACTTATATCCGCTGTTAGCTAAAATTCTTGTCAATTTCACGGCTCTCACAGGGAGCCATGAAATTGACAAGAAAGGCTGGTAGGTTCCCTACTGTGAACCCTGGCTTGGCTCACAGCTCAGGCTCTCACCCCAGGCTGGTAGGGGGCTGCCACCCCAGGCTCCCGGTTACCTGCTTTAGCAGGCTGCTGCCCATGCTCCCCTCTTCCCTGCTTCCCTCCAGCTCCCTGTTCCCAGCAGGCTGCTGCCTGGGCTCCCCGCTCTGAGCCCAGCTGCCGGGTGCTTAAAGCCCAGGCTCCCAGCTCCCCAGGGAGCTCCCAGAGCACTCAAGAGTGCCCCTGCTCTAAGCAGAGACAAGAGCAGTGTGAAATTGACAAGAATGTCAATTTCACTGCTGGCAGGCTCTGTGCTGAGAAATGGAGCCTATGCAGGGCTCACAGCTGGGGCTGTCACCCCAGGGCAGATGAGGGCTCCAGTTGTGAGCCCTGTGTGGCTGTCAGTGCCTCACAAAACCTCACTTCAGTCGGTGCAAACACTCCTGGTGAGGATGTGCTTCATCGGCAGAAAGAGGGTAGTGTGGACACTAATAGCCGATTGACTTACTGCGGTGGCTGCAGGTCGACCTACATTAAGTCGACCTAATTTTGTAGTGTACACAAGCACTTAGTCTGGAACCCTCTGAATTGATGGGCATGTGAGTCACAGAGTTCATCCTTGTTCACAGACTGTTGCCTGTTGCTTACTGTGCCAAAGGACTTGTTAGAAATTTTGATATCTATATATGCATATAGATCCATTAATACATTTATTACTCATGCATACAGTCACATCAATCATTAACAGAACAAATGTGAGAAGCATGCAGCAGTACTATCAAATTGCTTGAAAAACACTTATGGCCTAGATCCGCTATGGGTGTAAATTAGTGTAACTCTATTGAAGTCAGTGGAGCCATGTGATATACAGCAGTTGAGAATCTGGCCCATATTCCATATTTTTTTATTTGGAGTTTGGGGGTTTGTGTTGGGCTTTTGTTGTTGTTTGGTTTGGTAATTGCTTTTCTGAAGGTCCACCTCCAACAGGTCTATTCAAAAACAAAACAAAGCCCCCTATCATTTTATTATATTTATTACATATCTCAACAGACCAAAAATATGCAATAAACCAGTATAAACAGTCTCACCCCCAGGGGATCTGTTTTTACCAAAAATACATTTTTATACAACATACAAAGCATTTTTTGTATGACTCCACCAGCGGCAATAAAATTTTCTTAAGCTGCTGTTTCATACTATGAGAACAGACAGACATAAAACACAGAGTTAGAGGAGAACAGAATGCACTGAGCAGAAATTATTTAACAACTCCTTCAGGAAGAAAGTAAAGCCAGTAAACTGAAAGCAAAAGGCATTGTCTTGGATGTCTTCTAATATAGTGGCATGTCATCATTTTAAAAATAAATACCCTCTAAGAAAAGCCTAGTGTGAAAGCTTTTTTTTTTTTTTTTTTGGTGTGGTGGGGTGGAGGGTGGCTGAAAGGGGTTTGGTACTGTGAGCAAAGGAACTGTCTCCTGTTACTCTGGTTTCTCCTATATTCAGGGAAACAGAACTTTGTACATTCTTTGTCAATAAACAAGATTGCATCGCAAGTACCCAGACTCCCTCATCAGTTTATTTTCCCTACTGGAAAAACCTACAAGATGCCAAATTTTGCCTAGTCACTTTTGTATAAAGGGGTAACACCCCAAACCTCTTTCACTTTAGTCTTGGGAACTGTATGCCAGATGACAAAGGATGCCCTATAGGCAGGGGCGGCTCCAGGCACCAGCACGCCAAGCGCATGCCTGGGGCGGCAAGCCACAGGGGACGCTCTGCTGGTCGCCGTGAGGGCGGCAGGCAGGTTGCCTTCGGCGGGATGCCTGCGGAGGATCCGCTGGTCCCGCGGCTTCGGCGGACTTCCCGCAGGCGTGCCGCCGAATCTGCAGGCCCGGGGACCTCCCGCAGGTAAGCCGCCGAAGGCAGCCTGCCTGCCGTGCTTGGGGCGGCAAAATACCTAGAGCCGCCCCTGCCTATAGGGTTTCATACCAGAAGGCCAAAGTTAGAATAAAATACAGTAAGCTACAGAGATGTTTTTTACATGTCAAAGATGGTATTTTATTAGAAATATATCTAGCACTTTTTGTAAGAACATAATATTAAAAAGTGCTTATGGTTTAAAATTTAAAGTGCTCTATAAAAGTAACTAATTAATTCTCACCATTCCACACAGGACACACAAGAACGTTATGTGTCTTTACAAGGCCACGCAGAGAGCAGTAGAATAAGAATTAGAACTCAGAAGATTTGTGTTCCCATTCCTTTGCTCAGTACATCATTGAGAAGTCTATATGCAAGAATTCACAAACTATATGCACACCCGGCCACCCAATAGAGACTTCTCTAGGGAGCAAGCAGATATCCAGCCAAATTGCAACACACTAACAGCATGGAGATGGGAACATTTTGGCTAAAGAAGCTGGGGCAAACATGAAAAGTTCCATGAGAATTGTAATGTCTATGCAGGGCAGACGACCCTAGTTTTAAAGATTTTATCTGTAATCATTTGGAAAGAGTTTGTGTGCGGGACGGGGGTGGGGGTTGCTAAGTATTTTTCCAATATGTTACCAGACCTACCATGTCTAGCAGTAAAAGTATGCATGCATTACAGAGCTATCTATCATTACCTATTCATAGGAGGCTGTGGGAGTCAGCTACTCAGCCCTCTGTGTATTCTTACCTTTCTTTAATGTGTTCCTAAAGTGCTTAGAAGTTTATTTGCAGCTGCTGTGTCCTTGTACTTTTCCCATTTTGTCAGTGGTTTGTAGAATTATACTTCAGTGGTCACTGAAGTTTGAAATCGCTGGCAGCATTTCTTATTATATCACTTTGATGTTGTTAAAGGCTGTTAAGAAAACAACAAAATAAACCTCTTTGCTTAGTGCAATTACGGTTTCTTCAAGACAGTGCGCCTCTGATGGTTTATGCAATCATCACTCACTTAATATGACAGAACATTTGATAAGATATTATTGATGTAATTTACCATTGAACAATGCAAATTAAACATTGGCTTTACAAACGCCCAAAAAACTGACTAGAAACTGTTGATAGATAAAACCTCAAAACACTTAATGAATGTTAGATTGTATTCTCATAAAACAATTTGATAATTGCAGCGTAGTAGTTTGTTCCCCTTTAGAAAACAACTGACATGTGGCACATGTGATATTTCTGAGCATCAGGGTTTAAAAATCAAACTGTGGACCAAATTCTTAGAAACATCTTAGTTCCATGGAAATCAGAACCCAGCTTTGACTTAATTCATTCATAACTTTATACAAATTTGACACTTACAAGTTTTTCAAAGCAGATTAAAAAATGTGTTTTCAGGCTGTGTCTACACAGATTTACAAAACAATTCCCAACTGAACCAGGATTAGCACCAATGGGAGCTCTAGTATCGTCTATGCTCCCACAGGCAGACCAGTTTTCAGCTCCATGTAACTTAAACCTAGTGAAAGATAGTCTAGTTGGTACATAGGTAAAAATGCGGTCTGCTGCTGGAGCTTTGTCTACATAAGGGCTCCAGCTGGCACTAAGTATGCTAGTTTTGATGGAATTTTGTTGTTTTTTTGTAAATTCCTCCATGTAAGCAAAACTTTTGAGACTGAGGATCACAGAGGTTTTAATTATGATTATCCGGAATATTTCTGAGAAACCGCCTGTTACAGACCATGGACTAAATGTGAGCCAATTCCTGCAGTTTTCACTCAGGCAAGACTCCCAGTGGAGTTATGTTTATTTTTAAAACTTAGAAGCAAATAGAAGGCTGTCTTTCTTTGTTTTGTTTTAAAGAATGTAGTGCTAGTGAGTGAAAGATCCCAGGTTGCCATCACTGGACTTTGAAGTAATCTGTTTGTCCACATGTAAGCAACTCTGGTGGAGACGTCTTTGTAAAGGGTTCCAGGTACCACTGATCCCTCTATAAAGAGCTGAGCTGAGACTACTGTAGAACACAGACAGTGCAGAGTTGCAGTGATAGTAGCTTTAAGGCAATAGATGGCGCAGAGCTGAGGTAGTTCAGGCTGAAGCTGCAGAGAGAGCAACAGCCTACCTAAGGACTCTAGTGTGGGTCTCCTTAGCCAGCAATTAAAGCTGAAATCACCTGAGCTGGGTCAGCTGGAAGAGCCCCTCGAGTAGCCAGGCAGCACTGGCCTGCCAGCATCCTTGGACTTCTTCAGCCCAGGACAGCTAACTGTGAGTGGGGACCTGGGAAGGAGGGAAGTGGCTTGAATGCCCCAACCCCTTACTATTTTTAAGAGGACTGAGGTTGGGATTACGGTTAAAACAACCAAGAGGGTGGGAATCTTATTGCACAAAATTTGTCCATTTATTAATTGCTGGTTTTCACAAGTTTATTTTGTTGTCCCCCCCAATAAAGTTATCTTTGTTTTAAACCATTGGACTTGGTATTTGCATGTGGGAAAGTATTGCTTGTCAGGGGTTCCCAGAGTGGCAGATATAGTTTTCCAGGTCTCGGGGGGGTGGGGGGGGTGGTATGATTCTGAGGACCTCAGTGCACAAGGAACTGGGCTGAGTTCTGTAACTCCTTTCACATGTAGGCCACCACACAGCCACCAGATGAGGTCAGACTTGAACCAGTGACCTAAGGTGAAAAAATTCCATATTCCACTGACAGTCCCCTGAGATATGCATTGCCCTTTCCTCTGCTCGTAGTCATTAACCACAAATCACATTTTTCACATCTCCAACTCTTGCATTAACAGCTAGGATGAAGGCTAGAAAAAGAAGAAAGAGCTGACAGTGTAAAATTGTATGAATTTGCTATCATTTTCTGAAATTTCCTACTTGTTTTTCAGTTTTTGGTTTTTTAACTTTTAACTGGCTTTGCTGAGAAAGGGAGGCATTTTGCTTTTGATCAAAATGGGAGATTGCCACCAAAAAGCAATTAATTTTGTTGCTGTTTTTTCGCAAGGCTGAGGGAAAACAAAATTTGTCAGATTCACTGTGTGTGAACCATTTCCATGTTACTCTTTTAGAGTAGCTGCAGATTGTACCTGATTTTAACCTCTGAAATCCAGACAGGCACTTTCTCATGTGCTGCTTGACCGCTCCTGTGCTTATGCAGCACAGAAAGATGACAACAAATACAAAGTCTCCGAATTTCCTCTGTGGTTTTCATGCTCCTTCATTTCCTTCCTGAAACTCCTGTGCTACCTCTGTGTGCTCTTAAGTAGCTGCTGCCTTCCACCCAGGGCCGGTGCAACCCATTAGGCGACCTAGGCGGACATCTAGGGCGCTAGCATTTGGGGGGCGGCATTTCGGGTCCTTTGGCGGCAACCGCAGCGGCCGGATCTTTGGCCGTCCCGGTCGTCATCAGCATTTAGGCGGAGGGAAGTGGGGCAGGGGGGCACGGGGAGGGCCGCTTGCAGCAAGTAATGGGGTGGGGTGTGCAGGGGAATCGCTCCCCACCCCAGCTCACCTCTGTTCCACCTCCTCCCCTGAGCACGCCGCCCCAAGCCTGGGAGGCAGGAGAAGTGGAGCAGCGACAGCGTGCTCGGGGAGGAGGTGGAGCAGAGGTGAGCTGGGGCGGGGAGCTGCCGCACGGCTTCCCGGGCCGGGGGGAGCTGCCGTGGCGGGGGGGCGCCACAGGGCAGGGGGGGAGCTGCTGCGGGGGATGGGGCGCCTTGAGGGGGGCAGAGAGCTGCCACAGGGCTCGGGGGGGCGCAAGGTGGAAGTTTCACTTAGGGCGCGAAACATCCTTGCACCCGCCCTACTTCCACCCCAGAGGTGGCTGCCCTTCAGTGTTAGGTCAAATAATTCCTAAATAGAAGGAAAAAATGAAGGCTGTCTCTGCACAAGTGGAAGGGGAGGGAGAGTGCATGCAATGTGTGGATGGTGCCAATTTCATTCTAGCAACATGGGCAGTGCTAGTTGACTGTGAGTCCCCCGCTCCCCTGAGTGCATGTTGCTCCCATTTAAAAGATGGCAGAGCTGCCACTCAATTATGCTATCTTGGAGCCTAAGGAGGGCTTCTAGGTAAATCAGCAGTATGATCTGTATCGTGTGTGTGAGAGAGAGAGACGCACGCACGCACACACACCACTCCAGTACACAGCGTGTACATTGCTTTGAGACTGTAAATAGCTTTGGGATCCTTTGGGATGAAAAGTTCTATATAAATGTATTACTATTCATATCATTAGATTATTATTATTTGATTATTAAGGTACCAGAGGTACCTATTTATAAAGTGCTGCTTCATTTTTTCTGGAGTGAGGTGAGTAAGCAGTTTTCAGTAATTAATCCCAATCATCTAACAAAATGTGAAGAACCAAGTAATGGCTTTACCCTAGTCTTAGCCTGATGTGCATAAATGGGACTTTTCATACTGTGTGTGTGCAAGTGTTTGCTTTACTTCAAATATTACGTCACAAAATGACCAGAACAAAAGGTGTTTGTGAGGCACACTGTACAGTTAGGAAGTGAATTCCTGAGCTATATAGCTAACTCTGCAGCAGGGTTTGAGCAGCCCCATTTCTGAGGCTGAATTGTGGTCTTTGATGAGAGCAGGCTACAACAATGCACTCTTTGAGAACCTTGCTAAATCTCAGTTTAGTCACTGAAATGTTTCCACGGTTTATTTTTCTAGGATCTCTTCCATGGCTGCTTGCTCATAAAGACCTGGCTGTGGAAGGAAATTGGGCAGGAACTTTTGAATTGGCCTCTTGTTTGCCCAGCTCTATTGACCTGTATAAGGGGTTGTTGCACTTGTGAGGCCTTGAGTTGTTTGTTCACAACTGCTTAATCAATAAATTGTTCTCAGTTAATGAATAATTAAAAATCAGATTCTGATAATGGACCAGCCAGCCCTGCTCAGGAGGTGAAAATCCTCAAGCAGGGCTGCTGGGAGATTGTACTTATAGCTCCCAGCCTTAGCCTTTCGCAATCAATGGGAATTGTTTTGAGTGGGAAGTTGATACACTGCTCCTTAAGCTTAACTCATAAGGTAGAAACCAGGAAAGTTGGACCTAAGTTAAGGAGCTAAGTTTTCCTCTGAGACTTGTTTCATTTGTCTCTTTATTTTTACAGAAGACAGGCTGTATAAACAAAAATAGAAATTTTCTACCTTTTTCCCCCACACATATTTGAATTGCAGGCACATAAAAATGAGACAGAGTTTTTTGGATGAAAAGGTCACAGATGTTGGGCCAAATTCTGAGTAGTCCATTGATTAAGTACAGTGGAGTTCCTCACTGTTATATTAGAGTAACAAAGAGCAGAGTTTGGCCCACTGAATTTAAAAACACACCATGACGGTTGTGACTGTGAGCTTGATTGTGGTCTCATTTACATCAGTGCAAATCAGGGGTTACTTGTCCAAAATCAGTGGAGTTACACTGGAGTCTAAGTACTGTGAGACTAGAATCAGGCTTTGTGTCTTTTACAATGTAAAATTAAATGCATTTGGCTCTGCACAGAGGGTCAGCACAAGTGAGCTGTATTTTGAGGGATTAAGTGCAGAGGGGTGAATTTCACCTATAATGAACAGTAATCTCTTAAACAGCTGAGATGTGACACTAAATTCCATAATCAAGGGTCATACAGAATCCTCTCTTTGCATAGTTTCATAAAGGACAATTCACTAAGTCTTTGGATTTCTGTACCAGGAAGAAATTTGTCTCCTTTGTCAGTCTGAATGGCTTGAGTTTGTTATTGTTGTTTTAGAAGAAGAAGAACCAAATTATGATAGTATAAGTATTGGTTTACAGAGATGTGCAACTTTCTCAATCTATTTTTTTCTTTCCTGCTGTTGACCTTTAAATATTAAAGAATTTGGTGTGCTGAAAGACACCTTGTATAAGCCAAAGCCATGATGATGCTGAAAATTCATTGCAGTGGTTTTGGATCACTGTTATCAAGTGAGCTTCACAAAGGTGCATTTCAACCAACAGTAAAAATGTTTATTCTAAAATATTTGCTGCGAAAGCAAGACAAAAGAGGAAACTGCTCTAGAGAATGGAGGAAATGGAGATGTGAGTGGTAAGGAATAGCAGATTTGTTATGTAGCTATTGTCATTCTGTGAAAAAAACTTCCAAGATGCTTAACACCAAATTGTCAAGACTGGACTAATCTCAAATCCCTTCAACAAAATCCTGTTGTTTGTGCAAAACTTGTATTCACTGATCCAGGAAGTGTAAGAATAGCACATGGCCAACATGATAGGACTGTCCATGTGTGTCTCTTCACCCTCACTCAGACACCCACTCCGCCCACCCTCATGTGGCCCTGCACCCCCACCCCCTGTTCCTATGTGGCTCTGTACCCCCTCCCCCATCCCCATGTGTCTCTGGGCCCCCACCCAGCCACTCCCCTGTCCCTGTGTAGCTCTGCACCCCTCCCCCATCACCAGGTGGCCCTGCACCTCCCTTCCCTTTGTGGCCCTGTGCGTCCACTCCCATTCAGCCCCTGCCCCAGTCTGTCCTCCCCCACTAGCCCTTATGACCTCCCCCAGCACCCCACGCTGTCTGTCTCCCCATAGCCCCTGTCTCCTGACCCGGCCTGACAGGCGCTGCAAAGAAGGCAGGCTCTTTCTCGTCCCTAGCTGGCCAAGTGCTGCTGCTGTGTTCTATCGCCACAGTGCCCTCTGGTGGGGAAAAAGGCAGAACTGCAGAAGTTATTTTCTGCTGGGAAAAGCAACAAAAGACTCCTGTGGCACCTTATAGACTAACAAAGTATTGGAGCATAAGCTTCCATGGGTGAATACCCACTTCGTCAGACGAAAACTTATGCTCCAATACGTCTGTTAGTCTATAAGGTGCCACAGGACTCATTGTCACGTTTTACAGATCCAGACTAACAGGGCGGCTACCCCTCTTGATACTTTCTGCTGTTCTTGTGCCACAGCACTCTCTGGTGGGCAAAAGGTGGAACTGCAGCAACATTTTGGCAGAAGCTTTTTTTCTGTGCAAAAAATTTAAAGTATGCACAGCTCATTAATTATGCACATGCACAGTAGCGCAGAATTCCCCCAGGAGTCATACAAATAATACTAATAATCCCATAATCTTCCATTTCTGATAAAAAGTACACTCAACTCCCCCTACACTTGGGCATGCAAACTGTCAATTGAGCATGCAGAACTGGTAGCTGCTGTCTTGTGCTCATTGCTTGCACAGGTACCTCTTTTGCTGTGTGCATGCAAACCGCACGTCTTCATGTGCAACATGCAAACATGTACATTTTGCTGGTGCAATTAAATGGCCAGTTGTCAAAGGGTGGTCCAAAAATATTACCTGTACCGGGTCTAAGTAATGCACATTTCTACAGGTTTTACAGAAAATGAGTGATATCAGTATTCCCGAGGCCAGGAAAATATCCTGCACATTATTCTCCTTGCTCCTCCAAAAAAGGAGTGGGCTGGGGTGAAGTCTATAGGCTACGGCAATTATAGACTGAGTTGCTCAGCGTCAGTCATGGGAGAATTATTATGAACTTTTTTGCAGGATTTGATGTACATACCTTTTTCCATAAAGATTTTTATTAATTTTCAGATATATAAATGCAGATTTTTTTAATTAAACCTGACCAAGCCAGTGTTCTTGAATCAGCACGGACAGGGCTAAATCCTGCCTGCTACTATTGCCCATGGTTCTGCACTCACCTACTGGTAGGAAGGGATGTGGAGGGGAGGGTGAAGGTATGGCGAACCTCTTCCCCTTATACAAATAGCATGGCAAGAACTTCTCCAGGAGTACACTAAGATGCAAGTTCCGTTAACTTACCAAACTTCCAGCCACATCTCTAAAGGGAGGGAATGCAGGTAAGATACCCCCAGGAGATGTTAGAAACTCTGCTAGGTCTATTTTGAAGTATTTGAGGCATTCACAGAAGCTAGTACTCTTTATCTGGTGCTCACATACAGTACTCGAGTGATAAACACCTTAGGTGGACAGGCAGGACCAATCATAAAGTCAATAAGCATGAGCATAATCAACATTCCTGCAGTGGCAAGGCTGTTTAAAGGAATAAGGCTAACTAAGACAAGATTGCTAGTCATCCACCTCAAAAAAAAAATCTATTTTCAGCTACGTTAAGCTGTTTGTTGAATTGGGAGGTAGTTCATTTAGATTGCAGTAGAGGTTTCCTGCACGCAACCCAGTGTCAATTTAAAAAAAAAATATGGTAGTGGATAAACTTCCCTAGTGAAGTTGTTTGGTTAATGTCAGGCATCACAGTCTAGGGAGGATAATAGCTGATTAGGTAGAAAATTGTCTGGCAAACAGGACGCAGCGTGGGAGGCTGTACATTGTAAGTTGCCTGGTTTGAAAGAGAGTTACCCTGAATGGTTAGTTTTAGGGGCCCTGCTTTGTAGACAGATGTAAATGATCTGGCTAAGAAGGGCAGATGTAGCGATCATTATTTGTGGATAGTAATAGGGAGCAATACAAACAGAACCAGGGGGATTTCAGTCTTACGGGCAAGATCCTGGTGGTAAACTGGCATAGCTGCTTCATCCACATCAATGGAGTTGCATCTATTTACACCAGCTGTGAATCTAGCTTCCTTTTAAAGTGCAATAGGCAAGTGAACAGAAAATGCAGTTTAACATAACATACAATGCACTAATAAGAGGAAGGGTAGCAGTAATAAATAAGCCCCATATGAAATGCAGCACTTGTGGTATAAAATGACTTAGAACAAAAGCTAGAGGTAATGGCAGAAAAAAACCCTTCAAATCATCAGAGTAGTGTAGGGTTGCAAGATAAAAAACAAACATGACTGTAAGATTCATCCGTGGAGCGGGAGAAAACAAATCTGAAGAAATTACATTATTCAAGGCACTAAGATTCAACCTCATCTGGAATACAGGGTTCAGGTTTGCTGAAGTTTTCACGGGCAGACTACTATTGCTTTAGAAACAGCATGACACATGGCAACCGGGATGAGTTTTAAGCCTATTTTTAGAGAAAATCTAGAGAAAAAAAGAGTTTCTCTCGTCGGAGAGGAGAACAATAGAGTGTGATCTAACAAGAGTATTAAAAAAATAAAAACAGAGGCTGATAAAGTAGAAGCAAGTAATCTGTTCACAGTGGCATTGGGTTAAAAAAAACAGACTAATCATTAGGAAATTATGAGTAAACGGGAATTCAGACAGAACTGTTTTACTCAAAGTGAAGTAAACATATGGACTAAGTTGCTGACCAAAGCCAATAGTGTAGAGTTCAAGAGAGACAGAGAGAGACATATTTATGGTGAGAGAGGGGATTGAAGGATACAATGAAAAAAGCAAGGAAGTGGGGATGAGATAAACTTAAAGGGGCAGACAGGATTTCTTGGGCCCAGTGTCCTTTTACCATTGGATGACTCCAGATGTGTTTGTAAGCAGAGATGTGGAATATATTTTTTAATCAAAGAACTATGGTTAAAGGAACCGTGTTTAGAAAATGATTGTGAACTTTAAATGTTTGATTTTTCTTTTACTTTGAACTAGCATTTGACTGAATTTCTTTTCACATGTTATCTCTACCAGATACCCATAGTGTCTGATCCTGTAGCCCATGGCACAGATGCTCAGCTGATATAAATTGCCATAGTCCCATTGATTTCAATTGAGATAATTTGTACCAGCTGAAGATCTGGTCCTTATGTGCTCATAACTTCCATTGACGTCAATGGGCGTTCTACCTGTGAAAAGACTACAAGATTGGGTCCTAAGTAAAAAATCTGTAGAATAGTCACACTCAAGTAGGGTCGAGATAAGTCAACAGTAATAGAACACACGCAAAGTGGGTTTCATTATCAAAGTGCTTTACAAATACTGTACTTGGTTAAATTCTGCCCACCTTACATATGAGTAGTTGTTTGCTCTACACTGAGCAGAGGCAAGTCTCCAGCCTCTTGTACACTCGCTGCTTTGCTCTCAAGAGTGAAGGCTGCAAAATAAGGCTGTGTGTGGGTTTGGTATTAGCCTGCAAGAGGAAACATGATTCTAAATAGGATACTTAGTCTGCACGTGAGTATGTTAGTCACAATACTTGCTTCCCTTTTTGGTTTTGATCCTGTTATGAGGTAGGAGTAATTTTGTGGTCCTGCAGAAGTGTTCTCCTTAATTATGTTAACTGTGTTTATACACGCAGTGTTCTACCCCTGTGCCATGCAACATTAGGCTTGCGATTAATCAGTTTTACAGCCAGGTCTGGGATGCAGGAATTGGTGACTCCTAGTCCTTTTCTCCAGACACTGGACTCAGGGCCGGCTCCAGGCACCAGCATTGGGTGCTTGGGGCGGCAATCTGCAAGAGGCGGCAGTCTGTGTGTTTTTGCCCCCAAGCAGCGCGCCAAATTGCCAACACAGATGGTGAGGGCAGTCCTTGTGCCGTTAGGGTGGCATGCGTGTTTCTGCGGCAGCAGCAATTTGGCGGCAGCTTCTATGTTCAGCTGTCCGCGGTGGCGTAGCTTCTGTCTTCTGGCTGAAGACAAAAGCTGCCGCCAAATTGCCACCGCCACGGAAACGCACGTGCCGCCCTAACGGCACACAGACTGCCCTCACCGTCCGTGGCGGCAATTCGGCGTGCTGCTTGGGGCGGCGAAAACAGTAGAGCCGGCCCTGACTGGACCCCTACACTCCATGGTAGCCCTCTGTTTCATTTGTACCCACAAATTAGGCTAATACTTAAGACACGTATATGGTCTATGAAATAATAAATATTAATAAAAAATAAATATAAAACAAGATCTGAGTTTTTCAGCTTTCCTGCGCCTTGTCAAGAAACTGAGCAGAGCACGAAACACTGCACCAAGTCCTAAACTGGAAAAGTCAGTTTCAAAAATATCAACCACCCACACCCTCAAACAAATCAAACTCAATCTTCTGTGGTTTAAAAGAGCCATTGTTGTCCTCTGAAGGCTCAGTCCTGTCATTTTAATCAATATTCTGATTACTTCTAGTTCTGTCATTTTCTAATAAATTGAGGGGGTGTACAAGCACCAATGAACTGCTTCAGCTTTAAGGTTTGTACAAATTACTTGGGATGGAAGTAGTTATAGGCTGGTCTTTTGCCAGAAGTTGTTACTCATGTAATAGACATTTCCATCAGTATCAGAAGGCCTTATAATAATGTATTTCAAAATAAAAAAACAGTTAAACGGACATTCATCACTCTGAGAGCATTTTCAAAGGAAGTGTCAGACTTGTAATTCAAGACAGCTTCAAAGCTGAATTCCTGAAAGAGGATTTAACAGGAGAGAAAAAACACAGCCAGCACTGTTTGTGTCCTTTGGTCTCTCTGGTCAGCTTTTTTTCTGTCACTGAAGATGTATGCTTTGCCTCTTTATTATAAACCAAGGGCTAAACCTGCCGCCCTTACTTAGGCAAAATTCCAATTAACTTAAATGAGAGGTTTGCTTGAGTAAAGCCAGTAGGATCAGATCCCAAAGAAGTAGCCACGCTTCTTATTTATTTCAGTGGGCTATGGATAGGGCCCAATATAGGGAAACACCCTTTCCCCATCTGGCTCTGCCAGTGTATCTCCATCCTGACTTGGAACATGCATGCTGTTTCAGATGCAGGCCTTTCATGAGTTTGCCTTTCAATTATGCAGTACCTAATGTCCCTGAGAGAGAAAGATGGGACTAACAGACCCATTTCCATTTGGGAGCCAAGGCAGATTTTGAACACAAGTTTCCATTGGTGTTATACTAGTGCATTAAGTAACCTACTGTACATGCAATGGGATGTTTTCTAACACTCATTTCCTTGTAGCTGTTCATAGTGCAGCGTTTTCTGTAATGCTTGTTAGTGTCACAGAAGGAGTGAAAGACTTTGGTTTTAATGTACAATGTGTGGATTGCCATACTGTAAAAATGCATAATGCCTGGAGACAACATGATCAAGGTACTATCAGTGAGACTACATTTTGTTTTTAACTTCAGATAACTGGAAAATGAAAATTGCTCACTAACATTTCAATGAGAAGTGCAAGAAACTATTAGCTAAAAGAGCTTTCTGCCTGACAGCATTAATTTCCTATTCATTTCATTAACAGGATATTTTTGGTGGGGCTTGTAAATTACAGCATGCTCCTAGCAGACTAATAGCTTCAGGAAAAACATGTAATAGCTCTCCTTAATCAAAATAAGGGCAAGAGTCTTGTTTATCCTGCTGAAGAACTGCAGATTACTGGAGCTTGCTTTCAGTTCTTAATGCTAAAACATCACACAGTTTTTGAAACGTGTATAAGATAAGCAGGACTCTATTCTAGTAAAACATGTATGCAGCCAGTTATTTGTTCCTAACATATGAGTGCTCTCATTACCTAGTTGCTTTATGCCAACATCATAGAAGATTAAGGTTGGAAGGGATCTCATCTAGTCCAGCCCCCTGCTCAAAGCAGGGCTAATCCCAGACATTTTTACCCCAGGTCCCTCAATGGGACTGAACCCCAGTTTCCTCAAGGACTGAACTCACAACCTTGGGTTTAACAGGCCAATGCTCAAACCACTGAGCTACCCTAGGCTTCACTTATTTTTGTACTCTGGGACATATACCATCAAAAAGGAAGCAACCATTGGCTAAATAAACCAAAGTTCTGTCCCTATGGGACATTGTGCCAGATACCTATAATTCTTTGATTAAAAGTTGGTCTTAATTCCTCCCTCAAGAGAAAAATTCTGTTTGTCTTGCTCCTGGGACTAGTCCAGTTGATCTGATTTACTGCTGCTTTGTACTCTGCATAGTCATCTACACCTCTCCACAGTGGATGACAATCATGATAATTTTTTTACACCCACTTAGCACAAGTGTAAATGATTAGACAAAAGTGCAAGGGAGTGGCGAATCAGGTCTATTGATGCCAGTGGGGCTTTTCAGGAAGGTTTTGTCTACAAATGGGTAAGTCCCTTAAAATAAACCTTCTAACATTTTCTTCTTTGTTTAGAACCATGTTCATATATGGTTTGGCTTGGCCCAGCCTGGGCCCATCTCTGCTTTTAATCTCAGATTCTGGAGATGTTTGGTATCATGGAGTTGTGATTTCAAATGTTTCTTTTTACATTGTATCTTCTCTGCAGTTCAGAATACTACCGCTTTGCATTTCTATGGTGCACGAGTTTATTACAGCACTTTACAAACATCAATTAAGCCACACAGCATGAATTTATTAGAAAAAGACTATTTTACAGGTAGGTAAAATGAAATTTCAGGGAAGTTAAATAGCTTTCCTAAGATCACAAAGCAAGTTAGTGGCATGGAATCCTGCCTCCCAGTCATTGACTTTGTCTGTTTATATATTGTACTTATCTGGCCCCTATTACCATTGTATCTGATAATATATCATGTTGAAAGTAGTTATCCTCACAACACCCCTGCAAGATAAAGATTATTTGCACTTTTGAGGGGGTAGCTGAGGTATAGAGGCCCAGTTCCACAAAGGTATTTACGCTCCTAATTTCTGTGCCTTTGTGGATCTGGGTCAGAGAGGATAAGGGCTAGATTTTTGGTAGGTCTTTAGGCACCTAAAGATATAGGTTCTTTGTAGGATTTTTTTAAAAGCACCTAACTCTCTTTGAGTTCATTTGCCTAAGGTCATACAGGAATCTCGTAGAAAGAAGCAATTGAACCCAAATCCCAGCCTAGCACCCTAGCTACTGGGAAATCCTTCATCCCTTTTATCTGTTAGTTAATATTGCCACCATGTATACAAAGACTTGTTGAAAAAGCCAAATATAGAAATTCATTCATTGATAAATGACTGGAAAACATATTTAGGCTTATGTGTCATTTTGTTTTAAATCCTTTTGGCTCAAATAATGAGCCTGCCAGATTTACCAAAAGCAAGGAGAGAGAGGAGTACTGTCAGTGGGAAGAGCTGTGGGTTCCTACAGCACATATGCTAGAGCAGGGGTAGGCAACATATGGGACACATGCCGATTTTCAGTGGCACTCACACTGCCTGGGTCCTGGCCACCAGTCCGGGGGCCTCTGCATTTTAATTTAATTTTAAATGAAGCTTCTTAAACATTTTAAAAACCTTATTTACTTTACATACAACAATAGTTTAGTTCTATATTATAGATTTATAGAAAGAGACCTTCTATAAATGTTGAAATGTATTACTGGCATGCAAAGCCTTAAATTAGAGTGAATAAATGAAGATTAGGCACACCACTTCTGAAAGGTTGCCAACCCCTGTGCTAGAGGTTTGGAAACTCTGCCCAAATTCCATTTGTGATTAGATTTGTAATGCAGTTGTGCTTTTAATGGCTTATTAATTAAATTTAGCAATTTAAATACATATTTTGGGGGGATAATGCAGGGAGAGGGCCATGAAAAGCCATAATATTCCTCAATAGTAGCTTGTGTATCAGACATGTGGAATGTAACGTGTAGCATACATGTCTAGATTGCATTCTCCATCTGGCTAGTTACTGAAAGCTTAGAATTTCCTAGGCTTCTTTCAGTTATTTACTTTAATCTTCTGCCTTTTATAGAAAAGATTACCTTACATTACTCTCCATAGTGGATAAGTTTTGTGGTTTAATCCTACACCTGCTATCTAATTCTCTTTAATGTAATATTTCCCCTGACATACAGAAACACACACAGGATTTCTTGTCTTCTGGTTCTGGTAATGTCTCAAGCAGAAAATCTTTCCCTGTTACACTTGATTTAAGAAAGAGCTCACATGTGACGCTGAGGACCATCCAACTCTTTCAACGTGGGGAACCGTTCTCTGTTACCCAGGAACTCTTTTCCCTTTAGATGGCGCCAGATCCAAAGCCCAGTTAAGTCAATGGGAATTCTTCAGTGGGCTTTGCATCAGGCCCTTTCTCTTAGGTACTTCTATGGTCCTGTTACTGTAGTATTTGAGCACCTCACAGTCTTTAGCAGATTTACCCTTGCAACACCCTTTTTGGGATAGGAAAGTACCATTATCCCCATTTTACTGATAGGGAACTGAGGCACAGAGGGTGGGATCCAGTGAAGGGACTGGGCATTGCAATGCTGAGCATTACAACATCTAGCTTTTTAGGCACTTAGAAAGTCACAGGAACAACACAGGGACCCACTAACCTGAGTTAAGTGCCTAGACCCCCTATACAATAAATGGGGAGAAATAGGCACTTGCAAATACTATCCGCAAAAGCCAGCGTGCTAAGTGAGGAGGTGCCTAAGCTAGCCAATGGGAGATATCAAACACAGGTGGGTGTACTGAGCCCCTCCCTTCTCTCAGAGATAGGTGCCTAAGTCTGGGTTGCAGGGAGGTGCCTCACTCTGCTTTGTGATCCATGAATAAGAACCAGCCACCTGCAGTCAGGTGACTAAGATGCCTAAGCTGCTGCTTCCAGAATTTGGTGCCTGCCTCGCTCCACACAAACCAGCTGGAGGAGGAGGAGAAGGTGGTGGTGGTGGTGCCCACCTTATAACTTATATCCCAATGGTTAGAGCACTCACATAGGATCTGAGAGACATAGGTTCAGTTCACCTCTCTCTGCCAGAGGGGGAGAATCCCACCTCTCAGAGGTGTGCTCTACCCACATTCTGATGGGATCCCTCAGTTTTTCCGGTTGAAGTTGGTCCACTGTAGATGAGAGTGACTGGAGAAGGGGGACTAGAGTTGGCATCTCCCACCTCTCAGGTGTGTGCCCTACCCTGCAGACAACAGAATCATTCTTTCTCTCTCTCTCTGGCCCAATATCAGTATAAGTATTTATCCACAGTCAAACAGTCATTGGGCCAGACAGAAAGAGAGAGAGTCTGACAATGACTCTGTCCCCCTGCTCCAATCACATTGTCATTATTGCTTCAACAGGAGAGACTGACAGAGCCCCACATGAGAATATCTGATAGTTCAGTGGCTAAAGAACTCTCTTCAGAGGTAGAAGCCCCCTGTTTAAGTTCTTTCTCCATCTCAGGCAGAGCGGGGGGAATTGAAACTGGGTCTTCCACAATACAGGTGAGTGCTTTAACCACTTGGCTAAAAAGTTACAGGGGCGCCGCACCACCATCACCACCTCTGACCAGATTTTGAATGGGATCCAGTTTGGCAGGCATGCTCAGCAGCAGCCTGCTGGGTCAGGCCCTGCATGTGGCATAGGCGGACGAAGGCCTAGATTCCCTGGTTTGTGAATCACTCTGGGGCTTACAGAGGAGATAGGTGCCCAGGCAGCAGTGCACATGTCCCAATGTCTAAATCTTAGTCACCAAGGGAATTTTTACAGCAGAACGTTAGGCACCGAGCATAGGCATTAGATGATATGGGCCTGGGCCCCACCAATGTTTGGGCCCAGGGCACAATCAGAAGAGGGGGCTCAAGTTACCTGCCTGGCTGTGCCAGGTTTCAGTGGTGTTTGAGCTTGACACACAGGGTTGCAATGTCACTCAATTTGGCCTGGCTGCCCTGATCAACAGGACAGAGACTGTTATACCTGTGCACCAGGTATGACAGAGATATGGCCCATATGCCAGGTATTTCCCCCTGCCTGGGAGGCTTCACTGCCCAGGCTCCCCTGGAGTCCAACCCATCCCCTGGCCCCAATCAAAAATTTTACAACCCCAACACCTATGGCGCCTAATGAAGGTTTGGCGGCAGCCAAGCAGGGGTTTCATGGATTACAGTGGAGCCATGCACAGAGTCTGAGGCACCTAACTAGAGTTTAGGCTCCTAATTTGCTTTGTGGTTTGCACCTAGAGAGACTAAGTGCCTTCCTCTGTGATCTTGGGCAACTAACAGCAGAGCAAGAAATTGAACCCAGGTTTTTTTTGAGTCCCAGGCAGGCAAGCACTCTAACCACTGGAGTGTTCTCATTAGTTGGGAGAGAATTTAGGTGGTCTCCATATTGGCTGATACCAATAGGGTTCTATGGGTTGCACAACAGGAAGTGCTTATGTCACCAACCCTGTCACCTCCCAGGCTATGGGCAAAGTGCATCAGCTCTGAAATTTCCCTGAGCTTTACCAGTTTACGTCAGTTATGATTTTGAAATTGAACACAACCCCTGCTCCTTCCCTGCACTGCATGTACCAGTGCAGCCCCACGCTCCTTTGAGAAAGACAAATCCAATCTCTCCTGTGATCTAGAATCTTAATTTCATGCAGGAAAAAGAATTTTTCTTTTAAAATCAGCTCAGTCATCAGTGTAGGGACCACTTAATGCCTTAAGCAAATCATTGTAAGAGGTTAAAAAGCTTGTGGGAGTACGTTTAGTCTTTCTACTAGGCTGAAAGGGGTTTAGGTTTCCACTGATTGACCACTGAACCCCTCCCCTTCTCCCAACTCCACGCCTCTGGCCCAGATCAATGTCAGTAGTTAAATGGATCAGTTATTTGAAAGCTGTCTGTTGACCTTTCCTTCATGATTGATTGCATAAAAAATGCACAGGAGTGAGGTTTCCAGCTAGGAGAGCAGTCGCTGCTGACTGCTTTCTCTCACCACTCCCAGTAGACCACTAGGGTTTCCCACGGAGGAATAGGCTGCTTGCATAGATGGAGGACCTGAGAGTGCTCTCACGTAACAATAAAGAAACCGAAAGCCACATCTAGTCTTCTTCCTCAATGGTCTAGAGGAATTATTTATGAAGAGAAGACAAGGGTTGAGTGGTTTACTGGCCTTCAAAACACTACCTGACCTGAGGTCTGCAATTGGCGAGTCACAAGAGCCCTGTGTGACAGTTACCTCGGGGTGTTGGCCTGTGCACCACAAGAGTGAGGAGAAGCGACCAAAGGGGGAAAACACAGGGCATCTGGCTCACTCACTCAATTACATATATGCACATGCCCCTGCTCATTCTCAAACATGTGCCCTTGCAGGCCTGAGAAATAATTACATTTTCTATCTTTCAATGTGTATTTAAAATACATATTTTTTTCTACACACCTTATAGTGTAGGCTATTTTTGTGCAACTCTCTTCCCCATTATGCTTTCTCTGTCTAAAACTAATTTTGTCAGGGCCTTAATTTGCTTTAAATCTCATGTAACCAGTTCCATGGTAACCATTTTGATTTGTGGCACATGGAATGTTTGAGCTGCCAGGGATTGTGTTAGCAGTGTGAATAATAAACCCACTTTTTAACTCTTAAAATAAAGTTTGACAGTGCAGTAAGTGACATTCTGTTTGCGTGGAGGCAGAGAATATAAATTACCCTAATTCAGGAAACACAAAGCAGATAGATGGTGATTATGTTATATGCATCACCCTGTTTTAGTCTCTTCTGTTGGATCAGTTATTCAATGCATGATCTCTCTTCTAAATTACTTACTTAATAAACACGTAACAATACTAGCCTATTGTAGGGCCCAGTGTAACAAGGCCTCTATGCTTAATCCATATTTTACAATCTGGCAATGCACAGCAAGTAATGAAAAGGTTCATAATGGCATTGCTTGAGTCATATTATCAGGGACCGCTCTGGGAAGAACACAGTGCTGCATAGATAACTAGAGATGAACCAGAGCAGTGAAGAAAAGTGTGTACCTAGATGGACAAATAAGATTGTTAGCTAAATAGCTAGATATGGGGATGTCAGATATCTTAACAATTGGAGAGCAGGTGTTTTATAACTTGCCAATGACAAATCATCAATGGCCGTTTACTTGGTCCACTCCCTTTTCCCATGATCTCTCTGTAACTTCCCAGTACTGCCAGCTTCAGGAGGGTCAACCCTAGGATTTGCAAAGATAAGACAGAAATGGAAGTGGAGCTGGAGGAGGGAACCTCAAGCAGACTTCTGTAAATAGTGTGAGAGAGATTTGATGGCGAGAGGAGGTGGAGGAGCATCCGTAGGACTTTGTCATTTTGAGTGGGCCTGTTGCTGAAGAGGTTTTTGATAAAGGCTGGAAGGGGCAGGAATTTGACCTGAGTGCTGGTCACTGAGGCTAGTGGGTTGAGTTCTCAAGTCCAGTGAAGATTAGGGAGGAGATCATGATAGGCTAGATCTTAAATGTATGCTGGGAGAAAGTGCTGAAAGAGTGGGACCCCAAAACACATGGGGCTTAGGCACCTGCATGCTCAGCCCATGCCTAAGGCATGCCCTGCCTTTCAATAGTTTAATCTGGGCAGGTTACCTTGATGTAAGGGTGTCCACAGAAGTAGTGCCAGCTCCTCAGTTGTTCTGTTGCGCCCTCTGGTCCATGTGAATTGAAGAATAGCTACTGTATTCCAGTGCTTTCCAGTCACTACTCCCCCTGCCCCACCCACTGGCTCACCTGTATCATGCCTTTGATGCCAGGGCTGGTGGTAGAGTGGGCACAGAACTCTTGCACAATCTTAACCACCTGGGGAGGCCTCCTATACAGGGATTATTAATAAGGGCCTGTTTCCTCTCCCTTTGAGCCCACCTTATGCTTTTAGAGTGACCTAAAGGGACCTTAAAGTAACTCAGAATGGGGCCCAGAAAGTGAAATTAGAGAGTGGAAAATAACTTGCTAATGCATGTGAAAGACACTTATTCCAGGTTGTGTCTACTGATATTCCCCTTTCCCTCAGCCCCTGCACCCGCCAAAGTCAACAGCACCATCCTATATATGGGGATTAGGACAGATATTATCATGACCAGTTGTTGTACTTTTCTAATTAACTGTGAGCTGCTGCCAGCTTAGAACTCGCATTGATACAATTCCATTCTGGCGGCGTTTGTAGATTGCCATGGTTGCTAGTCTGAGTAAAGCACTGGTGCTGCTAAGCCGTGTCTAGGCCTATTGTCCCTTGCAAATCAAGCACTAAATGATCTAATAAGAGACCAATAAAAGCTGTTGCAGAGTTAATAAAAAGTAAAGAGCTTGTATAGGTGGTAGCACTTCTCCTTGTCAAATTCCAACCCAAAGTAACAACTTAGTTGTCCTGTGAAGGATGAGAATCAAATAGTGACTTAGCAAGTTAGAGGAAAGTGAGATTAGTTCAAGCTCCGAAAGTCATATAAGAAGTAATGGACAATATATTTCAACTGTGGCAACTGGCCTACTTGCTCTCAAATACAATCTGAACCACCCATAGGCTAAATATGCACAGCTGTATGTGACGGTGCCCTGCTGATCCATTTGCATCACATGACAGTTGGAGTAGGTTGGCTGAGAGATGCATTAGACAAACCAAGCCCTCAGGACCCTTAAGAAACATTTCCTCAGCCAGTTTTAGCAAGAGTTTGGTGTGCCATAAAAGATGCTGGTACCAACTCTCCACAAATCATGCCACACTGAAGGAGTGATGACAAAAAAAACTTCACTGACAGAGAGCTGTTGTTGTTAATACAACGTATTAAATACTGAGGAAACATATGCAAAGTAATGTTCTATTAATGCTTGATGACTTGACTCATGCTAGAGAACAGCAAAAAAATGGCTCTTTGCCATTCTGCCAGGATCACTCTGACAGTGTTTACACATTACTAACAGAAAAGTGCCTTTAATGTAAATTGGTTTCATAGCCAATAGGAAAAGGACTTCCTCCACGCCCCTATTTTTGTAGTCCCAGGAATTCTTCTCTCATTCTTTTTGCTTCCTCTTGCTTAAAAGGAAGAATTAGGGCACTGTTGGCTCAAAAAGAGGGGGGCTAGAGAATGAGATGAGATGCTCCATCCACATCAGAAGCTGAGGGCAGTGCCCTAGTAGCTCTCTGTGAGCCACTGCCAACCTGGGAACATGGGTCTAAGCTTAGTACCTGAACATAGATATGCACATGGGACAGCACAGGACACTCTCGTAAAGAAACCAGGTACCGCAGACAAAAATCACGGGGGAGCTGGGACTGCAATCATAGTCCTTCAGCTTTCAGACCCCAGCGTCCTAACCCTCCAACTAAAAAAGAGCCCTTTTAAGTGATAGAACTAACAAATCCCTTATCCCGGGGGCAGGCAACCTATGGCACGGGCGCCGAAGGTGGCACGCAAACTGATTTTCAGTGGCACTCACACTGCCCGGGTCCTGGCCACCGGTCTGGGGGGCTCTGCACACCGGTCTGGAGTGCTCTAACCATTGGGATATAAGTTATAAGGTGGGCACCACCACTGCCACCTTCTCCTCCTCCTAATTTAATTTTAAATGAAGCTTCTTAAACATTTTAAAAACCTTATTTATTTTACATACAACAATAGTTTGGTTATATATTATAGACTTCTAGAAAGAGACCTTCTAAAAATCTTAAAATGTATTACTGGCACGTGAAACCTTAAATTAGAGTGAATAAATGAAGTCTCGGCACACCACTTCTGAAAGGTTGCCGACCTCTGCCTTATCCTCTCTGTGAGCCTGCCAAGAGCCCATACTTATGACAAGGCGTTCCACTAACATTCACAATATCTTAACTACCAATAAAAAGATAAAAGAAAATATTTAACTGCAGCCACTCTATGAACCCCTATCTCTTCTCATGCTGAAACAGTTACCAAGAGCCATATCTAACACAGGTTCAGTACAATACTACTCAGAATCTCAGTCATATGAGGCTGTGGTCTCGGTAAGCTTGTAGAATTGTTTCACAAGTGGGTCCCATCTTTGCCTAATACCTTGCATTTCTAAAGCACATTTCATGTGAGGATTTCGGTGTGCTTGGCAGAAACTGATCAATTAATTTAGCTTCCCAGTACTCCTCTGAGGTTGTTATCCCTATTTCTCCTACAAGAATATGTCTGATTTGTGTTCCTCCTGCTTCCAGCAGATAGTGCCGTTTTGCTGGTCACAAGCCTTGTAAGCCCTGTCTCTACACTGTGTTCCCAGAGTTTTCTGTCTTTGCACTAGAGAGCTGAGCAGACATTAATGGAGCTCCTGCCCCAACCAGGAATTCTACAGTTTTTCAGAATGCAGACACCAGCATCTCTCCTAGTGGCTATGTCACCACATGGCCACCCAACATAGTCAGGCCTGGTGGACGCACACCTCCATGTTCCTGTTTGTTGGCATATCATCAGATTTTGCAGCCAGAACCTTCAGTGCTAGTAGAGTACTCTACCCTTTGGAATCTCAGCCTTGTTGGGCTGCATTATCAAGTGCATGGTAGTAGAAATTATAACCTTCATGACGGAGAGAATTCAATTTTTCCTCTTTCTAAGCCATAATCCCAGTAAGCATTCCTACAAGGAAGCCAAATAGGCCCCTCCCTGATATACAGTGAGATAGAAATGGATGGATTTGTCATAAACAGACACAAGAGCAGCCTAATCACCTGCCAGTCTTGACCCAATGGTTAGGATTGAAGAAAAGAAAAAATAGCAGGTGGGTCATTTTTTTTTCTCTTACAGAGGGAGAAACTGAGGACAGTTTCCATGACTTGCCCAAGATCACACCAGGTTTCTGGCAGAGCCAGGAACTGAATGTTGGTCTGTTGCTGTCCAGTCTTGTAATTTAGCCCCAAGACTGTCGTCCTCCTCCTTAATGAATACAACTATTTTGAACAAATGAACTGTGATTCTTTCTTACTTGGCTTCTTTCATACCGTCTCCGTGCACATAATGACTTTAGAAAATTTGAAAATAAATGCAGGTCGCAGCAGCATGCTTTCTTAATAAAGTTTCCTAGTGAATTTTGAGTGCATAATTTATGTTATATCATATTGAAATGTAGCACCTGCAGTGAGTTATTTCTTTGCAAATGCCAAATCCGATGTTTTCAAAGGGGGTTGAAGATGAAACGAAAGCAGAAGTTTTATATAGCTCTTGTTAGCCTTGAGATTGTTTATGAATACTAGAGCTGACCTGCAGGTTTAAATGACATTGATTGTTACACTTTAACTTTGAGCTAATGGATTAATGACTTGCAAAGCTCTGAGTAGCCAAAAACAATAGGAATCTATGAAGGATTTTGGTCTCAAGCTATAGTATTCTGCTGACTTTTTCTTTAAGTGGGAGCATTGCACAGAAAAATAGAACTTTAAATATGTAATTATTCCAATTTGTTGCTTAGAAAAATGCCTTTTTAAAACAGCATCAATTTCTGTGTCTTTAGCAACAGAAATAGAAAACATTAAACTGATTCCTGGTACTTTCAATTATAATTTCTCAATATAAGAGGTAAATCTTGCTGCAGTTTGGCAGAATGTAGCTATTGAACCATCCTTCTAAATTGTTCAACTTAAGGGAAAGGCAGCTCAGTGAATACAGATCAAAAAGATATGAGAAACATCCTGCCTCCCTTCCACAATTGTGTATGAACTAGATTCTGCCCTCATTTCCCCGTTAAAGCCATTAGAATTGTGCAAGATATAAGGGAGGGCAGAATTTGGCCTTGTGTCCAATACATTGGTGATTTTAAAATTGCTGTTTGCTTCTTGTTTTTATCATCCTGAGTAAAATGTGCCAATACAGAAATCCTTTCAATACTTGAAATATGGCTAAAAGGTCACTGTTTAGAACACAGACAATACAGCGTATGAGACGCTGCTTATCTATTGGTTCTATGATGAATATGTTGACAAGCATTTGAATTTTAATAATTAATCATGATAAAACAAAGGAGTGTTAATAATTTAAAGTCTCCTAATGCAGATTGGTAAACTACTTGTATACACGGTTTCTGTTAAGTTTCGCCTGCGTTAATTTTAACCAAAAAGAGCACCATCAATTTTAATTATTAAAGAATATAATAACATTACATACTGGCTCAGACCAATGGTTCATCTAGCCCAGTATTCTGTCTTCTGACAGTGGCAGGTGCTAGATGCTTCAGAGGGAATGAACAGAAAAAGGCAATTTATCGAGTGATCCATTCCCTGTCATCCAGTCCCAGTCAGAGGTTTAGCGACACCCAGAGCATTGGGTTGCATCCCCAACCATCTTGGCCAGAAGTGCGCAAACTACGGCCTGCAGGCCACATCCAGCCCACGGGACCCTCCTGCCTGGCTCCTGAGCTCCTGCTCCAGGAGTCTAGCCCCCGGCCCCTCCCCTGCTGTTCCCCTCCCCCGCAGCCTCAGCACACCCCCACCGCCAGTACAATGCTCTGGGCGGCAGGGCTGCGAGCTCTTGCTGGGCAGCGCAGCTGCAAAGCCCAGCCTGACCCGGTGCTCTGTGCTGCGCTGTGCGGCTGTAGTGCTGCCAGCCACTAGTGCTCCACGCAGCGCAGTAAGGGGGCAGGGAACTGGGGGGTTGGATAGAGGGCAGGGGAGGTCGAGGTGGTGGTCAGGGGATGGGGGTGTGGATAGGGGTTAGGGAGGTCAGAGGGTGGGGAACAGGGGGGTTGAATGGTGGCAAGGGTCCCAGAGGGGAAGTCAGGAAGAAAGGAGGGGTTGGATGGGGCGGTGGGGGGCAGTCAGGGACAGGGTTTCCGGGATCAGTCAGGGAACAGAGAAAAGGGGTGGTTGGATGAGGTAGGGGTCCCGGGGGGGCATCAGGAATGAGGGGAAGAGTTGAATGGGGAGGTGGGGGGCGGTCAGGGGACAGGGAGCGAGGTGGTGGTGGATGGGGCAGGGGTTCCAGGGGACTGTCAGGGAACAGGGTGAGTTGGATGGGACAGGAGTCCCGGGGGGGCCCATCAGGGGGCAAGAAGAAGTGGGGGGGATGGATAGGAGTGGGGGCTGGGCCACGCCACCCTCCCCTAACCGTCCCTCCATACAATTTCCAAAACCTGATGCGGCCCTCAGGCCAAAAAGTTTGCCTGCCCCTGATCTTGGCTAATAGCCATTGATGGACCTATCCTCTATGAACTTATCTAATTCTTTTTTAAATCCAGTTATACTCTTTACCATCACAACATCCCCCGGCAATGAGTTCCACAGGTTGACTGTGCATTGTGTCAAGAAGTATTTCCCTTTTTCTTTCTTTCTTTCTTCTTTCTTTTCTTTTAAACTTGCTGCTTGTTAATTTAATTGGGTGAGCCCTGGTTCTTGTGTTTATGTGAAGAATAAGGAAGTGCTATTTACATCACTTTCTCCACACCATTCATGATTTTATAGACCTCGATCATATTCCCCCTTAGGGTATGTCTACACTATAAGAGTAGTTAATTTGTGTATCCACACTAAGGACACTAATTCGACTTTGTGAGAGTCACTCAATGCATGCTGGTAACTGTCATCATTGAACCGTCAATCACGCCGCCCACTCTTCCACAGTCAGCTGCTGAGATCGGGCTACTTTTTCATGGTGCTGCGCGCACACTGGTGGACCATAGGAACTCTGCTCTGTTTAGACGCCTGCAGGAAGGTAGTTTCTTCCCCGGACAAAAAAATAACTTGGAATGCAGAGAGCCCTATATAGATCCTCGGGACCAGCCAGCCCCGCCCGCTAATGCCTGGCGTCGGAAGCTCTGTGCGCCGCGCACAGCGACAAGGAAGGAACTCTTCAAGTACGCCAGCGAGCAGTGAGCAGCGACTGTTGTGTTTGTTCTTCTCTCTAGAGAGACCTGTCCAACACACATTTAAAAATAAAAGACATGTTCCAGTGTAACTTTACAAAGGTTTCTTTATTTGATGACTTTTACAGGGTTGAAAACTGGGACACGACTGTGCTGCTGGTAGTGTGTGCAGTGATGTAAGACCGCCTGTAAACTTGGAATGATAGACTCCTCTCCCTCCCAGGCGGGTCTGCAGTGTTGACTGATGTTTCGCCATCCCTCCCCTCCTTAAAACTTTGGGACTCCTGTGGTCCAGGACAGGGACCGTTGCATGAGATCCACAGAACCTGCAAACCACCTCCCATAGCCGACAGGGTGCCTAATGACTGCAGTGTGTGTGTGACCTGCTGCTGATCCTGCCCCCATGTCTGTACCCTGGGTAAAGGTGATTGTCCTGTCAAATACCCCCCCCCCCCCCTTCCACACACTCCTCTAAAAAAAAGAACATGCAAACAGTAATTAACAGAAAAGTATTTTTATTTTCAACTAGACAGTTAGGGGATGAAACTGGGATGGGGGCTTGGGTGAGCGGGGGAAAGGAGACTTCTCAAAATTTAGGGTGAGAGCTTTTTTTACTGGAGCACTCTGCTGGGGTGCAGTGACAGTTTACACGGCCTCTGGCACCTCCTTCTGGTTATTTTGGGTGATGCAGATACACTGCAGGGGGCTCTGTCCTCTTGCCTGAGGTCCTGCAGAACATGCACAAGGCGCAGGAGCATGTCCGTTTGCTCCTCATTAGTCCAAGCAGCGTTTGAGTCGCCTGCTTGTCTTGACAGGGTCTCCTCCACTGGCTCTGCTGGTCTTGCCAGCCTCTGTGATGCTGTGGCGGGTCTGGAGACAGTCAAAGCTGTGTGATAGAAAAAAGGAGTGAATTCTTTGCAAAAAATTTTTTTGAACAATGAACACAGTGTAGTCTGTCTCTGTGAATTCTGGGTTGAGATCCCAGTGCCTGATGGGGCAAAAACCATTGTGGTTCTGGGTAAATGTCGTCAGTCATCCCTTCCTCCGGGAAAGCTACAGCAGACAATCATTTCCGTTTCAAGCCCGTACCTGGATTGAACCATGGAGCCTGTTTTGCCTTTTGTGCCTGTCACCATATGTGTACTAGATGCCACTGACAGAGGTGGTCCAGCAGCGCTACACAGCAGCATGCTTTTGCTTTTGCATGACAGCAGAGATGGTTACCAGCCATATTGTACCATCTACCACACCATAAATTGGTAATAAGATGGGCATGGTTACCAGTCCTTTGCACTGCACCATTTGCTGCTGTTATCTAAAAATAGAATCAGTCCTGCCTAGAATATGGGCAAGTGTACTAGAGAACCACTGTATCAGAGAACCAGAGAGCACAGCTGCACTGTGTCAGATCCTGCATAGATTATGAGCTGTATGCTATTCACAGGGAGTGCTCCTGCAACAACCCCACCTGTTCATTCCATTCTTCCCCAGCCTTCCTGGGCTACCATAGCATTGTCCCCCCTTGTGTGTGATGAGTACTAAAGAATGCAGGAATAAGACACACTGACTCGTAAGTGAGAAATGAGTGGAAGGCAGCCTCCAGTTTCTATGATACTCCAGATAGCACATTAAGGAGTGAGGAGGAGAGGAGCCCAACATCCTGCTGCTAGTCCAGGGGCAAATCTTTCTTTTCATTACACATGTGGGGCTGATGGAGCTCAGGAGGGTTATCAGCCATACTGCACCATCTACCAGGAAAAATTAGGTTCACCTGACACTGGGGGACCTGACAGATGGTAGTCGGCATGGTTACCAGTCCTTTTGCATTGCCCCATGTGCCAATAAGCTGATGATGAGGACGGATACCAGCCATATTGTACCATCAGCCATCCATAGCGTGGGGGGAGCAAGGATGTTGGTGTTGAGTGCTGCACCCATCGCGCTATCTGCAGCATTCAGTAAAGATACACTGTTTTTGACCTAGAAGCATTTGGGCTCAGCCAAGAATGCAAATGCTTTTCGAGACAGCAGGAACTGTGCGTGCTGAGTCTCTGCTATGCCCTGTGTCCGAGATTTTTTAAACTCTCTGCTATGCCGTCTGTCCGGAATTTTTAAAAAAACTTTGGACCAGGCGTGTTCTATCCCCATATATAGAGAGACCCTATAGAGAGACCCTTTCCTCTTCATTATTCATATTATAAAAATAATAATAAGGTTAAGTAAGATCTCCGTGAGGTGATGAAGAGATCCTGGCTGTGTCGGGACCCCCCCGCCTAGCGCTGCTGCCTCTCTCCCTCCACAAAAACCCTCCTCATCTTCCCGGACACTGTCCCATCGTCAGAGTCCATGGTCACTGGTGGGGCAGTGGTATCAGATCCAAGACTTTCCGATCAGTCTATGCTGGGTCCCTCTTTCTATTCAGAGATTACATGAACTCCTCTGCTGGAGAGCTCTGCATTGCTGCATGAGATTCTAACTGTCCAGACAGGAAAAGGAATTCAAATTTTCCCGGACTTTTCCTGTGTGGCTGGTCAGAGCATCCGAGCTCGGACTGCTGTCCAGAGCATCAACAGAGTGGTGCAGTGTAAATTCAAATTAAAGTTCTAGTGTGGACCAGGCCTTAGACATCTCTTTTCTAAGTCCCAATCTTTTTCATCTCTCCTCATACGGAAGCTGTTCCATACCCCTAATTATTTTTGCTGCCCTATTCTGAACCTTTTCCCATTCTAATATATCTTGTTTGAGGAGGAGTGACCCAAACTGCACATAGCATTCAGGCTGTGGGCATACCATGGATTTATATAGTGGCATTATGATATTTTCTGTCTTATTATCTATCCCTTTCCTAATGTTTCTTAACATTTTGTTAGCTTTTTTGACTGCCGCTGCACACTGAGCAAATGTTTTTAAGAGAACTATTCAGAATGACTCCAAGATCTCTTTCTTGTGCGGTGACTGCTCATTTAGATGCCATCATTGTGTACATATAGTTGGGATTATGTTTTCCAATGTTCATTACTTTAAAAAAAGGTCTGGGTGCTGGCAAAGAGGAGGCCAGCTCCAGTAAATGTTAACAACTCAAGCAGCAGATTTGGGGAGGAAAAATGAAATGAGTCAAAGGCCAATCACCCAGAGTCATTGGTTCCTCAGGCTACGCTTATGCTGTACTATAATAGTTCTTTATGGGGGTTAAAAAAGGTAAACCTAAAATGTAAAATTATTATGTATAAGTAAAAAATAGACACTTGTGACTTTGGGTCTTTTAATCACAAAAAGACGGCATGAAATCCTGGTCCAAATGAAGTCAATGGTAAAATTCCCATTAACGTCAGTTGGGCCAGGATTTCACCCATAATTTTTTTTACTGGGAGATTGTTGTTAGCCATCCACCTCAACAGACAATATTTTTTCTTGCTGTTCAGCTCATGGCAAGATTGAACAATATTTTCCCTGTCATTTTCCTTATTATTATCCTGGTGATACACATGTAATGTTTTCTCCTAATTTAATCTACATAACCAGGACACTGCTGTGCTCTCCCTTTACAAAATGGCTAGCTTGCCATTAGAAAAAGTCACTTCAGTGTCTGCAGTGTTCTCTAGCATTTCCCAGGTTTTACTATAGAAAATTCCTGAAATACTGGACCTACTAAAGTAGCTGTTCAGTTATCGAAGGCATTTGGCAAGTTTTTAAGGGTGACCACTGTATTCAAATTGTTATTTTAGTAATTTTACAAAGCTCCTTGATAAACGGAGATTGACATTAGTAAAGAGCCCTAGCTGTTCATCATTATTGCAGCTAGAGTCTCATGCTAGCTCTCAGGTTACACAAATCAGATCATTTAACAGTCATTCCAATGTTAGCTGTTTAAATAGATGTTGTTGTTCCACTCATGGCTGACTTTTCAGAAGGATGCCATTCTCAAATCTCCTACCATTTGCTTGCAAAAGTCCAGCTTTCATACTGAAAAACATTAATACATCAAAATGCTCTTAAAGGAGGAAGAACAATAAATACTTGAAACATACCCTATGCAATAGTCAGGCCTATCTGTCTCAGTGCTATATTAACAACAACACCCCCTCCCACCCCCCGCAACATTTAAAAAATGTTCAAGAGCAATTAAGAGGGGGGAAAAGTTTATAAGATCTCTAAACAATGATCTTTTAATTACTCTGATTTAATAGTGTATGTAAACTCGTGTGTGTGTGCGCGTGTGTGTGTGTGTGAGAGAGAGAGATTTGGCCATGGTCCAGAAGATTCTTACTAGAGGCTGTTTTGTCACTGTAGTTGTCACGTGTCTCTGTTTTCCTTGACATTTTCCCTTACTGCTTTTTATATTTGTCCTACAGCACAAAATAACTGCATCATGACATTTGTAGCTTCACCTTGTGTAATGTGCGATGATGCAGTGTCCTATTATGACTTTACGTCATTGAATGGACAATGCAACTTCATGACACATCGACAAAATGCTACTAAGTTGTGTTACCATGTGTCAACTTATGCCATGGTAAATTTGCATCAAAGTGTCATGATGGTGAAAGGCTCAGAATTGATTCAGTACTGTGCTTCATACTAGGCTTCTAGGATGTGAGAGATCCATGAACATTAGGATTGTCCCAGGAATTTCTTTGTTTACCTCCTCTGCATGATTTTCCAGCCTGATGCTATTGTTACTGCTGCTCTGTGAACTAACCAGCCAGCATGGGTATTGAGTTACACGGTGTTTGGCATCCACCCCAATAGAGACAAAACATGTAATCGCTGTACCTGATGACCTCCCATCAAATCATCAAGCGGAAATTCTGAAACATCCATCCCGTATCCCACACCACGGTGTGGTAATACAACATACCATGGTAGCCAGATAGCCTATTTGAAAGAATGACAGTCCATATAACAGATTGTAGTTTGATGGAGTATAGACACTTACACCGGGGATTTTTTTGCAACCTGCTTGAAAAAGCATGACACTTACGATGTGAACAGTGCATGTTTACTGGGAGTGAAAAATAAAGCTGTATCTATGTTACAGTAAATGAGTTTTAGATTTGGTTACCTTCTGAATAAAAGACGTCAACATTCCCTGGGTAATATATAAATTATTTTGTGTGTGAAGTGATGAACAAATGTGTAAATGAGAATTTTGGATGTGTTTCACCTACTCTGTGAACTCAAGTTATATTTGAACCAGACTTCTAGAGCTGTGTCTTTATCCTTTGGGTCACCACGCCTAGTTATCTGATATCGACTGTATCGTCTAATGATTTAGTTTGTTTGTAGAAGTAATTACATATGTCATTACCCTATATCATTGTGGAGTGTGTACTATAATTTATTCATTTATATATAAGGTCAAGGAGAAGTCTGAAATCAGATAATCTTTTCTACTCGATATGGCTACAAGCAGTGATAATTTCATAACACTCTTATATACTGTAGTTCCTGTTAATAATTATTAGCTTCAATTCTTTAAGCTGGAAAGGGAGCAATATCATCTTCAGGAACTGGAGAAGGGTTTGTATCATTTGAAGAACTGCACATTTTTAATAAGATTTCAGCTATGTCTATATAATTCTGTTCAGGTTTTCAGGGTCTCTTGATAATTTTTTTGTTTCTCAAAATTTGAGACAATTTTTGGAAGCAATAGAGATTAGTTGAAAGTACAGGATTTAAGGAAAAACTACAAGTCATCCCTATTGCCAACTATTTATCACTTTTCTGCATATAAAACTCCAGCACTTTTTCTATCCTGCCTTCTAGCTACTACAGAACATCAATAACTCTACATATATCTTCTGTGCAATCTGTGGACTAGAAGAGAAATGAAGTCTAGCTTGTAATTTTTTTTTTTTAAAGGGGAGTTATGTTTGATTTCTGGCCAACAGAAAGTCCTTATACTTTAACTGTCTCTGCCCAGTCAATAATATTACAAGTATTCTCAAGACAGTCCACCATTTAGTATACATAAGAGTGAGCTCATTCCTACAAACGTATCTAGTTGTCGGTCAGTTAAAACTGCACCTTGTTTTTCAGCTTTTATCACATTTTAACCATTAATCACTTTTTCTATTTTTAAACAGCAAATCAACTAAGTAACCTAAATGATTTAATTTTTTTAAATGATCAAGCAGTCTACTGTTTAAAATCAGTATTTAAGTATTTACATTCAGTATTTGATTGATTGAATTAAAATCAGTATTTAAGATCAGTTGAATCGCACCCACCAAGCATATATGATAATTTTATCTGTTTTCCATTTAACTCCATGGGTGTTCTGGGACTTGCAGTTCATAGTCACAAAAAGAACAAGAGTACTTGTGGCACCTTAGAGACTAACAAATTTATCTGAGCATAAGCTTTCGTGGGTTTATTTTCCACTGCATACATCCGATGAAGTGGGCTGTACTTTGCAGTACAGTACTCCTGTTCTTTTTGTAGCTACAGACTAACATGGCTGCTACTCTGAAACCAGTTAATATTCAGTGATGCAGCATACTGCTTTGTTCCCATCATTCTTGCTCTTCCAGTGGCAATGGGGACCAACCCTAAAATCCATGACAGTGGTCATAACAGTAGGGAAAGGAAAAGAGTCCAATTCTGCAAAGTGCTGAATGCTCCTAGGATTTGAGGACACAGAGCAATGAGCAAATCATATCTAATTATGGAATGTATCCCTCATATAGTAGGCAAAGCTCAAGATATACCTTCCCTTTTCATTTGTGTCCACCCCATAATTGTTTCCTACTTGTAGTTTTTATTTCCAGATTGTTTGGTTGCTGTGTGGCAGCTGCACAACTGATACATACTAGCAAAAAGTAAAACCAATTAAAAAAATCAGACAAAGAAAATATCAGTCAATTCCATCTGAGAGTTTATCTCCTTTAAATTACTTCCATATAATAACTGAAATTGTGTGCACAGCTAAAATGGAAAGAGAGCTTCCCCAGCCCTTGTACAGTTTATATTAATAACTAAAGAGAACATATTTCCATTTGATTTGTGTGAAAGCTCCCACTGACACTGTTAGAAGATGCATATATGGATTGATCATTAGCAGCAGAGTAACAAAGTAAAGATCATAAAACACAGTTAGGTTTTTCCTAACAAGGACCTCAGGCTGCAACTAGTGTAACTGCCTGCCAGTTTACCAGATTTATCAAAAACACGTCTTGCAGTTAACTGGACTTTAAGTGGTTTAAAGACACATTATCAACATTTTGGTTTTGTGTGAAATAACGCAAGAGAGGGAGATATAATGTGCAATGAATGCAGGCAGGTTTGTTTTTGACGAAGTGAGGATTGAAAGGGTTGAAATACTCTACAGCACTGGAAACGCAAACATAATATTGTTCTAATGCATTATTATTAATTTGTTCATGATAGCACTCACAATGTGCTATAGGAGATTTCCAGACCTTCAGGAAGGAGCCAATTCTGCCCCACAAGTTCACAATTTAAGGGGGAATGTGCCAAGAGAAGGGACACAACAAATAGGGATCTTTAAAATACAAGTTAAGAACATTCACTGTAGGCAGTATGGCAGAATTGGTTCTTAATGGGGCATGACTGGTTAGTTTCACACTCTGTCTAGTTTCGCTGCCCAAGCTGAGGGAAATACTTAAATGCCCCATTTAATCAAAGCACTTAAGCATGCGCTCAACTCATGACTATTCAGCAAAGTACTTAAGTATGTCAATGGGATTTAGCACATGCTTAAAGCCTCTGTTCAGATGAGCACTTACGCACATAACTTAAGTACTTTGAGCACATGCTTAAATGCTTTCCTAAATAGGGTTATTTTCCTGAATCCGGACATATGTGCTTTTCTGAATAGACCTGGGCTTGAGCATGAGTTTTAACATCAAGTAGGTGCTTTAATGGATTGGGGAATAATTAAACAACAGTATAAATGATGTAAAGCAAATCCGATTTTTAAAATTAGTTTAGCTTTAATAATTTAAGGGAGAAGAAAAACAAGTAAGAAATTGAAAATACAGGTAGTGGGCCAGGTTCTCAGCTGGTTTAAATCTGTCTAACTTCACTGACTTCCTTAGTTGAGGATTCAGCCCATTATTTTTATCTTGACAATGCCTCTTGAATGTGGGTATTATAAACTATTCAAGCTGGATAATGCTTTCCAAAGGATCATTTCTGCTTCATCCTGTTCTCTCCTTGTGCGATTAAGGAATGTAATGGGTATGGATCAATACTGCTCCCATAGAACTCAGTGACAAAACACTCATTGACATAAATGGAAGCAGGATTGGGTCCAAGGTGGCTTCACAGGTTTTCATTATCCAGAAAGTAGAATCTTCTATTTTGAATTATTTGATAATCCTGTGTTTTAAGTGTTCGTTGCTTGAAGGACAATGTAATGCTTAGCAATGTGTACATAGTATCAACTGTCCTTATTGTCCGAGATCAATAGATATCAAAGGCAAACAGAGGACTATCTATGTATAGCTCATTTGCCCTCATGTGCCCTTCTCTGAGTTCTGGAATCTGCTGCAATTCCATTCTCTACACTTGTGCTCCATAGGAGAACCATAACACTCGTAGGATAAATATGATGTTGTGTGTGGTACATTAAGTAACTGATGATGTTAAGAAATGTACTGATATGATACTTATGTTTGTAACTGCCTGGTCCAGTCTTGGTTCTCATGAGCCTCTTTAATACAGGAACACCATGATTTAAATAATACAGGACTGTAGAACAGTCCTCATTAAATAGTTTGTTTATTTTCCATGAGGAGAAGCCTGATTATATATTCTTTCTTTCTCTCATGTGTGTGTAATATAAAATTTTTAAAAGAGAATTTTAAATTTCTCCTCTCTTGAAAATTCTCTGTTCCCAGAAGACATCTAGTCATTTTTAATGTGGGTTAGTGGCAGTAAGTTAATGAATTTCTATCAGAGACATTTCAACTAATAAGATATAGTACTGAATTTAAATTGGAATATAAATTGTATACAGTAAAATGTCTGTACTGATAGAAGAGGGGCAGAATTACAAATGCTAAATATTCCAAACTGCCTCTATTTTAAGACTACTGGAGTGCATTTGAAATGTTACATCAGCACAGAGAAACTGCTTAGAGTGGGAATGATCTTGTTTACTTGTTTGTTTACTGTGTTTACTAATCTTGTTTATTGGTTGATACATTCTTTGCATATTTGTCTGTCAACACTGAACCTTGAATGGGCAGGTCAAACCTGCTGCAGTCCTTTTCAAGTGACTTAGATCAATACTTAAAAACCCTGCATCAGCATAGCTGCACCAATGCAGCTGCACCACTGTAGCATTTAAGTGAAGATGCTCTTATGCTGACAGGCGTGGTTAATCCACCTGTGTGAGCAGCGGTAGCTGTGTTGACAGGAGAAGCCCTCCCATTGATATAGCACTGTCTAAATGGGGAGTTAGGATGGTATACCCCTGAATGACATTGTTATATCAACATACATCTGTAGTGTATACCTGGCCTTACTTAAGTTCCTGTGCTATTAATAAAGCTAGGAAGTGTTACATCACTACTCAATTTGCTAAAACATGTTGTTTAACCCCTTCACAAGTTTAATGGACATTGCTCCAAATTCTGAGGTGTTTACTCAAGACCCCATTCTCCTTTTCATGGGAATAACTTTCACAGGGAAGAAGAAATGCCTCCCACAGAATATAGAAGAAATAAGAAAGTCAGTCCATTGACCCTTTTATCCCTTAAAATCTATTGGGATCTTGAGGAGTTTACAACATCACTACTTCCTGGACAGCATTTCCTACTACAGCCCCTATAGAAGCAGAGAGCTTGAGACATAAGCCCCTGCATTAGAAGCCTGGTACGAGGCGGGACCTGCTCACAGAATCTGGCAAGAACTGGGCTGATGTTGCAGAAATACACATTGCTAAGAACAGTGGCATAGCCAGGTGGATGGAACAGGGGGAGCAATAAAAAAAAAAAAAAAAAGCGCCACCTGCTGCGGCGCTTTTACTTACCCGGCGGCACTCCAGGTCTTCGGCGGCAGACCCTTCACTCACTCCAGGTGTCTTCAGCGGCACTGAACGTCCTGCCGCCGAAATGCCACCAAAGACCTGGAATGAGTGACGGTCCCGCCGCCGAAGTGCTGCCCCTGCCACGGCTGGATCCGGGCCGCACCACCCTAGCCGTGGCTGGGTCCAGGCTGCTCCAGCAGCGCTGCCCCAGTAGGTCCGGGTGCCCTGGGGTCGGGCCGGGCCTGGGCTGGGCCAGATCGCGCCACTCTGCTCTGGCTGTGCCTGGGGCTGGCCCGGGGCCCGACTGCCCCACCCCAATTGTGGCTGGACCCTGGCTGCTTTGGCTGTGGCTGGACCCAGGCAGCCATGCTTGGGGCTGGCCCCGACCATGCTGCAGCATAGCTGGGGATGGTGGAGGGGATTCCCTGCACCCTGACCATGGCAGGTTGGGGGCTGGGTGAAGTGGGGACTGGGAGAAGGGCACCTCAGCCCTAGCAAGTCCCCAGGCGGGTTCCTTGAGCACCTGAGCAGCACTAAATAGGCTGCTGCGTGGCTACACAGCTTACTGGGAACTTAGAGCAGAACATCCCCATATCAAGGATGGTACAAAAACATTACCCAAAGATAAAAGGAACACGGTGATCCCTCCTAAAAGATAACGTCAGGATGACAGTTCGTAACTTGTTTATATTAGGGTATAAAGAGTATTTTTGGCCAGCTTAGGGGGCAGTGGAAAGTTCCGCCACTGACTGAGCTGTGGCATACATGTCTTAGTATCCTCGTAGCATCTGCCAGGTGCTATTACCGTGCTTCAATGACAGTAAACCTGACCCGGGGCCTTCATACCTTAACGGATCTTGTGGTCATTGGGCGGTTTGCTTGAGGTCTGCTGGGACAGCACACAAGGCAAACACACACATGCAGCCAAACATCTTACCACAGGGGCTATGGTTACTTTTAAAATGGGTTTCTATAACCTGAGGGAGAAAACATGCAAGTTAATGCAGCTTCACATTGTATTAACTTGGGGGGCTGGTCCACATGGGATTTATGGGTTGTGGGCTTGGGTGGGAAGAAGAACATGTAGGAATCTTACTCACCCCACAGAGGGCCTTCTATGAGTAGGGAGAAGCAAGCCTGGAGCTCTCTCCTTGTACAAGCAGTCTCCTTGCCACATATGGGCCTGGAGAGGATTATGGGACATCTACTTTTACTCAGATTTTACTCAGTCCTTAGCTGGGCAAACTCCCACTGATATTGAGGCTGAGGAATAACCTCAAGATTTGTCTTAGGCTTTGTAACATTTTGGCACTAGTCCATCTTTCTGAAGAAAAAAAATCCTATTTTTCATTTATGACGCTGGCTGACCTGGTGCCAGCTCACACCAAGGCCCTTAGGCCTAACTGAACACTGACAAATACAGAGCTGGAAATCAGTCTGGCTCACCTGTGTGTTAATATTGTTATAATAGGTATTTGATTTATACAAATGTGTTTTAGTGTTTATGAAATGCTTGTAAATTGCTGCAGTATTAATCTCATTTATAATATCTGTACCCCCATATTATAAGGTTATATTGAGTGTTTGCATTGCAAATCTCTGTAACTGTGTAAATCATCAAACAGGAAAGGAACAAAAATGCTGGCTCCCTACAGTGGTGTTAGGTCCTGCCCACCAAGAAGGCCCACTGATGTTTCACAATGCCTCATTTGTTTTCAAAGAACAAAGACTTTGTTGATTGGTCCCTCCTCCCCCCATGTAGAGGAGACATGTAAATGGACTCCTCCCATCAGCTTGAACTCTGGGGGAAGGGAATACAAATCTTGACAAGAAGGAACTGTCTCTCTGTGCTGCTTGGATTTGGAGATGTCAAGATTTCCAAGCATAAGCAAGGGATCCCTAGTTGCTTAGCCTGGACTAGCCCTCAAGGACATATAGCACTTGCTTATTATAGAAGCTTCTGCCGCCTTTTAGAACCTAACACTGCAACTCGTCTGTGTGTGTATATTTACCTGCTTTAACCTTGTAAATAAGTCTCATTTCTTTGAAATTTCGTAGTTAATGCATCTTTAGATAGTTTATTGTAGGATTGGCTACAAGCATAATCTTTGGTGTAGGATCTAGTGTGCAATTGACCTGGGGGCAAGTGACTGGTTCTTTTTGTTGGGAGTAACTTGAATATGGTTTCAAGTATCAGAGGGGTAGCCACGTTAGTCTGGATCTGTAAAAAGTAACAACGAGTCCTGTGGCACCTTATAGACTAACAGACGTATTGGAGCATAAGCTTTCATGGGTGACGAAGTGGGTATTCACCCACGAAAGCCTATGCTCCAATATGTCTGTTAGTCTATAAGGTGCCATAGGACTCTCTGTCGCTGAATATGGTTGTGATTTTTGACATAAGGGACCATCTATCACAAAGGCCAGGCTTGCCTAAGTGGCAGGATGGACCGGAGTACCAAAGGGGACTGTCTGTGACTCCATGTTAAGGATGTTATAGTGCTTGAGGAATTACTTTTCCTCCCTTTTTCTAGTCCTCCAAAGGAGGGGCAGAGTGTTCTTTTTGAGGCCTTTAGCGTCTCTCTCCCTTCTGGAAATGCTATATTGTGAGTTATGTTTTCAGGGTAACAAAGCTGTTGCATTTGGCAATAATACACCAGAAGGGAACTCCTTAGAATGATTATTTTTGCTTATAGCTCCCATAGAGCAGCTGCCTTATGAACCCAGTGATAAATCACAGTCAAAAGTCCACAGTGGTGATGAGGCGAGGTACAAAAAAACCTGGAAAGTAGAAGGCGAAGACAGTGGAGGGAGCGTTGATTTGATTTTGATAGCTGCTAAACAAAGTGGTCTGACAAAAAGCATTAATGCCCCTTTCAGTTCTCTCGACAGGAGGTCAACTGCCAAACAAGAGAGAAAAGGGCTGGGGTGAGTTATTTGCTGGCTATAAGACTGATGACTTCTTATGTCTGAATGGAACCAGAGTTGCCTGCTAGTGGATGTCTTGGTGTACCAAAACAGAGGCCTGGGCATTTAATCTCTGTGGGAGATCATGAAAGAAAGGCAGCAAAGGACTGTTGTCTGCAGTGGGCTGGCAACAGTTGGCATGTGGGAACTGCTACAGCTCCCTGCTGATGTTCCGGTAGATTCCATTGTGGTCCTCTGAAAACACACTATTCTTGTCTGAGGCACGGCAAGGGGGCACGTACAGCTGTTGTGTGTGATAGCAGAGACGCGGTGGAGGGTTGAGTGAATGTAGTTTTGACATGGCCTTTTGAGCAGATATTTAGCACAACAATGTCTCCACGCCACAATTGCATTTTTATGATGATGTCTTGTGTCTATGAAGGGAAAAAGGAGCCTGTTTCTAAGAAACTGGTTAATGGTTTTGTTGACTGATCATCATCTTTCTGACACAATGAAAGTGAAAGATGGTCAATATATTGTTTTTGTCTCATGTAATAGTGTTAAGACGCAAGGGGGCATAGAGTGAAGGGAAGGGAGAAGTAGTAGTTAACAGGTGGTAGGCCTGGGGAAGGAATAGCTTTCAGTTGATGGCACTTGCATCAAGTTTTTATGTGTGTGTCTGTATTATTTTCACCCCTTTTACTCAGAGTCAAATTATTCTTGATCAGATCTTTGTGCTTTTGTAAACCTGTATAGATTTGTAGAGCTTAAGGCCAGAAGGAACCACTAGGTCATCTAGTCTGGCCTCCTGTATATCACAAGCCAACAGCACCACCGACCATCTGCACCCTAAACCCAGCAACTGATATTAGTCAAAAGCATTGCAGCCTACAGGAGACTAGACTATTAAGTGCCACTTGCAGAGAAATGAGCAAAGGTGCACCAATGCCTGAGGCCCCTGCAGTGGCAGGAAGATGACTGTGAGGTACACCCAGATAATCCTGGCAAGTGACCCACACCCACATGCTGCAGAGGAAGGCAAACCTACCCTCCAAGGTCACTACCAGACTAACCCGGGGGAAAATTCCTTCCTGACCCCACATGTTGTGATCAGTTAGACCTGGGCATATGAGCAAGAACCAGCCAGCCAAGCACCTGAGACAGAGAATACTCAGTGCCACCTCAGAGCCCTGGCCCACCTCATGTATCAGGAACTCAGCTGGCTCTAGGCATGGTTGCCTAGTAACCTAATGAGTTTGGCTGGGCCCAATAAGCTCTCACTATGTGACTGTGCTTCCTGATTGGACAGAAATGCCAGGAGATCATCACTGGAGTAAGCACAGAAGCTGTTCAATGTGTTCTATACCTGCAGGTGCTCCAGACCTGCTTCCTGTACCTGATCCTTGCTCCAACCCATGCCTGTTCCCACTCCAGTCCTAGTCTCTACCTTCCTCCAAACCTCCTGGCTCCGAGTGTTGGTTTGTCTCCTGGTCATGGCTCTGGTTCCACCTTCCAGCTGTGCTCTGACCACTATGACTGACTCCTGTTCTGACCACTAGTTCACACCACTTACACCCCCAGTGTGAGACAGTTTGAACAGCCACAAAGACGATAGGTGCCTCCCTCTGGGGAAGTCAATGGGCAGATTTTCTTCAAGATACACCCTGAGGATCTTCAGCTGTGGTTTGGATAGGGCATAAGTATATCTGGAAGGAACCTCCATTCTCTGTTGGAGGTTGATGGGGTAATCGTAACTGTGGTGAGGTGGTAGAACATCCACCTTCTGTTTGTCAAATACCTTGGCACATTCCCAGTATTTGGTAGGAATTCTGGGCACTGCTGATGAACTTACAGTTTGCCCCTCTGGATCACTCGGGGACTGCAGTGACCTCAGATCTTGACTAGTCATTAGTTGGGACTGGGAAGTCATGCATGTGCACTGTGGGTAAAAGAAGAGTATGAACCGATTGCCCGTGCATTCAGAGGGTCGTGAGTGATGGGGCAGGGGAGAAAGTGAGCCAGTACAGGTGTACCGGTAAGGACCCGCAGCAGCCTGTACGCAGCCCACATTAAAGCACTATGGGCTCTGGCCCCCAGAAGGGGCCTGGGGCGGAAAGGGTGCGGCTGAGTGTCAGCAGGGCTGCGGATGGGGGAAGCAAAAGGAGCAGGGACACTATAGCGCTGCCGCAGCAAAGGACACAGCAGTGCTTTAACTTCCCTGACCCTTTTGCTCCTCCTCGGCCGCCAACATGTGAGGGGGGAGGGGAGAGAGCAGCTGCCCCAGGGCCGGTGATTTAAAAGGGCTCTGGACTCCGCTGCCATGTTCCAGAGCTGACTCTTTTAAATCACCACTGGAGCCCCAGGCAGCGTGAGCCAGGCAGCCTTTATCAACAATTTTGTTCAACTGGGTCCCCAGAAAAAAAGTTTGAAAACCACTTCTTTAGTGGTCCCTTCTGGCCTTAAAAATCTATAACTATGACTCTGTGACGTGGTAACATGGCAGCTGTGTCCAAATTTTGCAGTAACTAACACCTATGAAGCTTAATTACTATGCATTAAGCAACCTTAGCTAAGGTTAAATGGCACTCAACCAATGGGCAGAGGAAAATCTAAAAGAAGAATGGCATTTCGTTTGTATTTTTTCATTTCACTGCCTCCTTGGATGCTTTTATGTTCTCCGCTATGGAAAATTATTGGCAAGCTGTTATATATACGAGCCACAACATATCTCAGGAAAAACAGTAAGGATTTCAACAGTGAGCCACAGTCAGCCTGTTTACTCAAATATTACAAGGGTCAGTTTGGATTCAAATCATTCTGACACCAAAGGAAAGTTTGTCTTTGAAACTTTGCTTCTCAGGGGACAGTCTGGGGAGTGGAAGGCAATGTATAATTATAGTATACAGCTGTTATTTGTGCACTGACGGCATGTATCCCATCTGGGGGTCCATAGATTGTAAGTGAAAGAAAACGTAGTGTGAGAGGATTGTATGTTTTCCCCAAAGTTGCCACCAAGTTACACGCCACCCTCTTTTCCCACTCTCTCTTTCTCAGGCCCACACATATCCCTACTCCTCATCACTCTGATACTACAGTAATGAGCACCAATATAAGAACCTGTGTGGATGGATCATATCTACCCACTTGTACCAACTCACACAGCACAAAATACAGGTGCTTTTATTTTGGGCCAAATGATTACCAACCAGAAAACGTTACTCAGGCTTTGAGTGAACTCTGAAAACATAAATGGTGCCTGTCCTGATTCCCTCTTTTAATCTTTTAGAACCATTTTTTATAGAGTTGCTTTCATTTTACAACCTGCCATATTACCTCCCCTCCAGTTTCCTCCACCTTTTTTAGGAGCATGACAGATAAACAGCCTCTACATATGTGCAGAATTGCTGGCTCCCAAGACATATTTCCATTACTGATGTCAGGACAGCAGTAAGGAGGTATGAAATCATCCTGACCATGAGACGTTTTCTAAGCAAAGTCTCCTCCAAAACAAGCAGGCATTGTGAGCCTGACGGAGAAGTGAAAGCTGCATAGCATGAGGAGGGCCTTGGAGAGCCATATATTTGAAGGCCGTGAGTGGCATTTCTTCCCACATTTGGTCCATTTCTGTTTGTTTTTTGCGGAGAGGCTGGCTTATAATACAAGAGGACAGTGAGGCTTTCCACATACTCTAATGTAAGCAATATAGCAATGAATATAGTTCAAGGAAAAGCAAGGATGTGTTTCGGTTTGTTACCCTTGTAAAATATGTGAACTGTTCTAGCGGAATACATAGGTTTGAGGAACCATTTTCTGAATATGCTGTAGAAAAATGCTGGGTGATATCTCATTACTCATAATTGAACCAAGTCCCGAAACTTTCCAACTTCAATCCATCATTATTATTTGTATCCCTTATTATTTGTATTACGGTAGCACCTACAGGACTCAGCTAAGATCAGGGCCTAATTGTGCTAGGCACTGCGCATACACCTCTCTGAAGAGCTTACAGTCTCATCAGATAGCGCAGACAAAGACTGGGAGGAAGGAGGTATTATTACCCATATTCTATAGGTGGTGAACCTGAGACACAAAGAGATTAAGTGACCTGCCCAAAGTCACACAGGAATATTGTGAGAGAGCTGGGAGCTTGAATCTCTCAAGTCCCAACTGGCTGCCTTAACCACGACTTCTCAAAACAAAGCATTAACAGCAGATGTATTTGTCATCCCAGAATTGGGGCAGTATTTTTGCTAATTACCCCATAGTGCTGTTAAAGCTGGGATAGTTAACACCTGCCAGCAAAACCGTAACCCGAGAGGTTTCTAAAAGAAGTAGGTGCTAGGAGAATAAAAAGAATGAGACTATCCACCAGCTCAGAATGGGAATTGTTACTGTGGCAATCTGGATGGAGCCCAAAAGGCTCTCTCCGTTTTCTGGAGGAAAGAGTTTAGGAAAACTGGAGGAACTAATGGATTCCTGAGCATGTGTAACCGCATATGAATTAAAATTAGTGACAGGGAAACCCCAAAGCGGGTCGGCAACTTGGATAAGCACCTAAAAATATTACCTGAAATAGCTCAGTGCTTTGGATTTGCAAAACTGGGCTGGAAATCTTTAGAGAATGGGGCTCCCTGTGAGGTTTCTGGTACTTCCTATTTTTTGTTAGCCAGGAAACATGCCGAGAACAGGCTCTCACATTGTATTTTGGCATTTCTGTTTCCAGCTGGACTTAGGAAGAAAAGGGGCACATAAAACTGAAATAATAATGATGAGGAAAGGGTAACTGAAATGTTTTGAACCTTTGTTCAGGTTGGGGCTGGTTTTATCACTCCTCCCCCCCGACACACACATTTTAAAATATAGTACCTGATTCTTCTTGTATGTGATCTGGCAAATCAGGAGCAACTTCACTAAGTCAATGGAATTACTCCAGTATAAAACGAGTGATAAATTAGAGAAGAATCAGGTGCATAATCTACTTATTAACCAGAATTGGGTACTCCTACCGTTGCAGTGTTTGTCCACGACAAATAGGCTCAAAATGAAAAATACAAAATAATACAATACAATTATGGAATTTAATCATCCAGCATTTAATCATTGAATCTGGGGGTAGAAAAATAATACAACAAAAGATGACGTCCTTATTGAGCGGGAAGGATATGCCAGGGAAGAGGCAACTCAGGATGGTCCATGATATGAAACCAAGACTGCTCTTAAATAAGTACCAGAAGCAAAGCATTAAACTGAGTTCAAACTACAGCTGATCAGTTCTGTGGTCCTGTACACTAGACAGCCGCTGACATGATAATAAATAAATAAACACCTACAAAGCCCTCATGCCACCGAAGAGAGTCTAGTACTTTCTGTGGAAAACGAAGGTTTTTTCCCAATTTTTTACAAGACTTATCACGTAACTGTGATTCTGTGTGCCTCAGATGCCATCACCCTAGGACATGATAAAGGAATTGCCGTAAGTCGAAAAACAGGATATTGAGTTTCCATCAGAACAATGAGAGAATGTGCTACCACCTAGGAAAATTACAACAGGTGGCCAGTACAATAAACAGGCGATACCTAAAGGGATCAGCACAAAGGTCTCAGTGGAACAGGAAATCAAGTCCATTGTTGTATTACAATACTTTCCTATCTCTGTGTAAGGCTCCAAAAGATTCCCAAAAGCAGTGGATGTGATGTGGTGTATTATGAAATGTAGTAGATCATATTCTAGGATTGACTAGACATATATGCAGGTAGGCAACACTGTATTGCTGAGACCTAGATTATGTCCATATTGGATTCCAAGGTGTGATTCCAACTTGGGCAGACATACACATGGTAGCATACCTAAAAATAGCAGTTTAGATGCGGTAGTGCAGGTTTCAGTGTGGGCTCTACAAGCACTCTGGGGACCTACTCACTCTTCTAGCCTGCTCCGAAGTCCATGCCACCACATCTATGCTGCGATTTTTAGCCATGCTAGTGCAGGTATGTCTAGCGAGCTGCAGTCACACTTTGGATTTCAGCATACACATACCCTTAGACTATCACAGCCATTAGTCGGCCTTGCAGAGGAATAATGTGGAGTAAGGCCCCATTTTTACTCCCCAATTCAGCACTACCCAGCTACGGTGGAGGGAGCAGGACTACTCACGTGATACTCCTTGCTGTTAGCAAGTGGGAGACGAAGGATTGGGAGGAATCCTGGTTCCGCTCCATACCCCACACACTCATTGACCAGAGCAGCTGGCCAGGTGTCTGTGTGGAGCCACTCCCCGTCCCCCAAAGAGTTGGGAGGGGTAACCTACTGTCCCTTCCCATCTCCAGAATAAGGGTGGATCGAGGAGGAAGTAAGTCCTCCAGTTGGAATGGGAGGGAACCAAGTGATTGTTTTTCCTAGTCATAATTCATTGCTTGGTCTGTTCCTGGGATGGTGCAGCTATGCACTACCACTTACTCAGGGCTGAATGTAGATTTGCAATCTCGCTCTGAGAAAGGAATTGTATGTGCAAGGTAGGTTCTCATTAAATGTGACCAATCTCTGAAGATTTAAAATCAGATATCATAAACCAAGTACTTTCACACACGCCCAGAACCATAGGTGTGCGTGAGGTGTACCAGAGCATACATCTGCTATCTTGACACAAACGCTTAAGTGAAAGCATATATGGAACAATATGAGACATGCAGGGAGTACAGTGGCTGACCGAAAAAAAGAAGGAACTATAGCCCCAAGAAATTAATCTTATTCATGTTTAATGAGATGAACAACCTGATCACAAGAGACTACCTCTCTAATTTCTTGCAAGTGGATTACCTCAAGGGCATCTAGATAGAACTAGTATTAATAAACTCTGTCATGCATATTCTGCCAGATGTGACATAGCAGATAGGTTATGATCAGACAATAGATCCCAGTACACCTCAGAAAGATTCAAGAAAGTCTGTGAAAAATGGGAACTCTAGCACAAGACGGTATCCCTGGATGCATGCAAAGTAAAAGGAAATCATCCCTAGCTGATCATGATGGGCAGCCATAATGTATCTTCACAGGGTGGGGGGAAGAAGATCATAAAGGCTGATCTGCCAAAGAATCAAGATAGTCATCCCAGCAATGACTAGCCTTTTACAACAAAATGGAGGAGCATTGGGGCAAATCCCCCAAACTATCAATTGTTCTTATTTTTAAAACATTTTTTTTTATTAAATGAGTGCAAAACAACACTGGACTAAGAACCAAATCCATTAAGCATGGGAAAGGAAGTCTGGACTGAACCACTGACCAGTGATATAAGGAAATGAAAAGAGGCATCCCTCCAATTTCCAGTTGTTCAAAATGTGAATATTTTGATATGACACACAGATCACAGTGTGGTGTTTCTGTCCCCTGATTGGATCAGAATAACTCTCAGAATCGAGTTTGCAGTGGAGATACTCTCAATTATAAATGTGAAATTTGCTTTCTATATACCTTCTGCAATAGTCTTGTGAAATTTCTGCAGGTAAAACTATTTACTAGAGTATTTTTTGAAAATCAAATACATAAAGGGAATGAAGAGAGTTGAAGCAAATTTATCTTTAAAATTTTGAAATAATGCTGGTTTGGGATCTTTATTCTTCTCTGTATTCATCCACGTACTGGTGATAAAAAGTTGTGATTCAACAGCCAGTCCTTTGCTAACAATCTCTGGCCACAGTAAGCAATCAGCTCCTGTAACGCTGACCTTTCACATGCTCAGATAACCTCTATAAAAGGAAAGATGTAACAAGTGACATGAAGACCAGGAGGCAGCACACCAGGTTCACCAGGGAAATATTTAAGGGAATCCCAAGGAGTGGAATGAGGTCAGAGGGCAGATTGTGAGGTGGGAACTTGAAGGACTAACCTGAATTATTTGAGTTGCTGTAACATTACACTGAATGAAAACACCCTTTAGTTATAAACCAACGTCTTTATTGCAGCCCTATGCTAGGTATATGAAGCAATTAGTACAAATAAACTACAACATTACTGAACACGAGCATATATATATTTCTTTAATTTTACAGCAATAGAAGAGGCCAAATATCCATATATATTATATTTAATGAGAGAGATTCTACTTTTAATGAAGTCTCTGTGCTCTGCAGTGCAGTGAATGCAGATTTGCTAGTTAATAAAGCCCTAACAGTGTTTCTGTTCATGGAAAATGAATCTGAAACGATTGTCAGATTATCTGTTTGGCATGCCTGACTGGTGTCTGGAGTGGCTTTGCTAATGTGCTATTACTCAATGTCATTAACCCATAGAAGTGATTGAAAGGTGAATTTATATTTGCATCATGCTGTTCAGAATAGGCGGTGCACTGGATTAATAGCGTCCTGTGAAATGATGCTGCACAGGATAAAATGAACCATTCATTTCAGAAAGCACATGTCCCTACTCTGTGTCAGTCCCCTTAAGATGTGTGTAATATTCAGACTGTGAAACAACAGCAACAAAAAGTTGCCTATAAAAGAGATGCATTTGTTTGCTATTTTGTTTGACATTAGAAATCTGAAGTTTTTACAGTTCCTAAGAGAAGCCTCCTATTTCGCTCCTCAGCAGCAAAAGCCACATTAAATACTTTGGAAATAAACTATGTAGAGCATCTATAATAAATGTTCCATTAAAAAGGGTGGGGAATGGTTAGAGAGAAATTCCGTCACCATGACTTTAAACATGAACGGATTCATTAAGAGTCCTAAACATTTCCCACCCCCCTTCCTAAATATGTGTACTTTTTTTTTTCTTCATAAGATAAAGCATCAGTATTAAATTGCTAGTTTGAGGCAACTTAAAGCTTTCAGTCCCAGGCTATTTTTTTAAATAACATTCCTTCCCGCACCGCCCCTCCCCCCCCCCCCAAGCACTATTTGCACAGTATAAATTAGCATCCACACCATTCCATTTGAATGTTTCTTTCAATTGAAAGGGGTCTGCAAGGATTTGTCCAGGCTTGTAAGGAAAAGGGACTGTTCTGTTGCCTATTAAAACAAATAAAATAGGAGGAAAAATGAGCTGTGACTGTATTTTGTGTGTTTTGGAGATCAACTTCTACCATTTGAGTTTACAACCATGTTTGAGGCCTGATGTGATTAACATTCTGCCTGTTCTGGTTTTTTAAATTATTTGGGTATTTTAAAAAAAGAAAAAAAAAAAGGTTGTGTAGCTTTTTTGTGCCACACTTCACATAGGACAGAAGAGTATGATAGAACACGATAATCTGACTCGACGTACGGTATTTCAAATGCTTTCAAGTACCCAGATAATGGACATTGACTTTATGACATTAGGCGCATACTCCTCTAGGGTTTACCCAATCAAAACTCCCATTGCCTTTAGGAAGAGGTTTGCCAGCATGATCATGTAGTAGGAGTCCACGCCCAAATGTTACAGAAGAAAAGTTTAAAGATCTGGCATGTAAGTGAAAATTGTGTGACATTAACAAATTATAGAAAAGGAAATTGCAGGGGGAGAAAACTTGATCTTAAATGAGAGGTGTCATGGTAATAAATGACATCTGAGAGTTATGTTGACAGGCTAGTGTGTCTTGGATGGGGATGTGCAAAACTGCATGTCAGCAGTATGGAGACACTCCTGTGTTATGCGCTTGATTTAGATACTTTTCAGCCAGAAGTACATTTTTTTGTTTGTTTTTGTTTTTTAGGAAATTTATCTTTTATTAGAAAATGTTTTCTTAAATACTCTAGATTAGTGCTGGTGATTTGTTTATAAAGTATAATCTGATAAATGATGGCAATATTCTGTAGACACAAAAAAATAGATCATACCTACTATTCTTACTAATTACTGTTGTATTTATTCTGTTTAATCAGATGGAGACCAGTTTTCTATTGTCATGTCTCATAATAATAATTGCACTAATGAGTGTAATTGTTACAATAATGAGAACTGAAACCTAACAGCAGTAACCCCTAAATTATCTTGCATAAAAACAGATGCATGCAGAGCAATCTTTAATTTCCTTGCTTGTGCTGCTTAGTGTTAAAGCTTAAATATACAGACTCTTGTGTGCATTAATTTCTGTTTTATTTGATGGTAAAATAAAAAGAAAAGAATCCCAAGTTCATCCACATGGACATGATAGATTGCAACAGCTTTTCCAGGGGCATTCATTCATCACATACATTTAATACATATATTTAATCTCTTGTTTTTTTAAACAGAGAATTCATTGCTATGTACAAAGTTAATTAGCACAGCTTCTTAGGAAAAGAGTTATGCCGGAGGCAGTTTTAAAATCTTGTGTATTTTAATTTTTTTTAAATCTAAACATTGAAATCAAAAGGACTATGTACACTTACCTGTACGAAGTGGATTTAGCCCATATTTCTAGAACCAAAACTGCTCTTTCACTATCACTCTGGAAAAAATTTTTTATGCCAAATGGATTTTTATTTTTGCTAACCAACAAAACGCTGTCTGAGCTTTGTCCGAGCACACCCAATGACAAGCAAAAAGTGACACATTCTATCGCTTCATGACACCAAGATGAAAGTAGCAGAGGTGGGATACAAAAGTATAAAATAAATGATTATCTAGTTCTGGAAATCATTAAGTAAGCCCAGACTTGTAGCATTTGTCCTTCTGTTGAATCGTTATGCCACTGAAAAACCAACTTTGTGTAGCATTTGTATATATGAAGTGTAGACAAAAGCCTTGAAAATTCAAGCAGTTAATTTTTTAAAGGGCAAGAAATGAATCAGAATTAAAATGCATTTCTTATTTTTATTACTATAACTTAGACTACGAAAACAGAAAGTATGTTAAAAATCGCTGCTGATGTTGTTAGTGTAGTTTTGCATTTCACTCCAAAAGGAAAACAAAATGAGTGACCCTTTCCTCTTCCCACTGAAGTCTGTGACATTGATTTAAATCTGAGCAGGATCAGACCCCAGACTGTTCAGTTTCATTGTTTTCTCTAGTCTGTTTTGCTTCCTGCTTCTCTTTCATTAACAAAATACTATTGTGTTTGCATTCCCAATGCTGGATTACCCCTGAAAATGGAAGAAAAAAATCACATATGCACGATAATTATGAAAATAAAAAAATAAAACCCGATAAAGTATATTTAACGTTGGTTGGTGGTGGTGGAAGAATAAATTATTCCTGGTTTAATCAATTTTTTAAAATGCCTCTGTAAAATCTGTTCAATCTAAATGTTTGTGCCTACGCCAAACTGACTGTGTTCCCTTGACTTTAATAGCTTATTTTCACTAAACATATAAATATATTGTAAAACAACTCTGTCAAGAATTCTTCCAAAATAATATTTGTCACATTTCTAAATAGGCTAAACTACACTAAATCCTTTACAGGTTTCTATTGCTGGTGAGGGAGATTGGAGTTATGAGCACCAAAATCAATCTAAATGTATTCCTTTCTCCTACTGTGTACTCATGCAATTCATTAATAGCCCAAACTTAAAATGTATAAAGAAAAACAAACAAACTGCTCTCTGGGATGGAGATGTCTTTTGTAGTTCATTTCAGAACAAATTTATATTCGCTTTATAATCTCTAGAAAAGAAAGACACTAACCTACTTAGGGCAAGACCAGAGTACACCTGGACTATCTAATTATAGATACATTCCCTGCAGTTAGTCTGGGTGCCTTCAAATGAAATAGGAAATTTTGTTTGAGAGGGTCCCCTCAGTATGAGTGGAGATGTTTGGATGAATTAAGAAACCCCTGCACTCAATTGACTCTTTGCCCAAAACTTGAACTAGAACTTCTGGAAAATTCAGAACTGTTCAAGTTAATGGTCCATTCCACTCTCCCCACAACTGCTATTTCTCCCCTCTTTCTGACCAGGTCTTCTCCTCACAATACAGCTAGGTAAGTGGATCACTACCTAGCTGGATAGTGTCCTCCTGCAGGGGTCTTCTTCAGGGATATCACTTGCTCAGAAATGTACAACAGAGAGAGATTCTAGGATATAAATAGCGCCAAAGCCTTCAAAGTCCTTTTACATATGAAAATAGTAGGAATAATGAGAGCTTCCGTGAGGAAGGCTTACTTGGTTGGCTGCTGGATGCCATGGTGCTGGAAGGGGCAGAGGTGTGGGCTGAACAGTGGCTCTTTGAAGAGGAAACCTGCCTAAATGTAAGAGCAGCCCTTTCCTCCCTATGTCACTTAAATCCGATAAATGGAACTCTGGCTTGTTGTGGAGGGTGTGTATGCAAGGAGGGGCCCATACATATGTGGTGGAGTGGTACAGTATTGAGAAAGCAATGCACAGTGGTGGGAGCTTGTCAGAGGTTCACATTATTCAGGTAAGTGTTGGGTAATCACCCGAACTTTAGGGTGAATGTGTGAACGGTGCTTCGGAAAGAGAAGACCTCTCTCACTCATGTAATTCAGGATCTCTGACAATTGTGAAGGCAGCCAGTGTGGTAGAACCCTCCGAGGGGCTGTGTTTCACTCTCACTTGGATACGTTTTACTTTACGGTTTAAAAGGCCAGCTGCGGGGAGTGGCTGGCACTGATCCTCTTGTCCACATGAGAAACCAACCCCCCATCACTCTTTCTCCTGAGTGCCCTGAGGACTTTGTGATTGTTCGATTTTAATTTTTTATTGTTGTGTTAGCTTAACCTGCAGCTGACCCATACAGATTTCATTTGGAGCAGCGCCACTTAGTAGTAATGCTTTTTCTGACACCCTGTAGAAATTATGCTGCCAGTCTTGTGGTTTCAGCCGTCAGCGCTGGTGTAAGTTCTTTCTGGTGCATCCCCCTGTGAGGAACCTTGTACAGGATTTCTTTTTTCATTATTTAGCACCTTGCTCTTGGCATTACATTTGAACTCTAGAACTTTTCAAGTCCACTTACTTTCCTCGAGTTTGATAGGTGGTTGCTAGCCCTTGGAGTGCCACTCTGATGAAGCCGAACATGTTCTTGGAATATCTACATACATGGTTGAAATATGCAAGGGACTCAGCTCTTGGCAGACATCTTTAAAAGAAGGAGGATGGGATGATTTTTCACTCCCTCCTCCTCCCCTGAACACACACGCACACACGCCCCTCTCATACACGCCCAGGAGAGAGAAGGAGAGAAAGCTCTTTGTCCTAGAGTGGATGAGCATGGTTGATGATGATGACAGTATTGCACATGTGCAGAGTTGTGATTACACTCAGCTTCCAGTGACTATGAATGTGTGAAATGTCCCCGTAATTTTAAGATTCCGTGGGGAGTAAACCATTACTTTTTAGGTACATGCATGAATTTTAAAACCATTCAAGATGTGTTCCCACAAAGCAGTTTAAATGTGATTTATACAAGCACATATAAGTCTATACTCAAGACTGGCCACCTCAAAACTATGCACAATAATCCTAATCTTGCATCAAGAACTATGCAGGTGGATCCCTACGTCAGCCTGGAGCCTCATTGAATTAAGTGGGGTTCTGTGCGAGTTCAGAAGCCTGCCCTGAGTGGTTCTCAGTGAAATCCGAGCCTTATATCTATCTCCACTGCTTACAGATGCATACAGCTTACTTGTGTTTCATCCTTCACACTGGAAAGGCTGGGTGAATTCCTGGCTCTATTAAAGTCAATGGCAAAGTTCCCATTGACATCAGTGGCTCCAGGATTTTATCCACTATGTCCAACATAATTTCCAGAGGTGTATGCTCCCCCTAGAAAGCAGTATTTAAAGGTGTTATTTCACAATGCCTGCTCATGTACATTTAGTTTCTTCAAGTAGGATTTGTAAGAATGACTTGGTAAAATATAGGTGCGGTAATGTAATTAATGCTAACAAAACAGGCTGATTAACATGCTGATTTCTGATTATACTGAATGCTCCGCTCCTCCCAGCAAACATGATCCTTCAGGAAATCAATTTTAATTTTACAAGAAAAAAAGCAGAAAACTTAAATAAATGTGCCTGTTTCAACTGAGCCTCTGGCATAGCCTCGGGAGCTCAGAAATCAGGCGGACTTGGGCTATTTTTCCATTTTAATATGTTTTAGAAATAGCAGCAGTATGTCTAATTAAATGGCAAGAAAAACAAGTACATCATTAAAATTGCAATGTTGGTGTTGGGTTTCAATTTGGAAAGAATTCTCTTGTTTGATTATAAACCCTGCAAAAACACAGGAACAAACTCCTGAAAGAGGTGGGTGGCTGTGCGCGTGCCTACTGACTAATCCATTGGAAGGGCTTTGTGAGGCTGTGGTGTGGCCTGGTGTGTAGTCAGTGTTTTCATTCTCCAGTGCTAGCAATTAGGCAGCTCTCACAAGCATTAAAAATCTCACATGAAAGGGGAGGGGTATTAATATAATTGCCAATATATACTTATTGGAATTTATGTCCTGATTGCCAGGGTAAAACTTGTTTGAGGGGACCATGGATGGAAGAAGCTCCATGAGGAGTTCCGCTTCCAGAGTTTATCCCTCCCACTCTCCTCTCCTCGCCCCCTCCCTCCACCCCCAGTTTATCCTTTGTGGAATAAACGGGGGGAGGAGGGGTCTTGGCAGCAGAACCTGTGGATTTTCTAATATCCACATTGATTCAAGGAGCTGGGTTTCTGCACCAGAACTAGTCTTGCTCCACCTGGCTTCCCAGCATCCTGGCTCCACTGAAGCTATGGTAACATGGCAGTTGCTCCTGGAACCTTCTGAGAGGAGAGGAGAGGAGAGGATTGGTTTCTCAAACACAGGAGAAAGGTGCTTTAGAGGTAGTGTCACACGCATGGGATGGGAGAAATCAGGGTATAGATTACTCTCTCCACATGCAGGTCTTGGGAAGATGACTCCCTTTCTTACTTAACTGTAATCATGTCAGGTAGAGAAACAACATCTAGAACCAGGCTGAGAGACGGGAGTGTCTGAATAAGGACTGTGGCATTGGACCCTAGGCAATGACACTCTTAACGCCTAAGTCTCGTGTGAGGAACGGCAACTGCAGCAGAAAATATTTAATATTTATGGTAAATAAATAACGGACAGGCTGAGATATCAAACAAGAACGTCTCTTGCTTGGTGATTGATTGAACTATTAACACAACAGATTGCGATTCAGGCAAGCAGAGACTCTTCCTATTACACATACCGTATTACGTTCTACATACTACATGGCTCAAAATGGAGCTGTATAAGGGTTTAAAAAAAACTCCATGCATCATTGCTTGATTAAAAAAATTGAATTTGCTTCACCTGTGTTTACACTTCTTGGGCCTGTATACAAGATGGAGAAATGTTCTTTTTTAAATCAAGTGAGATTAATATGATTGGATATTCCCCTTAGCCTCGCTGTAGACACACTTTGATATCTTTATGTGGTTTTAGTTGTTTGTGTTTGTAGCCTAGGCTCCAGCATAGGACAGCAAATAACAGCAGGGGGTTGCTGTGACACCCCTTCTCCAAGGCACATGTGATATAGAAATTCATTTGTGCAACTGATAAAGCAGGACTTAAATGGGGTGGAGGCCTCATGAATTTCATGCTCCCTGGAGCTGCTCCTCTGCTAGTTCTGTAAGGGTGAGCAGTAAGTTACAACGTTGTAAATAATTATGCAAAAACAGTAGCAATAAGGTGTTGTGTAACAAAGTGAATTTATGACTAGATCCCTGCAAATGGACAAAGCCCTGTGCCTGTGGGGAGCCCTACAGACTTCTGTGGGGCTCTGCATAGGCAGAGTAGCTGGCACACCTGCACACAGTGCATTCCAGGATCAAGACCATAGTATTATGAAATATATATAGTACATCACTGAATTTTTAAATTTTGATACAAAGTTATAGTATGGAATGACTTTATATAGTCAGGCTATAAATATTTCAGAGACAGGTATGTACATGAACACATGAAATGATTGCAGCTCCTTAGCTGCAGTACAGAGGTATTAGGTTAGATTCAATTCAGCCATCACAACCTATCTATCTACAGTGTTAGATAATGCACTATCACTGGTAATTATTGAGCATTACTGCTTTAACTACTTGTATTTTCTAAATTAGGCTTTATCATTTTAAATAGGTGGAACACGTTTTTTTTCCTGGCAATATTATAGGTACATTGATCATACTTTCCTAACCCTGAGACCACTAGAAATATCACAATTAATTGTGGTTTTTAATTCCAGTGGAAATAGGTTTTTGGTTTTATTTGGTTTTTAATAAAAACAAATAAACAATATTTGCAATCCAGGCAGAAGACTGTGAAACTGAAATTGACTAGAAAATGACTCCAGACAAAACTGAAACTGACTAGTAGTCTATTTTTGTGGTCCAAATTGAGAGAAATTCAAACATAAGTAAAAATATTAAGCAGTGAAAAATAAATTATATTTAAAAATATTTTGGTGTTCATCTTTTCATAAACTGTAAATATTCACTACATGAGTATAGACTTTTTTGTTTTGTTTTAAATGTTTTTTAACTCTTTCTTTTAACATGAGGAAATGCTCTTTGTTTCTGGAAGCCTGATAATTTCTCAACCATCTAATCCACATCATAAAACCCACTAGCAAATTGTGGGGAATCAACTGGGAAAGTGAAAATCAATATTTAGCCCACTGAAAGTCACACAACCACAACAATGGATACAAGAGAATCAGAAGTCACTCCTTTCTGAGGATTTTTTGTTGTTGAATTTACACATTAGTGTTTCCACTTGAATGGCTAAATAGATGATCATACCTGCTGTGCTATCCCAGGGAGTTTCTTAGGGTATGGCTACACTTGCAGCTGTACAGCGCTGCCGCCGGAGCGCTCCCGCGGCAGCTCTTTGAAGTGCGAGTGTGGTTGCGGCGCCAGCGCTGGGAGAGAGCTCTCCCAGCGCTGCAGGTACTCCACCTCCCCATGGGGATTAGCTTACAGCGCTGGGGCACTGTTTACACTGCCGCTTTACAGTGCTGTTACTTGCTGCACTCAGGGGGGTGTTTTTTTCACACCCCTGAGCGAGAAAGTTGCAGTGCTGTAAAGCGCCAGTGTAGCCAAGACAGAGTCAATGGGCAAGAGCAATCTGCACTTTTGATTTAGCACATGATTTGCAGTGCAATCTCTCAGACACTTTTGAACCAGTTTAGGGTGAGTGTCTGATCAAGATGACCGTAGCCTTGGAAAAGGAAGGGAAAACCTCTTAACTTGTCCACCAGATCATTTTATTCTCCAAACTTGCCTCTCTTCCACTTCAAAATGTAATCTGCCACCTTGCAAACTGGAAATCAAATCTGGAATGTCTGAAAAAGAGAAGCGAGGTGGGTGAGGTAATATCTTTTGTTGGACCAACTTCCATTGGTGAGGCAAGCTTTTGAGTTTGTCTCTCAAGCTTCTCTCTCTCACTAGTGGAAGTTGGTCCAATAAAAGGTGTTGCCCAGCGCACCTTGTCTCTCTAATATCCTGGGACCAACATGGCTACACCACCACTGCATATAACAGTGTAAAAGAGGGCACACTTTGTCCATAATTTGCAGTAAAAGGCCAACTTCTCCAACCAACCTCCATGTTGTTCTATTATATATAAAATAAGATATCAGAGTTCAAGTTGTTTACCTCACAGGAGTGTTTTGGGAATATGATTAATAGTATTGATTCACTTTTCATTATTTTACTCTTTAAATTTGTGAATATATAATACCTTAGGTGTACTTGGTACTATATGGAGAATAAGGACAAGATCCCCACTCTGAGGAGGTTATAACCTAAATGGAATTCAGAGCTAGCCCGTGCCCATGAGCCACTGCATGCATCCGAAGAAGTGGGTATTCACCCACGAAAGCTCATGCTGCAAAACGTCTGTTAGTCTATAAGGTGCCACAGGATTCTTTGCTGCTTCTACAGAACCAGACTAACACGGCTACCCCTCTGATACTTGAGTCACTCTGATTTGGAAGAACTAGAGGTCTCATTTACCACTGCTTTGCCCCTTGTGTAATCATCTGCACTTGTGCTAAGTGGGTGTTGAATGGTAGCATTTCACGCTAACTTAGCATAGGTGTAAATGATTACACAAGGGGCAAAGCAATGGTGGATCAGCCCCCATGAATGTCAAGGTCACTCATAGTCCGCTGCAGTTTGTTGAAGAAATTCTAGCAGCTTGCTTGCTACTCAAAATTCTTTCAATCTAAGTATCCCGTTTCTCTTGCATCTCTTACCCAGAATGTTGATGGGACCAGTCTTGGAAAAACTGTCTTATTGGTGCTTACTACCAGGCCAAGTCCTGTTGAAGGTGTGAATACTACACACTATACAAAAGCCAACATTTTCAAACTTTTATGTGCTTGACATTAATTCCAAGAGCACTCTGTTAAGTTTATGTCTGCATTTCCATTATGAAGCCCTCATTTTCAGGGGAAATACTGTGTATGAGTACTGGCCATGAAAGTTTTCTCCACATTAAATGCAAAATTTCCTCTGGTTATCTTTTTTGTAAAATCATTTGACTGCTTCCATAATACACATAGGCTGGAAACATGAACAACAGAATTTGTGAATTGATTTTTGTGGGGGCTGGGGGAAGGGAGGTGGGTTGGCATTCCTGAATCTGAAAAATGGTTCCCACCTTCATGTTTGGCAATGACTTTCAGAACTTTAATGTTAACTACCTCATTTAGAAAATGTTTAAACCAAATAACAGTGATAATTCCTTTTTTCAGAGAAATAATATTTTCTTGTTCATAGTTTTTTTCAGAAAAAAAAATCATAGATCTTTGACAGTTTTCAGAGTGGTAGCCATGTTAGTCTGTATCAGCAAAAACAATGAGGAGTCCTTGTGGCACCTTAGAGACTAACAAATTTATTTGGGCATAAGCTTTCATGGGCTAGAACCCACTTCATCAGATGCATGAAGTGAAAAATACAGGAGCAGGTATAAATACATGAAAGGATGGGGGTTGCTTTACCAAGTGTGAGGTCAGTCAAACAAGATAAATCAATTAACATCAGGATACCAAGGGAGGAAAAATAACTTTTTGAAGTGGTAAGAGAATGGCCCATTACAGACAATTGACAAGAAGGTGTGAGTAAAAGTAGGGATAAATTAGTATTGGGGAAATTAAGTTTAGGTTTTATAATGACCCAGCCACTCCCAGTCTTTATTCAGGCCTAATCTGATGGTATCCAGTTTTCAAATTAATTCTAGTTCTGCAGCTTCACATTGGAGTCTGTTTTTGAAGGTTTTTTTGTTGAAGAATTGCCACTTTGAGGTCTGTTATTGAGTGACCAGAGAGATTGAAGTGTTCTCCTACTGGTTTTTTAATGTTATGATTCCTGATGTCAGATTTGTGTCCATTTATTCTTTTGCATAGATACTGTCCGGTTTGGCCAATGTACATGGCAGAGGGGCATTGCTGGCACATGATGGCATATATCCCATTGGTAGATGTGCAGGTGAACAAGCCCTTGATGGTGTGGATGATGTGATTAGGTCCTATGATGGTGTCCCTTGAATAGATATGTGGACAGAGTTGGGACCAGGGTTTGTAGCAAGGTTTGGTTCCTGGGTTGGTGTTTTTGTTGTGTAGTGTGTAGTTGCTGGTAAGTATTTGCTTCAGGTTGAGGGGTTGTCCGTAGGCGAGGACTGCCCTTGTCTCCCAAGGTCTGTGAGAGTGAGGGATTGTCCTTCAGGCTAGGTTGTAGATCCTTGATGATGCGCTGGAGAGGTTTTAGTTGGGGGCTGTAAGTGATGGCTAGTAGCATTCTCTGACATTGCATCATGGCAATGATGTGCATGCTACAGATTGCTCAAGTTCCTGTTAACTCTATACCCTGCAATGGCTCTAGACCCACTGTTGTCTTTTGCAGATCTACAAAGAACATAGTTGCTCAGGCTTTTGGGGAGTGAGTAGATGGCTGAGCCTTAGTTTGTTAAGGGAAAGCAGAGGCATTAATACAATTAATAAGAGAAATTGTATGGCTGGTTGACCTCTACTTTAGTATGTGAGTGAAATGATACTGCTAGATTTGTTATTTCGTATTAATCGTGTGTCTAGAACCTGGAAAAAGCACTTTTACTTTTTTTGTATATATATATAAATGTAAATAAATGACATTACCATAGACCAAAAGGTATCAGGTCTCTCAAGTGAATGACTTGTATCAGAAAAGTCCCAGACACGGGGTAGCCTGAAAAGGGAACTCATAATTTGCCACTCAGTTCAGTCAGATTCATTTAGTACCTCCCTAATAGAGTACAAGCATTTTACTGAAATTTGAGGGATTTTATTCTTTATAATCATTACAGTTCTATAAAAATAAAATAATTAAAAAGATTAAACTTGTGCACACAAAATTACCATATGTGTTAGAAATAATTGTATATAATTATGAGTATATGCTATAGTTGTATGAGTTATTCTTTAGAGAGAGAGAGAGAGAGCGATAACTCACACATTTTGAAAAACACTAATTGACAGCCTTGCTTAAATTATTAGCTAAAAGGGTTACGGTTGAATGGACATGGAACTTCCTTCTCAACCCTGGAAGCGGTCTTTGTAGGTCAGGATTCAGGAACTTTGACCCTGATCCGGCACTCATTGAAGTTGATGGAAAGAAAACTAACATAAATACCCAGGGCCTGACACTGCAATCGGATACTGTCCTATATGGACACTTGCCTGCATTAAGAGTTTAGGACTGAGTCCACTTTGGTCCATTTATGCAAACACCGAGCTCTGTGGAAGACTCATATGTGTGAATAATTTAATCACATAAGTGTTTCCAGAATTAGGCCCTTGGTCTGAGGGACCTCTGCATACTGACACTCTAGTTTTGGTGAAGTACACACAAAATTAATACAAAGTAACATAGGGATAATAGTCCAAATTAATTACAAGTGAAACTTTGTTGACTTCAGTGAAGTTACAGCTGGGATGCATTTGGCTCAGAATTCAGAACCCTGTGTTTGCTGGCCTTTATGTAAGTCACAGAGAAGACAGTTCTGCCCGCCATTCACACACACAGCTGGAGTGAAATTCACCAGTCTTTGGGCTGGATTCTCTACTGCTACCCTCAGTGAGTTCAGCACAAGGAGGTGCTGCTAGGAGGGGAGACATTACGCCTTTTTTGTGCTTCCTGGATTCTAGGATGCCCCAGGGGCTGCTTCATCCCGCAGCAACTTCCCCAAGGCTGCGCATGGGCTGCTCCACAGCCCGGAATAGCTGGAGTAGTGCCCCATCCACTACCCCTGAGGCTTTCCCAGGCTTTCCCAGCCCTGCACATCACTGCAGTGATGCACAGGGGTCAGCATCTGGCCCTAAATGTTGATTTTTTTTTTAATGGGAAACTACGTGGGCGTTGGATGATGGAATTCCCCTCATTTCTACTCTCACAACCTCTGGGCAGGCAATTGTCGCCTCTCTGGCCTTTCTCTGGCCTGTTCTTTATCTGATCTGGCTCAGAGCCCGTGTCGGCAGCGTGCAGGGGCTCTGGTGGTTCCCCTTATGCAGCTGTTCTATTTATGGGTCCTACTGTGGGTCTTCAGCAGCACATAGGGTCTTGTACTTGCCCCTCTGCAATAGGGTGAAATTGATCTGTGAAGAGGAGACTTGATGTAAACGAGGCCTGATTCTACAGCTGTGCCATTCGCAGGATTTCTGTTGGAGTGAATTGGAATCTCGTATGCTGAAGGATGGTAAGATCAGGTCCTGTGTTTAGTGTGCTTAGCAAGATTTAAACTGCAGGCCACAAAAGCATGGATGGTGACCTTTTTCGTAAGCCTTTTCAGACTTTTTTTTTTAAATTCTTGTTTCACTGTTGTTTTAAAAAAAAATTCAACAGAAGGTCTGTGACTGACATTTCAGAGTGTAACAGGGAGAACAAATTTTCAATTTGACCCTGGCACCACAGCTGCTAAAATATTAACAGCATTAAATGCAGGTGAATCGGAAATGTGTGCAGGCCAAAGATTCCTCTAGGCGGTTTTATTCTGGCTTGCTTGTTTCTTCACTCATTGCCACGAGACTAGAATCTCATCTGCCTCCCTCACCCAAATGAAGAGTGACAGGGGTGATGAGGATGGTGGATATTGCAACAGCATTTCTTTGATAGCAAAAGCTGCCTGTCTGATAAGATTTAACAGGCAATATGGGTATTTCAAGAAATACAAAGCCACCTTTGAAAAGTGCAGAGAAACTCCAGGGAGAGATGTTTATACAGTTTCTGGCTGATACAGTCTCTCTATTTCTCTCTCTCTCTGTTTTCATAACGTATGTGTAATTAATGCTCAGATTCACGTTTACATTAAAATATCCCACTGAAGCAGGGTTTTCGAATGATCCTACTTTTCAGAAGGTTTTCTGAAAAAGAACAAATCTGAATCCCTTGAGAATGCAGAAGCACAATGGGCCAGATTTGTCTTTGGTGTAACTCCATTCACCAGGGATGTATTTGACCCAGTAGGTTTTATTGTCCTGTTCTTTAAGGCTACATTTTTCATTATCACCCTTTCAGTGTATACATACCATTACTACTCTTGCAAGTGGAAATCCAGTTCTTGAGTACATAGCAGCATAGATTGACCAAGCAAATGCTTAATTGCTCTCAAAAAGGCACTAGCTGGCTGTTTGTAAAGGAGGTCTTATGCACATGAGAACTTTACTCCAATGAGTAACATTTACTCTATGTCCAAAAGCCTTTTGTTAACCAGGACCTTTGTGCCCTAAGTGTGCCTGTTCACAAATTTTGTTCATAGCTTTGTTTTTGCAGGGTAGATGTTGAGGTTCATGTGCAGGGTGCTGGCAGAGAGTGACAGATGTTTCTATGGGCATAAGAATCTACAGAGGGATTTTCCTTTTAATTGATTTCTTTGAAAAAAAACTGTCTCGGCCATCACTCTAGAAAAGCAAATATTGGGATTAATTGCATTAACTGATTTAGGAATATGTTCAGCTGCATACTGTGAAAAACAATGTGAAGTATTCTCACTACACTAATATCAGGCTCTAGGTACTTGTAACTGGTCTATTTTAATGATGCTGTGAGGATTAATATTTCAAAATGGGGACACACACCCTTTTTCCAACCATTAGGATTGTTAATTTCCATGAATGTCATACAAGCTCTCTTGCAGAACTAGTTAATGAGGTGAAGCAATCATTTGGCGTGACCACATTTAGATCATTGGAAAATCTGCTGCGTACATAAACGGAAGGTTTTTTGTTTTTTTGTTTTGTTTTGTTTTGGAGAGGGGGGGTTACAAATGTATTTAATTAGCCTGTTTTTTTTTAAACATAAAATGCTAAAATTAGTGCTTAAATAACTAGATCTATGTCCAAGGCATGAATTTCAGTACTGATTACCATTAGGGAATTAATAAAAAGCCAAAATCCAGCTGTTTTCTACAAAGTTAGCCATATAATGGTTTTTTTTCCAATTTCTCTGACTTTCTCTCTACTACTTTATCCTAGCCTTCTTCCCTCCCTCCAACCACCGCTGCACATGAACAACTCTTGCTAGCATTCTTGCAAAGCTGCCAAGAAACTGTGAACAAATTTAATGTCTGAATAACTGCTTGGTCTCCCAGTGACCTTGAAAAAATTAGTTTGCATCATTAAAAATTCATAGAAATGAAATTTTTGTGAGGAGACTGGCACATGCAAAATTAGTACTTGTTGAAATGCAGCTGGAGTAATTCAACCTAGTGAACTTTCAAAATGGTAATTCTTCTGAGAGCTAATTGCACCCACCTTACAACTTGGATTGAGTGTTGCTATTTGACTTTCTAAAATAATATCTATAATAATAAAATAAAATAATAAAATAATAAAGCACAGGTAAAATGCATATGCAGTTTCATAGGAGCAGAGTGTTTAAAGATTTAAGCATTGGCAAGAGGATATGTACTGTAACAGGATGCAGTGACTGAGGAGGGTTGTTGGGAGAAAAATAAATTATAATGCTTTGCTATTATCAATCAATTGTATAGTGATCTTTGCTCTATATCCTTTGGGAATTCTGTATACATGGTTAGCAATGTGTCTGAGTTGTGAGGTTAGGATCTGAAACCAAATACAGTATTTTCCAAAGTCTGGGGCTGTTCAGATTGTGTCACAGGCCTGGTCTACACTTAAAAATTAGATTGACCTACTTATGTCACTGAGGGTTGTTAAAAATTTTGCATGCTGAGCACCATAGTTAGGTTGACCTCACCCTGGTGTAGGTACATGTAGCTCGACAGAAGGATTCTTCTGTCAACCTAGCTACCACCTCTCTCAGAGGTGGATTAATTTACTTCACTGGAAAAACCCTTTCTATTGAGGTAAGGAGCATCTATAATATGGTGCTACAGTGACATAGCTGCAGCGCCACTGTAGTGTAGACATGCCCTCATTCTAAAGGAGGTCCAAAGCCACAAAACTCAGATCTGGATTTAAATCGAAAGTTTATTTCAGATTTCAGGTGCATTTATGTTTGGATTGGAGGCTCCAGCACAGACCAGTGTCTGCTGTGACATATGGATATCTGTCTATCTTCATACTACAGGTTCATTGCATGCTATCTTATAAATAATGCTTGTTCCTCTTAAATACTAATCGTCATCAAGGAAAAGCTAACAGAGGCAGAACTGAATACGTACTACTAAAACCACAGCATTTAGCAGTAAGGTTCCCTGCCCTCCCATCCAATGAATGGCAAGATACAATTTTGGAAAAGTGCACTTTGTAACCAGTTCAGGGACGCAAAGCACAAAACCCATAGAAACTGGGCAGTTGGAATCCTGTCCCTGTGCACAGAGAGTTCTGATTTTCATTTGGTCCTTACTCAGGCAAAACTCCCACTGAAGTCATTAGTTCCATATGCATGGAATGATGATTTGGCCTTCTGTTTTTAACACAAGTTTCTTGCTTTAGGACTGTTTTTAAATCCACAAATACATTGATGCATACTGGGCTTGATCCAAAGCCCATTAAAATCAATGGGAGTCTGTCCATTGGCTAAATTGGCTTTTGATCAGGCTCCAAATGAGCAGTGGGAATAGAAAAACATTCCTTTTTATGATTAAAATTCATGGAGGCTAAATTGTGCTGTCGTTAACACTAGTGTAAATTGGAAGCAAGACTACTGACTTCAGTAGAGTTACTGTGGATTTACTCTGGAATAACTGAGAGCAGAATGTTGCCTTGAACAGAACTGAACTGTGGTAATTTTCATTCCGGCATTTCACTCTCACTTGGAGAAGGAAAGCAAGTGTCAGGATAATGCCGTTCCACCAATTTCCTCACTTCTCTCTCAAGCAAAGCTGGAAATTTCTCGAAGGGTGCAGTCAGAAGTGTGAATATTTCTCTCTAATTAGCATTTGTGCCACCAGCCTTGAGATCTGCCCTTGAACTCGGCTTAATTGTTGAATGCTAGCTCAGACTCTGTCAACGCGTGCACAGTGGTCCATTTTGCTGTCACATCCTAATTAAAAAGTCATTGCTCTCAGTAATGTTTACCACCATGGCAGAACTGACGTGGTAGGCAGTTTAGACTGGATACGATAGAATGAAAATAAGTTGGGCTGCTTGATGTTTTCATGTTAGGATGATCATACAAGCATACATTTGGGGAACCAATTTCAATCCTTTTCGATTTTGTTTTGCTCCCGTGGGTTTTTTTTTGTTTTTTTGTTTTTTAACACAACATGTCAGCTTGTATGGCTGCCTCGGCTGCTTGATGGCATTAACATATATCGGGCCACCCCTTGTGCAGAACTGTCCTGAGGTGAAACCTCTAGTGGTCTGGAATGGAAAGAGGCTGCAATTTACTGAGTCCATTATCACCTCTGGACGTGTAGAATGATAATGGAAGTGACAGAGGTGCAGCTGAAAATTGGCTCTTAATATTTTATGTGTTAAAGCTGAGAATTGGAAATCTCACACTGCTCTTCAGGGAAAATGAAGTGTGTGTGTCTTTTTTTTTTTCCTCCTCCCTCAGAAACACAAATTCAACTACTGGGCAAATCAAGTGTCCTATTTCAGAGGGCAAGATATTCTTTTTATTTGAAATATGCTTCATCAGTGGTTTTAAACAATAATTGCATGAAATATTATGAGGACTGAACACATTTATTCAGCATTTATAGGATGGTGGCATCACTATAATTAGTGCAGTAAAGCTTTTTCAAAATGTACATGCAGTGTTGTTTTCTTTTTGCCAGTGTGTTCAATTGAGGGACAAGCTAAAGTGTTTGCCCTGAAGCAGCATCTTAAAATTGCTTTCTTTAAAACCTTTTTTTTTTTTTTTTTTGCTGCTTGCAGCTTTGTAACCTGTTCTATTTCATCACTGCTGTATAATGCTTGCAAATTGTGCTCTTCTATCAAGGCAAAAATATTCTCACCAAACTATTAAACAAGATTACCATGCATCCATTCCTATGTAATGGGAAATGGATACAACAATTTAAAAATAAAATAGTTTCTTCTTTTAAGCGACTTCTTATGAAAATAGCAAATTAGCTCCCTGGCCCTCCACCAACCCTTGCCCACAGACTTACTGCATCTTCTTGGCCCTGATTACAAGCAATATCCAATTATGTCAGTTCTTGCAGATTGGATTTATACATTTCTCATGTTTTCATATAAGTTGGATACTTAGGGTTGAATGCAGCTGATGAGGGCATGTGCACTGATTCCCAGGAAAGGAGAGATTGCTTGAATGAGTTGGGAGACTTTTCCCTTTCTGCTTAGTCTCTGTGTGTGCAAACACTAAGGGTAGGTCTGTGCTGCCAAAAATAAAAAGGTGTATTCTTAATTTGAGTTTGCTAACATGGGATGAAATAGCAGTGAAGACAAGACACCTTGGGTGAGCAGCTGCAGTTAAATGAAATCCAGTTAATGGGGGAGCCTGGGATTGTGACTCGAGCTGCTAAGTAGAGTTAAATGCGGAGTTGCCATAAAGAACATACCTTTCATTAGCAACATAGATATATTCTAACATAGGGAATCAGGCCACTCGGCGGTTAAGAATATTTCCAAGACTACCAAGGTGATTGTCAAATTTCCAGTGATCTGTACCTTCCTCGGTAAAAGTGTCATTAACTTTTCATAGTAAAGTCTTGTTTTGTACAGAATTGCTTCCCTTGAAGGGAAGGTTCACTCTGGCCAGAATTGTGACTTGCACACGGCAATGCACTGACCTACTTTAAGGCTTGCAGCTGGCTTTGTTATAGAACAGACCAGTGTTACATTGTGTCCGATATAGTCACATGCAACTTTTCCTGGTGGGTTTCCTGCCTGCCTGAGCTTTGAGATTGCATTTCCTGCTCTCTGCCAGTAAGGTCTGCATCAAAGAGAGGCTCAAACCAAACCCCTGAATGCAAACCACCCTTTTAAAGTTGTTATTGCTTTAAAAGGATGTGGGTCTTCTAGTTAATACACTTGGACTAGGATACAGAAGTCCTGGGTTCTATTCCTGGCTCTACCACAGACTTCCTGTGTGACTTTGGGCAGATTGCTTAGTCTCTTAGTGCCTCTGTTTCCCATCTGTGAATGAGGAATAAAAATACAGCTGCAGAGGGCTTTTGGGGGCTATATTCATTTAAAATGTGTGCAGTGCTCCCATACTACCGAAATGAGATGATCTTTTTCACTAGGAGGGTGGTGAAGCACTGGTATGGGTTACCTAAGGAGGTGGTGGAATCTCCTTCCTTAGAGGTTTTTAAGGTCAGGCTTGACAAAGCCCTGGCTGGGATGATTTAGCTGGGAATTGGTCCTTCTTTGAGCAGGGGGTTGGACTAGATGACCTCCTGAGGTCCCTTCCAACCCTGATATTCTATGATTCTATGATGAAGTACATAGATGGATTTCTTATTGCACAACTTGTGTGCATTGTGCTTTACGAATACATATGAAGATATGGGATTTAAGAACTTAGTCTATACAGGGGTGAAGATCTGAAACTGAACCCAGATGCAGGCATCATGGCTGATCCAATCTCTGTAAAGGTTGAGCTAAAGCCACAGAATCATCTCCACCTTAGCCCTCTGTTTCTATTCTGCGTATAGCTAGTCTCAGTTCACTAGGATCACCATTTGTTGTAGCTGGCTCCAACAGGATCACAGTGATAGGACTGCCGGTTTGAGAAACAGGGCAAATTGCCACATCTTTTCTTCAGTGGCTCCCAACTGACTGTTACAAAAGTTAGAGAGGTTTTTTTAATTAAAATTTGTTGTTACTGAAGTGAACAGCCCTGCATGCCGTATGGGGACAAATAAAATATAAAATCAACACCTTCCACACCATTCACAACTGTTTTTGAGCTTGCTCTGTTTTAGATGCAGAACTGAACACCACCCTATTAAGGTTTTAATTGACTTAATTGGAGAAAAAAATCAACAAAGAAAAATGAGCAAATAACAACTGCTTTAATCCCAGAGGGATCTTATTCTGTGTACAAATAAACCACTCAGTTCAGACTGTATTATATTTAATGGGTATGTGCGTGCCTAATTTGTATGTCCCACTCTAAATCCATTGTAAGTGAGCGGTCAGTTTTTCTAAGAGGAAGATAGATGATAAAAGATGCAAAAAATATGTGCAGGATATTTCAAGGAGCTTTGGGGCAAAGGAATAAGGGAAACAGTAGAGGGAACAAGGGGAGGAGGTGTTACATGGGTGGGGAATGGGAGTGAGTATGGAAAACTAGGCTCTCAAATTCATATTCCTTGTCACCATAAAAGTGTTTAGCAGGAAATAAGTTCCCCAGAGAAGAACATAGGTGGTTTTTTCCCTACCTTTTAGAGTTTGACATGTGAACCACAAGCCTTAACATTTGAATCCAGATTGAGATTTTGAACCCCTCAAACTTTGGGAACATTTGGGTCTGGGTTTTGGATCTGAGCCCATCTCTTACATTTACAGCTGATAATAAAACAGTTCAGGATATTTTCCTTTTACCAAATGTGTATTTTGGTGATTTTTTAAAAAACCCTTTCATTTAATAGATTCAGTTCTGGTTTCTCAGAATCAAAATGTAAACATGTATGTGGTGACACTGGTGGAGGAGTTAAGACTCACTTGGGCAGCTTGCTGAGCTAGAAGATTCAATGTAAGCTAAAAAAGCCTTGGCTATTAATACTTTCTGTTGTTTGACATTGGGTTACTTAACCCCACTATTTTCCTCTTCTAGAAAATGGGAATATTAACACTTATCTGTCTCAGAGCAGAGCTGATTGAAGATTTTAAAAATAATCATAATAACTGCAGATACATGTGTTAGATTCTGTTTGGTGCAAGTCATGGGGTCAAATTATTTGTTACTTATGTATTTTTGGAGCACCTCAGAGAATCATTAAAATATTTCTAAATCAACCAAATTTCCTGAAATTTAGCATAAAAAATGTGCTATTCTCTACTTGCTATTAGTTAGTTATTATTTTCCTGTTTTAAAACATTTGTCATTCAATCAGAGAAGAATACTATGTGATTGAATACTATTCAATCACAATACTATGTGACCTCAGTGACCAGGAAACAGAGGAAGTAAACAGTTTGCAAACAACCCATCATCTAAAAATGATTTTTCCCAAACGATCTGGCAAGCACTTACAACTAACAGATAATTTCAAGGTGAATTCACAAGTGTCTCTTTAAAGAGTGGTGTGGGGAGGGGGGATGGGAAGCTAAATTCATAAAAAAAAATGTGGCAAAGGTCTGTGCACAGATTAACTGGGATATTCGTATAGTCTTTTGAAAACACACAGCTCTAAATAAGTCATTATTATCTGCCCCCTGCAGCTTGGAGGAGCAGAGAGCACTGCATGGTGGAAATCAAACAACATTCCCTCTATCCTATGTCTGCTGCTTTTCTCAGGGGTGGGAGATACTCAGGATTTAGAAACAGAGAAGGAGTTGGAATGGGAAGAAATTTAGTATAAAGATTTTGTGTAACGAGAATTATTGATTTAAGAAGAAAACAAGAGAGGAAGAAGGTACTTGCTGTAGCAACTGAGTTTTCACACTCTTCGAGAGCAGATGGCTTAATGGTCTAAACATCTGGTTTGAAATGTTTATTTTCCTTAGAGCCATCCACTCAAATTTAGGCAAGCTTGGGTCATATCGTCATTCTCAAGCTAAAAATACTGTGCCTGATTCTTCACTTGGTTACACCAGTTTTACATCGGAGCTGGTGGTGTATCAGGCTGAGTTTCATACAGTTTTCAGTGTGGATTTTTCAGACCAGGCCTTAAAACTGAAGTTCAGTGGCCATGTTGTGGGTTTTAAAGAGCCCGTGAAGCTTTCTAGAAGAAAAGAGCTTTGGTCTGATGTCATTGTATAACATTTCCCTCACCTCCTCATTGATAGATGTTGCTGCAGCTTTCTCTGGGTGCTCTACGTTTATAATCTGTAAAGTGCTTTGTCATGGTAACTGTATCTGAACTCGGACTGCAGGCTTATGCATGGGGCAAGGTAGCTGTGGTCAGAGTGCCCACTGTGGGTGAAATTCACTTCACAAAGAGAGCCAGCATAAGTCATATGCCTCCCTTACGTCCCACTTAACGACTCAAAGTAGGGCTTAAGTGGGATTGAAGGGATGCATAACCCTTGTGTTGACCGCTCGGTACAGGATTGAATTTCACCTTGTGGATGCAGGGTATATGATCGCTACCCCGTGGTTACTAACAAATGCTAGGATTAATTTTTTCTTGTAATCAAGAGACCAAAACCCAGATAGTAATGTTGTTAGAGGGCCAGTTTGGTTTAATGTTAGACATTATGTATTCTGCTGTATATTTCTCATTGCTGAATTTGTCATATTTGTGGGTTTCCTGCAGAATTTATATTACGTAGCAGTACAGCTTGGGTACAAGCAGGTTGTCACCTGCATGAATGGTTGTATAAGAAATTCGAGTGTGGTATTTTTTCTGTTATTTATTAATAGAATGTATTTATTTAACAAATGAGATAAAATGAGTAACATAGAGATTATGTGCCAAATTCTGAGAGCATCACTTAGTCCACTAAATAATATTGGAGAGTGATGAAACCAGAGAAGAGATTGAAAAGAGATTTAAAGAACTAACCACAAATACAGACAAGGCTACTTGCTTGGGCAATACTTACAACAGCCCAGGACATGTTCCAAACAGATTTAATCCCTCCAATTTGCAAAGAAACTCGAGGATTTCAAGATATAACACAGAGTGTTTCTGCTTGTAAATCATTGTAATCAAGGCATCAGTTTGTGTCATGTTTTGTTTGTTCTATACGTGAAAAAAGCACAGTTCATAATTTTCTAATCAAATCTCTGTCATCCATATCAGTTTAAGCAGTCAGATCCTCAGCTGTGTCAAGCACTTCCTTAGGCCACTTTTGTACTCTCAGTTCTTGGACCCATTCTGTGCCAGGCCAGTCCCCAGATCCCACTGCAGAAAATAGAGTAGTCTGATGGCCGCTCTAACTTGTACTGGCTGGCTGTGATCTAAAGATACCACTCTGACAATTGAATGTTTCAATGGCATAGGGAAGCTATGGTCACACTTTCCTTTCCCACCTCCAGTGATGGCCACAGAGGCAGTGGTGTAGGCACCACTATGGTGGCTTTATGTTACCCAAGGATTTGCCTGTACTAGGAGGGGGATCCTTCAGTAGCCAGCTTAGCTGTCTTTAGGCCAGATTTTGCACCAGCAGAGTGCCAAAGATCTTCCCTAGTGCAGGAGAGGATCTGTCTGTAGTGTTACATTTTGGATTTCAGAGAAGTTAGATAAGTTCTTGTCTAGTTCTATAGGCAGTACCTCTGCTTGGATTCCCAAGTATAACTTTGCAAGCCTTGGCTCACCATCTAGTAAGGAGGGTCATCTGTTGACAGACTAGGTTTCCAGGGTCCTTCCACTGCAATATTTATCATGAAGAATTTCTGTTTTGGTCATACTTAAAAACAGTCTGCTTCCCACCACTGGGTTCCTCCTGGGTATCACCATGGATTCTCTGCAATGGAAGAAATAAAGAAAGGATTTTTAAAAAAATGACTTCAAAAGAAAAATGGAAATCCTGCACAATTCATTTCAGAAAGAATCTTCACCTCAGGGGCTTTCACATTGCAAGGGGAAAAGAATCAGTGGAAGAACAAATGATTTTTGAAAACTTTAGTAAAATTTGGTGTGGTGGTCATCTTCAGGCTCTCTCCACTGCTGGAATAAGAAGTCAGAGAGAGAAGGGGGGTGAGGTAATATATTTTACTGGACCAACTCTATCTGACCAACTTTAAAAGTTAATCCTATAAAAGATATTACCTCACGCACCTTGTCTCTCTCATATCCCAGGACCAACATGGCTACAACAACACTGCAAACAGAAATAAGAAGTGAGTTAAAATTGCAGCAGACTGGGAACAAGATGAGAGAGGTGACAGCTTTGTCATTATTTTTAATTGGATTTGCTCTTTACTTCATGACTGACATACTCAATGGTTTTCTTTCAGAGCTATCAGCTCTCCTACCACAAATACCTTCGCATACTGTAAAGTTCCCATTTAAAAAAAAAACTGTTCCAAGTGGATAGACATCGGTACTGGTATAGGGACCCTGGATCTGGAAAAATCTCCCCATCCTGGAATTTTGAGAAAATTAGGCCCTTGAACTGGATCTGAAGTTTTACAGTTTGAACCTAACTCTGTAATGGACCTGAACCAGTACCCTAAGTCCAACAGGCTGAACAGAGGGAACTTTTCATCCGGAATATGATCTGAACTTTGCATATTAGTCCCCTCCGCATCCTGAGATTTACAAAGGGGGTGTAGTCGTGTTGGCCTATCTTTAGCGCATGTGCACAGGGGCAGATTTAGATTCCATGTACAACCTTAACTGTGTCATATCTTGACTTTGTTTGCATGGTTAAGCGCTCACGAGTTCTCTTAGCTTAGGAGTTTTGATGAAATCTGATAGAACTTGATGGATAATGTATGTTTAAGGTTAGTTAGGAAGTGCCCGTTAGTTTAAATACTCTTTTCCCTCTTTCCATCATTGAAATTCCTGTTCTGTATCAACTTCAGGTGTAGTGTTAAATAACTGCAACTCAATAGGATCATGAGTAAGTGAAGCATTGGGTGGTTAAAAAGCTAGAAGGCAAGCTTCATTATGATTACATCTAACTGGTAATTTTTCTTTTCTTTTTTTTTAATCTATTGGCACCTACAAACTCCTTCAAAATATTTACTCATGCATCGTAAAATGTCATTCTGTCTTGCTGAGTGGCTCAGTTGCTGGATCCATTCGAAGTGATGAGCAACAAAAAAATAATCATCATTAAATATCCTAACTGATACGGTTGGATGAATCCTTATTTTACAAAACTGTTTTCCTTATAAAATAATCAGCAACATTTTTTAATTGCATCTCAGCAACTTTGGGGGCCAAAATTAATATTGAATAAGCAATTAAAGAGTTGAAGAGTCATGAGTGAAGTCCTGTTGCTCTGCATGGAAGAGATTTGAATGACTAATAACAGAGTAAGAACCACACGTACGGTTCAGGTCTGGTTCTGTTATAGTTGCTGGGTTCCCATGTGGAATGCACTGCTTTTTGCTTTTGCCATAGTCTAGATTTGATCTCCCCTCAGGCTTTGGGTGGACTTGAGACAGCCTTACTTAAACTTGATTTAACCCTCTTGGATCCAAGACACAGAGCTTTCACTTTTCTTAAAAAGGATGTTATCCTTACAAGAAGTAGTTAATTATACTTAGCATATACCCTCGATTTTTCCTGGTAATCGAGTCAGTGCTGCTCTCAGTGGCTTGTGGTGGCAGTAGTGGTTTATTTCCCCTTCCGCAAAAGTAAAGCAGAGAGAAGTTTTATTTGTCTGTGTTATTTTGGTGCAGGTCTTGATTAGTGTTGCCAACTTCGGTTGGATGAATTCCTGGAGATTTCATCACATGACATTATCTTTAACTAAAGATTAATTTTTAATTCCTAGAGACTCCAGGACAATCCTGGAGGTTTGGCGACGCTAGTCTTGATGAAGAATGCTCTGCATAATGGATTGTTTACAGTGAGGACTTAAATGATGGAAATGGGGCTTAGCTTGATATGTGAACATTTAGCTTCTGGGAGTGTTATTTGTCTCATCACATGGCAGTACATAAAGGAACCTCAGTCATTTGTAGGGTTTTTAGAGCTTGCGGTGTATTATTGAATGCCTACTGAAGAAAAGGTGGCTTAAAATAAGTCTGTAACCAAAGGTGTGAATACTGGAGGGAGAGGATCTAAGGTAGCCCTGCCCACCCCAGCCTGCCGTAGGCTGCAGTGTTTCATCAGCTTGCTGAGCAAAAACTACGTGCAGATAGTAAGAGGAGAGCAAGGAGAGAACAGCTGCTGGGGCGGGGGCATATGTTTGTAACAATCTTCACACTGTGGTCCTTGAGCAAATAAAATATAACTAAGACCCTGTTGTGGAAGCCAGTAAATAATTAACAAGGATTTGAAGAGATCTTAATGAATGTTAGTTAGCAAGAGTCAGGCCATACTGTAACCTTAATGACGTAAGACTTGTAGGAGCAAAGATAGTGCGAGGCGACAGGACAGGAACTGTGTACAAAGTTATTATGACCTTGCAATCACTAACCAAAATGCAGGCTTGCTTTTCTTAGGATTGAGACAAATAAGATAAGCCTTTTTGCTATGTATAAACAAAATGTAGTTGTTGCTTTTTACTGTCTATATTATTGCTAGAAATTGTCTGTAAAAGGTATAAAGGCTTGCTGTGATTGTTTACAAGTTGAGAGACCTGTCCAGGACCCTGTGTCCTATGGCACTCTCTCCCTCCATGGTAATTACTGGAGAAATAATAAAGTATTTGATTTTGCTGCATCCAAACAAAAAGTGAGAACTGAGTTTTTCTTCGACACTGTCAAGTGGTAATATTCACCCCCCACACAAACATAGAGCTACAAACTGATCTTAGCTATGTAGGTGTGAACCTAGAGCAGTTCCTTTCGTTTCAATGGACTTAATCCTGGATATGCAGCACTATTTGTGAGAACAGAAGTTGGCCCATACACTCAGGTATTATGCGGTTCTGTATTTCTCATTGTCTGGATGGGTCATGCCTGAAGGCAACAGTAAGTCAAAGTAACATCCAGCAATAAAAATAGAAGAAAGAGAGACAAGGCCACATCCTAGGAACCAGATTTCCTGCACCCAGCACAACTTATCTGCAAAGGTGACAAAATGGGGACCAGAATCTGCCCCATACACTTTTTCCACTTCAGAGATTCTAAGGCCAGAAGGGACCATTGTGATCATGTAGTCTGACCTCCTGTATCACCCGGGCCAGAGAACTTCCCAGATAATTCCTACAGTGTATCTTTTAGAAAAACAACCAAACTTGATTTTAAAATGATCAGAGATGGAGAATCCACCATGAATCTTGGTAGATGTTCCCATAATTAATTATTCTCACTGCTGAAAATGTACACCGTATTTCCAGTGTGAATTTGTCTAGCTTTCACTTCCACCCATTCGATCATGTTATACCTTTCTCTGCTAGATAGAAGAGCCCATTATTCAACCTTAAACCCATGGGTGGCTAAGCCTTCCCTGGCGCAGCTGCCGCCGACCTGCCACTGGACACCTGGGCCATGGTGGCCCTTCCCTGAGACCCTCAGTGTCTGCTGGTGCCTGCTTGCCACTGCTCGCCATGTCCCTCCTCCTTGGGGGCTGGGGAGTCAGGAGGGAACGCGGTGAGCCAGTGGTGGGCAGGAGGGTCTGGCGGGAAAGTGAGGTGGCTCGCTCGGCCATGCTCTGGGGCTGGCCGGGCATGGAGGGGCCGGCACCTCGGCCCATCCAGGGGAAGCTTGGCTCGGCGCATGGCCCAGCATCCCAGCTCAGGGGGCTGGCAGATCAGCCCGGAGGGGCAGGCGGCTCGGTCTGGCATGGCTGGGACTGGACTGGTGCTTGGGAGGGAGGTGGCCCACCGTGGCTGGGGTGGGCAGGCTGTGGAGCTCCTCCAGTCGTGGGAGGGGGCCCTCAGGGCTCCTCCTGTTACGGCAGGAGGGAGGGTTGGGGCTCTGGTGTGCAAGGGGAGTGGGGACTCGGGTGGAAGGGGTGTGGCCAGCGGGCTAGCCTCCCCAAAGCGGGGGTTTCTGAGCTGTCCCTTTCTAAAACTGAAGGGAGCAGAGTGGGACTGGCTGGCAGGATAAATCTGATTTTCCTGCCGTGTTGACAGAATTGCGGCAGAGCTGTTCTCTGGTATGAAAAAGGGCAACAGCAGTAAATGCTGTTTCCATGTAGCAAAGCTCCTGTATTATATTTTTTGTTTGATTTTGTTTCAGTGAATGAATAAGGTCTGCACGGATTATTAATGGAGTCAGGGGCACAAGTGAGCTGGCTCTTACCCTGTCATTATCTCTAACGGGCAAATAAACTACAACTAATTGGCAGAATTAATCACACTAAAGTCCTGGGCCCTGATAAGGATCCTGCCACTCTATTTTTATTTATTTTGAGCCTGGAAAACAATTTAGCTCTGTTCCCCTGGATGTGCCTTTTGCAGTATCATATGGCATTATGTTAGATCTTATCATTATGGCTACATTAGTGTGACAGAGCAGCATTCCAGTGATTATATCCACCTTATTCAACTCTAGTGCTAAATGAAGTGGGACAGGAAAGATAATTTGCTGTGGAGGAAGGGTTCTTGTTATCTAATCTACCCATTGTGCAAGAGAAATGTATTCTGTGTGCTACAACCTTTGATTTAAAAAAAATGTACAGCTTGTTCTGTGATGCTAAACAGAATGTAGTTTTTTGCTTTACTGGTGATTTCAGACCTCTGAAGACTCTCCGGGTCTTGAGGATGATAGAACTGATTGGCAAAATGTTCAGAACCTTTTATTTGAACCTTGCTGAAACTGGAAAGGGCCTGTATTCCAATTTGTGGTTCAGGTGTAACTAAGATTTCATAGAAGCAGCTTATCTTTTGAGAATGCCACCATTCAAGGTGGAGCTCTGGGCTGCATTTATTGTCTGCCTTCACCTCTGCTCTGTCTGGCCCTGGCCTGCTTACTGACTACGCCTCCCCAACATGGATCTCTGAACTGCAGATTGCCCCGTCTAGACCTTGAGAAGGGGCAGGCATGTCTGTCATTAAGGCAACTGAGCCTTCAGGCCGTGGTGTGGATCTATGTGCAGAGAGTCTCCTCCATGTTAGTCATGACTGGGAAAATGTCCGAGTCAGGACTGAATAAAGGCCAAAAAATACTTTACAGTAGAACCTCAGAGTTACGAACACCTCGGGAATGGAGGTTGTTTGTAACTCTGAAACATTCACAACTCTGAACAAAGCGTTATGATTGTTCATTCAAAAGTTTACAATTGAACATTGATTTAATGCAACTTTGAAACTTTGCTATGCAGAAGAAAAATGCTGCTTTCAACCATCTAAATTTAAATGAAACAAGCATAGAGTTTCCTTACCTTGTCAAGTCTTTTTTTTAAACTTTCCCTTGATTTTTTTAGTAGTTAATGTTTAACACAGTACTGTGTTGTACAGTACTTGCTTTTTGTTTTGTTTTGTTTTGTTTTTGTCTCTGCTGCCTGATTGTGTACGTCCAGTTCCAAATGAAGCGTTTGGTTGACCGATGATTTTGTAACTCTGGTGTTCGTATCTCTGAGGTTCTACTGTAAGTAGCTCTGGGTGATAAATGCAAACAGTTCTGTGTATTCAACTGAATTTTTGTTCAGTGAATCTTCTTCATCCACATTCAGCCGTGGATGTGATGTTGTTGGTGAACATTTAAGCAATTTATTTTTTAGTTGGAACTGTGTTCAGAGAGGGTCAGTTTCAAGGCTGCAAGCACAAGTAATCATTCAAGAAGCACTTGCATGGTCATGCTGTCGGGGAACAGAGACATGACTATGGGCCTTGTTCTGATTTCACTTACACCGGTGTAAATCAAAGTGACTCCACTGAAGCAAATGGATCAACACTGGTGTAAAACCAGTGAGATATCAGAATCAGGCCCCCTGCAACCATTCACAGCGCAGCTCAAATTTTAAATATGTACTATCATTCCATACATTGTCTAGCACAGTGGGATCCTGGTCCATGACAAGGGCTCTTATAGGCACTACAATAATACAAATAAGAAACAATAATAAAGGAAAAAAAATAAAATATTGTTGTACAACCTCATGCTCTCCTTCTTGGTGGGTTAGCACAAGCATGCAGAGTCCCATGAATGCTGACATTGCCACAAGCTCAATAAACAACAGAACATGAATTTATTATTTGTAAGAGGGTCCTCTCCTGCTGGTGCTGACTCCTAAAAACAGTTTTGCTTTCCCTCCAAGCAGGAAGTGTACCCATACTCCATTTCCCCTCTAGAAGAAGCCACACCCTCTAACGGGTCTCTGTGGATATGCCACATACAGACCCAGTCAGCACCATAAATCTGTTACAATACATTTGTAGTAGTCAGAGAATCATGATCTGAGTGTGAAAAACCTGCCAAATTAACTATTTCCCTGAAAATTATTCCCTCGGCGATAGTAAAAAATGATTAAAGACCTCAGCGTTTGAGCCCCTGGAATTACTCCCAAGAGTCAAGATTTCAGGATTGGGCCCACTTAACTTCCTGTATTGGAAAATACACTTTCCCCACTCATCTGCATGCTGTTGATTTAGAAGGTTTGCATTCAGGTAGATGTATTTCTTGGATTTCAGCTGAAGTAGAGAAAACCCTGCTAGTGTGAGAAAACTTTGAGTGAGACTATTTCACGCTAAAAATAAGCAAGATAAGGTATGAAACTTAAATCCTGCAGATGTATGCAGTATTGAGCCAGTCGTTCTGGGATTACTTTATGGTCTGACTAAACCTAGAAAGGCAGGACAATCTGTTTGACTGTTAGTCCATTCTTAATGCATGCTGTTGTACCCAAATATGGTGGCTGAGAAGGGATACGGGCCCACTCACTGATGTAATACAGCATGAGAGAGGAACATATGAACTGCAGTATCTTGTCACAACAGGGTATACTAAGAACAGAATGCAGGACTTCACTCTGCATTTCCCTGCCTTTGTCGATTTAAGTCTGACCCCAGATGTTGTCATTTTAATGCAATTTTAAATTTTAATATATTTTAAAATTTTAATAGTCTGACTTCCCATTAAAGGGAATAGGGAGTTTGCGTAATACGTTAGTACTGTAGCAAAGATAGTAGATATGGCTAAAACCAAAACATCAGATCACAGCAAACCTGAACTTCGGACAGTTCAAATTCAGATCTGCATCAAGCCTAAAATTATGCTCTTAAATCTACATCTGTGCATTGGTTTTGAATGAGTCTTATACTGCTAAGTAACAGGCCTGATTTAGGGAGTCTAAATAAGGATTATGGGCCATAACTGTAGGCTGTTTTAACTCCAAACTTTGTATCTTGGCCTATTTCTATTATGTAACATGTGGGGACACACACACAGACTTAAATGCACTCAGCAGAGATTGCATATTCAAAAACATTCAGATACACACACACACAGACACACGCGTAAATGCACTCAGCAGAGATTCAAAAACATTCAGATACACACACACGCGCGCGTAAATGCACTCAGCAGAGATTGCATATTCAAAAACATTCAGATACACACACACACACACACGTAAATGCACTCAGCAGAGATTGCATATTCAAAAACATTCGGATACTATCACACATCAAAACTTTAGGGACAGTGCTCTTAGGATTTGGCTCTGATGGTGTACAGTGTCTTTCATACAAATTGTATTTCAAAACACTTCACAGAGTTTCATAATAGTTACAGAATGATGTGCAGCATCTGCTTAGGCTGACACTGTCATGGTTAATAAGCTCAAAACAGACTTTTTTTTTCTTCTTCTACTTGTAAATGTCCACTACATTCTTTCCCACGTTTAAAAAGCCCCCTACTAATACTGTAAAGAAATGAATACAATAAAGTTTTGGAGCCAATGTATCCTCAATTAACCCAGTAACAATGAAGTGTATGTATAAATGTCAGGGGGCAAATACATTCAGGAAAGGATCAGATACATGTTTCCAAATGGTTACTGCTGACAGCAGTGGGAAAAAAATCTATGTTTAAATTAGCAGAAATACCTATCTTGACAGTGTGCTTTCCAACACTACAGTTATCTGCATGCAATCTATAGAAATAGCTTACTATTGGTCATACTCAAACTCCCATGAACATCTATGAGAGCTTAATTACTAAATAATAGTACTTTGTATAATGCATATCATTGTTCTAAATATACCTATCTCCACACAGTTATAAAAAGGGATCTGCAATGTAGGCTTCTCCATAACTAGTTTGGAAATACAAATATCTCTCTACCAAGAATAAAAAGGGTGTCGTACACATTATGGACTAAAATCCAGATCCTGCCAAGACTTATGAACATGTTTAACTATACACACTGTGAGTAGTCACATTGAAATACATGAAATTATTCAGAGGGAAAAGTCTTGTCCACACTGAAGTCAATGGCAAAACTTCTGTAGATTTGAATGGGGCCAGTGAGGATTTCACCCCCATTGTATGAAGTGAAGTATGTATCTAAATTTTACCAGTTTGGGGCCTTAAAGCCAAACTGTACCCTCAGATACCCCTGTATGACTATTCTGAAGTCAATGAAATTGCATAAGTATAACTAAGGAACTAGCTGTCTGAAATATTTGTTCTGTGTGTGTTTCTTTTTTCAACTGGTGACATGAGAACCTCCTAAGGGCTGGTTCAAGATAAGCGCCCAGAAGGTGGTTTAAACAAGACAGCTGTTGCAGTTGTGGCCAATAAATAAATCAATCCTTATTTGATATTTTCTGACAAGTTGACTTCTAGACAAGGTAACAAAAGCAGATTAGGCCAAGATTTTCAAACTTGGTGTCCATAGTCAGGAACTTACATCCATATCAAGGCACCAAACAAACTTTTTGCAGAGGTACTGAGGACCCACAAGTCCCAGTGAAGTCAATGGGAGCTCCAGGTGCTCTTCATACCTCCAAGAAACTAGACATGGTTATTTAGGACTAGGTACCCAAGTTAGAAAATTTTGGCATATACTGTTGTTTAAGCTAATGCTGTGCAGAAGTAGAATGTCAGAGGCTTTACCGCTCTGTACGTGTGAATAAAGTCGTGCATGTGAGTAAGTCTTCCCAGAATCAGAGGTTAAGTCAAGATTTTAACCCCAGTCTCAAGGGGTCAGTGGCTCATGCCCTAGTCCATTGTACATTTCAAGCTAACACAGTACAGAAGCTGAATATTAGAAACTATCAAATAGAGGGTTTCTTCTGCACCAGTTTGGCAGTAAATGTCTAATTTTAAAATATAATTTAAATAATTTTATTAAAACCAAATTTGCATTTGGACTGATATAACTTTTTTGTGCCAAGTTCCGGCATGATGCTATGCAGTATGACTAAGTTACGTGCTCCTGGAAGAAAGGGATTTATAATGGAAAGGTTGACAGACCATTAATTCCAACTGTCTTAAAACTGCAGATGGATTTAGTTGAAAGTAATGATCCATGCTTTCATGAGTACTTTTGAAAACTCTGCCACTCCTTTACATCTAAATATCAATGAGATGTAAGAGTTAATTTTGTTTTCAATGCACTTTTAATTGTGTTTCATGTTTTCTTTTATGATGCCACCCACCTGCCCATGAAGAGTTAGAGACATCTGCTACCCTTGATCTTTGCACAAGACTCACATTGACAACAGTGTGATTTTCCGCATGTGGAATGAGCAGAATATGACCCACAGAGTATTGCTAAAACAACACATTCCTTTCTTGATTATCTTTTTTTTCTCTTCACTTCTGCAGCCTATAGAATAATTTTAAAGAGGGAGACTCTTTTTAATTTCTGAGTTTTCAGTTTTGCAAATACTGATCCTGTTTTGCTAATAACCACCCTCCCTGGGTTTTTTTTTGATCACCCTCTGCTTTTGTCCTTTGCCAATTTTCAATTGCTAATATTCATTAAACAAGGGAAGATCATACTGCATTTGGTACATTTAACAGCAGTAATTAAAGAGTTCACAATTTCAAAGGAAATATATCATCCTCTGTTGAAGTCCTATAAACAACCAGTTATGAAATCTTGAAATCTAGTGCAGTATCAAAAAGTCTGTGTACTGGGCAAGACCTTGATGGGTGGACAGTCTATGAGGGAGAAGGGAGAGTGCACAGCTTGCTATGCAATACTCAGAGGGCCAGATTTTGCTCTTATTTAGAGCAGTGTAAATCCAGAGTAATTTCATTGATGTCTGGATTTACATCGGTGGCCCTGAGACCTTTACATGGAACAGGAATAGCAGCGGTTCGAACAGATCGCCTTTTTCACTTTCCCTGCAGCAGGGCTAACACAATAATCCAAGTGGACAGGCAAGTGAAAAAATATAGGACTAGCAGTGGGTCTGGCCTATTACATCCTGTTACTGCACCTAAGGGAAAGGAAAGACCCACTTCTTAGACCCTTCAAAACCTTGCTCAAATGAGTAATTTTTATTTATGCTAGCCTTCCTGTTGAAATCAGTGGGAATACATTTGACAGCAGCTAATTGGTTTAATGCAGTCAACATGCATAATGAAAGAGTATACAGTTTCAAAGAAAGATACACCATCCTCTTTTGAACAGGGCCACCCGGGGGGGCAAGTGGGGCAATTTCCCCCTTGGTTGGCGGGGGTCCAGGTCTTCGCCGGCATTTCGGCAGCGGGGAACCCTTTAGTGCTGCTGAAGACGCGGAGCGACTGAAGTGCCCCCCGCTGCCGAAGACCCGGACCGCCACCGGGTGAGTACAAGTGCTGCATCTCCCCATCTGTGCCCCAGGCCCCCTGAATCTTCTGGGTGGCCCTGCTTTTGCAGTCATACAAACAACCACGTGTGAAATCTTGAAATCTAGAGTGTTATCAAAATCCCATTGAAATCCGTGGGAATACTCACAGGAGTCAGATTTCGCCAGACCATGCCCTCCATGTTTGACATGATAGGCATGGCCAGTTCCCAATATGTGTTCTCCTTTTTACTTGTACACAGAGTTGCATACAAATTGCCAGTAAAATCATGTTACAGGTGTAGAGCACAACACGGAGACACCATTGAAAAAAATGCAAGGACTTCTCCATTTTTCTGCAGTGTGTAGTTTAGTAAATGTTTAATAAACAAAAATCTAGTTCTCTGAGACAGTGTGTCTTGTGAGCCACTGGGAATGCTAAATAACACAGAGATGAACTTCAGTACAGTGGTAAAAAAGCTTCAGTACAAATGTTCGGTGCTGAAACTCAGTTTGCATTTTTAATAGGCTTGTTTATTAACATACAATAAACTGATTATAGTTATCAGCATGGTACATTTATGGAAACATAACAATTATAGCTGCGTAATTTATTTTCAATAACAGAAATTGGTGATAAGTGAAGGAATTATACAAAACATTCAGGTGAGGCTACATTAACTCTAGAATGTGCGTTTCTTACCATAATTCTGATTGGTTTGGATTTTTATATCAGGTTCTCTTTCCTCTTTTTATTTTGTTAGTGACAGTACTGCAGACCTGCTGTCTTGGTATTGAATTTTTAAACTAATATAAAGAAAGAAGAAGGGAAAATCTAAGCAAATGACCTATGAAGATTAGGGGCAGTTTCTACAGAGTTTACAGACATTTCAAAGAAAGCACATTTTGGTCAAAATGATATTTGGAAATTTTACCATATGACTTTTGTTTCAGAGATGAACTAAAAGATGTATTGGAAAATAAGTTTAAAAAAATTAAAATTGGTATAACTAAGTTTACGGCTGGCACAATGACAATCTTGTGTAAAAAGTAGCTGTGTGTGTATATATATATATACAAATATATATCCATTCTGCTTTAGTACTGGTTTCACATGTATCTATCAATAGGTCAATAGATTGCTTTTGTGAAAAGATGGGTCTGAAGCTAAACCCCTGATTTGAAGACACCGAGATTCTGAGAAAGTTTGGATCCAATTCCAGACTTGCAGTTGGGATCTATGTAACTCTACAATGGGCCAAAGCAAACATGTGGACCACTTTCAACCTTTGCTCGTGCCCAAGGCTTATATCTAGTTGGTTTAAAAAAAAAATAGAGTAGGGACCTGCTGTTATATCATTATTAGAGCAGGTGATTTACAGAGTGTTACAATGAGCTTTCAAGCTGTCTGTGTTCTAAAAACTCTGTGTGAAATCCTGAGTTGTGCCATTGACTTCCACAGGGCTAGGGTTTCGCCCTGTTCTCTCACTTGCTTGCAGACATAGGTTTGGTGAAGTGGTCTTAGCATAAACCTGAGGACAGGGACTTATTGGGTTGTAGTTCTAGCTCTCAGAGTGAGGCCCTCTATGGCCTTGAGCAAGTCAATTAAACTGTCTCCCTCCATTTTCCCCTGTCTGTTAAATAAGATAAAAATACTCACCTTTCTCACAGGGACTTTAAGAATATTAGCTAGTTAATGGTTGTAAAATGGTTTGAGGAGGGGCAAAAAACTACTCCACAGGAAAACACGGTGTGAAGTATTATTACTTTTCATCAAGATGGCCGCCACCAGCTGCAGTCTCCGAGATGCCAGTTTTAATAATTAAAAGGTTTAGTCCCTGACACAACTCCCTGTTTTATACTCTCTGCCCGCAGAAACTTTAGGATTTCTCCGCTGCTGAGTAAATGGCTGCATCTTTGTTTTAATGCAATAGCTTGCTGCCCATCCGGCAGTACTGTGGAATGCGATGCTGGCAGGTGGGAATGTGAACGTCACTGAAAAGCCTAGAGAGCGTAGGGGACAAGCAAATACCGCTCTGCCTGCTGAGGCCTGTCCCTGTACATTTCTTGGCAAGTGGACAAATCTGCTGTGATGTGTTCAGACGGCCTGGCAGAATGTTGCCCAGAGTCGATGGGAACAGGAGTTCCTGCAGGGCCCAGCACAAAGCCCCGGCCGCAAAACCAGCACTGACAGTTACGCTGGCTTTTGTGCTGTAGAAATAAATTGTGCAGGATTGAGCATAAACGGGGGTGGGAGAGATAAATAAATAGCTTCTTTGAGCTGAAACTTCAGAGTCACAGTGGGGGGACATATATGCGGCCGCTGCTTTCAACTTTGTTGCACTCCACAGCACTGGAGTTTGAAACCACCAAGTGGGAGTCACTTTGACATCTCAGCCACAACTAACTCACCTGCCATGTAAGGAAACACTTCCCATGACATGGTGGGAAAGTGAAAGGCAGGAGGTGGAGGGGTAGGGAAATAAGGTTTGGATTCTGGAATGAAGGAGATGCTATAGCTTCAGAGTAGTATTGTTGACAAAGCAATCGTAATTCTTCTTCACTGCTTTCATATTGCCCGTTGCGCCTTTATGATTTATTTTCTCTCTTTTAAAGATTTATAGTGCGCCTCCTGCCTAGTGCCTCAGTGCTTACTTACAAAGTTAAACATAACAATAAATTACGTAAGCCCACCCAAATTGGACAGCATTAAAGAAACACTGCCATGTTGTCAGGAAATAAAAACAGATCATCAGACTGAAGCTAAGCAAAAGATAAATCTGATTTGGGCTCTGATGGACCACCAGGAGGAGAGAGTTCTAAAGGCAGGAGCCCTCATCCCAGAGAGAGAGCCACACTGCCCATCCCAGAGTGTTTAATCCTAGGAGCCGACAGCCAGAGCCTCCAGGCTGATAAATAGTAACAATGTTGTCGCTGAATTTCTTATGACTGGAAATCAGGGGCATGGTTGGTATCTGCGAGTACTTGTGGTGTTAGCATCGCATTGTAGGTTCTTCCTGTCTGCATCTGACCCTTATCAAAGATTGGTCCAGTGGGATTCTGAGGATTCATCGTCCTCACCCTCATTCATTCTGTGGTCCACTGTTTCCTCCATTTGTCTATTAGTTGACTGTGAAAATGCAGCACATCCTCTGAGCAGTGTCATTGGTAAACCACCTTACCCCAGAAACAGAGTTGAAGAGCAGTCTCATCCCCAATGTAATGCTACAGAAAACAAAGGAGTTACAATGGGGATTAATTTTCCCATTTGAATCTGCATCATGACTCAGACTGGATGATTGCACAATTAGCCCTTCTCCACTGATTAAGCTGCCATGCTCCAGGAGATTATTTTATTCTATCAATGTTATTTCCCTTAAAACATCGTGGCTAGTGTGGGATTAAATTATAGAAATGAAGGTGGCTTTACTGGGAGCCTGTTAAATGGTCATGTGACTGGTCCATTTCATAGTTTAGCTTTTAAAGTGCCTCTGCTAACATTTGAGTAATGCATGTTGCTTATTACAGAAGAGGCTGAGATTGTTCCTTTGATAAGTTGCTTCCTACCAGGAGCAACACAGTAATGCGTTTAGATAAGTGTCGCATAATCATGCTAGGATGGAGGTATTTGGTTGTTTACAATCCCCATACATTTTCAGTGGAAATATTTTCCCTTTTCTCTTTGTTCTTCCTGACCCTCTCCAATCAGGAAGATAGGGTTCCTATTTTAATCTGTAAATCAAGAGTGGTTAGCTGGGTCCTGCCACAGGATTTGGTTGCGTTCCAGTTGAAATATGCAGTTTTGACCAACTGCTGTGGGGTCTGCTTTTCCAAGTGTCTGACAAAGAAGAAAAATACAGATAGGATAGTCCCAAGCAGAAAGAAGCCCTTTGTAATTTCAAAATGCATTCTCTTCCGGTGTTGGCAAAAGGCCAAATTCAATGTGTGACAAATAACAATATATGTAGGATATAATAATTTTGTATGTAACATTAGAGAAAAAATGGGCACTTGTAGTGTCCCAATTAGAGAGAGGGCACAGAGTTTTCAGATAAAACATAAATTTGGTTTTAAAAAGGGAGATGGAAAAAATGTCTCTCTCCCTGCCCCTCTTAAATTAAATTTAAACTCAGAAGGAAGTTAGATTACTGTTTATGTTTATAAGTATGCTCAGATCAATGGTACTTCAAGACTGATGAAGCCAGGCGCCTGCAATAATATTAAATGGCCTGATGTCTATCAGAAATTGCTGAGAACCTTCCTAGGGTGGACTGCTGCTAATTAAAAACAGGGAATCAACAGAACAGTTGTGCAGGAAGTGCAAGTACAGATTGCAGCAGTAACCTAAAGGGTCATTCCAATTTCTAAACTGTCTTCAGTGGCATCACATTTTTAAAAAGTCTCCGTAGCTGCACAATTTCATTTATTTTCATTTGCTTGGACATTTCTTTCACTTATGCAATGCTGGTTTCTCAAGCTCTGTGTGCTTGGCATTCTGAGGGCCTGGCACCGAGGCTTGAGAGCTGATACATGAAAGCCCAGTAATTCCACAGTCTTGTGTATTCCATTCCTCCTCCTCCAGCACCAGCTCCTGGCTGTGCCTTTGAACCCCCTCAATACTTGTGACTCTGGGTTTTCCTTTCTTCTTTGCTTGTAAGCAACTCTTCCATATTGTTCTTGCCAGTCTCCATTCTCCTTCCAGAAGCTTCCTGACAGGCTGGACAAAGTATTTGAAGTCAGACACCTACATCTACATTTAGGCAGCTACACTAAGTGGCTGGTTTTCCATGGCACAAAGCATGAATCCTCTCTGAGCTTTCCAATATGCAGAGGGACTCGGACTCAGCAGACTACGCCAGACTTTAGCACAGAACAGCCTGCTCTCAAAAAATGTGCTGAGCCCACTCTGCAGGCTGGTGCGGAGCATGGGCCCTCCTTTTCCCAATCTCCTCTGGGACAGTGCATGGCTCTGTAAGTTCATGGAGGGAGTACAGTCCCAGGCACAAAGACTACCGTTGCGACAGGTCCCTGTGCAGAGTACGCAAGATGGGAGACTCCCTTGGCACCTGTATGCCAGTCACAATCTCTATTTAAACCCCTGTTAGGTGCCATTTTTTGCAACAAGCTTGGAGAGGGAAGAGCCTTGAGACCTCCCACTAGATTCCTGGGTCCCTCATGTGACAAGGCCACATGCCACCAGTACCATGTCCCAGTATTCGAGAGAGACTGATTTTCCTCATAAGACTTCCTTAGTAGAAAAAAACAACAGCAGAATGAGGCATGTAATATGGAAAACTTGGGGAACCTGCTGCACTAGTGTCTGACTGCTGCTTAACAATCCCCCACTTCATTAGTGATTGAGTGTTCATTAGAAAAGCCAAAGAGAGGATGAGAGCTCATTTGGAGAAATGGCAATGGGAGACGAATAAAATGAAACATCAGCAACAAACCCCAATGCCCCTAGACCCATACACAGCCCTAGTGCAGCTTGCATGCCCTGGATGACGTCTTTATCCATTTCAGGCGCATATGAAAACAGAAGTTTGCTTTCACCATCCATAACACACCTCTTCAAAGAGAACAGACAGAATGAACAAACCAGGGCTTATGTTAACCTTCAGGTCAAAGAACTGACAATATGGTATTGCATGTCTCGTTCACTTTTAATCACTATTTCAGTCTTCCTGTTGGCTTGTGTGTGTCTGTGCTAATGGCAGGCCAAACATACACCAGAAGCCTATAAATGCAGCTAACCTGAGTTTTTATATGAGGAATATATCGACTCTACTACTGAAAGCTGAGTGCTGGGCCTTGCTCTGATTCATATCCGTGTACAAACAGCCACCTAAACATTAAGCACAGAACCTGTCAGAAGTGGAGTGGGAGGGAAGGAATCTTTATTTTTTTTAGCTTTGAAAGTGGGTGGGTTTGATATTGATCAGCACTAAAGAGCTGTCACCTCAATGAGCAACTGGATTTCATTTCTTTTTTGTTTGACTTTCCGATCTAGATTAACTTGCAAACAAGGGAATCACTGCCACTCAAAGCAGGTAATGGACAGGAAATGGCTTTTCACTGTTCAGGTACTTGATATAATCCAGACAGTCCACACAAAATGATTAAACAATAAACCCCACTTCATTGTTAAGGAATCGGTAACATTTGTTATCTGAATGGAAAGATAAAACCAGGCTGCTTCAAGGAGAAAACAGCTTATTTGAGACTCTTCAAAGGAAAACTTTTAAGAAATGTTAATGAAATGCTATCAGTAATATAGCACCTAATGAACTATGAGGAGATAACTTAGCTGGCAAATTTGCTTTCAGTGTGTTTCTGCCTCCAGTTTGAAAGGCTTGCTTGGGGCCCCCTGACCATCCCTGCTTAAATAAACAGAGCAAGGGGAGAAAGCTTTTAGATCTCTTACAAGAAGCCATTACAAGAGGCTGAAAGTGCAGCCCATGAAAGAAAGGAACTGTTATGGTGCGGTTTAGGGCTAAGGCTGACACCGAATGGTGGATAATAGACTTCTAGTGGTCAGTCTTTACAGGAGACTGCGGCAAACTGTAGCAGCTTTGTCAGAAAATAGAATTGCTGGGTTTACCCACTTGACCTTTAGTCTGAATAGATGGGCTTAGGGAGATCACAAAAAGCTTTGCAGAAAAGTGGTCTGCTCGGTTCCATTGGTGCCTGAAAGAGTTTTGTGAGACTAGGAAGCCTGGGCTTCTGCTCTTGTAGACCTTTAGTGTTTGTTTGCCTTTTTGGATTCTTTGAAATCTTGATATCAAAATGTAAACGAAAAGAAATAAACATCTTGATGGAAGAATCAGGAAATGTCTGTGTGCCTGTAACTGCTGAGTTTGTTTCCCTTTAAGGAATATGTTACTTTAAGTAATAAATAAAATAGATTTAAAGAAGAGTCAAGAGCAGGACAATATGTATTGAATACATCCTGCTTCATCCTGCAGATTTGTATCCAGACAAATTTCCATTACAGCCAATGAGAGCTTTGGCTGAGTATAAGGATTGCAGGATCAGGTCCCCTCAAATGTTGAAGCAGCATAGAGGGTGTTTCACAGACCAACAAAAAGGTTGTAATGACACACTGGGGCAGATTCTGCCCGCAGTAACACTTGTACAAACCTTTTTAATTGAGATCAGAAGTTGGCCCTCCAAGTAAACTCACAAGGCCATGAAGTTTAAAAACAACCACCACACACATACACACAAACAGTAGTGATACAGCTAGTTCAAACTTTGAAACATTTTTTCAGCGAAAATGGCATTTTTTTTCAAAGCTGAAAACTTGAGTGGAAAACTTTCATTTTTAAAAAATCTTCAATTTAAATTGTTCTGTTTTGAGCCCACTGAAATGGAAATGAATTCAACATTTTTAGGATTTTTTTTTCCAATTTTTCAACTAGCTCTAACTCATGAGCCAAGCTGGATCTTTCATTTGCTCTTTTTCTTGGGTCTTTAATATCTTATTTTTTTCTCTTTAATTCACAGCATGCTTCCAAACATGCAAGGATTCTGTTCTCCCCCTACCTGTGTGAATACACTTCTCACTAACACTAATGAGAGTCATGAACACATAGGAAAGACAGAGAAGACCCATCTATTATTTTCCCGCTTGAATGAGAACTTATTTTTATTTCTAATACTAACATGGGTCCTGGAAAGGAGCGCATATGGGTTATGTCCCCCGTTATTGGCAGGTTGAGTTTCTCCCTAAAATGTCACCTTTCCTTAAAAAGTTGTAAATTTCTTGCTCTTTTTGTTGTGGAGGAAATGTCAGTTTTGTGATGTCACAGATAATTCATAGTTTCAACCACAGCCATCCCAAGACTGGCCTTTGAAGCACATGAACTCCATAGCTGTGGCTATGCTGATGTATTTTGAAAAGCACCCCAACCAACTTGCAGATGAGGAACTGCTGCCACTGGCACTAAAGCTTTTTTGAGCTTCTTCTGGCCAGAAACCAGTTGTTTGCAGCTCATTAGCTGCTCCATTGAGCTATCAGTTTGGTCTCTTGCCACAAGGAGATGGGGGGGCGGGCAACTCCTTTTTTCCACTGGGACCCCTTTGTGTGTGTGGAGGGGAGGACAACAGAGTACAGTTCAGAGGGTAAAAGAGAGTGTTGTCAACTCTCACAATTATATCATGAGTCTTGAGATATTTGGTGGGTTTGCTAGAGCCCACACTGCTGGAATTGGGTTGTTATCTGAGAAACTCGGCATTCATTTAAAAAAAGAAAAAGTCAGTTATTAGCCCTCGTGGAGTCCCAGAAAAATATTTAAAATGTGATCCCTAAGCATTCCCAAAGCAGGCAGCAAATAAAACGAACCCCAAATCGATCATTTTTAAATTTCCTGATTTTTAAACAAGTCTGATTCTTTTTTTTTTTTAGGACAATGACTCATGTTGTTTGAACACTGGGGTTGGCAGAGCAAGGCTTGATCCATGAGGAGCTGGAAGGGGCGGGGGCAAGTAGGTCCACGAGAAACAAGAGATGACATTGGACTCAGTATTTCAAAATTTCCCCATATTTTAATGTTGCGTCTCCTCCCCATTGTTGACTGGCTGGTGATGGGCCCAGTGAATTCGGGAAGGGGAGAGCAGCCACAAGTTCTGTCCAGTTTTGTTGCCTCCTAGGGTGCACTTGCCCTTCAGACTTGTCCTGCCCCCTTCTTAATAATGTTGGTGTTCCTCTGTTTGGTGCTTTTGAATTTCACTGGGAGTGTGTGTGTATGTAAGAGGGGGAGATTTTTGCTGCAGATTGGTAGTACCAAGGTTGAACTCTGCAGTCCATGGATATTTATTTCTTCTAGTTCTATTTGTCTTTAAGAAAAATAAATAAGACACTCATTGTGCTACTCTGTAGTGCTTTTGTTTTGTACAGATTATGGTGAATTCTCACTTAGGGTTATTAGAGCTTGGTTCTTAATCCCATGAAACCGCATTATGAATACTCTTATTATAACAAGTATCTCACTGTCATGTATGCAAATATCTTATCTCCTGAGAACAGCCGGGCACCGAGGGTGCTTTTATTGAACACTTAAAGGTATGTGCTGAGATCACTTGTTTCTTTTAGCGCCAGTCCATCACTAGAAAAATCAATAACGCTTCTATATTTGTCTGTGACTTTTCTGTTTTGTTAGTTTCGTCTCAGCATCAAAAAATCTAAATAGTTAAGTTACTGAAAAAGGAAGATACATTTCTACTTCCTGCTACAAAGAAGCATTTTGAGGATCCACAAAGGGAACAGAGGGAATTGTCCATCTCTTTCCGTCTGCCTTGTTTGCGATTATCAGCAATGATAGTCTATGTCCTTGTTTTAAAAATTACTAATTCCCCATGTTAGTTTGTTTTTTTAAAATTACTTAAATGCTTCATATTACTATCATACATTTAGCTTGTCAGGAGCATGCAGTAAGCATGTGGGACTCAGGCATGTGTTCTGCTAAAGAGAATCTTTGTTCCAGCAGTGGCAACTTAAATATCTGAATTTTTTATAACATGGCTCTCAGTCCCATGTGGGGCTTGATTTGCTAGATCCTGCTCCTAGGTATCCTTTTATTCATCTGTTGGTAGCCTTTTCTTTTCTTTCTCAAACTGGTGAGAAAAGCAGTGAACCCAATAAACCATCAGAGGCCCTCACTATAAAACTAAACAAGGATACTAATGTACTAACATGTGCAATGTGAAGCCAGTCTGTGTCCTCTCCTGAGGTCTCTTTGAGAGAGATACTAGGACTTCATTAGGCACACTGTGTCTTACTCTGGACTAATTGAGCTGTCATAAAGAATAAATCCATTAAGAAGGTCAGATATGTCTCTGCTGTCACAAAATCCACAATTTGCAAAGCAGTGGTCTTCAGAGAAAATGTTGTCCTCAGCTGATAGACCTTTAGCTGATGGGGTGAAGGGAGAAGGGAAAAGGTTAAGAAGAAGAACAAAAGAAAAGGGGAGGAAAGAGCAAGAAAATCTGAGGTATAATTGGCATTAATAGGGCACTCATCTTAGAAAACGTTTTCTTAACAGATTGCTGCAGCCCTGTACCTCAAGGTTTTTGATTAAATTAATGATGGTAGAGATAAGCTCCATTAGTGTTGCTGTTTCTGGAGGGAAATTTTCCATAGCCTCTCCCCTCTTCTTCTCCCCTAAATCTCAGGTACAATGATAGAATCATTAATTGGGGCCAGAGTATGCCAAGAGGATGAACTTTTTGTATTACTATGCAAATGTAGACAATCTAGGAAATTAATATTTCATGTGTTCCTATTTTAACAAGGAGCGTTTCGATTACAGGCTGCTTGTCACTCATCTGAGAGGCTGGTTGAGAGGATTGTTGTCATAAACAAGGGCTTGAACTTATTTTTGTTGCATGCTGGCTGCTATCTCAGGACCAGTCAGTGAGTCCAACATGTTGTGTTATGTGGACTGCTGCTGGAGCCGTATGAACAGTGCAATGAGGAAAGTGTCAGGAGGTACGCAGTGCCTTTATGAATACCGTACTGTCTTCTAGTAGTAGAGTATGGTACAGAGCATCAGCATCTCTTATCAAAGTTGTCAGTCAAGGAAGGAGTGGGAAGGGAAGGGAGTCAGTCAAGGAAGGGAAAGGCCTCCAATAATTGTGAGAGCTGTCGAAATATTTTCTCCTCATCCCTCCTAAGAGGTATATAGGTAATGATACATATGGACATAGCTGTTAATTTGTCTGATCCATATTCTGGATTATCGTCCAGCATGATAAAACATGATTACAAGTACTTCGTGTTTATGTTGCAACTGACATTGAAGGATCACAAGTCAGTACACGAATATAGGGACAAGTAATTGCTTTACTCTGAAGTGGTGGGGTGGTATTTGGGGGGTCTGGAGCTGTTGTTGTGTTCTGAGTTAAGGTCCTCCAGATATTCTGTCTGCCGCAATCAAGGGCAGAGGAAGAACCAGATTGCCTCAGGGGATAGTGTGCTGTACAGGGTTCCTTACAAGTGCCTTTGAAAGGAGGACCATGCATTCCACAGGCATCTGCTGCCAGATGCTAGTTGGCGCGCAAAGGGAAGGAGACCCTAGGGTGACCAGAGAGCAAATGTGAAAAATTGGGACAAGGGGTGGAGGGTAATAGGAGCCTATATAAGAAAAAGACCCCAAAATCGAGACTGTCCCTATAAAATTGGGGCATCTGGTCACCCTAGGGGACCCTGGCCACACCCACAGTGTGGCTTGACATGGTCCCTTAGGACCATGGATTGCCAATAGCCATGGTAGGCTGGCCCCACAGCCTAGTGTTCTAGGAAATAGTAAATCTATTATGGCTGGGTCCTGGGCATTTTTCCTTCAACCTTGCACAAGACAGCTGTAATTTTGCCCTAATTAACTAAGCCTCATAACCTATCTGTGAGGTAGGTAAACCAGTTGTTCAGAAGGTAGAGTTGTTAAATAACTTGTCCAAGGTCACACAAGAGCCAATGGCACTCAGGGACAGAACAGAGGAATCAAGTGTTGAGTTGTTGCTTTTTTGGCAATATTTTTAATGAATATGCATTATATAACATGAGACATGAGATAACAATAGGAACCAATACATAACACATCCTAAGAACACATTGGTCAGATTTTGCCAAAGACACATCACACACAAGTGAGGAGAAGCCTTTTAATGTGTTCAGAGCATTATTAAGCTTTGGGGTGATTTGAAGGAAAGATAAGAGGACAGTTAGTTAGCTATCGATCCTGGTATTTCATTATTAAATCACAGACATTAAATTGCTCATGGATTATTCTGTCCTAGAACTATAGCAGTTAGAGATGGAAAAGCCGTTCAGTTATCCCATTCATCTTCTCACCAATGGAAGAGTATTCCCAATGGCACATTCTCTTAGTGGTTGATGTTGATTACTTCATACCAATTACTGACTGTCTACTAATTTCTTAGGCCTAATTCCAATTTTCGTCATCCCTCCCTGTCAAGAGGTCTGTCCTGCCTCCTATAAGTGAATAATTTGAGTGTTCTTGAGTAGAAAAACTAAAAATAAACCGAAGACTTTTAAAAATATTATTTCCTCTGTTTAAGTCTTGGATAGTCAATGTTCTTTTTGTCTCTTAGCTTTTCTCTGATTGTTTGACTCTGTGTTCTATTTCTTTATTTACCTTCGCTTTTTAACAAATGCCTGACTCAATCAATGCAATAAAACAGATGTGTGTGAAAATCCCCAGCTATGATTATTTTCCATCCCATTTGCCCAGCTCATGTCCGCTTGACAAACAGATTTTTCAGTTTTCTAAATAAATTAACATAAAATCTCTACCAAAATCTCTAGCATTTGTCCCCAGAGCCCAACTCATTTGTTTTTCACACCAGTCAGTTAATTCCACACCAATCTTTGGTTTTTTAGAACTTAGTCTTGATTAAAATAAAACAATAATAATTTTCTCTTACTCATTGGCAAACCTGCTCCCTAGTACCCACCCTCCTCTCTCTCTTTAGAACTCACTTAACAGAATCTCTGTTTTAATATCGGTGTGAAAGCTTAGACATGTATTGGCAAGCGATCCAGGGCAATCTACGTTTTCTGCCTTCCCTAAATCCTTTTTATCATGTATTTATTCACTCATGTATTTGGCTAAAGAGTGAGTGAAACAAGGGTTCCTGATGGGATTGGGCAACTAGATACGCAACAGATGGAAAGGGCAGTGGCTGGTGGAGACATAGATCACAGAATAGTAAGAACTAGTCTGAACTTTATTTAAAAAGGAAGAGTTAGTAGTGGGGCTTATGGGGAAAAACTGGCATGGATCCGTGCAGAAGATAAAATGGATGATGATATAAAAGGGTGATTTGATAGTTACTGAGGTTTGCAACCAAAGGAAAATAAGATGGAAGAAGAAGGCCATCTATAAACTTCTTAAAAAGTTGTCTAACAGCCACATGAAAACAAATCTCTTGGACCTCCCGGCACAAAAAATTAAAGAATTCTGCTCAGTCACTAGACGACACAGAGAGATGTCAAACTTTTCATTGAAAAGTTTATAAAATAGCCTGCACTCTTCACTTGAGTTTGACTTTAAACATCCTAACTGAGTGCTAAAAGAAAGAATAGCTATGGAGAAAACAGGCTAAAAATAAACAAACTTGGCAGAGCCTTTGCATTGGAGTCCATGTCCTTTCACCAATCTTCAGCTTTATCAGCTAACACCTTCTCAACTGGAACGTTTATCTTATAAGATAAACTGTATGCAAGAAAAAAAATGTGTGATAGGCTGAGGGGACAATATTCAGGTAAGTGAAGCATAGAGTTTAGAGAATGAATCAAGTATAGGGCCCAGGATCTTATTATTTATTAATTATTTATATTCTGGTAGTCCTCAGAAGCACCAATCAAGACTGGGGCCCCATTATGCTAGACACTGTACAAACTCACTAACTTGAACAGTTTACAATCTAGACTACAGAATAAAATGGATCTAGCATGAAATCTTGTTATGGAAGAAGCATATTGGCTGTTACCTCAGTTATACCATGAAAATCTCAACTCAAGGTTTTTTTGGTTTTTTTTCATAGCATGTAGATTTTTTCCCCCCGCCTGCAACACACTCAGAACGTGAATTCAGTTCTGAGATAGCCATCCCTTATGGGAGCAGGACACCTTCTCTTCATAGAATCTCAATCCATGATTTTACATGTTTCAGCCTTAATTTACTGGCATATCACACTATTGCTACACCTTGGACCATGACATCCCTTAATTAAGGGCTTCATATTAGGGAAACTTTTAAAAACCTATTTATCATTTATTTTTCATGAATTTTCTTGCCATGTTTTTTATTGAGATATTTGTGTTTAAACAGGAGCTTACTACATCCACCGTGCTTAATCATTAAGGACTCAATCACGAGCCCTGCTGTGTGCCTGAGCATGGGAGTAAAGGGTGTCGGAGCACCTGCCACCATGCAGGTGGGAAGGGTGGGGAATGGTAGAGGTTTGGCTTGTCTCCCACGCACTACAGTGCATTGGCCCATGCGCCAGAGCAGGCAGAGAGGGGGAAATAATCTGCACCAGCGAAAGGTCTGGCACAGGTTACTTCCACCACACTGCAAGGAGGAAGCAAGAACCAGATTGTGACTGAGTCACAAGCTGGTTCCTGCCCTGCTTCTGAAGGAGTGTGCTGCCTCTCACACAGCTGGATCGTAGGGTTACAATCTAAACCGTAGTGATAATGCTACGTTTGTGGCATCCCATTAATTCTGAGAACATATTAAGTAGTCGCAAAGAAAAGATTAGGAGTTCACTACAGGATTAAGCAGAAAGAAAAGATGGCGGGGGTGGGGGGCAGAGGGAATTCAGGTAAACATGTCTTCTTTCAGGTGCGCTCCAATTGACCTTTAAGCAACTGTGAGCAGGAGTTACAGAATGTTGCTACCAATTAAACAATGTATCTGAAGTGTCTTTAAAAATAGTAATGATAAAAACCCTATACTGGCTTCCATATTGCGATGGAGGGTTTGTGGTGAAGAATGGGGGCTCGATCCCTGAATCTCTTTTTCACACAGGCAGTGCCATTGGAGCTGCTACAACTACTAGCATGTGTATGGGTTGCAGGTTTGGATTATTTGTTTGATTCACAAACTCAGAGCCTGGTCCCTCAGTCCTTTCTGTGGGAAGTAGTTCTACTGGAGACAAAAGAGCGATTAATTTCTAGGCTTTTTGGCTGGCAATGTTTAGTTACTTTGTTGTGAAATATTTGGTGACAAGTTGGCTCTCTGGTCATGCTGCCTTTGATAAGAACTAGTTTAGCTGCAGCCAGATTGTCTCAGTTGCCCCAGAAGCCGTGGGACCAGCAGACCCTCCACAGGCAAGCCACCGGAGGCAGCCTGCCTGCCACCCTCGCGGCGCCGGCAGAGCGCCCCCCGCGGCTTGCCGCCCCAAGCACGCGCTTGGCGTGCTGGGGCCTGGAGCCGCCCCTGCCCCAGATGCAATAATACCATCGTTTCTGCTTGCTGGAACATTGACTTTTGAACTACTTTGAGAGCGTATCCACTTTAATGCATGCCCCAGACTAACCTGGTATACAAAATGAATATCTTCAGGTGGAAATGGAAAATCCAAGCAGGCAGCAGTGTCTTTTCAAATTAACTGAACATTTTTTCTCAGACTTTGACTTAGAAGCAAAGCTCTTCAGGAGGCAGGGAGACAGGGTTGGAATGCTGAGTAAGATGAGTGTGCGTGTGTTTATTCTAGAAATGACTGTACTTGTTTCTAGTGTTGTTTCGTAGGTGAAACAGGAGAAATCTTCCAATCTCTGCTGCACACCATCTCTGATGGATTGATGTAGTGTGCACAGGAAAGGGAGAAGGGGAAGGCATGTCTAAAAACTATTTCCCATAGCCTTGAGAAGAACAGAACATATTATTTTTCCCCTTTTTATTAACACTGAAAGCTTTACTTTTACTCCTTAATAGATGGCTGTGTTTGATTAAGCTTTTTGAACCGCCTAAATTGTCAGGTGTCAGAGATATATGGGTAGCTGGTGTTTGTTTAGTAAATGATGTTCATGTTATTGTAGTAAAAGACAGGCTAGGCCGTAGGTTATAAATACACTCTGTCCCCATGCATCATACTGCGGTCTGAAGGTTCATTTCAGACCTTTGGTTGTTTGCTTTCTTATGTGTTTCCTTTTCATTTTAGTTCTTCCCTCTCTCCCTCTCCCAATTATTTTGCTGATATGGGACCAAAATCAAACACTCTGGAGACATACTACTGTCAGAATTTAGGAGACATGAACATACATAGTGATTTCCATTAAAACTTTTACAGTTGTCATTTGCAAGTAATTGATATTTCTGTGTTATTTGAATACAATGAATACCAGGACTATGTTAATTAGACAAAAGGTAAAACTGTACAAATTATAATGGGGATCTCTATTCCATGCACACTCTCCAGCCTAAAATGATGATAGATAGCAATGTCAGGTTTTTAATCCACTTTCCAATGTTGCTTAAATGTCTATATTTTGAGGATGGGAAGGGAAACCCATCTGTTCAGGGAATTGTGGGGTTTCATTAGATGGGCAATTGAAGTTGAAGCAGCATGATGTGGATTATTTATCTGTCTACCCATCTAGAGTTTTATACCATGCTGGTCACAATGACACCGAAGGACCTCTTTATGAAATTCAAATAATTCATTCAGGTTCAGTTCAGAGAAGCTCCCAAGAAATTTGTATGCTTATCTAAGCCTCCTCTGAAATAGCCAAACCTCTAAGGCCTAAAAAATTGTGTTGGAAATCATAGAACACTCTCTCTTACATGAGATTCTCCATTCTTCCTGTTTATAGGTAGGCCAGAAATCGTCTAAGAACAGCTTTTCTTATGGTGGCTTGGCACTATTCTCTCTGGGACTCGGAAGTGTGTGAAAATAGGCAGGTACACAGATGAGATTTTTGAGGACACAGTCTTTTGTTCTGTATTTGTACCATGCTTAGCATAGTGGGGTTCTGGTCCACAACTAAGACTCCTAGGTGCTACCGTGATTCAAATAATAATAATAATAAACAAAAATGTGGTTGGCTGTAGGTGGGTGTGAAGGATAAAATTTGGGATGAAGATTTGGAGTCAAGGTGCGTGTTTGGGGGGTTATTTTATCCAAACCCTTAGAAGTTCCTCATATTAGACAGTGAAGGTTCTGTCTTCCTTCTTTTGACTCAGAGACCACATGATTTTTACCCACTGCTGTTAATTGTCTGAGTCCATTTTTTGTCTCGTCACTCATGCCTACCCACTTTTGGATGTCAATAACCTGTGCTGATTTGAACCAGTTTGCCCATTGCTTGTGTGCATGTTGGAAATGTGAGAATGAGTCCAACAGGGGAAACATTTTTACCTGCGATGGTCCTGAACTGGAACTCCACATCTGAATCTCTCCTGAAATTTTGGGAAATTTGAATCCAAAACAAGATTTGGATTGGAATTTTTACCACTTCGGTGTAAAAGAGGAGCCCAAAATCTGGAAAACCCTGAACCTGGATCTGAACTTTATTACTTGGAATGATCTCTGCTTTCAACTCTAGTGATTGTAGCTCTGAGAAAGTGACATTTCACCGTGGCCACCAAACAGCCCGTGGAGCATTAAGCCATTTCCATTAAGCCACTTAAGCCATTTCCCACGGAAGCACGGGAATTCAGTGCTCCTGTACAGACCCTGTGCACAGGGGTGAATTTCACTAGGAATTAACAAAGTGTAAACTTTAGTTTTAGAGTATTTTAAAAGATATTGAAGATTTAAAAGTCAAAAACAATTTTGACTTTAGGCGGGTGGGGAACTAAGTCTTGCAAGAGCTAAAGATGTGAGGACCAAGAAGAACCATGGATCCCCATGGTTCGGGAAAAAAAGGTGATCTTAAGCAGGGATTTTTGGATACTATTTTGAGTACATGACAAAAGAACAAACAGATCTTCTTTGGTGAGGATAAAAAGGGAAGGGGATATCCGTTTAAAAAAAAAAAGCTATAAATGTTTTCCCTTCAAATGTCCATGCCAGTTTTAGATCTGTAATAAAATTATCCCAAGAAATGTGCAAATCTGCTGTGATTGCAGGTCTCTTTCAGCAGTTTTTTCCATTTCTTGTTTTGCTGCTTTTTTCAGTTTTCATTTCTTAAAGCTGCTGTGCTCAAACCCCCAAAAGCAGCAGTTCATGTTTGCTATTTTCCTCCCCTCCCCCCTCGGTTAGGTTTCCAGCCTCCTCACTGATGTTGCAAATTAAAATCTTTGAGGTAACCAAATATTTTGGATCTTCAGGGGTACTGTTTGCTCGTTTTCCACAAAATATGGAAGTCATTGGACCGAACCATGAATACAGCAGGACTCACTTAAAGGGTACATAAAAATGGAAATAAAAGGGCACTTATTTTTTTTAAAGGCAAACATCATGAAAGTGACATTTCCCCACCTTATCCTAAAAATATAAAACTATTTTAACAGCTTTCATAACCGATACCATGCAAGGAGACCCAATTAATTTTATCTTCATGCCACTATGCTATTGGTATAATTCTTTTGGTTACTAAAATGTCTTTTACTACATTGTTATTCATACAGATTTCACTCCTTAGAAAAGAAATCATATTTAATCTCTCTCTATCTGTGGACTGATCTATGAACAACACCAAATCTTAGCCATAGAAAAGTTCAGGTAATAATAACCTGATAAGTTCTGGAAGAAATCATAAAGAGGCAGCAAGTTCACGTCAGACACAGACTGACATATAAATAGAAAAGCACATACAGTATGAAGATAACTGTGTTATAAAGAGAATGTGCCCTAACTATTACTACATTGACAAGATGAAATTTATCAGCATGGCATTGCAGTGACCTTACAATTCACGTGTGGGTAATAAAGGCAACACTAATAATAGCAGATAACATTCACATTCTATGCATATTTATGACATATTCAGCATAATCAAACTCTACAGGCTAGATTCACTCTCCGATTCCATTGGTGGAAAGCAGCGTACCTGCTAGCATAGTGTTCCCAGAGGGGACGGGTACAGAGCGCTCTAACAGAGGACCTAGAGCTGATCGGCAACCCCAAAAATGTATGTAATGTCGATCAGGAGAGCATATGGCCAGGGCCCCCAAGGGATGTGCAGTTCAGCTCATCACCTGAGCAGCCTGCGTTAGCAGAGCTTGTCTGGAACCTTTTCTAGTAGAAAGCTTGGGACAGTGGTGGTAAATTGCCCTTAGCATGCAGGGATATGCATTCTGTCTTCTTTTTGCCACTAGGGGTGAGTGAGTCAAGCATCTCATCTTCAGAACTGTTTCTTGGTTTTAGGCCCATTTGCTGCAGTTATCTACTCAAGTCTTGAGTAGAGTTCTGTGCACATTATATACTTACCATGCTCAGAAAGAATGCCAAGCAAGCAGAGCTTCCAAAAATGAGAATCCACTAGAGAGTCTGCTATGGACAACACCATGTGAATCTAATTTAGTGTGTTTAGCAATTAGTCTGTGATTGGTGCTCTGAAAATGCTTATGAGGGTGGGAAGATGGATAGATTTCATAACTAAATCTGAAACTGCCTAATTTTAGGATTTCATTACCAACCCAGAACTCAGCCCCAGTTTGGCAAAGAGTTTGCTCAGATTGGAAACCTTTCAGCAAACTTGGGTTGAGTTTCAAGCAAGGCTGGGCTGAAGGTCAAGTAGATATGGGCTGGGTTTTGAGCACATTTGTGTCAATGTACGATTTCAGGTGTTAAAAGTCTTATAGAGTGTCAACTAGAGATGCATCTAAACCGGAACATTAGATCTGAACATCCCTGAACTTCTGGCTGGACTCTGAACCCAGATCCTGATACAAATGTCATAGCTGGCCCCTTTTTCTGTATTGGCTCTAACGAAAACCCTAGATCCAAACATGCCCAACTTTAGGGAAATCAGAGTTTGGATCCAAATTTTGGTAATTGGGCCCATATTAGCTTTTAATCCTAAATCAGGCAAAGCAGATTTGCTTTGTCTCAGTCATTTGAACACAAATACTGGGGTGAAATTCTGTGGTGTTCAACCCACACAAACAGAAGCCATTAAAAACGTTTATACAACACACTGTGAATTGAACCCGAGGCGTTTCTCTATCTGGTGCCAAGCTGCGATGAACCGACTCTATAGGGGCCAGTCCATAGTGTATCCCCGGCCATTGGGCCCTAGAAGTACATTATAGAAAAGGAGGGTGAGGCTGGGACATCATTAGACAAAAGCTGATAACAGAAGAAAGAGTGTGTTTCTTTATTTAAACTTTCAGAAACTGCAAGTTTCTAAGAGCCTCATTATAGTCAGGTATCTGAATGTTTTCCATATTAATATGCAGTGCCAATTTGTTTAGAAATGGTGAACTTGGTGGGTCACATATGCCCCACACTACAGGAAATGCAGGACTAGGGCACCCAGAATAAGATTGTCATAGTCTTACTTGGCTATGCAAATAAGTAAGGATGAGTAAGCCCCCACCCCCTTTGTCCCCTGCTCAAATTTTGATTCCAGCTATGGTCAAGAGCCGGAGCAACTCTCTCACTGCCAGGGGCGGCTCTAGGCACCAGCAAAACAAGCTGTTGCCTAGGGTGGCCAAATCTAGGGGGAGTCCTGCGCCGCGGCGCGGCGGGCGCAGGGCCGGACGACCGCGGCCAGTCATGCGCGGGAGGTCGGAGAGCCGAGATGGACGGACCTGCCGCGCATGACTGGGCGCGGAGCGGCGGGCGCTCATCTCCTGCTGCTCTGGACCTCCTCCCACAGCGCACAGCGCAGCCAGCACGCGCCGCAGCGCGGCCGCCGCGCGCGCCGCGGGGGGGTCCAGCCCAGCCCGGCACCAGGGACAGCGGATCCTCCGCCCATGCTGAGCTCCGCTGCCCTCTGCGCGCGGCGGCGGGCGCCTGCGCGACTGCTTGGGGCCGGCGCCAAAACGCCCTGCTCACTGCTCCCCGACATTGCAAGTAAGTGGTTTAGAGAGCAAGAAGTGGGAGGAACCCTACTTCTGCTCCCCTTACTCATTGGCCAGGTGCAGGGGAAGGAGTAACCTGCTCCCCATAGAAGGGAAGTAATTTACTCCCCATGCAGGATAAGGAGGGAGCAAAAGAGGAATTATGACTTTGAGTTATGGTTCTTTCTCTGGTCTGCTGCTGGCAGAGTGCAGCTAAGCACTGCCCCTTACTCAGATTATGAAGTTACGATCCAGTCCACTGTTTTATTTTTTTGTTGTTGTTTGTTTTTTTTAAAGCAATGTCTCCAATCAGCCCTATTGTCAAGGTGGGTGGGGAAGCATGTTGGAATATAGGTCAGAGATTCTGTCCTATATTCAGATTTTTTTCTCTTATTTTTATCAACCGCTTATATACCATGCTGCTGATAGAAAGAAGGGCTATCCTGAACAATGGTCCATTTCTGAATGTGCATCTGCTAGCATTTAAAAATATTTTTAAAGAAGACAAACAAGCAAAAATCAATGGATTTAAACATGTGTACAAGTCACACACAGGTTTTCATAAATGTAAGTAATACTTAGCTCTTTCCTCACTGAAATTTAATTATCTTTCAAATGCAGTTTTAAAATGTTTTATTCTAACAGTTTGGTCAGTACAGTTGAGGCCAACCAATTTTTTGGTTATTACTTTTCCTTTTTTCCTTTTTTCCTTTGTAAATCCCGGATTAGTAGAACTCAAGTTAGCAGACCCCAGGTTTGTTAACCTAGGGATTGTGCATCTAAACTCATTTGTAGCCATAGGTTAGGAATTATTGAACCCTGGGTTCCAATCTATGACTCCAGCATCTACACTGCATTATGTGGGCCTGAGTCCAATCATTCATATCCCAGACTTCCTAGCATCCTCCCAAAATGTAGCCCTTTGTTCGTGGTGCAGTGTGGGAAGAATTGACTTTTTACCAAACTTGACTGTCCAGAGTGAAAAGAAAGTCAGCCCATGGGATTGTGGGATACGTTTGGTGGATTCCTAGAACACAAGTCCAGTGGGGCTGTGTCTACACTGTAAAGCTTGAACCCTGGGTCCTGGTTTGACTCAGGCTTGGACCCTCCATGTCCACGGGGTCCTGGGACCCTTGATCCAAGCCCCGCGTTAGCACGATTTGTGTGTAGATTGAAGAGGGATTAGGCTTGAGCCTGAATTTGAACCCTGGGCGTACATTGGAGTGTAGATATATCCTTAGATTCTCTCTCTAGTGCACACGCAAATAACTACCCTTCAGAATAACATGTTCTCTACATATCTGCTGTATGTACAAGATATAAATATAAAAAAGGCAACTATGGTTACTCCTTGAGGATGCATCTTACATCATGCAAAATTCAATCATGTTTTGTATTGCTTTAGAGGTTCTGAAGAGAACTAAACTCATGGAAACTGCAAACAGCTGAGAAGTTCTTGCTACCCAAAGGTAGAGTACTTTATCTTTAATAGCCTTGCCCTCTTGGCACCTGATTCAATAAGCTGGCTGTGATAGAGACAGACACCCCCCCCACCCATACACACACACACACACACTTGTACAGTTCAAGGTTTTTCTTGTCCCCTCTCTCCAGAACCTGAAACATAAATCTTGTTGCTCTAATAAAGACATTTTAAAGCAGAAAGTTATGATACTATTTCCTATATTTCTAAGTTAGGTCTGTCACTGGCAGTAGGAGGCATTTGTCTTTCCTGTCACTCGGCCTCCTTGCTTGGGTCCCTGGGGACAGGAACATTTGGTTTTCCTGAAATTTTCAATAAAGGACAGGCAAATAATGTCTGTCTCTACTCTACTTTCCCAAGCTTAACTCCAGCAAGGGTGTCTTGCAGGGACAATTAAACCGAGCTGTTGCCTCAGTTTAGGTGGACATTGTTATTGCAGCATTTGTCCCCTTCCTGACAAATCACATTATTCCTGTGCCCTCAGACCATTAGTGGGCCCACAGGGAGCCAGGTGGTGATCATGAGTGGCTGATCTTGCATTCCTCAGCCCTGAGGCAGATGAAGTCTGACTTAGAGAGGTCCTTTGATTCTGTGTATTAGTTAAATGGGGGGATGGAAAAAGGACAAAAAGAAACTCTGAGTGCTGTCCTATGCCTCTGAGCAGACGGCTGTCGTCTACTTAATGCTTAGAGTGTATCTGGTGCTGTCAGACACGTTCAATAAGTGCCCCACTTTTGTGCCTCAGGCTTGATTTTTTTCTAGCCAAAGGTTGCCATGTCCCCCTCCTCCTTCCATCAGCGAAGTATCCTTTTTCATTCGCTCTTCATTCTCCACAGTAGCAGTTTGCGCTACAGGGTTGTTTCAACATGAACAGCATCTTACGAACTTCTCCAATTGTGCTGAAATGTCTTTTTTTTTTTTTAACTTAGCAAATTTATTGCTTGTGAATTGACAGCCCTGGGAGACAGATGTGCTCTAGATTTCCAGAGAATAGCACAGGTAGCAGCAGCATGAACTTCCTTACATTGCCCCACCCACTATGTCTCAACATTTTTCTGAAGGTGCCACTTTTTAGAGAGAGGATGGATAAGTCTCCATTTAGTCCTTGGCCTCTGCAGTAAGACTGCCAGAAAGGGTGCCAAGTATAGTGCTGTGTTTGTTGGATGGGCACTTGTCCAAGCAGAACTAGACTAAGACGATCAAGCTCAGTTCAAAGACTACAAAAGCAGCCATCAGATAGCAAACTGTCTGGGACACAATTGAGCTTAGTCACCGAGGGACAAATTCATTCTTGGTGCAACTGTATTAAACTGAATGGCGTTACCATAGAGATTCATTTCACTTGCAGAGACTCCAGTGATAGGGGCCATAAAAAGATCAATAGATAGATAGCAAACCACTGATCTCAAGGTGAAAATCTCTCTATCTAATTACTAACCCCGAGATCACTTTTAACTCTAATCCTGCAATACTCCACTAGTACATGTATAACCCACTGGGCAGTCAATGTGTGTTATCTGTCCCCCTCTGAGCTCAGTCCACGGAGCATGTGAGCCTGTGGCAGACCAGGGCTGCAGAGTCTGAGTCTTTTGCTCAAGCTACTAGAGACTCTTGCTTTTAGCTCTGCAAGCCCCTGGTTCACTCCCTGGTGGATTGGCCAAAGTGGCAGATATCATAGGTGCCCTTCTTTTATTTATCTAAAATAGCTGAATAGGGAGTGAACCATCATTGAACCATAGAAATGTAGGGCTGGAAAGGACCTTGCAAAATCATCATGTCCAGCCCTCTGTGCAGTGGCAGAACCAAGTAAACCTAGAAGACCATCCCTGACAAAAACAACAAGGAGTCCAGTGGCACCTTAAAGACTAACAGATTTATTTGGGCATAAGCTTTTGTGGGTAAAAAACCCACTTCTTCATATGCATGTTTGTCCAGCTTGTTTTAAAAAGCTTCCAATGAAGCCTATTGGAAGCCTATTCCAGAGCTTAACTACCCTTATAGTTAGAAAGTTTTTCCCAATAGCTCCCTTGCTGCTGATTAAGCCCATTACTTCTTGTCCTACCTTCAGTGGACATGGAGAACAATTGATCACCATCCTCTTTCTAACAGCCCTTAATATATTGGAAGATTGTCATCAGGTCCCCCCTCAGTCTTCTTTTCTCAAGACTAAACATGCCCAGTTCTTTTAACCTTTCCTCATAGGTCAGGTTATCTAAACCTTTTATCATTTTTGCTGCTTTCCTCTGGACTCTTTCCACTTTGTCCGCATCTTTCCTAAATTGTGGTGCTCAGTACGCAGTACTCTAGCTGGGGCCTCACCGGTGCTGAGTAGAGCAGGACGATTACCTCCTGTGTCTTACATAGAATGCTTCTGTTAATACACCCCAGAATCATATTAGCCTTTTTTGTAGCTGCATCACATTGACAACGTATTCAGTTGTGATCCACTATAACCCCCAGCACATTTTCAGCAGTACTACCACTTAGGGCTTGGCTACACTTGAGAGTTGCAGCGCTGGTGGAGGCTTTCCAGCGCTGCAACTTAGTAACTGTCCACACCTGCAAGGCACATCCAGCGCTGCAACTCCCTGGCTGCAGCGCTGGCTGAACACCTGGTCTGCTTGGGGTATAACGAGTGCAGCGCTGGTGATGCAGCGCTGCTCGTCAGGTGTGGCCACACACCAGCGCTGTTATTGGCCTCCAGGGTATTAGGAGATATCCCAGAATGCTTTTAATTAAATTACTCTCTTTGTTTTGTTATGCAGCCTCTCTTTGTTTTGTTGTGAACTCAGGGCTCCCGGAGCTGCTTATCTAAAAAACAAACACAGCTCCTGTTTGCTGTGATCAATCTGTAACTGACTGTGAACAATCAAATGAGATAAACCCCTGCCTGCCTCATTCACAGGGGTTGTGTGTTTGCTTGACGAGAGAAACGGGGGGAGAGGGGAGAGAAAGGGAGTCTGTGCTACTCATCTGGTCTGCAGGCTGTTTGCAGTTAAGACTAAGGGGTCGGGAAAATTTTCTGATTTTGCAAGGCAGGGAGCTAGTGTCGGCTCCAAAAATCCCCTCTCTCTCTCTCTCTCTCTCCCCCGCCCCCGCTCCCTGTCACACTATACCCCACCCCCCCTCTTTTGAAAAGCACGTTGCTGCCACTTGAACGCTGGGCTAGCTGCCCATAATGCATCACTCCCAACAGCGCTGCAAATGCTGCAAATGTGGCCACACTGCAGCGCTGGTAGCTATGAATGTGGCCACACACCAGTGCTTTCCCTACACAGCTGTACGACCAGCGTTGTAACTCCCAGCACTGCAACTCTCAAGTGTAGCCAAGCCCTTAGACAGTTATTCCACATTTTGTAGCTATACATTTGATGTTTCCTTCCTAAGTGAAGTATTTTGCATTTGTCTTTATTGACTTTCATCTTATTGAATTCAGATCAATTCTCCAATTTCTCAAGGTCATTTTGAACTTGAAGCCTATCCTCCAAAGTGCTTGCAACCCCTCCCAGCTTGGTGTCATCTACAAATGTTATAAGCACACTCTCTACTCCATTGTCTAAGTCATTGATGAAAATATTGAATAGTACTGGACCTACGACTGACCTCTGGGGGATCCCACTAGATATGACCTCCCAATGTAACAGCCAGCCATTGATAATTACTCTTTGAGTATGGTTTCAACCAATTGTGCACCCACCTTATACTAATTTCATCTAGACAACATTTTCTTAGATTGCTTATGAGAATGTCATGTGAGACTATGTCAAAAGCCCTACTAAAATCAAGGTATATTGTGTCTATTATTTCCTCTCTATCCACTAGGTCAGTAATGCTATCAAAGAAGGAAATTAAGTTGGTTTGGCATGATCTGTTCTTGATAAATCCATGATGACTCTTCCTTATAATCCTATTATCCTCCAGGTTTTTCCAAACTGATTGTTTAATAAAATGGATCTAGTATCTTTCCAAGCATTGAAGTTAGGCCGACTGGTTTTTCTCTGCTCCACTTTCCCAAGCTTAACTCCAGCAAGCATGTCACAGGGGAAACAATATACAGCAACCTATGGCTTGTTTTGTGGCTTCATCATTTTGAATGCTTAGGAAATATTTGAGAAGCTCAGCATTTTGTCATATGTAAGGATTCTGTCTTCTTTTCTGTTTGTTCTACTTGCCCTAGGCACACCATGTACCTTCAGACAGCGATCTCTTCACCCATATCATGTCAGTAAGTGTCAGTGATATAATTCTACCATTCTGTTGGGTTAAATAGGCAGATGGATCTCTGTCTGTCTATATAATACATTCTCTTACTAAGCACTCCAGTCTAATGTCTAGACTTCCAAATGCAGTGATGCTATTGATTTTTGCATTTGGTAAACATCGTACTTGTCACAAAGAGGCAGGCTCTCTTCTTCAATAACTTTCTAGGGATAACCAATCAGGTGGAGTGTTTACCGTTCGTTAGTATTTTTCATATTTGCATTCATAGATGAGAGACATTGTGGAGAAGATTTGTATCTTAATTGAGCTAGGTTTGGATGAATTTGTGTTCTAAGGGAGAATTATTGCAGTGCCTGTGTGGAACCTTGGGTCCAAGTGGTCAGAGATCTCCTAGATTTCCACCACCTATAGCTCTTTATGCTAAGCACCCAATCCTGGCCACATGTATGAATATGTGTAAGTGAATTCACATGAGTACATCATTGAACAAGAATGACTGCAATGAGGTAAGTTAGACATGTCCAAAAGCCTGGGCATGTTCTCACCCTATGTAAATAGTAAAAATGCTTAATTACTTCAAGGAGAATTGTGATGGATTGATTAGCTATTAAATTAGAATGTGAGAAGTGCTATGTCAGAGCTAAGTATTATTACTGGAATGAGGGTCTGATCCAAGCCCCAAATGCTTGCGGTTCTGAGGACCTGACCCTGAAAGTGACTCCCTGTGGGGAGACCTCTGAGCCTGTGTGGCGCTCCATTGATTTCTGCCCATGTGGAGTCACCTGCAGGATATAATTCTCCCCCAGGCAAAACTCTTTTTGATTGGCAGAGTGAGGGCCTCAAAAATCTATCTAGCAGTTAGTATTTTTAGTAGAGGTTCTTTTCAATGTCCATTCTAGGGTTGTTATAGTTTGTGGCCATAGAAAAAATAAAAGGGAATTTTAAAAAAAATCAGCTTCCACCCCTCCCCCCCATGTTGGACTGAATAGACTAAAATAATGCAGCTTTTCAGTGGATTAAACAGTCTCTTTAGCTTAATCCTGTTTACTGGACACATTGGTAACAGGAAACGGAGTAACTTTCTGCTTCTGTTAGTAGTGGCTAGAAAATGATCTCTCTGTTCATCTCCCAGCTTCATGGGTGTGTCCTGCTACTTAAAATAAAGGCATTTCCAAGAGTTTATATATATATATATATATATATATATATACCACAGAAGCTGATGAACTTTTTTCCCTGCTTTACTTAAAAAATATTTTAAACCATAGGGAAAAAAACTTGGTAATTTTAAGAGAGATTTTGGTGGATTGAGGCATTTTTGACAATGAGCTAAACGGATAGATAGACCCCAATTTAAGAAAAACTTAAGCATGTGTTTAAGTCCATTCATATTCAGTAGAGGGTGTCACATAGCTGCTTCTGAAAAATGTTCCCTGAGCCACTAGGTGATAGTGACCATACTATAATTAAGTCTGACATTCTCATAAAGTAGATCTTACAAAGATTTAGTACTGTGACATCAAACTTCAAGAAGGTTGTTTTTTTAAATAAGGAAGTGAAGATGGGAGCTACTGTGGAATACCTTACTCCTCTTAGAGTCACCAAGCATAAGTAAGCATGTCCCAGAAAAAAACAAAAAGCAAAGTTGAGAATCAAGTTACAGAATGTACTCGGGCCCCAAAGCATCTTTTAAAAATGGAAATCCATCGCAAGTGATAATTATAGAAGAGAATAAAAAGTATTGGGAGGCAAGATGCAACACAGAGATTGAGGGCTATGAGGAAACAGGAAGACCCATATAGCCAAAAGTATAAAGAGAAACATCAGGAAAATATGTAAGTATGTCAGGAGTAGGAAGCTCTCAGAAATCAGCAGGTCCACCAACATATTAAGGGATAATCAAAGGGGATAAGGAGATTAGAGTCATTGGTGCATGATTTCTTTTCATTGGTCTTCACCACAGAGAACGATGAGGACATACTCAGCATGAGTTCACGCTTTACAGATAGTGACAGTAAGAGAGTTTCATTGACGGAGGCATCAAAAAAGATAGAATAGATCAACTTGGGACATTTAATCTCAATAAATCATTAGGACCAGATGGCATTCATCTGAGAGTTCAGAAAGAATTGAAGACCAAAGTAGCAGAACTACGAACAAAAAATATGTAACATATAATTGACAACAACTTTGTATGCTGCATATCAACACGGTAGCCACTTTTTTAAAACAGGTGTGGTCTAAGGAATTGTATGTAAATCAATGAGTTTTGCTTCAATTCCTGGAAAATTGTTGAAACAGGGTAGATTTATAAAGTGTTTAGATGACTAAATTTAAGCTAGTGTGGCTTGTATAATCTACTAGAATTCTTGGACAGAATTAACAAAAAAAAAGTAGCTAGGAGAACAGGGAATATAATTTATTTATTCCTTCAAAATACTTTATAAAAAGTTTTTCACCAAAGTCTGTTAAGGAAATTTGTAACTAGAAGGTGAGAGGTAAAATCAGTTCCTGTCATAGATCCACAGCTGGTTGAGAGAGAGGAATAAATACCTAAGTGTCAGAATGGAAGAAGGTTGTTAATATGTTGCTGCAGGGATCAGTACTAGAACAGGTGTTGTTAAATACACATAATGTCTTTAGTAATGATTTAGAAGAGGGGGAGAGTAGGGAAGTGGCTCGTGACACTATATTAGTCTGCTTAGTTAATAGTGGGAGTTGTGAGGTGCACTGAAATGCCTAACAAAACTAGGTAGTTTGGCAATATAATTCAGTACAGATAGGTGCAAAGTAACACACATTGGAAGGAATGATTTAACACTGTTATTACATACAGGTAGGTTCCAAATTAACTGTAGGGATAGATAAAGGGACAGATTATGGCTGCTCTGTTGCAGGTGCACAAGGGAGTGTCCCTTTGATTATAATAGATGAGATCAGTGGTGCATAGAACCCGTTCTTCCAGAGCACACTCAGCATGGACCAATCATAATGTGGCTGGAGGTCTGGACAGCATCTGGAGGGGAAGGGCAGCAAACACTCCAGGCAGTGGCCAGGGCCCCAGTGGGAGGTGTGCCTGGATGGGATGAGGGTGAAGTCATAGCAGGATTGCGCCGGGGAGTATTGGCTTACCCTATACTGCAGAGGTAATAAGGGGCATGTGAGGCTGTGTCCCGCAATGCTTTTATACCAGGGGTTCTCAAACTGTGGGTCAGGACCCCATTTTAATTGGGTTGCCAAGGCTGGTGTTGGCCCTGGGCTCCAGCAAGTCTAAAGCTCAAGCCCCATCACCCAGGGCTAAGGTTATATGCCCCATGCCCAGGGCAGAAACCCTTGGGCTTCAGCTTTGGCCTCCCCATCCCAGGTGGCAGGGCTCGGGTAGTGGGGCGGGGGGCTCAGTCTTCGGTCTCCCTCTTCGGGTCATGTAGTAATTTTTGTTGTCAGAAGGGTGTCGCAGTGCAATGAAGTTTGAGAACTGCTGCTTTATACAACACCTCATTTATCACTGTTCAGGCAGCCAGACGCCTAATCCTGCCTTTGCCTAGAAAGATCACTTCAGGCTTGTAAGAAGTATAAATGATCCCAAGATCTAAGCATCAATATAGATAGCTGATTGAAGATGTCTGCTCAGCATGAAGTGGTGGTTGTCAGAAAGCTGACGTTAGACTGAATTAAGAAGGAAATAGCATTATAATGCCATTGTATAAATCTATAGTATGTCCTCACCTTGAATATTTATTCATGTTTGCTCGTTTCATCCCAAAATGACACACTCACACACTTTTAAAAATGGGTCAGTGACGTTTGTAGAGGATGCTGAAGTGTTGTCTTACTAACCCTCCTTATTTAGATAACCTTACTAACCTTCCCTATATATAAAACCTTCTCTTGATCCTTTCTTTTTTCCAACATAGATCCAGAGAAGGTCGACCACAAATGAGAGGTATGGATTGAAGAGGGAAAGAGGCTCCATAATACAAAAAAAAGGGGGCACTCTGTGAAATTGATTGCTATCTATTATCGCACCCCTATGCATGGGTCTAGCCTAAGGATTTTGGGGAGGGCTAGTGAGACAACACTTTGGCATCCTCTCCAAACTTAATTGACCTATTTTACTTTAAAAGTGTGTGAGGGGGTGGAGGAAAGGAAGGTATATTTGCGTTCCCCACTCCAAGCAGAAATGGAGCCCAGCTGCGTATTCCTTTCACTCCTAACAATCAGTCTGCATCATTTATATTTTCACGGCTAGCTTCACAAAGAAAAGGACTAGAGACTTTTTTTTTACGTGAAAGCTGAGATTTCCCCCCCAGGGGATCAGAAGACTAGCCCTTTAACAAGGGGCTCATAGGAACATCTTCCAAATCATCAGAGCTTAGTTGAATAGGAAAACTGCCTCCTTGGGAGGGTTGGATTGGCAAATTATTGCAGTAGGTAGGAAGTGTTTGCTTTATTTTGTTGCTTTTTATGCTTTTTGTTGTTGTTGTTGCTACAGGAATATGAACAGCAGCTTCCCTGCCTAGGTTTACAAAGCACATATCTAAAGTGAATGTTTTATGTTTTGGAATTTCACGGAGAGACAATATTTTCTTCTATATGGTTCAGGAAATTTGAGATGTCAGCAAAATGCTTTTTAAAAAAATCTTCCGTGTTATAAACTGGATCTTTTTCTACTATGACTTCCTCTAATTAGATAAAAACCTACTTCCCATCAGAAGGGCTGTGCCTTCTGCAGCTCCCTCATTTCCACTTAGAATGCACTGTTGGCAGAAAGAGGACATCGCTGAAATTGTTGCTACCAATTATATAGTAAAAAATCATTCCACTGAGAAAGCATTGACCAAACTTTATCTCATTAAGATAAAGTCCAGATGTTTTGTTTATGTGTGGTTTAAAATCAATGCTGTAAATTTTCCCAGCTACATATAATTTGCAACAGAAACAGAGTACAAATGGGTATGACTCCCCTCTTTTGTTTTAATTCCTAAGTGAAATACTAGTTTATCTTCCAAATACAAACTTCAAGAAGGAAATTAATTAGGTGGCATGTCAAAGAGACTTCACAGAGAGAAGTTGCGGGAAAGATTGTGAAGTAGGTGGAGGAATTATAAAGAATGTGTTTCGGACTAGATAATGTTGGATAAGAGGCCAGATAGCAAAAATTTAAGGAATTATGTTAAATTCTAGACTTGATTGTTTCCTGTTTTAGGGATATCAGGGAGGGAAGCGGGGGGGGAGGGGGGAGGAAGGAACCAAATACTTTCAGGTCTTCAACAGGGAAATGTTTCTCCCTGTGGGTTGGGATGGAAAATAGCTTCTTCTGATTAGCCAAATTGTCTGAGAGAGCCAAGTGGAGGGTTTGATTATAGACACAGAATCCTTTGTCTCAATTTACACAGGAAGTGAAAAAAACCTGCATTTAGACAATTCTTGTTGGAAAATTGTAGCTCAAGGGTGTAATAAAGATGCCAATTCTATAAAACTGAAACTGGCCTTGGACACATTGAAGTATGAAGTATGAGAAGAACATAGACAATTAATAGAAAAACTGCTCTAAAATATAAATGAGAATTTAGGATAATGTTTTTGCTGATAATCTTTGTAATAGTACAATAAAGTGATCTGTACTCCTTGCCTTGCACATAAGAGCTTATTTAAATGTCCTCTATTCCCTCAAGACTAGGCTTAGCTATTTGAAGTACACCATTATGTCAGTCATTATTTCCTGAGCACATTGACAAAGTTTAACTCCATTTCACCTAAGTGCTGAATTTAGCTGGGGGCTTTATCGGCACCATATTGTACCAGCATGCCTAGGAATGTAATGTAAAATGATGTGAGATATCTAAATGCTGTTTCTGCAGAAGCCTCTGCTTCCACTGGCAGTGGATGTCATATGCTCTGTTTTGGCCTGGAACACACCCTTAGCGTATATTAATCAAAAGCACACCTCACCTCTCCATAGAATGAGAGAGAGCTCTCAGAAAAAGTAGTTGTCCAAAAGGGATGTGTTTGTAAGGCAAGCTATGGACAAAATCCTCTACGTCTCTTTGTCCTGAGTAAATCACGTAAGCTCTCTAAAGTTGTTACCACTTTGGGGGCTTGAAGTCATAGACTGCAAAACTGTGTGTAACATAGTGTGACCAGACAGCAACTGTGAAAAACCAGGACACCTTTTTGGGGGGCAAGAGGAGAGATGGGGTACTGTCATATATATAAGACAGAGCCCCTAATATCGGGGTGTCTGGTCACCCTAGTGAAACAACAGTGCTGGAGAACACCCAGTATTACTCCTGTTCCTGTAAATATTGGATTCACAAGACACTACAACAAAAACTAAGGTCCCAGTCCTTCTCTCACTGGAATAGTGCCATTGACTTCCAGGAGCATGATCCTACTCCCACTGTGTTTATAATCACTGTTTTCTTCCCATGCGACCAGCTTAAGAGCCCACTTAAATCAATGGCAAAATTCCCATTGATATCAGTGGAACTATTATGATTTAAGTGATGTAGAAGGATGAGCTTTTTCCTTTAAAAAAAAGAGCCTATATTTTTTGTAAATCTCTCTGAATTAATCTTTACTGTAATCCAGTATAGACATGATATGCATCTAGTCTCCATAAGGGTCCAACTTCATGTATTTCTTCTGTCTGCTTACATATGTTTCCTATGGTGTTGAAAAAACCTGGTTGTGTTTTCAGTTCAATTTCTGCATTGTGAGTCTACAAATTGGGAATCTGGACAGAACTTAGACGCTGGTCTCCACTCTGCGTATTCCATAATTGGCAGTGTAGAGAAAATGGCACATCTTTATTATACCAGCAGGATGTGCTTTTTCTAAGGATAGGGTTAATTAGCTTTGTTAGGACAGTGGGAGAGAAAAGACTTAAACTACAACAGCTGTTACATTAGACAGGGCTTGGAAGAAAACTGTTGAGAAAGTGCACCCTCCAGAGTTAACCTCTCCTGCCTGAATTTCACAAGCTCACTTTAAAACTTATGTTTGAAAAGGTAGTTTTTTATTTTTAATAACATTTTATTAGAGTCTGTGCAGAAAAAAAAATATACAATAACTTTACTTTGATGGTGACCTGCATTTTCTCCCTTCATATAAATGAGAGAATGGCTCACCCGGGAAAAGAGAGAGGGGATTTAAAACAAAATAATAATTTATAAAACACATTACTGCAAGATAAATATGTTTCTAAGCACATCTAGTAATCTGCCAGCCTTGCAGTGTATAAAAAGCTTATAGCTGAAAGCCATTAAGGGAATTAGTACTATACAATACCTCAGTGCTGCTTCATATTGACAGAAGGACTGACCAATGTGAATGACCTCCCAAGCAGACCGATTTACTCTGTCTGAGAGACCACCTTCGTCCTAATGCACTGCTACAGCAACTGAAGTCAGCTGGGTGTGCTCTTGCTGGGCACTGCTGGATGGGCTTTTTTTGTTTGAAATCTATCTACTGGAATTTCCTTTCCACATTGATCTGATAGAGTTCACATTTTTTAGCCTTCGGGCCTGGTGCCAAGGTTTTTTGCTTTGTGAATGGAGTAGGGTGCCTTTCAGCCCCAGTTTATTAGATGGGGATTCTAATTTGTTTCAGTTACATTATAATTGGTACTGTTTGAATTTGTACCTGTTTGAGAGACATATCTCCAGATTCTGCTCCAGGTTTCACTGGTGTAAGTTCAGAGTAACTCCCTTGACTCTGAATTTATATTTGAGAACAGAAAGTGGCCCATTTTGTCGAGTGCTTTGTTCAAAATTAGTCAGTCCCGCTCTCTCCACTTGGGCTTGTCAAAGGGTGGGGAAAGGGACATGCAAAGGGGTGGCTGCAGTGAGGTCTGGGGGGTGGGGGATGGCAGGCTCAGTTTGAATGTTTGCCCTTTGAATTAATTCTAGCTGACCTACTTGAGCAATGATTGAAGAATTTTTTATTCAGTTTGCCCCGATCTATCCCCTGGTGAGGATGTGCTTGTTATTTTTTAATGAAACCATTTTCACAGCCTGTTGTTTTAGGTGTTGAGAATGTAGGAGAGTGAGGTTATTTTTTTGGTTCAAATTCTATTTTCTCTTTCTTCAAGGTTGCCAGCACCACTAAGTTGCTTTTAACTGTATCCTCACAGCAAACTTCACCTTCCTTTCTATCAAAACAGCAGGATTGTTTTCACAGCAAATAAAAATAGATAGTTTTGGTTTTTTAACAATTGATTTTTTTTAACTCTTTCTCATATAGGAAAAACAACGGTATGTTTCTATCTGTTCCTGTAATTCATATAAAAGTTTATTTGAGGAACAGCATCTTCCAGCAGTAAACTTTGCTGGCCTAACTCATTTCATGTCTCTAGATAAACTGTATGTTAAGCATTATATGCTGAGGTAACTGTGATAAATATTATTAATTTATGTCTTGCGTTCTGAGGTTGGACACAAAAGGAGTCGCCGTACGGGTTGAGAACATCTATCCAACTAGTCTTCTTTCCTGCCTGTGATCAAAATCCTGCCCCTTCCCCACACTCCAAATATATATGTATGCCCAAAACCCAGCAGGACTAGTCTGGTATGATTGTGTATGGAACTCAGAGAGTCCATGATCCTTGTGCATCGGGAAGCTTTACTTCACAAGAGTGTATTGACTCCACCATGGTGGGGAGTTTGTGGGCAAGGTGGCATGAAGGGAGTTGAGGACATGGCTAGTGACTCAGTGATTATATGGATTCATAGGTTAAAACCCCTCATGGTATGTGCAGTGGCCATGAAGTAACAGATATGACCCCCCCCCCAAAAAAAGTGTATTTGGCATCATGGCAGTAACCAGTACCCCCAGATGAAGGTGAAAACTTCCCAAAGCATACTAGCTCATTGGTAAAAAGCTCCATCAATGATGAAATTCCTTTCTGACCCCTCACAGATGACCAGTTTATGACCCCATTCTTAAGAAAAATCTCAGCCTTCATTTAAAAAAAAGAAATGTTTCTAGCCCTCATGGTTGCAGAGAAAAGCTGGAAAATGTGAACTCTAAAGATTCCCAAAAAAACCCAGAAGGCAAATAAAAACGTCAAGAGTATTATTTTTTAAAAAAATTAATGGTTTTTAATTCAATCTGCATTGACCTCAGTTAGCAAAAGCCTAGGATTAGAATCTGAAGGGGAAATAGATAAAATGCAGATAACATTTTTCTTACAAAAGAAAAGAAACCAAACACATTCTAGAAAAGATCAACATCATGCAGTGTTATTTATTCCATCATATTAGTATGATCCACCAAGGCTGTTAAATATGTGAATTAATGGCCATATTGTGTATTTAATGCAAGTTTAAAGATGCAAAATAAGTCCTTATAACAAACAAATGACGATGTACTGCTTTATTCCAGCTTCTCAGTATAACTAGCCTGGAACAGATTTCATAATGGGACACCATTATCATAACTTTAATCTTGTTTAAATTCAAAACTCTGTCTGCAAGCCTTGAGGCCTAGAGAAAAGACTTTTAGTAAGTTATCTTAAGAAAGCAGATTGCATGGGAATCACTTCTTATAGTCTATAAAATCCTTTGTAATTTACAGAACAGCTGTCCATAATAAAACATCAGAAAAGCTCCTATTTGAGTCTTTAAATTGCAATAAATAAACAAGTGCTATAGAAAAAGGACCAGTGCACCACATACAGTTAGAAATATGTACGTGCCAATTACCAGCTTTTCACCATGCCCCTGATGTACATACCCACTTTGGGAAAGGGGATGTCAGATCAAATAACCAACAACAGAAATCAGGTCAGAGGTATGCCGCCCAAAACAATTACCCAAAGACAATGCACCAGGGTTGTCAGAAAGAAGCTCAGCAGTAATGCGTTGGTGGGGAAAATTATTGTTTCTAAATACAGGTTTTGTTGGGTCATCGAACCTCATAATTTTCTGTTATTCTTCCTGTTATTTAGACAAACAAGTGCCAGGGCATTTTCAAGATAATACAAGAGGTGGTGTAACATTCCAAAGTAATGGGTATTTACTTAGTATTCGTTGGCTGTGATGCATGATCAGAATAAGCAGAGTATTGGTTACATCATGGCGGTTTGTAGAACATACACAGTATATTAATGTATAGTTAAGTTGCTCAAGTGAAATGTCCCATCAAAGAAATCATTAAAAATACCAGATAAGGCCACACTGATATCCACATCAAGCTCAGTTCACGCGCCATAACAGCCAGACGCACCCACTTACTCCTCATTTCTAAAACAAGCCTCCTTACACTTGCAACGTACAGCTATCCATTATCCATGACTGGCTTAGGACTGAAGAGGCAGTGAGAGGAGATTGTCTGTCTGGCAAACCTTCCTGTGAAGCAGAGCTTGGACTTCCACTATTGAGGGAGATGATCCCTCTGTAGTTGGCCTGAGCAGAGCTCTGTTTTGATTAACTTTACTGGGTCCATTGGACTGGAGTTCCCTCAGCCCAATTAATGGAAGTGTGGGGGCTGGGAGGCTTGCATGAGTGGGGGGCTGTTTACATGACTTGTCTGAGGGCAGATTTGCCAGCCCGCTGGAGAGAGAGGCTGAGCTGGGGTGGGATAGGGACAGGGGCTGGGAGTCCGAATGACAGAGGTATACCTGCTGGGGAGCAGGGCACTCTTCTGCTTAGCCTACCGCCCTTCCTCCCCAGGGTCACGTTGGTCAGAGATCAGAGTTAGGAGGCAGGTTGAGCAGCATTGGGAATGGACGTATGGAGTGGATTCAGAGAGATCCATTGGCTTGTACAATAACAAAGATTATTATAACTTTGTTTAATTTTACAGTTGCCAAGCTGGCCTACACCCAAAATGTGGTGGTGGTAGGCAGTGGTGTTTGAATGCATGTGCAAGCGTACAGGCATGTGGAGTTTTGAACGTGTGATAATTTTGGTTGATAACACATCAGAAGCCACCCCCAAAAAAAGGAGATTGTCAGGGCCAAATTTCCAAACTAGCAGTGTAATTGTTTTCTCTTGAAACAGTAGCAGCTCTAAAATCCAAATAATGTTGCTGAACATTCAGTTGTCCTCTGAACAACTGAACTGTGGGGAATTTGAAGACTAAATTTTCTCATTGAACTGTGCAAAAAAGGAATTTGAATTTTTCTGTGAGAGAAATCTTGACACAACTATGGAGCCACTACCAGTGCTTCCAAAATCTAGGACTCAGCTGGTAAACAGGCTGGGATTGAGTGCTAGTAAATAATACCTTCTTCACTGCACAAACAACAGGAGTCTAGACTGGGGGGAGGGTGGGGAGAGAGAGAGAGAATTCTAACAAAGCAACACACTCTCTATTCAACAAGCACAAAGATTATTTTCCCAAGTAAATGGGCTATAGTAAATTTTAATTATTGAATTTTTTTCCCTTCTGTTGCCATTTGTCACTCTCTTCTCTCTTTTCCCTCCCCTCCCCAAAACCTAGCTCAAATCCACACATATGTACTAACCACAGCCTAAACCTTCCCAAGTGGAGACTGCTTCCTGGAAGGACTGTAAGCTATTTAGAATGGTTGGACCAAGCATTTTCTGAAAAAATTACAGGTATTTCAGAAAAGCTGGGATATTTGGACTCTGGTGGATAGAGCTACAGTCACTGATATGGGTTGTTACATCATGTGTGAGAGTATCTCCCTAAAGATGGTTCTGCCAGGAAAGATTAAGCTATGCTTGAGATGATTGGCTCAGGTGTGGTGTATGCCTTTTATCATAGAGTACATCCCAGTGTCTCTCTTCTTTACTTTCATTACATTTCTCTCCACTTTGACAGTGATGAGGGTGTTTGCTGTTGGTAAGTACAGGCAAAAAGAGAAGGTCGAATCAGGTGAATTGCGAGCAGCCACCATATCAATAAGAGGTCCTGGGATTTCTCTAGGTATCAGAAACTGCTTTGATTTTTTTTGTGTGGCCATTTTGTAAAAAACAATGCTTGCTGAATTCACTATTGATTTGGGAGAATTCCAATAAATCCAGCACATACACACCCTCACCCTCTGATTCCCTCAGGATTGCTGTGATAATGAATCAATGTCACTCTTCAGCATAGGTGGGGAATGAGCTAAGCAGTTATTCTTACTGTCTAAACTCAAAGCTCTGTAATGTGTTATTGTTTTAAAGGTATGGCATTAGTCAAGCTGGATGAAATTTTCCGCAGTTTTAAATTTTGATGAGATTTCAAGTTCTGAGGGGGGAAAGTTTATCTGCATTTTCCCCCTTTTCTCCTCTCTTCCCCACTGGATCAGCTTTACTAATTAGAACTCTTTGTAGATACACAAGTTCTATGTAACGTCTAATAGTGGTAGGTGGGCATTTTTGAGTCTAGGATGGTAGAAGCCAACAAAGACTATGGAACAGGAAACTCAGTGAGAGTCCACAAGAAGAAAGGCTGCAGCAAAGTCAGATAGCCATTACTTCTCCTGTGCTGTGGACATGCAGTTGGTCAGTGCAGCTTACAAGTGCGCAAGGTGGAGCAAATAAGGTATATGCTGATCCTGAGAGTCCGCTCAGTACTCTCCCCCTAAACTCCAAAGGGAGTGTAAAGCAGTGGCAAATCTGGAGGGAGGAGATTAATGATGGAAATAACAACTGACCTCCACTCTCCCATGGATGAAATCCCATGCAACACAGAGGACAGGCTAGCATGCTGGAGTGTGATTTACAATTCCCTGAACCAGCTAGGGTGAACCTGGCCTAATAATGTCAAGGTAACCGTGTATTTATTGTTCCCAGGTACCTCTGAAATTCTGTAGTCTTAGCAGTCACATTTTGCTTGTTTTATAGAAAGAAAGAAAGCAACCCCTGCTTCTCCTTTAGCCCCAGCAACATCTGTTTCATTTCATCAAATTATTTCCTAATAAGGTTTTAGTCTGCTCTAAATGAAGTTCCATTTTCACCTGTTTATTGAAGAAACAAGTTGTCTTGGTATGTCTCGCACCTTTATGCACAAATTACTTGGTCTTTTTTTAATTCATCCTATCTTAATCTAGAGCAGTGGTTCTCAAACTAGGGCCACCGCTTCTTCAGGGAAAGCCCCTGGTGGGCCAGGCCAGTTTGTTTACCTGCCGCATCCGCAGGTTCGGCTGATTGTGCCTCCCACTGGCCCTGAACAAGCGGTGGCCCTAGTTTGAGAACCACTGATCTAGAGGCTGCACAGAACATATGAGACGAAAGAAAAACCCATGTCAAAAGTGATAGGAAGACAAAGCCTGAGAATTGTTTCAGCCACAGCTAAAGATCTGATTTTCCCCAGGAGGACTTTGCCAAGTTTCAGCCTTCTAATATGCTCCTTATGCTTTCTTGGCTCATGCCATCAGCTCAGCCATGCATTGGAGCTTCCTTCATCTTTAACAACCTGCTCTTTCAAAGTGACTGCTCAAGCGTGGCAAAGTTGAAGTGTTTAGGTGTAATAGCATTCCACTGGAAATGGATCAACTAACTGTTTATGAGGCCTCAAGAATCCACTCAGGGTGATTTTTAGCGACTTTTGCTGGGGTTGGTAATGGACTGCTGAGAGAAAATAAAACGGCTGTGCTGCCCCAGGTATAGACTGAAGCTATCTGAGCTTAGAAAAATCCACTGGGTGTGAACAGCATCTCTGTCTCGTATTTCTTTCTTTAAATAAAAAAAAATGGGGGGGGAAGACCTCTAAGCTCATGAGCTTGAGGAGGACAACATTAAATTTCTTTGCAGCTGTTACTTTAAAATATTTCCACTTGTGCTTTGATGCATTCTAAAGTGACAGGTTTAAAATATACTATTCTTCTTGTGTCCTCCCTTCCCAGCTGCAAAATTTCATCTTATCTGTGTTTTGAACTCCAGTAAAAGTGTATATAGAATAAAATACTGGTCTCTTTTTGCCCTCCCATCTGCAGATTGCTGCCCATATGTTACATTTGGAGATATAATTTAATAACTAGAAGAAATTAATATGTTAAAATATTTTTGGAAGTGCATTTTAAGTGCCAGATGGACAAGCAGTGGAAAGTGAAGACCTCTTTTTATCTAAAAGAGGATCTAAAACATAGGTAGCAGCAGTTCAAATCTCCCCACATGGCTTGTTAATGCGTCTTAAGGTTGCCAACAGTCCCTTATTTTTTCATCTCTGTACAAGATCGGAAATGCTGAGTGCTGCAAAAAGCAGCAAGAAATACCTCTAGCGAATGTAGGTGAGTGCTGCTGCTTAATTATTATTAATATTAATAATAATATTGGGAGGTTTGATGGGGCGGAGTGCTAAGAAAACAGTCTCTTATTTTTAAATACATAGTTGGCAACCCTAAGTTAACATTGACCCAGAAGGACCATCTTCTAGGAGTAAAAAGGTAGTGCTGTTTCAATGCCAATTATTTGTACGGCCCCTATGTTGAGACTTCCATTAATGTTTGCTTTTTTTCCATGTGAGTGTAGAAGGGTAAATGTAAACACAATGGCAGAGTTGGTGTTCTAAGCAGTGTGCACTGACACCGGCTGTGGTTTTCACATTCACCAGAACAATATATAGCAGTAGTGTGTTTCAACCCTTGGTTTATAAACTAATCCACAAAAATAATACAGGCTGGGCTTTTAATCAAGGAGTCGTCTTGATGTTCAGAAAATTATTGCAAAAATGTCAGTATTACATGATCAAATTGTATGCTTAAAAATCAGCAGCTCGATCTGTTTTAATTTTTTCTCTCTTACGGTCTTTTTCACCTTTTTAAATCTATATTATCCTCTGGTCCACTTGGAATGATATTTCTCAGTACATTCAATTAAATAATGGCAGGCATGAGGTTTCTGGTGTTTGTTTAAAAATAGGTCACCAACAGTAGGTGGTTTCTGTTGTAAAAGTAATTCTGCTTACTCACTGAATGATTTTTTATTTGCACTAGAACAAATGTGTAACCTTGCTGTACTGAAGCTGAATTCTTCTGGGTTCTATTTATCTGCTGAACTGTCTTGTAAGCATCGCCTGCAGTAACTCATGTATTTTTGATAGCAGCCAACCACTTACCTTAAAAGGTCCTATGATCTACAAGATTCTTTGAGATAATCCATCTGTTAAAAAAACAAAATTATCTCCAGGAAGAGTGTATCATGTGAATGCATGTAAAATCCTGCCCACCTGGCTTTCAGGTGCCACTGCCACAAGCATTGGACCCCCAGCTTCAGTCCCTGAAATTCTGATAGTCGAAAACTGTGGCTGGAAGCATGTGTACTTCATGTGCAGGCTAGATTCACAGCCAGCTCAACTATGGATGAACTATATGTTTGTGTCATGTTCTAGGCATTACTTTTAAATCTTTTGGACTGAGCTTTCAATCCATGCTTAATTTGTGCCAGGGCTGTGCCCCGGCAGCTCTGGGCTTCGCAATCCATAGCCCCAGCATCTCTGGGCTTGCTGCATCAGTTATGAATGTAAAAACAATTGCATGAGTCCCAGCCAGGGCTGGCTTTAGGCTGATTTGCCCGATTCCCCGCGCCTAAGAAGTCCCCACACCTTAGGCGCCTTTTTAATTTTTTTTTATTTTATTTTTTTTTTTACTTACCGGCAGCGGTCCGGGGCTTCAGCAGTATTTTGGCAGCGGGGAGGTCCGGCAGCATTTCAGCAGCAGGGGGTCCTTCGGTGCCGCAGAAGACCCAGAGCAGAGCCCCCGCCGCCGAATTGCCGCTGAAACCCCGGACCGCCCCCGGGTATTCAAATCGGGCCCTGCCCTTCATAAAGCCGGCACTGATCCCGGCATCTAATTGTTTGAGCCTCTTTCATTACAAATTAAGCACTGCTTTCAACAATTACTTAGAAGGGAAAGGAGCATTGTAGCACTCTTTCTGATCTTGAGAATGGGCTGAGGTATTGTCAGAAGAGGACAGGAATTAATATGTAGGATTCAGGAGGGTTTTTTCTATCTTCATGTAGCTCTTCTGTTTGATGATAAAAATCATAATTCATGTTGGTGAGATAGAGAGCAAGAGAGAGCACATAAGGAACACTTTATATAAACAATATGTAAATAAGAAATGAACAAAACAATCAATGGAAGTAGAAACAATTGCAACTGATGTACCGCAGAACACTTTTTCATCTTGTACAGTATGTTTAAGAAAATCATCTTTTATCTTCAGGATTCAAATACATAGTTTCGGTCACTTGGATTGTGTTGCTGCCTCATGGGATCTCTGTGTTGCTGCCACGGTGTCCTAAGATTGTCAGAGGGCTACAAATGCGAAGTTCAAACAAGTCTATCCTTTCCCTTACCTTCTAAGTCTGGATGAATGCATCAGAAGTAACCTTGAACCTTTTGGCCTAAGATTCTACTGTAATAGAAAAGGGGAAATAGTGCTCAGCTAAGTAATGATAATATTTTCTAAGGCTCTAAGTGCTTTAAAAAAATTAATTAAGCCTCAGAATACTCCAGTGAAGTAGGCACATGTTGTTATACCTATTTTGAAGATGGGCAAACTGAAGTCCAGAGAGTTTAAGGCTGAGGTTTCCCATTGACTTCACAAGGAGTGGGTTAGGCCAACACTAAGCACTTTTGAAAATCCCACTCCTAATCATTTTCCCTCTGTGCTTGAGCAGTGAAGTCAGTGGGAGATTCTAGATGTTCAGTGGAACCCACTGGTCAATGTGTGTCTCTGTGCTCTATCCACAGAGGATGCAAGTCTGTTACAGCTGTCAGCTAGAGAAACTGGCTGTTCAGCTCAAGCTGTAGAAACTCATCAGTTTACCTCTGTAGGTTCCTGGCTCAATCCTCAGTGTCTTGGCCAAGAGAGACATTCATACATACGCATTTATAAAAATCAGAGCACTTATTTAGACACCTAAAGAAGCACCTAAGTCCATAACTTTAAGCAGACATTTTTTTCTAAATCTTGGCTATTATGTAGGCTGTTTTGAATCTTATCCCAATAAATAAATATACTGGCATTTTAAAGTGGTACTATTCTTAGAATCGCAGCACTGATGGTGTACCCTTTGTCTAGGGAAGAAACGCATGAGAGAAAGTTGTAGGTTTTCAGTTCGCTTTTTCTAATTGTCATACTGTCTTCACTCCAGCTGTGAAGTTGTGTCGTATTTTAGATGTGTTGCTTACTGCATGCTAAGTTTGGTTCATATCATATGCTCCCATTATCCTATCCTGCTGACAACACAGTAAATGGAAATTTTGGCAAATATGTGACAGCAGCGTCGAGAAAGTGCTCGTATGTCTCCAGTAAGTTAATCAGCTTTTGATACCTGAAAACTAACTGTAACATGGCCCACAAGACTGATGGCACAATGCTGCAGTAAATTGTTTCTTAGCAGGAAATCTACAGTAGCAGTGTAATTTGGACAATGGAGCATTTGACAGCTCACCCATCAAGAGCTGTGCACCCGAGGGAAGCAGCTCACTTTCAGTTTTACATTCAGCCAAGCATTGATGAAGCAGTAGCTAAATAGGAGAATCATTTTCCAATCAAATAACAGAGTGGCTATTTATCCCATCGCCAAAAGGGTCTCTGTCAAATATTACTCTGTCAGAGGGCCATGCTTTTGGCATGCTTATCCAAGAAAGCCTTATGCTTGACTGGTTATTCTGTATGCATCAGGAACTGTAAACTTTTTTTTAAGGCCAAGGAATTAGTGAAGATGATAAAAAGCTTTTCTGTTATATGGTCCCATCAGATTCATTAATGCAAGATGGCATAACAACAGAGACAGGGAAAACTGTGGTCTGTGTGCCTATGAGAAGAAGATCTTGCCTGTATTTAATAGACAGAGAGAATGATCAGACAAAAACTATACATACACAGACTGACCTGGTTAATCAGTGTTTGGCTCATCCAGATGTCTGAGTAACCAAATGGCTTAAATGATGATCTGTAAGCAGGGTAAACAATATTATGCATGTACTATTGACTGGTTATTCAGAATTTGTGGAGGATTTTTAAATCCAAAATACAACTATGGTTTAACAAGTGATTGGGATTATACAAGTTTTAATATAGATATTTCTTTTACATAAAATGCATGATCCCTACTCAGCTTCATCCTGCTGTACAGTTCGTGTATATGATGAATGTTGGGCGTTTCTCTTACAGGTGGGATCCTGCAAGCCAATACACATTTGTACCATTTTATTTTACAGGGGGAGAAATGTTATGATTTTTAATACTATTTAAACTATGTGTAAAATGAAGGACTGTAGTTGAAAGCCATATGTCACTTTACATCCCTTTGCATGAATCCCACAACCTTTCCCTCTATCTACATGTACTGTTCTTTCCACCACTACACCACCATATTGGACATACCAGGAATATTTTTTTTAATCTGTTACTTACAAAATAAATATAATATAATCAATTTGAGAGGTGGTAGTATAGAAACTCAAGAGCATTCAGAGCAATTTATATTTCCAATGTTCAGTTACCCCTTTTGCAGGCTTTTGAGTCTTTCCTTGGAATCTGTAGTGGTAACATTCTGAAAGCAGCTACTTATTCTGTTATGTAGTCTTACAATTTCTTCTCTGGATACAAATCTTTTAGATTAATTGGGTTAAAATTCTTCTCCTACTTACTGTGACATATATGCAGAATATTTCTACTGATGAATGCGAATGGCACTAATTTCGATAAATATTAGTGCAAATAAGATGAAATTTAGTCTATTATGTACGTATATACACACATACACTGTTTTTGAAATCCTTCATTAGATTAACAGAAATTATTGACATCTCTGAAACCTGGTTCAGCGTGATGAGGCTACATACTTAGCAGTGAAATACCCATCCAAACCACAGTCCTTCAAACAGAATTTCCCTCTTTTTCCTGTTCATTACTATAGCTATGTCACCTTGCACTTAAACTCAGTTCTTGTCCATCATCATTAGGTATTTCCTGTATGTCATTGGGAACACAGCCATAACAGCAAAAACATCTTATGGGAAGTGAACAGGCTTAGGGTTTGCATAGTACATTCTCTAGCTTGGGTATTCAGCCTGAATCCAGCTCACTGTCTGCATGTGAAAAATCAAGGCATGTCATTTTCTTAAAACTCCCTCTTAAGTTTATTCCATTCCAGATCAGATATGAACTACTAACATTAATGTTGACATGTCACAAAATAATTGATTTTTTTTGTTTAAATTGTAAAATCAGGGGGGATCTTTCGCTGCTAAAATTTGGAAATCTCTTATCAACTTCTTAATGAGCACTTTTGTAACTTGTACAGCTACTTAGCAAGTCTATTGACATTTAGATGATAATACCAGATCTCCTGAGAGGTCCTGTATGCCAGGACCTGACTTCTTTGATCAACAATGACATCACTCATCGCTTGGTCTTTGGAGAGAAGTATTTTCTAGAGATGAGGGCTCAAACCAAAATCTTTAGATCTGACACTTGCATCCAGATCTGGGTACAGATCTGAGATCATAGCTCAAATCTTTCTCTATAATGTGCCAAATCCAAACACCAATCCTGAAGATGCCAACATTTAAGGAAATTCAGATTTGGATCCAAATTTTTAAACCCCAGTTTGGGAATGATTAGATCTGGGGTGGGGTTGGGTTCCTTTTGCCTATTGTAGAGTTATTGCACCTTGTGTAAGCATTTACACATGTGCATTCTGATTTGGTAGAACTTTACATTGGTGTAAATGGTGATACAACGTGACAGCCAATGGAGAATCAAGACTATGAAATTCATTTCCAGGGGTTTTGGTTCATGACCATCTCAAGTATTTTCTTTAACAAGTTTAATTAGTTTAATATGACTTGGTGCTATTAGCTACAATGGAGTTCAAAAACTGCAAATTTCAGAATAGGTACTAGAGATGATAAATACTCAATGATAAATACCACTCCCTGTTTTCTTAAATCCCATGCAGCTTGCTGGGGCTGTCTGCACAGTGATACTGACCTTGAAAAGCACAGTTATTTAACAGTTATTTAATGCTAGGGAGACTTGTACTCTTTGTACCTCACACCCCCATATTAGAGATGAGGGTGACTGCAAGTGTCACTGCGGAAACCTGGGCCAGATTTAGCATGGAGGCCACACTGGGAGCCCTCTGTCATATGTCTCTATGATAGAAAAAAAGCATCAACAACAAAAGAACATAGCATCAATAACATAGTTGACTACAATTTTCATATACACTGAAGAAGCCCAATGTTATGATTGTGAATTACTGTAATTTGAAAGTAAGGCATCCGTTTGCTCCCTCTCCTTACCACTCCAGCTCAAGACTCTGCTTTGGGGACTTCTCATTGTACCTAAGTGTATAGTATCGTAGAGTGACAGTATATCTGGAGTGCTTATCTGCTATTGAGTCAGCTTCACCTCTCATTGTTGGGGAAAAAAACAAAATCTTGGTTCTCATAAGGAATCAGGAAGCTTGAGACTGAGTGAAGTAACAATCTTTTACTGAAAATAATGATACATCTTAATATTATTTTTTGACTTTGATTTGGGGGCTTACCAAAAGTCTTCTGGGACATACTGCATAAATCTCTCTGCAAGTTTCCATGTCTATGCAGTGATTTTAGAAAGCAAGCACACTGTGATGGGTTCAATCCCAGAAACCCCCTTGGGAACTGCCAACTGATGTGCCAAGACTACTTGTGCCCCCGCTTTCCCGCCCTGACAGCTTAGGACTCCAGCACCCTGCCTTGTTGAGCCAGACACGCCCGTCTGCTCCAACACAGACCCAGGGTCTGAACCACATGCCCCAAAGCTGCAGACTTAACTGAAAGCAACTCACAGAAGTGTTCCTCTCTTTAACACCCAGACACCCAGTTCCCAATGGGATCCAAACCCCAAATAAATCCATCAATTATTTGCCCTCTATAACACTGATAGAGAGAGATGCACAGTGTTTGCCTCCCTCCCTCCCCCTCAGATATTAATACATACTCTGAGTTCATTAATAAGTAAAAAGTGATTTTATTTAATACAGAAAGTAGGATTTAAGTGGTTCCAAGTAATAACAGACAGAACAAAGTAAATTACCAAGTAAAATGAAAATGGAAAATGCAAGTCTATGTCTAAGAAAAATGAATACAGATAAAACCTCACCAGTTCCAGTAAGCTTCCTTTTACAGACTTGTCTCCTTCTAGTCTGGGTCCAGCAATCAGTCACACCCCCTATAGTTACTGTCCTTTGTTCCAGTTTCTTTCCGGTATCCTTGGGGGTGGAGAGGCTATCACTTTAGCCAGCTGAAGACAAAATAGAGCGGTCTCCCACAGGCTTAAATAGACTTTCCCTTGTTGGGGGAGACTCCCTCCTCTCTCCTGTGTAAAGTCCAGCTCCAAGATGGAGTTTTGGAGTCACATTGGCAAGTCACATGTCCATGCATGACTGAGTTTCTTACCAGCCAAGCCACATTCCTGAGAAAGCTCCAATGTGGATTGGCGTCTCCAAATTCATTGTTGGCTTAAGCGGTTCTTGATTGGGCACTTAATCTGCTGGCCAAATGCTCAGGCTAACAAGCAAGTAGACAGCCAATATTCCTAACTTCAAGTACTAAAGTGATACATGCATGCAAATAGGAGGAATGTATTCAGTAGATCATAACCTTTACATAGAGTTGTTAGATGGCATATGTAGCATAAAATATATTCTAGTTATGTCATATATACATTCATAAGCATATTCCATAAAGCCTTATGGGGTACATCGTCACGCACTCCTAATCAGAATATCCAAGTTTTCTGGCAACAATGGCTAGTGCAGGTTTTCTAGCAACCTGTAAAAGAAAGGTCATCTATTTGAATAATCTTCACATTCTTTCACGGGCATTTGCGTTTTTCAGATGATGTGAAATTTGTTGGGTTTGTTTTTTTGAAGATATAGACTGGTTTATCTAAACTATTGCTGCATGCTATTTACTATATGTCATAACCTTATCTTCTTAGTGGATTTTCCAATAGTGCACAGTGTGCATCTGTGACTGAGACAAAATCAATGCTTATAGATTTGGCTGTGTAATCCTATCACTTGTCCTGTTAGATATGATTTGAAATGTAAAGTTCGTTAAGGTTTAAATGAACTTGAAGGCTCAAGTCTCTAGAGGAGTTTTTAGTTTCTTAGAGAATAATCCATTTCTTTCCTTATCTTTTCCCCCTCTTGTCACTCTATCTGTCTCTGTCTCCGTCTCCCTCCTCAGTTAACATCTAGAAACACTTAGCCATGCTCAAAGTATTTATTAATACCTTTCTTAAATAAAAAGAGCATTCTTGTTGCTAATCATGTTCCCAATAGTTGTAAAAGCAAGTGGGGCACTCTGGATCCCTCCACTGGGGTCCAGGTTAGTATTGTACAAAGGAAAAGAAAACCCTTTGCTGCTTTTATCATAAAATCAGTTACAAATTAATTGTAAGCTTCCTGAAGGATCTCATGTTATATCCTTCAATCATTTCCCTCCCCAAAAATAACCCAACCCACCTCCAAATTTGTGCTGTCCTAAAATACCTTACATGACATGTCTTGGCACTAAGTCTTTTGAATGCAGGCTTTGATAAAGAAGCATTTAGAAATTATATTTTTATTAGATGTTTATATTATTATTATTTCTTTTGATTAATTTCTGGTAGAACATGCACATCATACAATTTTAAATGATGGTGTTAGTAAAGCCAGAATTACTGTATAACTCCTTAGAGGAAGCAACATAAACCTGGTATGTTTGCAAATGTTGCTAGTCCCCCATATGTAACCAGCTGTTACTTACTGGGATTGCATTGGCAAGAAGCCACTCGTATTTGCATAAGTAGCAAAATAGAATACTATGCTTTGGGTCTTTTAAAAAAGGTCACCTGTTTTTGGCCTTTGGACATTAAGAGCAATAACTAATTATTCTTTCATGTTTTGGTCCCTTAACACTAAGCCTAATATCGAGAAGAAGTGCTCTCTCATTTTACTAATGATTTATCCTTTTATGGATAAAGATCTGGACTGGGCCCTAAATTCTCATGTCTGTGCTGCAAACTAAATCTCACCTTGCACTTATCGTATATTTGCTGCAGCCAGAGTGATTCTTTTTGTAGTGAGAGATAGTGACATGTTCTTCACTGTCCAACAAGCACTGTGCCTAAGATTCACATCAAACTGCAACCCCATTCACACTGAACCTAGGTTTTGCATTTTATGTATTTGTGAACTTCAGCTGTGCTTGGCAAAGTTTGGTGAATGTGGACCAAGTTAGTTCCCATCACTTTCTTCCCTTGCTCTCCTCCAACAGCTGACCCTGCCCACAACTAGGACACCTTTGAAGATGTCTAAAGAAGAGAGGATTTAATGGCTTGTTGGGGAACGGGCAGCTGCAGGTCTGCATGATGGTGGTGAGGAAACTCTGAAGGGGCCAGCAGTAGAAGAATCCCTTTTAGGTTTCTTAAACTTGAATCTCCAAATGAACCTACAAAGGTCAATACACTTCAGTCTCTGGGGAATTAACAGGTGTCAGTCCCCAAACTCCTTTGTGAACTCAACCCTCAGAGGTTGCACATCCTTAATTCCCACACCCCACAAAAAGTCTGAGCCATGAAAAACATAATCCTTATTTCCCCACATACAAGGCAGACTTGTCATGGAATCCCAAACTAAAATTTAAACTAGGAAACTGAGAGTGATTAGAAATTTCACTTTAATTTCCTTGTGAATCCAAATCCCTTGCCATAAATCAGGGCTAATTCTAATGTTGTTTGGGGTATTTCTGTTTACTTGACAGGAAGGAAGGCTTAACAAGTAACTTTATAGGAGATGACTTGAACTTGTTGAGGGGTGCCCTGTTCAGGAGATGTCCAAGAAGTAGGGCTAATATAATCTGTATTTACAGAAGGTCTCAGAATTCTTCCAGCTAGCTTGGTTTTATAATCCAACTAGACAAGAGTAGTGGAGGAAGAGATAAGTGTCTCAGATCATTTATATAACACTCCCATCTGGTTCCCAGGTACGATAGCAATTGCAAGATTACTAATACGGTAATTTTTGTATCTCAGAGTGTACCGTTAGCTAAGTAGAAAATCTTACTTTGAAAATCATTATCGGTAGTGGGCAGATGCCTGTTTACATATATACAGCCGATGGGATGAGCTTTGATATAAACCTTTTCACAGTGGCAAGAATAATCCCCTGAATGACCTTCCCATAGTTCACCAGTTTAAACACACAGCCTGTGTATCAAATACATCTGCCACCATGTAGTAAAAGTTCCCCTCTGCATGAAATCGTGATGTGTGGGGAGATAGCATGTGTAGGGAGAGGGCTTTCTCTGCTGCTGGGAGAGGTAATTCTCTCCAACAAATCATTAAGACCCATGTGGTGTGCATATTTGTAGGAAGGCAGTGAGTTCTGCTGCTGATTTATTAATAGGGATACATCCAAGCTATACATTCAGATTGCAGATCTTGATATTGAAGCCATCAGAGTTCAGAAGGGGGAGTTTCTAATTCAGGACATTAGTTTGATGCATTTGTGGCCAGCTAAACAATATGGAACTGGGTGTGAATTTCAAATTCCAAAGCTTAGGAGTTTTCAGAAATGGATTTCTGACTTGGATCCACATGTAGTTAATAAAAACAATTAGCAACTACACAGAGCTTTACAACTTAACTTAATCATCTTTACAACATACTTGTGAGGCAGGTGAATATTATCCTTCCCATTTTACAGATGGGGAAACTGAGGCATAGAGGGGTTACGTGATTTGCCGAAGGCTGATCAGCATGGCAGTGGCAGAGCCAGAAGTAGAACTGAGGAGCTTCTGTCTCCTGCACTTATGTTCAGTTGAGAGCACATGCTGTCTCCCCTAAACAGTATTTACAAGATGATGAGCATAGCTGCAACTGCAATTAGTAGAAATCCAGGCCATCCAAGCTATGTCTACCCTTCAGGGTAAACCTGGGTTGGCCAGACACTGACTTGTGGACTCAGTGTTTCTAAGTCCGTGCTTGGTCATCTACACTTGGGCTTACAATTGCTAGACTCACATCTGTCCTGCTAAAACGTCCATGCTGCACTATGCAGATCTTCTGACATAGTTCTAAGGCTTGAACTGCGTCTATACTGCAAAATGACAAGGCTTGGACCTAAGTCACAGTGGGACTTGGGCTCTAATCCCCACCACCTCCATCAGGGCCCTAGTCCCTGGGCCCTGAGTGCTTGCTTACCCGAATCAGAGTGATTTGTGTGTGGACAGAAAGGGGGGTTGGGCTCAAACCTGATTCAGAGCCCAGATGTAGCATGCAGTGTAGACATACCCATAGAGGCTCGAGGGTCTAAAACAGGGGCGGGCAAACTTTTTGGCCTGAGGGCCACATCAGGTTTCGTAAATTGTATGGAGGGCCGGTTAGGGGAGGGGGTCGTGGCGACCTCACCTCCTATCTGCCCCCCCTCCCAGGACTCCTGCCCCATCCAACCCCCCCCACCCCGTTCCCTGACAGCCCCTCTGAGACCTTGCCCCATCCACACACCCCGCTCCCTGTCCCCTGACTGCCCCCGGACTCCCACTGCACCATCCAACCCCTCTCCACTTTCCTGATGGCCCCCCCGGGACCCCTGCTCCATCCAACCACCCCTTCTTCCTGTCCTTTGACTGCCCCCAGAACCCCTGCCCCTGACTGTCCCCTGCTGCCCCATCCAACCCCCCCCCCTCCTTCCTGATTTCCCTCCAGGACCCCTGCTCCCATTCAAGCCCCTATTTCCTCCCTGACCACCATCCACACCTCCACCTCCTGACCACCCCCCCAAACTCCCCTGCCCTCTATCCAATCCCCCTGCCCCCTTACCACGCTGCCTGGAGCACCAGTGGCTGGCGGCACTTTAGCCACGCTGCTGCCGTCGCCGCCACCACACAGCACAGAGCACCAGGTCAGGCCGGGGTCTACAGCTGCTCTGCCCCAGGAGCTCACAGCCCTGCTGCCTAGAGCATTGCGCCGGCGGCGGAGCGAGCGAGTTGAGGCTGCGGGCAAGGGGGAACAGTGGGGGAGGGGCCAGGGGCGAACCTCCCGGGCCAGGAGCTTGGGGGCCAGGCAGGACAGTCCCGCGGGCCGGATGTGGCCCACGGGCTGTAGTTTTCCCACCCCTGGTCTAAAAACTGTACCTCAGCTTCTCTCTCAAATCAAACTACATTCTACATTCTTCTGGAAATTTTCTTCTGGACATTTCTCTGAAAAAATAAAATAGTTGATGCTGCTGCAGCCAGCTGTAGCAGGAGTGGCGTCTGGGATTTAAGTGCTGTTTAAGACTGTGAAAATCATCTATTTTAATAATTGATTGTTCAATTAGTAAAGCAAATGTTAAAAAGTTAGACAGCTCTTTTTATCAGTGGCGGCATGGAACAGTTGGCTGCAATTCATTATCAGTCTGAGGCTGAAAAACAGAATTTAAAATCTTATTTGTTATTCTTGTTGCTTGTTTTTTCCTCCTCCTCTATTGTTCTTAGAGTGTGTAATATAATCAGACAGCTAAATACATGCTGTGAATAATATTAGATGGTGATTTAGCTTTGATGATTATACTGCTGGTAATAGCATTGGATAACATGAGAGCCCACAAACTTGTATTCTCAGAATAATACTACACCATCAAATTCTTCTGAAAATGCAGGGGCAGAAAAGCAGATGAGTCGGAGTTCTTGTGGAGGAGTACTGAAAGACCTTCTTGTGCTGCTATTTCCAGTTTGCCCTCGCAATGTTATTGTGCCCAAGGTGATTGCAGTTTTGCAAAAGAATACTGAAAATGCAGTGTAAGCAAATTAATGTTTTGACAACACTCAGAGGTGAATTCATATTCATGATGCACTTTATAGTGTACATTTTTAAAGGTTTACTAAGTCAGTTACAAGGAACTTGTGATTTTCTAGATGAGAGTGTTACACAAATCCCTTATCAGAAGTTTGCACAACAGCTGGACCTATTCTGGGTACTTTGTTGCAATCTAGAAAATTTAATTTTAAAATCTGCATTGAAAGTATTGCACCGCTAATCGTCCTTCCAAATTATCGATCATGGTACCTAGGGCTTCTACAGTGCTTTCCATACAAGGGTCTCAAAGTAGGTCACACACATTAATTAAGCCTCACTACACTCCTGTCAGGTTGTATGGCAGGTACCATATTATTATCTCCATTTTTCAAATGAAGGCTACAGCTGAAGGGAGGTAGCTAATAAATGGATGTACCATATATATGGATCTCATTCTCTTCTACTTGAAAGAGTGCTGACTCTCTTATGCAATGTTGCTGTCTGTCTCAGCATTTTTCAGTCTGCAGCCCAGAGGTTTGGGAACTTGAACTTGCAGGGGATTTTTTTGTTCCTCTGAGTTTAAGAAAAAATATAAGCTAGACAGTTAGCATCACTCAGTGGAGTTGGAAGAAGGGGAATCGGGACACGGGCGCACATGCGCGCACACAATCGCAAGGCCCCAGTTCCCCTGGGGAGGCAATGGGGGAAGCACTTTCCCAGGGGGACATGAGTGATGGCATATGACGTGGTCAGAAAAAAATCTCTGATCAGTAAGGGTCTGATTCTACATCCCTTATTGACTTAAGTGGTTCAGGATCAGGGCTAAATGCTTTCATGCAAATGACTGTTTGGAAGTGAGGCATGATCAAGGAAGTAGCTGACTGGAGTGGTAAGAATTTGAGATGATGGAGGAGTCACTGAGATGCATTTTATCTAAAACTTTTTTAAAGGGACAGTGAAGAAAAAAATAGAGTAAGATGGTTAACTATAAACATTAAAACAAAGGTTAAGGACACAATTATAAAACAAACACAAAATAAGGCAAGGGTTTTGTTTTATTGAAACAATAAGGGTTGAATTAAAGAATAAATTGAAAAGTGTTGAATAAAAAATACGAGTCAATTAACAAGATTGACCTATCCCTTAGCCTGATCATTTTGCCTGTGTTTTGTATCACATTCCTTCTCCCTTCCATTGCCTTTGCCTTTTTCTGGATTCTAAACTCCTCAGTGAAGGAACTTTTCATGTGTGTTTCTACAGTGCCCCGCGTGTTGGCACCTAATCCTGATTGAGATCTTTGAATGTTACCATAATATAAGTAGTAATAATTATATTAACAATATACACACACGCATAGGGAGTATGTAAAGTTAGTCCAAATCTCAACGTGATGAATTATTGGGCAGGTTATGCAGTTGGAGACATAAGGTAAATTGCACAAGTATGCACAATACACATACACACTGGAGAAGTAAGTGTATTTGTGTGTATAGATGTCTGTATGTATATATACTCACCTGCTTCTCCAGTTATCACATAAAAATCACCTTCGCATATCTGGGATATGAAATAGCTTTTCTCTACATGAATTTGTATATGTATTCTTACATTGGTGCAGAACTAAACATTGACTTTTCTGTTCTTCAGAGTAGTGTAATTTTGACAGGAAAATTTCAGAACTGCAGACTTATTTTTAAAGCAACAGCAACTGTTTGAAGCTGCTCAGACATTTGGAATATGAGTCTCAGGGCAGATGGATGAGTGGATAGAGTGCAAGCCCGGCCATCAAAGGAACATGGGTCTACATTATGATAGCACAGCTCCATATTTCATACATGGATATCATGACTGCATCTCTTTATAGATACATTTATATATTTATAAATATAGTGGACCCTCGCTAGAACGTGCGTCTATATAGCACGAATTCGCTTATAGCATGGGACCGTGCATGGATCCCAAATTTAATTACCTTCATTAGAATCCATGGTAACGTGGTTCCCCGCGTTAGTGCGGGACCGTGCATGGATCCAACGAGGGTCCGGTGTAATAATAATTAGCATTTTTCATCTTTAGAATTCAAAGCACTTTACAAAGGAGAGCAGTCCATTTTACAGATGTGGAAATTGAGGCCCACAGACAGGTAGTGACTTAACCAAGGTCACCCCAAGGCCTGGGGTAGAGTCAGGAGTTGAACTCCAGCCTTAGTCCAAAACACTATACACTAAGCTGTACTGCCTGGATACATATATAGATATTTAGCTACATTAGTTGGAGGGACAATACATGTTTTGTATCTTTTCCTGGCAAGTTAATTTAAAATTAAATGGCACCTGCTTGAAGCTGTCCAGGGGCTCAGTGTCTTATAAGAAGTCCAGTAAGATAGATCAGTAGGCAGAACGCAGGCAAGGCTGTCAAAGGTGTGCGGTAAATGTATTTATCACAAGCTTCTGTAAGTGATAGCTATTCCCCATCACATATAGGGTCAGATCATCAGCCAGTTAAGCTGAGTTGACTATCGCTTTGTGTCGTCGGAGTGTATCGATGATTCTGGCCTTTTATTCATATGCTTGGTTTGAACTGTATGTGCAGAGTGGCTGTTCAGAGGGCTGGTCTCAGTCTGGGCAAAGTTTCAAGCTGCTTTTGTAACAAATACGCTAACCTGGTTTTGGCTGGGTTGGGGTTGTCCTACAATATACAGAATTTGGGCCTAATGTAAAACTGCAGGTTTCATAGTAATCAATCTCCAAATGTTGGTCGTGTTCCGTGTAATTAGCTAGCAAGCTGCCATGAATGGATAATTACTACCTATTTATGTGACAGTTGTCTTGGAAGTAAATAAGAGTTACAGTGCATGATTATATGTATTGTGTATAGGATAAATTGGTACCAAAGGAAGAATAAATTGGGTTGGGTGAGGGAGTCTTGATCTGTGTTAAAGGAACATATTGAAAACCACTGCTTCTTTCAACCTGGATTTTATCTTTTAGAATTGGATACAGCATCTGTGATATCCTGCGGGTCTGTCATGTTAGTGGCAGTATTTGTTGTTTAGCGTAATTTAGGCCCCGAAAACATGGAAGCCAAACACTTAGAAAGCAGCTGTTCTTCTCAATGTATTAAGCAATTTACTTTAGGTAATGTGTAGCCTATAAAATTTTAATTTTGGATTAAATAAACCGTATCCTTCAGCATGACTATTGCACCTTGACGTTCAAAAGATGAAATATAGGCACATTTAGTGAATTTCTTCTCCAGGATGCTCTAGTGGAGAAGGGTCAATAGTTTCCTAATGAAAGCAGTCAATAACAATTTCTCTTAGTAAGCTCAAAGAAATTAGCATTAAACAACAGGCGTCAATGGCTGGAGTTTTAAACGATTATGTGGCTGGATTGCTACCTGCTTTAGGAATAGCTCTAGCAGGTAATGCACTGGCTAGTTAATTGATGGGAAACAGTTTAATTATCTCAGTGCTGGCTGGGGGTATAGTGTTCAAAAAAGGAGTGCAAACAACTTGGCAGCAAAGGTACAAATATTTGTGTCTCTGTGCGTGCATGCATGTGTGCTTTCAACAGTGTTGATATTATGCATTTTAATTCTAAAGGTGTGAAACTGAACAGATGTTTTCCTATGCTAGGATGGGAGCTGAAGTCCCCTTCCCTCACAGTAATGAGCTATTTCACAAGTACAATGCTCACCCTTAAAAACTTGCCAATTCTGCCTCAGGATTGATAAGGTTACATCCGTATTAACTTCTCTAGGGGACCAGATCCTCAGCTGGTGTAAATCAGTGTTGCTCCATTGATATCAGTTGAGCTATGCTATTTACATCTGTTGAGAATCTGCCCCTCCTGTATTTAATGTAGGGTATACCTAGAATGCTGCAATACTGAGATAGTTATTTAGTTATCTAGAGCAAGAATTGAGGCAATTGTCATCCGTTAGAGAAACATTTTATGCTACAGGGTTCAAATCCAATTACTATTGAAGTCAATAAGAGTTTTTTCCAGAGACTTTAATGGGCTTTTGTATCAGATCCTGAGATCGTACAATAAGAGGTTTCAGCAGGGAATACAGGTAGTTACAGAAGCTATAATGAAAATATGGTCAACCATTTCAAATTATTTGTAAGGTCTTACAAATCCCATTTAAGGTATGTGAAACAGTATGTTAAGCAGAGAAAGATCAGCTATATCTACCACATTGTAATAAAAACATGTATCCACCCCTCCTGCCCCACCCCACCCCCCACACAGCTAAAAGTCAGTGCACACCTGTTAGCTCTTGCTTATTCATGTTTATTTTGGCCTCAGATTAAATGTTTACTTACAGTGCAGTGTCACATACAATCCACAAGTGTGAGAGATCAGAATTTGACAGATTTCATTGTTTTGTGTATGAAATATAAATGGAAGGTTTAAAAAGAACCCTACTCTATAATACACTCCTTTGGAAACTCTTAGAACAAATATCTCCTGAAGAATCCTATATAACCCATTTCTAAATTTGCACAATCTTTACTGTAGTATTGATTTGGAATAGGCCAGGAACTGTACTATTGGCAAACTAGGGAATGAAGGAGCATTTTTAATAAACCTTAGATAAGATGGTGCCAGGAACTCTTCCTTCATCTGGGTTCTAGTCCGGATTCATTATATCTGAAAACAAACATATGTGCACACAGCCAAAGGATGAGCTAAAGCATGTTTTTAAGGTCTTTCTTTTTTTACAAGATGAAAAATATTTACTGAGGCTATAAGTCTGAGATTTGTTTACTTTTCTCTTTAGTTTATTTATTGCTGGTGGAAAGTGGAGTATTGTCAGTCCCTGGGATAAAATTCCTCACTTTATCCACAGAACATATCCTGGGTCTCTCCTGTTCTCTGCCTGTGCCACACAGCAGTTTTGTCTCCTAAGGACTGAAATACTTTTGTCTAAATCACATTATGGGGCTCCGTATAGTGGTAACTAGGGAAAATGTAATGGCCTGTGATACAGAAGAGGTCAGACTAGATCATCTCATGGTCCCATCTGCCCTTAAACTCTATGAAACTGTGAAAGAACAAATCCAGCACAGATAAATATAGTGTGAGCTTCCCCACACTGCTTAGCTGCCAACATGCCTCAGTCTTGACTTGGAGGATCTACTCCACCTTTTCATGTTCTCTGTATGTATAAATATCTTCTGTCTGTGTGTTCCACTCTATGCATCTGAAGAAGTGAGCTGTAGCCCATGAAAGCTTACGCTGAAATAAATGTGTTAGTCTCTAAGGTGCCACAAGTACTCCTGTTCTTTGTTCAGAGCCTTGGTATCTCATCACAAATGCCAGTTAGTGCCACCTATGGTAATGGTGACTTTTTGTTGGGCATACTTGTTCAATGAGAACTGGATTTAAAAATCAACTTATTTAATAGTTTTTATTATAATTTTTCATTTGGATACTAAACAATCATGGGGGGAAATCCATGGACCTTTACTTCTAGCAGAAAAGCGGTTCAAAGTAAGGCAGTTGAACTTATTTGTATTTGTAACAATACTGTGCAAAACCTAACATGAGCACAAACATCTATAGTTTTTTCCCATGTGTTTAGGTGGGATATTTGTATGAGATTTTTTTTAAAAACTCCCTGGGAGTGATTCAGGGAACATTTCTTTATATATTTTGGTTCCTTCCTTCCCCAAAAGTCTGAGATTAATTTGAGATTCATGTGAACTCAAAATGGCTAGAGAATCTTGGAAGCAGGAACCAGAAACCTTCTGTGAGATGTTCAGAAAGAGGTTTCATCAGATCCCCCAGGAAAGGTTGGTGAAAACCCATTTAATCTCTTCTGGACGATTCTGTAAACCTCGCATACACCATCACCCCTCCCAAACATGGACAAGAATATGTTCTTTCAGGTTTATTACAGGTTTTAAAAGCATGCACACTGCCATGATGGAGATTGTGACAGCATAGAGATAAATATGGTATATTAGTATCTAGGCAGATAGGTAGAGATGCTATTATTATTTGTATCACTGGAGGGCCTGGAGCCCTAGTCCTGGGCCAGGACCCCATTGTGCTAGGTGCTGCACCCTAACATTGGAAAGACATAGACCATATGAAAATGACCTTTTGCCAAAACACTGTGTCTTTGCCTAAATGTTGCCCTAGAAAAAAAATCATGCTTAACTCCTAATCGGCTTGTCCACTCATTTGCATAGAGGTGGGGGGAATAAACAAGGACAAACCCAGTATGAGTTAATTGTTGAGCTAGAGGCCAATTCACTACACACACAGATGCTGAACTGAAAGATGTATGAGTTCATGAGGCTAATACCAAATACATGTGTTACTTCTTGCTTGGGTGGTTTAAAGATTAGCTTGTTGTCTAATAACATCTCAAGAAATTCTAAGTCTTTGAACAATGTGAAAATAAGGCCACAGAGCAAAATAACTTTGGGATGAGGGATGGAAAAACAGTTTTATTTATATACTGCTATAAGCAGTTAAGTTACTGTGTCAGTTATTAAGACCCATGCTTTCTTTGATGGGGAAGGTAAAGTAATATTATATATCATGTACTTTCAGAACAGTTGTTCGATAGATACAGAAATTCTATCTGAGGCATAGATGGGCTATTGAACTGTTGATTTTTATTCATGGATAGTCTACTGATCCATCCGGCAAAGTAAACTGTTAGGGAAAAATTCTTCAGTCTGATGCATTCCACAGGTCTCTTATCCACAGTGCACATCTTTGTTGCATATTCTGCATTAATTCTCTGCTTATATTAATGGAAGTTCCATGCCCAGAAGGTCTCTGCCATAGAGATCTGCCCTGCCGATCAGAGAGAATTTTGCTCTTAGTCAACCATGATTTTATGAATAACCAGACAGAGAATTACAAACATCTCTGCCTCATGTGGCCCTATTGAGATCTAGTTCAGATACGGTTGAGTCTGGGTTATATTTGTCAGAGGATTACTGCGAAAAATGAAATTGGGCGTTTTCAGGATGGTATATGATTCCATGCCCACAGAACTTCACTGCCATCTGTAATACTGCATGGGGGCATGTTCATACGGGCTTAACAATCATAAGCAGCGGGGATAGAATTCAGACTCTTTCACACCAAAAAACAAGCCCCTACCACTTGAGCTAAAGGAGAATTTCTGTTAACTGTTTTATTTATTAATATTTGTATCACAGTAGCACGTACTGTATAGAATACTAGATACTTAATAATATATGAAGGCAAGCTAATAGAGGAAAAGGTGGTCATAAACATGAGTGTGTATTCTGTGCAGTACAGGACAGCGGTAAACATTCCCGATTGCAAGGACATTCCAGTGTGTTGGATCAAATTCTTCTGCTCTAAGAACAAATTATTTTGAGGCATTTTCAGACAGACTCTTGGCTGATCTAAATCAGCAATTTACAGCAGCTGAGTATTTGTCCCTTCATGGCTTGGCCAATGTCTCCAAGCTATGGTTGGGGTTGAGGCTAAGAGTACATATCAATAAATTAGGGTACACTTCAGTGATGGTGCAATTATCCCAAATAAAGTGTTATAAATGCGGACAATTCAAAGTTAAGGTACCACTTAAAAGAAAGCCCCACGTGTTAAGATATGGAAATTCACTATTAGAGTCCCCCAAGCAAACTTAACTTTTCCCTATAGTGACATCACACAACAATGCTATGAGTATGATTAAGGCATTTTAGTGTTTGTGTTCCCACATTATTTTTTCTCCCCCCCACCACCATTACTGTGCCATTACAGAGTTTTCTCGCTTTCCTGCAGCCCGCTACATTCCCCTTATACGTATTCACTCTCTCTTTCCTGCAGCTCCCTACATTCCCTTTACACACACACACACTCACTCTCTCTCTCTCTCTCTCTCTCTATCAGATTTCCTTTCCCTCCTGTATTCCCTCAACACCCTTAGTTCCCACTATGTGGTACTGGTGCAACTGTTGAAAAGAAATATTTAGGGTTAATGGTCTTTTTGTGCCATTGATTTTTATGACTGATAAAATCATAAAACTGGTGCATAAAAATCTTGAGAAACTCATGAAGAACTGCTTCCTTTCATCATGGCTGCCATCTTTCATTGTTCTCAAAGGGACTGAGACAAAAGCTTCCCTTTTTTAAGGTGCCTCATTTCATAGTGACCATTTCCGCCCATTATTTCCAGTCAGAGTGAAATCATCATTGCTCAGTCCCATTGTGAACAACGGGAGATAGATGCCCTTTTCAAAATGGCCATCTACTCTGGGGAAGTTATGACCTCCATTTCATTGAGAACAATAGGAGATGGCAGCCATTTTGAAGAAAGGCAGTTCTACCTGGAATTCTCTGTAGTGGACTTGTCAGCCCCTACTGAAGAAGAACCTTTCAGTTATGAATAGTAACAGGAAAAATTACCATGAATCCTAAAAAGTTATCAATATTTCAGTGAGATTTAATTATAAGAGAAGTAAGAAGCATCTGCATTATTCTGTTATAAAGATCATTTGGAAGAAAGATGCAGTCTGGCATCATATGCCAAGTTATTTAAAGGACCCATTTTAAAAATTAGTTTTAACTCATAAACTAACCAGTTTACTTGCATTGCCTCAGAAAATTAATTCTTTGTTTAAAGAGTAATTGCTGTAATTTTGGGGTAGATACATTGTATTCTTCATACATAGCAAAGTGGTAGAATCCATACTTTCAGTGCAAAACTCAACTCAACCACTATTCTAGGCACTATACAGTGCATATAGTAAGAGAGTCTTTGCATCAAAGAATATACAGTCTGCAGATCAGATGCATAAAGGGTAGGAGAAAGAGAATTATTATCCCCATTTTATAGATGGAGAACTGAGGCACAGAGTGATTAAATAGCTTGCCTGAAGTTCATACAAGGCGTCTGTGGCGGAGCTGGGGATTAAACCCACATCTACTGAGTTACCATTTGAGGCCTTTCCTAGAAGACTATCCTTCTACATAAATAACATACATCGATGTTACATTTCACTCAGGACCTCACTATCTTACTCATGCCACATTGGGTTGGTTGGGACTCGTATGCTCTGCAAGAACTTTAGCCTTTCATTTTCATGCCCAGTGGAAATCCTATTTACTTAGTCCTTCAGGGTTTAGTTTTTCAAAGGCAACTTCAGCATGTTGGGAAGGCATATAAGGAGTTTGCATCATATTTAAGGGCATGATCCATCTGACTGGCACATCATTATATATAGAATTTACTCATTATTATTGTATCATTGCAGTGAGGGACACAGCTGTGAGAGAACTCTTGGTAACTATAATATAGAGCTCTTTCAAATTTCCTGGCAAATTTGAGATATTCAGTACACAGTTTTCTTTACAGCTATGATAATCAGATGTTCCATAATGATGCGTGATTGAAAAATACTGCCATAACCTCCAGCCCGCCCACCTCTACCCCCACAAGAAAAGTATTTCATATTAATGGGCATCTTAGCTGATTTTTCTCTTGTATTATGTGGAGCTTCATCCATGTAGCTGAGTTGTATTAAATGCTGAACGCATTGTAGCCTACTATGCTTACTCTAGGGCATAAAGCCCAGCAGTGACATCCATTCATTGGACTAGTCTTGAGTCTCCTCAGAAATACTCTGGGTCCCCCACAGTGGTTGCAGCTTTGATGGCTCTGAGTTTAGAGCAAATGCTCAGAAGTCTCCAGTTTTGAGCATGCCTGAAGCAATAGGAGCTGTCACTACTATGTGAGACAGTGACCACATGAGGGCTTTCCTCTCCTTCACTTTTGTCAAAATGAAGAACTGTCCTCAACATAGTCACTGCAAGGATAAATAATAGGCAATTCACACTGTGTGCTGTTATGATTCTGTTGATATTGACTGGTGGTACCAGGACACTGCAGAATTAGCTTTGTAGCTAGCAGCGCTCATCTCTGTGAGACCTAATATATGCTTATAGATGGAAGAGACAAAAGAGAGAGCCCACAAATGGATATATATATATATATATATATATTTTTAAAAAAAATTTGCTAATATAAATATGAAAAAAATTGAAAAAAAGAAAAAGAATAGAATATCTTGAATTTTTTTTTTTTTTTTTTTTTTTTTTTTTTCTCTCTCTCTCTGGAGAATCCCAAAAGGAAAGGGGGAAGTAATAATTAATAATAATTACAATAATGAATTGTGTGTGTGGTATAAGGGTTGAGAGATTCAATGGTATATATAGCTCTCAGGTCAAAAGTGAAAAGAAAGTTTTTGGCCCAAATGGCTTTTTTTTTTTTATATTTATATTTATATATATAGCACCATGGATGTGCAATGCATGCAAAAAAAAAAAAAAAAAAACAAAGGTAGGGTTATAAAAGTTAAGGAGGAGTTTATGTCAAGTTTACACAAATTATTACCCTTTGGTGTGGGGCAAAGTGCTGCACGTTTCAGCTCACTGAGATTCCTGCTTATTCCTACATTACAAGAGAATGTTTGAAGGAGAGGATTCTGCACCCTCAACCCACGATTTACTTAAGATCTGTGTAGACAGGGACACCTGTGTAGAGGCCACAGCAGGGCTGCCCAGAGGATTCAGGGGGTCTGGGGCAAAGCAATTTTGGGGGCTCCTTCCATAAAAAAAATTGCAATATTATACAATACTGTATTCTCGTGAGGGCCCCTGTGGGGGCCAGAGCAAATTGCCCCACGTGCTCCCTTCCCCTCCTCCCCCCAAACGGGCGGCCCTGGGAAAAATAAACCTTCCGCATCTTGGCACAAACCCAGTTTTGAGAAAACGTCTTTACAAGGTAAGACTGGTTCTCAGCATCAGCTAGTGCTAAAAGGCACTAAAGCTCATTAAAAGGGTTGGACAAATATTTTCCGTCAAAACTTTTTTTGGATCGAAAACTAAGGATTTTTAAAAAGCAGAAAAATATCACGGACAATGTCTGCTTTCCTTCAAAATTTGTTGTGTTTTTTTTAATTGAAAAGCTGAAATTAGTCTGCCAAAACCTGTATATGGTTTGGGGTTTCAGAAGTGTGTGGCCAAATATTTGCTGCTTCCTGTGTTTGATTGTTAAAGAAACAATAAAAAAATTCTGCTTAAAAAAAATCCAAAACTTTTGAACCATCTCAGCTTGTGACCAAACGCCTGAACCCATCCAGTCAGAGATTTTTCCAGGTTTCTGATACTCCGCTGGCTTCCTTGACTCATATCTGTCTCTATAACTTTGGGTTCATTTAGGTTAGAACATAAGAACAGCTATACTGGGTCAAACCAAAGGTCCATCCAGCCCATTATCCTGTCTACCAACAATGGCCAATGCCAAGTGCCCCAGAGGGAGTGAACCTAACAGGTAATGATCAAGTGATCTCTGTCCTGCCATCCATCTTCACCCTCTGAGAAACAGAGGCTAGGGACACCATTCCTTACCCATCCTGGCTAATAGCTATTAATAGACTTAACTACCATGCATTTATCTGTTTCCTAGAGACTTGCTCCGTGGGGTCCCTCACAAACTGGAGACGGTCACTGTGGGTTTGTCTAAATATAGCTTATATACATACTCCACGAACTGAGCATTTGAGCTTGTTCCAGAATCTGGGATGAGCCTATGTTGTGAAAACTGAAATGCTCAAAATAGCACATGCATGTGAATGGACACAGGGTGCTAAAATTAAATTAACTCAGGGGTTCTCAAACTGGGGATTGGGACCCCTCAGGGGGTCATGAGGTTATTACTTGGGGTTGCGATCTGTCAGCCTCCACCTCAAACCCTGCTTTGCCTCCAGCATTTATAAAAGTGTTAAATATATAAAAAAGTGTTTTTAATTTATAAGGGGGGGGGGTCACACTCAGAAGTTTGCTATGTGAAAGGGGTCACCAGTACAAAAGTTTGAGAACCACTGAATTAACCCCTCTGAAGCCTCAGGGAATGCAGGGGAGAGGGGTCTCCCTTGGTAGGGTTGGGAAGGAGGTAGGTGGTGTAGGATATTGCTCTTCTCATGTGATCCATCCCCCGGTGGCTAATGTTAAATGAAGCTACCCTCCCCTGACATGAATCTCCCTATGGCACTGAAATTAAATATAGACTATAACTTGGCATTTGAGAAGTGAAAGGGATGGTAGCCCTAATGGAAAAGCTAACAGCTCGACACTTCTGTAAGCCTCAAACTGCTGAATGAGCTTTAGGGTAGGGAAGGCTGTGCCTCCCAAACAGCCTGGCCCTGCCCCCTATCCGACCTCCACACACTTCCTGCCCCCTGAATGCCCACCCCCCTCAGAATCCCTGACCCATCCTGCTCCTTGTCCCCCAGAGACCTTCCCCAACCACCACCCCAGAACCCCACCCCTGCTCCCAGTCCCCTGACTGCCCTGACCCCTATCCACCCCCCCCCCAAATCCTGACAGATGCCCGGAACACCCACAATCCAAACCCCCTGTCCCCTGACCGCCCCCCCAACCTCTGTCCCCTCCCTGTGCCCTGACTGTCCCTGGGATTCCCTGCCCCTTAGCCAACCTGCCCCCCGGCCCTCGCCCCTTACCTCCGGCTCCCTTCGTCACCCAGAGCCTCAGCATGCTGCATCCAGGAGCGTCCCTGAACAGCGCTGCAGCGTGGCTCCGTCGGGGCTCCTGAGCTCCTCCCTGCTCAGAGCTGCGCGGTAAGGAGGCAGGGCTGCGAGCTCCAGCGGGGCCTGAGCTCCCTCCGCTCAGCCTGGAGCTTGCAGCCCCGCCCCCTTACCATGCGGCTCTGAGTGGGGAGGAGCTCAGGCCTGCCAGAGCCATGCTGCAGTACTGTCCAGGGATGCTCCTGGATGCACTGAAGCTCCAGGAGAGGGGCAGAGGTGGGGTCGGGCTGGGGAGAGAGCCTCAGCCATTCTCATGGGGGGCCCTGCGGAGCCCGGGGCCTGGGGCAAATTGCCCCACTTGCTCCCCCCTCTGGGTGGCCCTGGCCACAGCCCCTGAACAGCAAAGCTGCAGAGTTACTCATGTGAGTAAGGGTTTGCAAAAAGGGACAGTACATAAAACGGTTGTGATAGAGTATAATGAAGGAACTGAAAAGTGAGTTGTCACAGCAACTACATAAGGAAAAGGGAAAAAAAACCCTAAAATAAAGAGAAATGCATAAAGTTAGCACATGAGGCAGTAAAGCAGAAAGTAAATATCGTGAGGCAAACTGTACCAAATACTCAGATGATTCATACTTTCACTGAAGTCGATAAGCGGTTCTGTGTGAGGTTAGTGGAAGTAGAAGCAGGCTCAACGTATATGAAGCCAGAAAGCGAGTATTTCTGTGAAAATTAATAATCCTATCATAGCTCCTTTGTTTCAGTGGAAGGAATGTAATGAAAAAATACATTTTGAAAAAATTAACTGCAAATTCCCCCTCCCGTGTTTTGTTTTTGGTTTTTGTGGGTTTGTTTGTTTTGTTTTATTAAGACCCACAACAAACAATGAGTTGTACTGGCTGCTGCAACAGGATGTTCCCAGAGCAGTGGTACTATCACAGATGCTGATGTACAAACATTACATATAAATTGCTACAGTGTTGTTATAGATAATGAGAGCTATGAAGCAAGGGGCGGGCCCAATATGTATATATCCTTATGGCTCTATAAACTCTTGTTTACAAACACCCACCAATTCCAGATCAATTCAAAATACAGGTGAAAACTAACATACTTAAGATGGAAGGGAGCAGTTCTAGGCTATGGAGCATTTCCCCTCCAGGGTAATGGTTTGTATCTAGCCAAAGTGGAACAACTGAAAACTGTTAACATCTGAAGGATATCTAATGCCTCTGTGAAGTGAATTTGTGGTCTCAGTATCATTTTTAGTGGACACTTGTCTACCTCAAAAAAAGCTGAGGCGTCCTTATGGCACCTTAGAGACTAACAAATGTATTTGGGCATAAGCTTTCATGGGCTAGAACCCACTTCATCAGATGTATGAAATAAAAAAGAAAGGAGCAGTTATAAACACATGAAAGGATGGGGGTGCTTTACCAAGTGTTAGGTCAGTCTAATGAGATAAATCAATTAACAGCACGATACCAAGGGAGGAAAAATAACTTCTGAAGTGGTAAGAGAGTGGCCCATTACAGACGGTCGACAAGAAGGTGTGAGTAACAGTAGGGAGAAATTAGTATTGGGGAAATTAAGTTTAGGTTTTGTAATGACCCAGCCACTCCCAGTCCTTATTCAGGCCTAATCTGATGGCATCCAGTTTTCAGATTAATTCCAGTTCTGCAGCTTCACGTTGGAGTCTGTTTTTGAAGTTTTTTTGTTGAAGAATTGCCACTTTGAGGTCTGTTATTGAGTGACCAGAGAGATTGAAGTGTTCTCCTACTGGTTTTTGAATGTTATGAATCCTGATATCAGATTAAAGCACCCCCATCCTTTCATGTATTTATTCCTGCTCCTGTATTTTTTACTTCATACATATGATGAAGTGGGTTCTAGCCTACGAAAGCTTATGCCCAAATAAATTTGCTAGTCTCTAAGGTGCCACAAGGACTCCTCAGGGTTCTTTTGCTGATACAGACTAACACAGCTACCACTGAAACTTGTCTACCTCAGAATCTCTAAAACCCAGTGTTAGGGGGCTTATTCCTTCACCCTCTCACTTCCCTGGTCCTTCTCGCATGAACAGAGAGCAACAATACCCGAAGTCCAAAGGCGCAAACAATTCAATGTTTATTGGGGTGAACTTCCAGCAAGCATGATTCCAGTTTCCTTCCTTAGTGTCCCCCTTCCCAGCTCTGACACCACAGAGCCTTGCCTGTGTCCCTGTTCTTGTTCCCATCCCCTGTTCCCATTTTCCCCTTTAGCAAGACATGATTTTAATTCCCCCATCCCCAGTCCCTGTTCCCATTCCCACCCCCCTTACTTCCTGATTGACTGCAGACTATATAGTAAAACCTGAGTTTTGCTTAGCTATTCCTTAACCAATCATTTTACTGAAATTTAACTAACCAATCCTAACATATTGTAACATGGTTATTTAACCAATTATACCCCACCACCTTCATTGGTTTACACCCAACAAAATTAATTATACAGCAGACAGAAGCAATCATGGAACCAGACAGAGACCATGCAAATAAACATACAAAACAATACAGAAGTGAGGATTTCACAAAAGGGTTTTCCAGCTGTCTATTGATAAGTGAGTTCTTGCCAGACAGGATGCTATTAAACTAAGTTTCCTTTTACATCTTCTAGGCTCTACCCTTTCTCTGGAGGTGATAGGAATATCAGGACAGGATTGTATTCCTAATAGCCCAATAGCACCTTATTTCAATGTGACTAGTTTGGAATGTGAGGATGTGACCATACACTTGCCAGCTTATGGCTGCCTAACTACATCTTAGCTGACGGCCTTAGCCTGTCACAGTAAGAGAAGGCCATTCCACAGACAGTGATTTTGATTCTTTCTTTTATACCGCTATAACTAGCTAAGTGATAAGAATACACCTAAATTCTTAAAGTATAGGCCTTTACAGACAGGCCTGAATATCTATATCCTAACACTCAGCATCTAAATTGGCAATAATTTGCAGTTTCAGCAGAGAGGCCACAGATTAAATTGGTTCAGAGACATAGGGTGAGATTTTTCAAAGCTGTCTAGACAAGTTGATTTTGATGGAATCACCTAGGCTGCATTGAAAATCTCAGCCAAAATGACGCTTACCCCTAGAGATGCTCCATCGAGGTGAGTACTAAGGTTGGGGCTCAGAGAAATCACTAGCCTGGAACTTGGGAAACCTGGCCTTGATTCCTGGATCAGCCACAAACTTCCTTTTTGGCTTTGGACAAGGTACTCAGGTTATACCTACACTGCAGTTAAAAATCAGTGGCTGGCCCGTGCCAGCTGATTCAGGCTCACCGAGCTCTCTGTCCACAGGGCTGGAGCCTGGGCTCTAGGACCCTCTGAGCTGGAATGTTTACATCACAATTAAACACCTTCGCAGCCTGAGACGAGTCAGCTGGCACAGGCCAGCTGTGAGTTTCTAATTGCAGTGTAGACATGCCCTCTGTCTACCCTGTGCCTCAGTTCCCATCTGTAAAAAAAATGGGGATAATTATTTTCCTATCTTGCAATGGAGTGTGGGGAAGATAAAATCCATTACTGATTGTGAGATGCTTAGAAAGTATGATGATGAGGGCCAGAGAGTTCAGGAGATAGGAGAGGACTGATGCATATTTGGTGGCGGTTGTTCTGCTGTCCTGGCTGTACTTGTCCTGTGGATAAATTGAGGATTCTGGAGCTGTCAATCTGGTGTTTTTGCTAGCACTCATTTACATTAAAAAGACATAAAAGGAAAAAGATCATTGTTTGGGGGAACAATTGTTTTCAAGCTTCTAAATAATAATTATTACAACTAATGGAAAGTAGAAAAAGAAAAGGAAATAACAACTATTTAAAATATTTCTTCATATTGTTCTTTCTTTCAACAAGGATTAATATGGAAGGTGAATATCTCCACTGCTGTGCTTGGTGCTGAAATAATTTGTGGTTGGATCAGTTTTCACACTCGTCATCAATTGTTTGGGACTTTGCATTATCTAAACACAAAGTAGAGTTTCATATTCATTATTTCTTTAGCTACACATTATGTTCCATAACTGGGGTTCCGCAGAGCAGTTACCACATGAGCCTTCACTGCCTGAGCAATGAAGAACGAGTTGCCGTACATGACATTTCCTCTTTGAATAGCTAGGGACAGTAATGCATGAGCTGCAGGTGAAGGCATTAATCTCCTTAGCTATCCAGAAATTAACTGTCATGTACAGCAACTTGTTCTTTGCTGCTGCTCCTACATTTTTCCCCTCCGCCCACTCCCAGTTTGTTTTTCATATATATTAAACAAATACTTGTGGAGCTGACATTTTCTGACTGACAGTGTCTTGTTGGCACTTTGGTTGCTGACAGGGGATGCTATGTATCCCAGAGATCTGGGTGCTGCAGTTAAAGGGGCCTTGAACAGTAAGTGGTTTGAGACACAGCTAGTTGCTACTGATGCAGGAGGAGGAGCTGTATCATGAATCTGAGGCATTGATTCGCCAATCAGTTCCTCAGGTAACATCACCAAAGGGAAGCTACAGAAAGGGCCTTCGTTACCAAAGACCCTGTTTTTGAGCTGGGGATGTAGTATTCTGGGGAGCATCCCGAAGGTTGATATCATCCCAGTATAATCTCAATTGACCTCTGTCAGTCAGTTAACTGGTTTCCAATAAATTAATTATCTTCACAGCCAACATCAAGACACCACTTGTCCCCTGGTTTCTGATTGCTTTGCTCAAAGTTTAAAATACAATGTTTATATCTGGTGAAAGGGATAATCTCCATTTAGAAGTGAATGGTGATTTCCAGCCTAGCTTTGGCATTTCAAAACAATTGCCAGTGTAGTGGCAGAGAGATTTTATTCAAGTTTTTTAAAAATATAGTACGGGGGGGAGGGGGAAGAGTTGGTATCAATAAGGTGATGTCAATGTACGACATCTTGCCAGGTAACAAGGATGGGTTTGGGGAAAGACTGTCGCTTTGGAAAGGACAGACCTGGCAACAGCTCAGTCTCCTGAGGCAAAGTGCTGACTGCCGTGTTCTTACAGTACCTGTTTGCAGCTGCACTAAAATACATCTTGGCATCATCTTAAAGTACAGTGCGAATTAAACCAAAATGCTCCTTTTGCCTTAAGTATTAACAGCAAGCAAGGGGATATGAGGTTTCTTGCATACCGTGGATGTTAAATACTATCGAAATGCACCAGGGCTGTTTTAATTTAGATATTAATTTATTTATACGCTGTGCTTTTGCCACTTAAGGTGAAATGTGGCTCAGAGTGTAAAATCAAGCCATTGTAAGTGACCTTTTAAGTGTAAGCATTCTCTTTCAGTGGCTAATAATTAATGTTATATGTGTTCCAGCCCCTCTGCCTCAAGACCTGGGCAATCATGAAATGTGACCTTTTCTCCCTATATTTACAGATGTATGATTTAATACTATACTGTGTGCTGCTGACCACGAATTAGAAATCTGCTGAATGAGACCAGCTAAGCTCATGTTAGGTTTGTGCTGTTCAAACTAGTGTTGCCAAATGTCTGGCAGAAAATTTGCCCAAAACCAGCTGGAAAACCAGCTCAGATTGTGACTGTTGATTTGACACTCAGGACTAGGTCTGAATTCACTTATGCCTGTATGAATCAGGATTCATTCCCAATTAACGCTGTGAGGTTTTACACGTGTGTAACTGCGGTGGGTGAGATTAGAATGACACCTGTAGTCTAGTCAATAATTCTGTAGATAGAGTAAATGAAAGTGGATAGAGCAAATTAGGATTGTTGTTGGCTTCTGGGGTAGTACTTGATCATTCCCTGGTTCTTCTTCTTGGCTTCCAGAGCTACAACTGCACATTTTTTCTCCCTCTCAACAACCCAGGAAGATTTCTGAAAAGGAAGAGTGGCCATGGTGCTACTGGGCCTGAAATAGAAGAGAGAGGGAACAACAGAAAGACATAAGGGGAGTAGAGAGATGGGGGATAGAAAGAATGGAGCAAAGAATGGAGAAGAGGAGGGAGAAGGAAAAGGGAAATAAAAAATTGGAGGATAGAAAAGGAAGAAGAGACAAGGATGTACAAAGAGGCAAAAGGAACTAGGATTAAAAGCAGAAGAGAAGAGGTAGGTAGAGGAGAACGGAAGAAAGAAATGTTAAAAACAAGAGAGGAAGGAAGTGAGAGAACCTTGCCAAACTTGTAAACGCTGTTTTTGTTTTTGTTTTAAATAAAGTGTGTTCCTTGCTGAGCAGACATTGGAGGCAATCTTCCAGTCTCTCAGTATGTCGACCAGAATTTCACTCCCCAGTGTGGACCTACAGTGCCTATGAGATAATAGTGATCTATACTCCTAGCTGTAGGACAGAACTGAAAGAAAATCATGTAACCCTGCAGCTTTCGTCTGATGTACTGGGAAGCAAAGAAGAAATGAACTAGGACTGAGCACTACAGAACAAGTTCAGTGAAGACTTTTAATTAATTAAATCTCTCTCATTCCTCTTTTACATTTATTATTAATTCATTTCTCTTCATCCACTTATTCAAGTAAGTCTATACTTAAAAAAACAAATGTAACCCATTCATTTCTGTATATTGCTCAGGGCGCCAATGGAATGCAGTGGTGCTTTTCATGGAGATGGCTGACTTTCAAGAAGGTTTAGAAGTTTGGATCAGATCAAGACTTGAGTAAGGCCATATGTCAGAGCCTCGCATTTTCAAAACATGGTTTGCAATGGCAGGTTCACAATAGTTGAATAGTTGTTCATGCGTTCATGCAAGGAAGGCAACTGCAGGCACAAATGGATATGCATGCAAAATTTGTGCATGTACATTTACAGGCCAGGTTAAGACTGTCTTTAAAAAGAAAGTATGGCCCTGAATATTTATGCAAATCTTATCTGAACCTCTGGGATCTGCAAAAGTGAGCTAGAAATCTCATCTTACTTTTGATTCATGCTGCTAGGAAGGGTCTAGCTATAAATACCTCCATCAGCCTTTCTCACAATATATCATCATGTTCACTTTCAGCTACAGCTCCTGACATTAAAATGTAATAATTTTATACTGTTATGATTATTATTGAAACCTAAAAAAAATCTTTGGGTTGGTTCTGATTTTGTCCAAACCAGAGCACACAGCTCGTGGCAAGTAACATATCCTAGTGGCTAGAGCACAAAACTGCAAAGCAAGGTACTTAGGCCCTGTCCCTGCAGTTTGTTCCACGTGGGCAGACCTCTGTGCCAACATGAAGTCCTAGTGGTATCCATTCACCCATGTGGAACATACCCTTGAATTCTGTTTTTAACTTCGCTGGGTTAAGAACATTTGCTGTGTGACCTTGATTCTCGCCACCTTAAAAGTGTTTTTTGAGATTCCTGGATGAAAGCTACTATATAAAAAGTAGTATTCCTTATTATTAATTTATCCCTAGTTCTCTGAAGTTGCAGCGATAACATACCTTGTGCATGTGACAGCAATGACAGTTTATTTTTTCTACATGTACTAGATACATTAGGCAGCAGTAAAATAGTTAACATGTTCACTATTATTACTTACATTCCAGCAGTGCCTAGCTCAGATCGGGGTCACATTGCCAATGTCGTCATCAATAGACATAGTAAGAAAAAGTCTCGCCCCATAAAGCTTTAATTAGTAATAGATAGGACGGACAGAGGAAGAACTATTAAGCCCATTCTGCAGATGCAGAACTGAAACACACTAAGTGTGGGGCAGAGGCAGGAACTAATCTCCCATTTTCTGAATCTTTATCCAGTCTCTGAACCACAAAACCATTTGTTCTTCCTCAAAAGAGATGGGCTGGCACTGTTCTCAGCTCCTTCAAAGGGTCAGTGTTGGAACTGCTCTTGGGAGCTTCTGTTTTCTATGAGGTACATCTGTAATTGCAGTGGGTACTACTGAATTCTCAAAATTGACTCCTTTCCTCTTGATTTCCCATATTTGGTTTTAGGCCATGTCTACACTAGAGAGCTTACAGTGGCACCATTGTACCAGTGCAGCTATGCTGCTGTAAGATCTCTCATGTAGCTGCTCTGTGCCAACGGGAGAGACCTCTTCTGTTGACATAATTAAACCACCCCCAATGAGTTTCAGTAACTATGTCGGCAGGAGAAGCTCTCCCACTGACATAGCACTCTGCATACTACTACTTATGCCGGCATAACATTTGTCACTCAGGGGTCTGTGTTTTTCATGCCTCTGAATGACACAAGTTTTGCAGACATCAGTGGTAATATAGATGTGGACTTAGAGTAGCTTGTTTTGGGTGTGGCTGGCCATGCGGTTAAGTTGGGCAGAAAGGACAAAAATGAGGGAAGTTGAGGATTTGCTGCCCAAGGCAGGAGAATGTGTATTTTTTAGCCAGCAGCTTTCAGAAATACTACATCATGAGTCTATGAATCCTTCTCTTCACAGGGCTGTTTCATAACACAGCCAACAACTTCCATTTGAGGCAGCTTTTGTGTACGACTGCAGGAGATTAAAATGATAACACTGCACAAGAACTTTAACTGAACCTATAAAGGGTGGGGGTAAGGCAAATGTCAGGAGCCTGCTGGCTGAGGTTGCCCTCCTTGGTTAAGTAAATTGGAGCTGGAGAGTAACAAATCAGCAAGACCTAGAAAGGGAGAGTGGATGAAATTAGTCACTGTAGGGGGAAAATTGCAATCTGTAACCAAATACTGCTATACATCAGGCCTTTCATGAGCTTTTGAAATAGGTCTATGAATTTAGATTGTTTCTGAAAGTCATATGAGCCATACTGTATTGTACTATCCCACTGTGAGCCCTGAAATCAATCCATTGCTGTTTCCAGTTCTAGAAAAGGATATGGTGTTAATATCAATGCACTAGCTGTATTCTCCTCACATTTTTTCACTTGCCGAGTTTGTTAATGGGAGGTGTGGGGGAAGGGGGGGCTGGGTCAGGGAGAGGAAAGGACACATGCTCCAACAGCTACATTGTCTATGCATCTCCTCAAATAAACAACCTCCTCTGCATGGAGACTAGCCATTTAAATTATTGTATGTATTCTAAAAATACATGAGCATTACACTTTCATTTTTCTCCATAGGGAAGAATAGGTTTGATTTTTTGGCATGAAGATTTCAGGTGCATGCCCACTTTTTTCCATTTGTGAGCACTGAATGCCACAGTAGTTTCAAAAGTCCTGTGTTTTTCATCTTCCTAATGACTCTTCTGTAGAATTGATAGTTTAAAAAAATGTCTACGCCACATTTCTGATTCCAGACTGCAGTTCATGTTCTTCCATCTAGTTGCCTAAGTACCTGGATGTCTAATTTAATAATGAGATATTTATCTTATTTTTTTCCCTTTACCAAGGCTGGCAGACAGAAGCCATCCCTCTTGTCTTCCCCCACCCTGTAGAATTTAGCTAATGGATTTCTAATGTAATTTGAACTTCTGCTGAGATCAATCAGTCACATATAAAAGAATTTATGGTTCTTGAAAAATTGGCCATAGATACAATCAGATAACTAGTGCTGGGCAAATAACAGTGGTCATTAAGATCCAAGGAAGAAAGTAGTGAATTGGGGCTTTTAAGTAACACTTGTTCATAGGAAAGGTATAGTTGTGTATCCACCTTTTGACCTGTGGTATTAATAGTTGCCTGAGGTGAATTCAGATACTTGAGGTGAAATTCGGGCCCTATTGGTCAATGGCAAAACTCCCATTGACTTCAATAGGACCAGGATTTCACTCTTGCCGTTTTCTGGATGCCCTGACTTCTGTGTGCTTTCTCCTTCATGTTTGCTTCAGATTTTGTGCTGTTGATTACAAATGTGTCATCTAGAGTAATTCTGCACATTGAAGAAGAAGCTGAGGGATTCAGGTTTTTTTCCCCCTTTACATGTACAATGAGTTTGGGGTGACCAGATGTCCCGTATTTATAGTGACAGTGCCAATATTTGGGGCTTTGCCTTATATTGGCACCTATTACCCCCGCCCCCATCCTGATTTTTCATATTTGCTATCTGGTCACCCTAAATGAGTTGGAGTGTTACCTGTCAAGGTATTTATATATGGTCCCCCTCACTATAGTACTTGATTGCCTCAGGCTACCCATGTTAGGTAGGGAAGTATTATTATCTCCATTTATCACGAGTTCCTGAGCACAGAGATTATATGATAGCTATTTCCTGAATACTATTTCCTGCTTTAGCACAAGACCATCCCATTGAGTCAGTTTTTCAGGCACAGGTAAGCATCCAGAGTATGATCCCACTAAAGAGATCCGCTTTCCATTGCAGGTTGCTCATGTTATGATGGAGATCCACAGTGTCCCTCTGGACTTCAGCGGCCTTAATTATGTAAAGTTTTTACGACCACCTCAAACTCAGAAAAAGAATGGTCTTGAAAGCAGCCGCAACTCTCTGGGTAGAAGGAACCTGGAGGGAAATATGCAGAATTTTTTTAGGTTTGGGAAGATGGTGGTAAAAATATTCACTCTTGGCAGAGCTAGAAGACTGAATTTATGACCCTAAAATGCTGGCTTGCAAACTCCAGCTGTCTTCTCATTCTATTCATTCTGTATTTATTTTTATACTGTGCTCACCACCATAGTAGCTGAGCTCCTTCTAGCAGTGCATTAAGCAATATGACTAACATCTGTCATGTGGTTTGTTCTCTCATCTTCTCTCCATGTTACTATGTATTTCTGTTAAATAAGGCAAGGTAAAGAATTTCACCTTACACTTGGAGAGGAAAGTGGTGAAGTTTGTGATGATCCTTTGATCCTGCAGGAGTTTGTTCCCACTCCCGGGAAAGTTCTTTCTCCTGCACTGATAAGTTTTACCCTTATTGTGAAGAGTTCCACTGTGTCAGAGGAGTGGAGTTGTTACCTAGTGTCCTCATCCCAGATCTTTAGATGGTTAGTTATGTTGGGCCCACATCATGGAGCACCTTGAAGATAAGGACCAAGACCTTGAACTTGATTCAGAATTCAAAGGGGAAGCCAGTGTAGATAGATGAGGACAGGTGTGACATGGTTATAGTAAAAAGAACAGGAGTACTTGTGGCACCTTAGAGACTAACAAATTTATTTGAGCATAAGCTTTCGTTGGCTACAGACTAACACGGCTGCTACTCTGAAACCTGTGGTTATAGTAGTCTGTGTTACTGAGAAGATGCACTGCAGCGTTCTGTACTAGCTGGCAGGGGTGGCTCTAGCCATTTCGCCGCCCCAAGCATGGCGGCACGCCGCAGGGGGCGCTCTGCCGGTCACCGGTCCCGCAGCTCCAGTGGACCTCCCACAGGCGTGCGTGCAGATGCTCTACCAAAGCCGCGGGACCAGCGGACCCTCCGCAGGCACGCCTGTGGGAGATCCACCGGAGCCGCTTGCCGCCCTCCCGGCGACCGGCAGAGCGCCCCCCGCGGCATGTCGCCCCAAGCACGCGCTTGGCATGCTGGGGCCTGGAGCCGCCCCTGCTAGCTGGTGATTCCTAATTGCTGAAGGCTTTGTGCCCAAAAACAAAACTCATGAACTAAGAAAACATGTGTAAAGTGCAACATAAATTTACAGGTCCTCTGACTTGGAGGACAAGATGGGATTCCTTTCAGCAAACAGCAGTTCTCAACCCCTGCCATCTCGATAGACCAAGATATCAAACGACATTCTGCCATATGGAATGATTTTACAGGTGATCCCAACATCCGCATGTGCACAGATGAGGATATATAGTTTAGATCTAGCATCCCTTCCAGTATGTGGGTATCATGGAAAGTTATATTTGGAAGGGCAAGATCAACCCTTTAATTTGCTAATTTTATTCACTGTAACACATTTGGTTTGTTGACATGGCATCCAGATAAAGAACTGGAATCTGAATTTCTAACTCTAAAAATACGCACACAGTTAATCATCTTCAAGTTTTGCCAAAGTTGTATGCTTTGGAATATTCCCAAGAAATCTGTTTCTAGTGCGTGCTGGGAATGTATTTTGCATGTTATAAAATGCATCCTACCTTCTAACCACAAAGGTTACGTTAAGTCTTGTCTTTCATCTTCATGTAAATATGGCAGGCGTTGTCCTAAGTGACAGAATGCCTGAAGGGGACTTCAGAATGAATAGGTTTAACAAAAACTATTGTAGCCTAAGCCTTGTCCATCTTTAATTAGTTATCAAGGTTAGAAGAGGGGTCAAGAGCCTGAAGCTGCTTCAGGACTAATGTGTCAAAGAAAAGTGAAGCGTAACACTGAAAAGGAAATGATGCTCCTTGGAGGTTTAATAATTTTTTGACCCTATGTCAGCCATTATGACTACTAATGGCAGCTGGAGCAGAAATGTTTCAAATTAAACTTTGCATTGCAGGCGGTTTCGATTGAATCCTATGCCATCAACTTTGGGATACAGCCTCTTCAATACTACAGTCCAAATGGGGAAAAAATATGTTTAGTTTTACAAGCTACCCACAAAGAAGGAATCTTATGTTGTGATCCACAAACCCTATTACTGTTCATACATTGTATTGCATGTATTCTTCCCTCCCAATCAAATATTCATTATTTAAAGAGAGACAATAAAAAATATTAATGAGATGCGGCTAAACTGCTCATAACGTCCACATCTAACTTGAGTAGTGTCAGTTTTCTAATTAGATAAAGTGTCTGGAGCTCACACTTTTGGAAGGAGGTGCATGTGCCGGGTTAACGAAATACTTCAATGTCACTCTCTGTGTTTTTGTTGCATGAGAGACCAAGAGAGATAACGTTTCAGACACAGTTTGTGACCCACTTTCTTTTTCTTTTAAAACTTAAATATTTTATTAGTTTTAAGCAAATATAAAGAGAAAGTGACAGTACAAAAGACTATAATATACAGCCCTGTAATAATTAGAAGTAAGTTTCATCAGCATCATTTCTAGTTTGCTCAAGCATAGTTGGGATTTTTTTCAGATACTGTACTTTTGATAACCTGACTCAGTAACCAACCCAGTTCTGTACAGAAGCTCTAAAGAGGCAAACTCTATCTAATTTTCCAAGTAAAATGTTGATGAACACAACTTCCCAGAATTCACACACTAGGCTACAATCCTGGCTTAAGAGTTCAAACAAACCGAAACCTTTGTGCTTTGCAGCTTGGTTAATCCTTTATCTTTGTAACAAATGGAGGGGAGTATGACTGTTTTGATGATACAAGTAAGCATAGAATTCTGATCTTTGTAGAATTTTATATTTACTTCTCACTCATTTTGCATAGCTGTAAATGACTCTGCAGAATACAAGGTGGTGGAGAATCTAGGCCTGCAAGTCATTATCATATATTGGAAAAGTCAATATCATATATTTGTGTCATGAATGGCCATCACAATCATCTTTTAAAGAAAAAAAAATGCCCCAACATATTCAACTTTTCAAACATCTTGGGCCAGACCCTCCTCTGTTGTAAATCAGTCAATATCCATTGAAGAGCTGGCTCAATCTTTTCTCTATCAATAGCATTAAGACAACAACACACACAAAAAAACTAGGAGTCCTTGTGGCACCTTCCACTTTGATACCTGGCCCTATCAGGAAGTGTGTTGCCATATGTCCTATGTTTTTCCAGGGATACCTGGGCAGGAGGATCCCAAAAGGAAAAAAAGGGGAGGAGTGTTAGGATATAGATATTCAGGCCTTTCTGTAAAGGCCTATACTTTAAGAATTTAGGTATATGTTTATCATTTAGCTAGTTATAGAGATATAAAAGAAAGAATCTGTATAAGGGCTTTCTATCACTGTGACAGTCTGAGGCCCTGTTCTTAGGCTAATGCCTTTGGCTAAGCAGTGGGAGCAGCCATAACCTGGGAAGCATATGGACGTCCTCACATTCCAAACTAGTTGTTTTGGAATAAGGCAATCTGGGGCTGTTAGGAAGGTGATCCAATCTATCACCTCCAGAGAAAGGGAAGAGCCTAGAAGATGTAAAAGGAAATTTAGTTTGATAGTTTTCTGTTTGGTAAGAACTCACTTATCAATAGATACAGCTGGGAAATCCTTATGTCTTTATAGATGTAGTTGTGAAATCCTCACTTCTGTATTATTTTGTCGTTATAGTTCCCATTTTGCTATTGTTTATTTGCATGGTCTCTGTCTGGTTCTGAGATTGTTTCTGTCTGCTGTATAATTAATTTTGCTGGGTGTAAACTAATTAAAGTGGTGGGATATAATTGGTTAGCTAATCGTGTTACAAAATGTTAGGATTGGTTAGGTAAATTTCAGTAGAATGATTGGTTAAGGTATAAGCTAAGAATATTATTATATAAATTAGGGGCAAAAAGGAAGTAAGTTGAGATTCGAAAATAAGGAAAAAGGAACTTGGATTTAAGCTTGCTGGAAGTTCACCCCAATAAACATTGAATTGTTTGCACCTTCGGACTTCAATATTGTTGTTCTCTGTTCATGTGAGAAGGACCAGGGAAGTGGGAGAGTGAAGGAATAAGCTCTCTAACATCCTGACCATCTAGCACCACAAGGACTCCTTGTTGTTTTTGCTGGTACAGACTAACACGGCTACCACTCTGAAACCTAACAAAAAAAGAAACTTGCAGACATCTCCATTAGGTCTTGTAGAGATAAAAATTATCATGACTGTACTTGCCCAAATGAACAATTTTATTTCCTCCTATAATACAGGCTGGATTTCCCTTGTCTTGTATGTAACCTCGTTAAGAGCTAATGTTTACCTAGGCTGAATGCAGTGCTAACAAGTACATTTATGGCTATATATGCCATCTCTTACTTGTTTCGGGAAGAGCCTCAAGTCAGATGCAGTTTGTCCTGAGCCAGTGGTGGACTTTAACAGAGCCTTCATTTACATATTTGTATCTATATATACGACAATGAGTCTGTCTTGAATTACCAATATGACACCTTGAGCAATGTCCCTCCCTTAGAAGAATGCAAGGTACACCTTGAAGGGATAGATTTAGGGTCTGCTTCTCCTCCCAATCTAGTCAATGGCAAAGCTCCCATAGGCTTTAGTAGGTTAAGGAGCAGGCTATTAGTTCTAATTATTAATTAAATGTGATTAGGGGATGACATATGCTTTATGAACAGTATTAATTAACCTTACAAGTTGTCCTATAAAATCAGGATGTATAAAATAATGAAAAAGGCCTTTTTCTTCCTTTATCTGGGATTGATTCTCCTCTCTCTTACAGTGGTGTAAATCAGGAGTAATTGCACTGAAGTTAGCTTTTCAGAGAAGTCAGTGGTGTTACACCAGCTTTACACTTCTGTAAGTGAGAGGAAAATCAGGCCCTTTGATTTTTTTCTAGACATTAATTGGTGATAATAAGGCTGTAACATAGTACACTCCAGAAGAAAAGCAGAGAGAAAAAGAAAGGAGATCCAGCTCAAGCAAATTACATGTTGAATACTGCAAAGAAGTTGGTTGCAAAGAAGTGTCTGCGTTGGCAGCATGAGCTTGACTAGTTAATATTGAGTTTCTTTCATTCTGAATTCTTCTATTTTCTGTTTTAAAACCTACCATGTCCCATGCAGTTTAATTGACAGAGGTAGCCCTTGTGAAACTGGAAGTCTGATTCTCCTCTGTCTTGCACCTGACATCAGAGGCGATGGATTCTTTGTAAAAGTGGGGAGGGCATGAGGCCCTACCCCTCCATGGCCCCACCCCTGCCCCATCTCTTCCGCCGAGGCCCTGCCCCCTCAGACAAGCCAGAAGTCGAAGCCTGACTGTGGAGCCCAGGCCCCTCCAACTGCCCAGTGTGGGGGAGCCCAAGAGTAGCCCCTGGCGCATGTCCCTGCCCCCTGGGTCCCCCACCCAGGGCAGGTGGTGGGTCTGCATCCCCCTACAACTGTCCACACAGCTCCTATGCTGACCCAGCTTCCAGCCTGGCCTGGGCACAGGGCCTAGCCAAAGAGCCGCAGCCAGGCCATGGTAAGAGCCACTTGGGGAGCCGCAGACCCTCAAGCTGGTCTGAGTGGAGGGTCTGGGGGTGGGACACAGGCCAGGGGCTGCTCTCGGGCCCCTCTACCCTGGGCAGGTGGAGGGGCCCGGGCCCCTCACAGCTGGGGGAGGGGGGTGGGGCATCAGAGGGAAGAGGTGGGGCAGGGAGCTGGGCCCGTTGCGAAAAGTGGACTGACCTGGCCTGTCCACTTTGAAAAGTGGGAGGGCCATGGCCCCTCCCTCCTCAACCCCACCCGCCTTACATAGTCTTTTACATCTCTGAAGAGGGAATGCAAAGTAGGGTAAAATGCAATATCCAGGAAATGAAGCCTCAATCTCCCATTGTTCAAGCAGATCTACTGCATGTTGGGAGCACCAGCAATAGACTTTTACAGCAACTGAACTTTCCTGATCTTGGATTCAGGCTCTCGATCCTAAAGTCAGCAATGCTAAGTGGGAATGTAACTGCTGCGACGAGCAAGTACAGTGCTTCTCTTGCCTTCCTCTTGTTCCCAGAGTTCTGAGTTAGGCTGAGCTGGCAAAGTGGAGGTAATCATACTAGCCCTTAGGTGTCATAGAGGCCCTTAGTCTTCACAGTTAACAAACTTGTCACTGGACCATTCCTGGAAACTGTTTCTCCTCACTCACCATTGATCCAGAGTCCAAAGTCCTTTTCTCATTCAGAGCAGCTTGGAGACTTCTAGATGAGGCCTTCTCCTCTGAAGTGCGGACCTTGAAGCTGCAGAATGCCGTCTTCTACTGATAAATTAGCAATACTGGTGTTTGCTGGGCCACTAAAAAGAATAACACACTTGTTCACCGCACACTATCTTAGATTTCCTCCTTGAAGGGCTTTAAAAAGGCCTCCACACTAGTACCCTTCAAAAGTGAGGGGGTTATAGCATGGCAGAGATGTTAGTTCCCATTCTTATGGTAGGAATTTTTAGTTTGTTTTCGCTGAAGAGCCCCCAGGATCATCTAGTGACTCCTCAATGTATTTGTCTCTCATTTTCCAAGTGTCCCCCATTTAGACCCCTGTGGGAAGTCCCCCTAAACTACTATATGCTAAGGTGATGCTTTTCATCAGAAACATGGGAGAATTCAATTCTTTCCTGAGAACTTATATCTTTTGTCTCTGACCAGAATCCATCCTGAAGCAGTATTGCCAACTTCAAGAGATCAAAAATCACAAGTCGGACTCCCAAAAATAGTCAGATTGGCCCCAAAATCATGACATTTTAAAAAGAGATTGTATTATGTTTTTTAGGTCAGTCTCTTGGTTCTTAGAGCAGTCTGCCCATCCGCAGGGTGTGTGTATCTGACAATTAGTGTTGCCCACTCTTCCACTTGTACTGCGATTTCACAGGTGATTTTTGGGCCCTCCTGCAGCTCTCATCTGCCTGTCTTCGGCCTAGCAATTAAGCCTGTCTCTCAGTCCTCAATCAGTTCTCTCCCCACCCAACCCCGACTCAGTTCAGCCCCCCCCAGTTCAGTCCCCCAGCCCTCCTCATCACCATCCCATCAGTTCATCCCCCCATACCCCGTCAACCCCACCACCCTCCGTTCACCTTTCTAGCACTTACCACATCTGTTCAGAACCACCCTCAATACAGTTCCCTCAAACCATCAGCCCTCATCCTCCTCACTTCAGCTCCCCTGCAGTCCCCAGCCTCATTTCTGCTCCTTAGGGTTCTTCACCCTCCACAAGTTTGGGAGAGGGCTGCAGTGGGATCCCCTCTCTCACTTTTCAGGCTGACAGGGAAGCAGCCACTTGGGGCTGATAGCTGGACAGAGCCCTGGCCGTGGCTGGAGTGGCTGACAGGATTTCTAAGTGGAAATATGCCTCACTTTTAGAACTCAATGTCAGGATTTTTTTCCCAATTGATTCAATTGTTTCCTTGAGGGTTGCCCTCCTCCCTTCTATCTCAGATGAAGTTTCTGTTCCCTGCTGGGCTGTAGCCATGCTGTCTCTTCCCCCTACTTGTTAGCTTGTTTATCTGGTATGTAAATGAATTCTCATTGTCTTTCAAAGTACTTTGGAGAAATCACATTCCTTTGTTTAGGGTGAGGTAATTCCTGTTTGACTGGAAACACATTTGTGCTGCCACCAGCCGCGGCTCCAGGCACCAATGCTCCAAGCATGTGCCTGGGGCAGCAAGCCGCAGGGGACACCCTGCAGGTCCCTGTGAGGGCAGCAGACAGGCAGCCTTCGGCGGCTTGCCTGCGGGAGGTCCACCGGACCCACGGATTCGGCGTCAATTTGGCAGCGAGTACCCGGAAGCCGTGGGACCAGCGGACCTCTGGCATGCAAGCCACCGAAGGCTGCCTGACTGCCGTGCTTGGGGCGACAAAAAAGCTAAAGCCGCCCCTGGCTGCCACTGAGAAAAAAAAAATCCTGACATTTGAGAGTTCTATCACAAGATCGTGAGTGAGGCTCAATTTTACTCAGAGATTGCAACTCTCATTATCAATTCGCAAGAGTTGGCATCTCTACTGAGGGGTGAACATTGCATGCTGCATCAATTACCTATCATCCTCCCCAGTCTCTGCCTCAACTCTGCTTCTCCACAGGGAGGAGTACTTAATTCCCAGGATGTTTAAATGTGAGTTTGAAGTTCTGCTTACTTCGTTCACAAGAGTTCAGAAAGTTTCCATAATTGTTTGGTGGGCTGCCACATAACCTACCATGATCTCCAGACAGGTAACAGGCTGCATTGTATTTGTTCACAAGTTCTGACACCAGCCTTCCAAACAGGTCAAATATCACTCTGTTATAAAGGTAACAACTTCCTGGGATGTTTGGGTGGTAGTTTCCATTTCCCAGGTATGTAGTGCCACAGTGTGGTTGTCTCAGCCCACGTGCATAATGATCTATCAGATAGATCTGTCTACATCTGATGGCTCCTCCACTGGTCATAACAAGGTTTTTCAAATAGGGCCCAGAAGTATGCCCTCCTTCTCTGCGTACTGCTCATTACATCCATGTTTGTGCTCGATTGTCCATAGGGGTAGGATGGAAGAATAGGGACATATGACTGTGGAACGTTATGCACTGGTAATTCCGTTTACCATAGTCCTCTACACCTGCTTTCTATCATTCCATCTGCTTTGAGTTCTCTTGTTCTTGTTTCTCTATTCCTTTCTCAGGGCTTGGCTACACTTGAGAGTTGCAGCGCTAGTGGAGGCTTTCCAGTGCTGCAAGTTAGTAACTGTCCACACCTGCAAGGCACATACAGCGCTGCAACTCCCTGGCTGCAGCGCTGGCTGTACACCTGGTCTGCTTGGGGTATAACGAGTGCAGCGCTGGTGATGCAGCGCTGCTCGTCAGGTGTGGCCACACACCAGCGCTGTTATTAGCCTCCAGGGTATTAGGAGATATCCCAGAATGCTTTTAACTAAATTACTCTCTTTGTTTTGTTATGCTGCCTCTCTTTGTTTTGTTGTGAACTCGGGGCTCCGGGAGCTGCTTATCTAAAAAACAAACACAGCTCCTGTTTGCTGTGATCAATCTGTAACTGACTGTGAACAATCAAATGAGATAACCTACTACCTTGCTGTGAATGAGGCAGGCAGAGGGATGAGTGTTTGCTTGAGGATAGAAACAGCGGGGGCAGGGGGGAGAAAGGGAGTCCATTGGAGCAGCTGCTTATCTGGTCTGCAGGCTGTTTGCAGTTAAGAGTAAGGGGTCGGGAAAATTTTCTGATTTTGCAAGGCAGGGAGCTGATACACAGCGTCGGCTCCAAAAATCCTCTCTCTCTCTCTCTCCCCCGGTCCCTGTCACACCCCACCCCACCCCCCTCTTTTGAAAAGCATGTTGCTGCCACTTGAACGCTGGGATAGCTGCCCATAATGCATCACTCCCAACAGCACTGCAAATGCTGCAAATGTGGCTACACTGCAGCACTGGTAGCTGTGAGTGTGGCCACACACCAGCGCTTTCCCTACACAGCTGTACGACCAGCGCTGTAACTCCCAGCGCTGCAACTCTCAAGTGTAGCCAAGCCCTCACTCTAAAAGGACTAATTCTCATCTGCACTAAGGACTTATTTTCATTACAGCACTCTAGCTTCTCCCATTTTAATCTGTCTCCCTCAGCGGCAGTAGCTCTCTCATAAACATAGTATTGCCTACAAGGTGGGTTGGTCAGTATAATTATGTCACTCAGGGGTGTGGATTTTTCACACCCCTGAGCGACATAGTTAACTAATAGACGTCTTTAATATGGATCTGGCCTAAGACCCATCTTCACTGCTTTGGCACTATAAAGGGGCTGTAAAGTGGGTGTAAATTATTTCACATACAGGGCTCCATTGACAAATTCTTTGCCTCCTTGCTTCCCGTTGATTGGCGCCATAACGTTGTGTGTCTTTGATAGGGAAAGAGAACTACAACCAAAGGAATTACCAGTTACCTTTCTGGAAAATGTTTCTCCCGTAAAACAAATGATTACCACAATCACAATATTACAGAACTAGCACCTGCTGTTAATTTCACAGTAAATAGGACTTGTTGCTTCAGAAAGTTTTTTAATCATAACATTAAAAACTTAGCAGAAATCCCATACATACAGTTAACTCCAGCTGCCTTTATTGTATCACGAATGAGCTCACTGAGTGATGGGCATCCAAATGCAAATGAAATTAGCTTTGTAACCATTCATTTTAAATTGCTCTTGAATCACTCTGAAGTAAATTCCATTTGAGAAGAATTTACTTCAAGTCCCAGACAAAGAGATAATGGTCCTATGTATTTTGATATAAGCAATAATACTTTAAGTCTGCAATTCAGAAATATAGTGAGTTAAGTGCCGGGCTGATGAGAATTAAAGCTTGATATATAGTAATAAAACTGGTGTACTGAGCACAATATTTTCCGACCCTGAATTAGAGCTGGAATGCTAATCCATAAAAAGTGAAACATACCATAAACTCTTCCTTTCTCACATGTTAATGCAAAAAGTGCTGCATTATGTACAGTTTCAAAAATGAATTCCCCAACAGGATATTTTTGCCTAAAATAAAGATTAAAATATAATCCTCCCACAGGTCTAGCCTGTGTGTGATCCTTAGCTGGTGTAAATTGCTGCAGCTCTATTGACTTCCACTGCATTTCACCCATTTTCACTAAGTTTGGATGTGGTCCACTGTTGTTTTTTTTTTCAAAACACTGTTGTAGGATGTTAAAGGAGGGAGGTAAAATAGCATCTCTATTAAAGAAGCCATTAAAGTATAAATTCAGCACTAAATTTATAGATGAAGATGGTTTTGGTAAATTTATTTTCTTAGTACGAATGAATTGCATGAGTGAAACCAGGTTAGCATTTTCATTAATCAGGTCTTTTGTCTTGGGAGTGTGGAGCAGTCAATAACAACAGCTGGGTTGTACATTTTATTACATGAAAATAAAGATGAATGTGACATTTTACAGAAGTAAACTCAGTTTGCAATAATTGGGCACAAATGGAGTCCTGTTATGTAGGAGAGCACTCATGTCTGAGTATTTGTGTTTGATCCAGGGGGCATGTTACACAGGGCATTGACAGAGTAATTGAAAATCAAGCACATGGTTCCCTGTTTAAAGGTATAATTCTTTTACAGACCATTCTTGAATGGGTATTTTTCCTGGAATGGTTAGAAAAGTTGAGATAAGTCCAGAGATAACACAAAGCGTGCCTCTTTGTTGCATTTCCATGGGATGCATTATTAAAATGTCCAAGGGATGTACTTTGGAAGCCACAGATCAGAATGTTCGGCAAGCACCCCCTTTTACATGTACAGCCACAGACATGCCAACATCATAAGAGACACACAGACACGCACACACAAATATGGTGGTTTAAGTCCCATCTACATTGTAGAAATAGCCATTAATGTGAGGCCTGGTTATAACAGTACCTTCACAATGTGGCTGAAACACAGTTGATCTTACAGATTTAGGACTGAACTGTATTCTAACAAGTTGGTCAGATAAGCTTTCCACTCAAATATAAACACTTCACAAAAATGTCTTGATTTCTCACAAACTTCATTTTGGAAGGGGATAAAAAGGAAGAAAGCCATGACAGTGGCAAAATGGGACATGTCAATTATTCCTTTCCAGACGGTTTTGTTTTGAAATTTTTTTTATTTTGTATTATGCTATCTTTTATAAAATAATGTCAAAATCTAAACTAAATGTTTAGATCAAGCTGAAACAATGTTTTCCCTTAATTTTCTTTTGCAGAGATTTTTGCCATTTTCCAGTTATCCTAAACACAACATAAACTAATTTCAAAATCCTCCATAAAACAAATTTTCCAATCTCTGCCCCGCTATAGTTGTAACTATGTTCCAGAATCATGCTACATTCCAGGTGACATATTGTAGCCGATCCTGAACAGATGTTCAAGGGAATGAGAGGCCAACCTTGTGACCCTGGTAGTCTGGGGAATAGAGTTTTTATACCATGTGGGCACCATGAGCCTCCCAAAGCAGGTAATGTGATGACTGGGATGATGGCTACAGCCAGGGCCGGCTCCAGACCCCAGCGCGCCAACCGCGCACTTGGGGCGGCATTTTGCCGGCAGGGCGGCAGCTGGCTCCTGCGGACCCTCCGCAGGCATGACTGAGGAGGGTCCGCTGGTCCCGCGGCTTCAGTGGACCTCCCGCAGGCATGACTGCGGAGGGTCCGCTGGTACCACGGCTCGGGTGGACCTCCCGCAGGCATGTCTGCAAGAGGTCCCCCGGAGCCGCAGGACTGGCGACCGCCAGAGCGCGCGCCGCCCTGCTTGGGGCGGCGGGATTCCTAGAGCCGCCCCTGGCTACAGCACAGCTGTCTGGGAATGTAAGGAATCACATTCTGTACAAGTTTATAAGGTGTCTGAATCAAGATTTTCCTGTAAGGCCTCCATCCACACCTAACAAAGGGCTGTCCCTAAACAAAGCATCTAACCTTTGGATCTTAGGCCTGGTATACACTGGGGGGAGGGGGGATTCATAGATTCTAGGACTGGAAGGGACCTTGAGAGCTCAGCGAGTCCATTCCCCTGCCCTCATGGCACGACCAAATACTGTCTAGACCATCCCGGATAGACATTTATCTAACCTACTCTTAAATATCTCCAGAGATGGAGATTCCACAACCTCCCTAGGCAGTTTATTCCAGTGTTTAACCACCCTGACAGTTAGGAACTTTTTCCTAATGTCCAACCTAAACCTCCCTTGCTGCAGTTTAAGCCCATTGCTTCTTGTTCTATCCTTAGAGGCTAAGGTGAACAAGTTTTCTCCGTCCTCCTTATGACATCCTTTTGGATACCTGAAAACTGCTATCTGGGATCTATCTAAGTTATGCAAATTCAGCTACATGAATAACGTAGCTAAAGTTGACATACTTAGATTACGGTCTCATCGTTGTAGTGAGTCGACTGCTGATGCTCCCCTGTTGACTCCACTTATGCCTGTCACTCCGGTGGCATACCGGAGTCGACGGGAGAGCGCTCAGGGCTCAATTTATTGCATCTAGACTAGACGCAATAAATCGACCCCCGCTGGATCAATCACTGCCCACCGATCTTGCAGGTAGTATAGACAAGCCATTAGTGAGACTGTGGCATGAATCTGCAGCATGGCTAAAAGTCATTTGTTCCCATCTATACTGCAAGACCAGACACTGTTTTACCTATGTCAGGGACTGCCCTGTTGTAACATGGTTCCCCAACACAGCAGTTTCTACACTATAAATAGATGGAACTTGTAAGCCTCAGTTTCTCTGTCTGGGGGAGAATGAACAACATTTTGCTTTCCTGCAGCAGGAGATCTAATCACTTCTGGGAACTTAGAAGCACAAACTGAGTTCCAGCTCTGATTCTCACAGCCTGATAAGGCTGCCTTATTACCTCTTAGCGGTGTGCAGCAGACGCATGGGTTAGAGACCCTGAATGCTGATGGAGATGAGGCTAGCTTTGTCATATGATTGTTTTCCTTTGTTGAATACAGCAAAATCCAATCATGTTTGCATTGTAGATGGTCCTCTTTTAAGTTTTTGTTCCATATAATATTAACTTGCTCAATCATAATAAGCATGGAGGCCTGCAAATGAATGAAAATGCCTCTCTGTGGAAAATGTAAAAAAAATGGTATCTTATCTGTTTTGAGTCTCTTAAATGTACAAATATTAAAAGAAAACCAGTATCACTGGACGGCAGAGCTTCTGTATGTGTGCTTTTATCTGCATGTGTGGGAATGGTGACCACCTATCTCTCAAACATCTATCTGAATGTGGTTCGGATGCCGGAGTCTGAAGATAGCACAGCGAGAGAGAATAAATTTGGATTTGATTGTAATGTAACTTTTGTTAAAATATAATAGCAATGAGGAATTATACAGTATATTAAGGTTAAATAAGAAAACTGGCTGCGCACAACAGGCATTTTATGAGCTAGAACTGCCCTGTGCTTCTGGCGGGGTGTGTATGGTACGCCCTGCCCATTTCCCAGCAATCAAGAAGAGAGGCTGAGTTTGTAATAAGCAGTATTAGAAAATCCACTTGAAAATAAAAACACTATTGAAATGCTAGAAATGGGCACCCTCAGCAGAGCAGCCCAAAGCCTACACACGTTCTTCAGATTGATCTCTCAGACTATAGGAAATAAGGAAGGAAATCTCTCTCCCTCTGACCCAGTTTCCTCTCCTTTGCCTTTTTTGGAGCTTCCAGTTAGATCTTTGATAAGAACTAGTTAATTGTTCAGATAGCATAAGTGTTGTCTTTGATGATGTGCTGAGATCTATTGGTGAAAATAAATACATTTGTTTTTCCAGTCACCAGAAATTAGTGAAGCAATACTTGTTTAATTATAAAACATGTGTGCTTTGTTAGTTTCCATCTGTCTGCTCACCAATTTGCAAATACATGACCAGAAGGAAAAGATATATCCTGTGGCAATTCAAGTGAAATGATTCATCTCTAATGTCTCTGTGTATGTTTATCTGTATGTTTGTATGCATTATGAGCAGAAGTATAGTAGGGAGGGACAAATTCCCCTTGCTTTAGCTCAAACCTGCTGTCATCTTGAATTCCAAACTTTGACTCAAACTCATGCTTTTAACTTCATATTACACTCTGGAAACACTGGGGAGAAAAAGGTAGCAGAGAGAAAAATCTAATGTCGAGAGAGCAGGTGCAGAAATAGGGTGAAAAGTGGAACATAAGGTGGTTGGAGTGAAAACAAAACCACAGAGGAAAATAATGAAAGGGAAAAAAATCTAATGAAAATTAAATCTGTTTTTTCATACTATGTGCAGGGCACCTGCCTACAGCAGACTAGCTTTTGGTAAGGGATTTGGAGTCCTTTTGTCCCTGTTATTTTATAGCAGAGGTTTTCCCTCTGATAGAAAAATACTGGTCTTATTCACCACTCCATCATTCAATGGAGTAATGCAGTGGTGAGTCAAGCCCATTATTGTTTTTAAACTGAAACACTCTAATGGAGAAAACAACTACAAGGAGTCTGGTGGCACCTTAAAAATGAGCAGATTTATTTGGGCATAAGCTTTCGTGGGTAAAAAAAACACCCCACTTCTTCAGAGAAAAAAACCTGTTTCAAATGAAATGAGAAAAGGTATGTGAACTCATATTACAGATTTGAGATTCATAAATAGTTCAAAAGATTCATAAAACCTCAAACTCTAAGATTTTTCTCATGCCTAATGAAGATGTATGGTGTAATTCTATACAGCTATGTAGATAGGTACTGTATTATCTACTTCTCCAGCTTCTTTCATCGGTTGTTGTTGTTCCTTATCTGTCTTTCTACAACAGCAGTAACTGGAAGGAAAGGCTTTCATACCCTTTGTAATTCTGGACACAAAAAATTTGGTATACCTAAAGTAAAGAAAGGTAACTGTCTGACATTTAATCTTCATGGAGACTGACAAGTAGAGGATAGCTAACCTTCTGCAGTATTTTTAGTTTGATATTCTGTGATGCTTTATTGATCATCACCAACGTCCATCACTGTGTATAACGATAACTGCTTCAGAGGCAGAAAAGAGGAGATTGAATGAGGCCTTCAGGACTGTCAGCTTCTTGCTGATGGATCTGTCAATAGTTACTGTTCTCTAATCCCTTTGTCACTGTGAGCATCTTGAATGTTCTTGCATGTTGACAAGAGTTTTGCAAGTCGATGGGAAGCGGAGTATTCTCCAGTGAATTGTCACTCTCTGAGCTTGGTGATTTCTCCTGTGAAAGGGGTGGAGAGATGATGCTTTTCCTGTAAAAAGGGATTTTTATGGAGTAAGAGGCAGGAAGCTGTGTGAATTAGCTCATGTTCAATGTTTCCACTAGTTTGTTGGACTGGTTTTTTTTAAAAATAAATTGTTTTGTGAATTTACTCCTGCTGAAAAGTGCTAGATTGACAGCACTGAAGAAGACCAAAGTCCTCTGTTAATCCACATAATAGGTCTATATTGTACCATTTCATAACAGTTCTGTGCTCTGTGTGAAGTGCGTTAAGTGGTACCAGTCCCACTTCCTTAGTGGGCATTGAGCAGGTGTACACACTACAAAAGGAAGCATCAGAATTTGGCACCCTGTTAGCATTCTCAACAGAGAAGCCAAAGAATGAATGAAGAGGCATAGAATGGAAACTGACCCAGCCTCTTATTCCTAGGGTCAGTTTCATACTGAAGACCTAGAGGTAACATCCTAAGCCATTACTGGCCATGTGCGTTCACATATATTCAATTAGCATGCACAGAAAGTGGTATTTGTGCACGTCTATCGGGGTGCAGAACTGTATGGGTGCCACGGAGTGTGGGGGAGTCAGGGCCCTGCACCCCCTACTCCCTGTGATTCTCAGCCAGCCAGTAAAACAGAAGGTTTATTAGACAACAGGAACACAGTCCCAAGCAGGGCTTGTAGGTACAACCAGGACCCTTCAGCCAGGTCCCTCTGGGGGGAAAGGATCTTAGACCCCAGACTTGGGGTTCCCCCCTGCCGCTTCCCAGCCAGCCCAAAACTGAAAACCCAAAAATCCCTCCAGCAGGCTCTCTCCCTTTGTCCAGTTTCCTGGGCCAAGGTGTTGACTCGCCCCACCCTCCTCCTGGCTCAGGTTACAGGTTCAGGTACTGTCCCTCACCTAAAGTCATCCCCTGCTCTCCCATCCCCCATGTAGACAGCCCCAGTAAAACTAAACAACATTCCCAGGTCAATCCACCCCGCTCCCTACTGCATCACAATGGGTATGATTGCCCATGTCTGTGTCTAATAATTATGCCTTTGCCTTGTACTCTCAAGTGTCAGTTTAGGTTAACAGAATTTTGTACTGGGATTTAATAAGTGACAGAACCAAGTGCTAAAACTATGTTCTGTCATTACCATTGCCACTGAAGACAAATAAAAAGGAGCCATTCACAAACACAAAGTTAGCGAATGAACCAGTAGAAACAGAAAGAGCAGGGTGTTAAGTGGAAACACCTTTTAGGCTGAAAAAAACTCTGCGTTTAAACTCCACTGCAAGGACACTTCCCATATCATTTTTCCACTTGAAAAGGCACTCTCTTCCCTTGAGCTTTTTAGAAACGCTTGTAATTTCTTACACAGCCAGAATTTCAGTTGCTGTAATTTTCTAACCTTTCTGCATTTTCCTTCTCCGTTTCTTTGTTACAGATGATGATTTTTTTCATGAACTCCCAGAAACCTTTCCATCTGATCCTCCAGAGCCTCTGCCTCATTTCCTCATTGAGCCTGAAGAAGCTTACATCGTAAAGAACAAACCTGTGAACTTGTACTGCAAAGCCAGCCCTGCCACCCAGATCTATTTCAAGTGCAACAGCGAATGGGTTCATCAGAAGGACCATGTGGTGGATGAGCGAGTAGATGAAACTTCTGGTGAGGCATTTGTGCATTTGTGTTTTCTCACCATGTTATTGGGGGTGCTATTAAAACATTATTAGGTCTGATTCTCATTTACACTGGCAGAGCGGTGTAAAATGGATTTAGCATAAAATGAGAATGAGGCCCAATTGTGTGCTCATAAAAAAACTCAGTGATTTCTCCACCTATACTGCTGCTCACTACTTCACAGAACTGGCTTCCTTGCTCAGTTCTCTAATTAGTCAATTCCAAATTACTTGTAGTCACGCTATGGGAGCACAATGTTAGACAAGTTCTGAGGAGCTTTTGGAGCACTCTTATGTTGAAGGTTTAAAAGGAGAGAACATGGAAAAGGAGAAATTACGGTTTCTCAGGCAGAGAAATAATGGGAAGATACAATATTCCCCCAGCCAGGAACAACATACTGACTCCAGAGCATGCAACTGGCTGCTGTTCTATTATATTCTGCAGCCTGCTACGTTGACTTGGTACTAGAGAGACCTATAGTAAATCTGGAAGAAATGAAAGAAAGAGGCTAAATGTCCAATCCTAATCTAATCAATGCCAAAAACTCCCATCGACTTCCATGGAAGATTAATAGGGCCCTCAAAATATAAAGGAAACAAAGAGGCTTAAAAACTTGAGCTATAAATAAGCCCGTATCAAAGATGTGATTGTCCCAGTTTGGAAAGACTGGTAATCCAATAAGGTTTGAGTCACGTGCAGGGGAGGGAAGTGGGGCTTATTGCTGTCTTGATGGCTATGAAAAATAACCGAATATCAAGCAAGAAAGTAGCTTTCATTTGGGAATTGCACCACCACTTGGTCTAATTATTCAGAAAAATAACTCCACCAGATGTCTTGAAAGTCTCATGTGACCTGGGTTTTATTTGTTTCAGCTCATTTATTTGCGCAGAGTTCAAAAGCTCAGCTTGAGAAAGAGAAAGATGGGCGGGGTGGGGGGGGAGCATTGCAGAAAGGAGAATCAGGGATAAAAAGCCTTTGGCTATGTTTGACTGTTAGTTGTAATAGGATCGTCCAACAGGTTGCAAAGTGACTGTACAGGAAGAAGACTGGAAGAGGGGAATACTTCAATTACTTAGTACATCTCCTAGTTTCATAATTCATGTAAGACTGGGAATCCACTGGAATGAACTTTCCCTGGCTTTCAGTGAATTCAGTTTTCATTTCATTTCTTCAGTAAGGTTTATTAGCATTAACATTCAGAAACTGAATAATGCCTATAATTGCTATACTGTAAAATGCAGTCAAGGGTCACTTTTTAGTATTAGAGACCCGATTCTCTTTTCAGTTACGCTGAAGTAAATAAAGTGTAACTCCATTGAAATCAATAGTGCTATATCCATGTAGGCGAGAGGAAAAAACTGTTCTTAATGTTTGTTTTTAAATTCCTGCTCTTAATTGCTTCTGATAGCAGGAGGAGGAAGAACACTTCACATAAAGATGCCAAATCTAGGATCGCTTTCATAATGTAGCAGTGGGTTTAAGGAAAATAACTGTAGATCATCTGCCTCAAATGATAAAACAAATCATTTCCTATTCTTCATTGCAGACCATGGGGTGGATGAGCACAATAACAGTTGCAATATTCATTTGTACTCAGTCAACAAACCAAGCCAGCTTGTTGTGTCCAAATATATCTTTATGCTCATGAGTTCAGATTTACTGCTGCCATGGCACATGGAGGTAGAAATTACATCTAGGGTGCAAGTGCCATCTTTTTCTCCTGCACCCCAAATAGAAATGAGGGAATCTTTTAACCATCCTACTTATGGCCCCTTTCTGGACAGCACCTACCACCCATTTGGGTTTGAACTGAGAAAAGGGTATTTGAACAGACTGAGAAGTCACTGCTATTTGTGTGAGTATACTTTGATCACAGGTTAGAAATACTGAGCTAAATATGACTATGCAGAGCAGAAGCAGAGAAAATGAATCTGAAAATCTCCCAAACTTGTGTAGTATCCCAGCTGCTTAGCTGGAAAACCCATGAAGGTTAGCATGTGTCTAATGTTAACGTCATGTCTCAGCTATGCGGTTGGTGGAATCCTACCAAGTAAAGTGCCAGATGGGAAAAGGACCCAACATCTTCATTCCCAGAGCCTTCACTAAAGGAAAAAAAAAACCCACTATGACAAGATAGGAAAAGAGGATCTGAGAATATATGGAATTACAACATCTCTAGAGTTTCAGAATGGGAAGAAGTTTACATTGATTAGGGAAAATAGCTTCTATAAAAATGTTTGGACCAAATATGAGCAGTTGCTAGATTACAGAGAGAGATGGGCTCTGATGTTAACATGGCATCTTTCTCCCCTCTAGGGCAACCAGATGTCCTGATTTTATAGGGACAGTCCTGATTTTTGGGTCTTTTTCTTATATGGGCTCTTATTACCCCCCACTTCCTGTCCCGATTTTTCACACTTGCTGTCTGGTCACCCTACTCCCATCCATTATAGATAATCAGTAAAAACACAGAATTGCTGATGTGTTTATTCTGGTTGCTAATACAGGTGAAAAATCCATTGCAATCTAATCCCATTTTCGAAATCTGATTTTGGAAGATCTTCCCAAAGCTGCAAAAGAAATTGCAGCAGAGAATGTAAATGTCCCTATCTTAAAAGAAGATATATCTGAAGGCTGTGTGAATGTTCTAAATGATGAACAGCCTAAACCACTTCCAAAAACTGAGCTCACAGGAGTGAGAGATTCTGCCTTGTGGAATTTCTGCAGGGGGCTACCAAAAATCCTTGCAAATCAGATTGTTAGTACAATTGCATGATAGCCACACTGGAATTGTTGAACTGAAAGCTGTCCTCAGAAGCTGGATTTTGCAGCCAAGTTTGGATATGGACATAAAGTGTGATATGTCTGCTGGCGCATCCTACCATCATTGGAAATGGGACTGAGAATCCCTGGAAGAGAATTCGTATTGACTTTGCAGGCAAGGGAAAACAGAAGTAATAGATTTAGATAATATAACCTCTTGCAAAGCCATTGAAGAAACTTGTCTGGAGCTGGTTGACTTTGAGAAAAAGTTGTATGAGAGCATGGGCCGCAATTCATTTCTGAGAAATGATAGACATGCCTAAAATAGAACCTACGATCATTAAACATACTAGATCAGCAGCTTAGTAGCCTGCATCCATCAGGCTAGCAAAGAGCTTTGCCCGTTCATGTGTCACTGGGTCACTGCATTGATTACACCTTATTTGGGCCTATGCAGCCTCTGTTAGTATCCTCCACCAGTGTAGTAAATTCTAACCTGGTAGATATTGGTAACTTCTTGATCTGCTCAGATGGGTTATATTTGTCAGGCCAAACCCTAAGAATTGTTGTTCTCTCCCCCCCGCACCCCTTTTTTCTTCCGTAACACAATTTCATTGAGGTCATTACCCCAAACAGGTTAGATAGACACCGTCCATAAAGCCATATTGTGCCCTTAAGTAGATATGCAGTTGGGGAGAATGCAAGGAGCATGCAGCAGCAGGTATCCCCTATTCCACGTGCCAGGGAGCCCCAGAGAGGAATTTTGTCTCCCTGGGGCAATTCCGTTTTCCAGCACAACTAACAGTCAGTCAATGCCACAAGTAAGCCTATAATAATGAACCAGAGCTAAAAAGGATTTCAGTTATACAACACTCAGGGCCGGTGCAACCACTTAGGCAAACTAGGCAGCCGCCTAGGGCACCTAGTGGTTGAGGGCACCTAAAAGCCCGCTCAGGTGAGGAGGTGGAGTGGAGGTGAGCTGGGGCGGAGGGGCGCGGGGAGGACGACTCACAGTAACGGGATGGGGCACACAGGGGAACCGTTCCCACCCCAGCTCACCTCGGCTCCGCCTCCTCTGTTGAGCACACAGCCCCCGCTCTAAGTCTCCTCCAATTGGCGCCGCAAGCCTGGGAGGGGAAGAGAATTAGAGCGATGCCGGCGTGCTCAGCGGAGGAGGCGGAGCCGAGGTGAGCTGGGTGGGCTCCCCAGGCGGGGTTAGCTGCCACGGGGGTTGGGAGGGAGTCTCCCCAGGCAGGATTAGCTGCCGTGGAGGGGGGCTCCCCGGGCAGGGTTAGCTGCAGAGGGGGGTAGCTGCTGCCGGGGGGGGCTCCCCGGGCGGGGGGCTGGGTTAGCTGCCGTGGGGGGGCTCCTCGGGTGGGAGGTGGGGGGCGTGGTTAACTGCTGTAGGGGGGCGGGGTTAGCTGGGTGGGCAGGTGGCACAAGGTGGAAGTTTTGCCTAGGGCGCGAAACTTCCTTGCACCGGCCCTGACGACACTTTTATCCTAAATGCTGCTTGAGTTTCATCCTTCCATGTCAGTCATATGACCCGAGTGACTGAGACGTAGGCACATTTCTCTTTGCTGTGGTTCTGCCATGCTATCCCTCAAACAACAAGCAGGAAAGCCTGCTGAGTTGTTTCTAAAATGCCATCTGAGAACCAGATTTTCTCTCTTAAGTCCTCTTGTAGCAAAGCAATGACAAGAAGAACAAGACAAAAAGGTAATGAAATGCAGAAGCAAAATAATAAAGTCTAATCATGCACTCTTTACTTTAAAAAAAGTAATCAGAATACAGAGAAGAGAGAAGAATATGAAATAAAGGTGCAATGCTAAAAGTATTTGGTGCAGTAACTTATCTTCCAATTAAAAGGTAAAACATAAGGAGAGAGAAATAAGTTTTCAGCTGTCCATGAACTCTGAAGCTTTGGAAACACTGTGAATGAAACTTGTGCAAAAACAGTTGTGGATCTCCCTGATATGGGAAATTTGTTTAGTGTTAATAAATGCTAAGGCTGCACAGCATATGCCAGGTGGTACGCCAGCAGTGATGCAGGATGTAGAATCAGGGTGCAATCCTGCTCCTAACAAAAAGACTTGCTGGACAGAAATAGTAAATGGTGTAGGAGGGTTAGTTTTTTTAAAGAGAAAAAGAAACATTTGTATCTCTTCTCTGTGTAAGTTGAGGAAGTTATTATTACAAAGTTGGGATGTTGTGTAGGTGCTTTGCACCATGGAGTATTTTAGAGCAGTAACTAAAGCATTAGTAGCCTCAGAGAGTATGCATATGGACTCAGCCAATCTCCATAGGAACTATTGCAACTGGTCAGAGACACTGAGAATAGTAAAAGGTGACAGGATGTTCTAGACTTATTTATTAAATTAAATTAGCCTGGTAATAGAACCGTGCAAATATACTTAGAGTCAATTCCAAGAAAACAGAAGCGTCTTATCTGGAAGATCTTTGAACTCTGTTTTTGATCTTCAGCCCCATTGGAATTTTCTTCCTCTATTAAAAGTTAAGCATTTTCTTAAAGATGTCCAAATGGGTGCTTTGTTCTTCATCAGTGCACAGCATATCTGGCCTCATCATTTCATGCATGCATGGAATGGCAAGCCAAGATGCAGTCCTTTTTTATGTTTTTACTGCAGTATTTTGATATTAACACAGAACAAAATAAAATATATTGAAGTGAACATTGGCGATATTTTGTTTTAAAGCGAGAAGATGAAAGTAGGAAGAAGGGCATATATTTAATGTTCTAAGCTACTATCATACAAGATAACAGCAAAGAAAGGAAACAAACACTGCAGAACTAGTGCTTTTGGGGCCAAGAAAATGTCATTGATACAGCACGGGAAGGGCAAGAGCATCAATAATCATTAGTGTGATTTGTGCACATTTTTTATTTTGAATTATTGTGCAACTGAAAATGATTGTGGATAAGGAATTGTTGGTGCATTTGCTTTTTATGTGAAAATATTTCCCATTTCTGCAGTACAGACAGCAATGCAGATACGCGTGCATTGAGTCTCCAGGACTTTACATCTTGTATAGTGCTTTACATCTGTTCAAAGCAAGGTTAAATGCTACCAAATCAAAATGGACTGCACTGGATGCACAACAGAAAAGAATCAGGCCCACAGAGAACTTACTTCTGGGTTTTTTGCCCTTTTCAGTTTGTATATATTTTGGAATGATGTCTGCAGAAATATCCAGAAATGCTCTATAGACGCACTCTTGTTGTACATTGCAGTGCCCCCGATATACTCTTCGTCTCCGTCTCCTTCAGCCAAGGAGAAAAGAACATTTGAAACCATTATTTCCTAGTGCTGCAGCTGCTTACTAAATAGGCACTTTAGGTCATTTAGCTAATGTTAGTGTTTTGCCTATGCATTGTCTTGCTCAGGTGCACAGGGAGAAGAGGGCATATGGAGTCTGTTTATCCCTTCTTCAAAGCTCCCAAGAAGGAGCACGGCAGAATAAGGACCTTTGAGTGCTAGGCGGGGGATGCCTCTAACTTGCACAGTGGAACTCACTGGCAGAGAGGAGGCATAGGGAGTCTGAGGCCTGGCCATGCCACCAAAGAAGAGGACCATGCCCCTTTGGAGTCATTTTGTTTGGAGTCAGACCAGGTCTCCAATTCCTCTGTTCACAACTGCCTTCAGTAGCAGGCTCTAGTGGGAGTGCACACTTCCTTTGGGAGCAGCAGTAAAGAATAGTTCATAGCAAATGGCTTTCCTGAGCCATTCTGTCCTCAGCAAGGAGAATGGCTCAAGGAACATCCACTTGAATGCTACCTCTCTGCTCTTCTCCCCCAACCCAGATTGCCTACAATGGTAACACCAGAATATGGGAGTTTGTTACTATTTTTCAAAGCTTCTCTTCCTAAATGCTTCCCTGGGCTCTTTATTCGCCTGCCCTGAACTGGATTCACAAAACTACACTCTGGTGAAAGTAGTATTTCTGTCTGATACATAACATTGACAAAAAGCTAAAACTTCCAAAGTGTTGTTTCTTTGCAAAATACTTCATGTAGTTCCACTTCCATGAATAAAGACAGCACTTCTGTTTGCAGGGCTGTCACTGTGCCATTTTAAGCAAGTACTAATTAAGTGTACATACACAAAATGAAAACTGCTTATTCGGGTGTTTATACCACAGCATTTTGGGGAGACTGGGAAAATCTGCATTACCTTCATGTCAAGGCCCCGTTAATCTATTTAGCACAGCTTCTTTTAGATGCCACCAGCATTCCTTATTTTAGCTACTGCACTAGTGGTGTGGAGTTTTGACTATTCAATGAGGATTGCCTGACTCATGCTCCTTTTGACCCGTAACACATTTTTGTTAAAAAAATTGTTTCTAAAAGGTAATTTTCTGAAAAAGGTAATTTACTTCAGTTCCACTCTAGAAATATTTATTTCAGTAGAGAGAATGTAAGACTCATTATTTCCAGTGTGAAAATAGCTCTAGGGTGGAGTAAATATAAATAGAAAATGGGCATGAGACCATGTATTGCCATGGCTATAATTCCTTGTAACATCAAGAACTCCAAGAACAGAGCTTAAAGTGGCTTGTCATAATACAATCCCAAGCAGGGTGACCAGACAGCAAATGTGAAAAATTGGGACAGTGGGTGGGGGGTAATAGGAACCTATATAAGAAAAAGACCCAAAAATCGGGACTGTCCCTATAAAATCGGGACATCTGGTCACCCTAATCCCAAGATGGACTTGTCTTTTGTAATGTTTTTTCTTATTATTTGTGTGTACAGATGTTCCTTTTTGTCATCTTCCACACCCTTTTCCACACATTCTTTCAAGCTTATCTTCCCTCCTAAACCTCACTTTCCCTCTCATTGTTCTGGCATCACCCCTCAATCCACTGTATTTTTAGGTAGGTCTCTAAAGGGCAGAAAGAAAAGCTACTTCCATTACCAAATTTGTTGGTATCCCTTATTAAAAATACTAAAGAAATGGCCTCCTACATTAATGGTCCCAAATGCTGGAGTGTTGCTATTGTGTAGCCTGTTGTGTTTTGGATCATGAGGGTAGAATACTGTAGTGTTGTTTTAATAAGGGTTGCTACAAATTATAAATTAGGATTGTTGTTTTCATTATGTTATTGTCATGACCTTTTTTTTACTGTTCATGTTCTGTCAAATCAAAACCTTCAGAAATACCAACCATCCTCATTTAGAATAACCATTTTTCAGCAAAATATTGCCAGTTTTCTACTTTTCCCGAGCCAATACTCTCTCCTAGTCCAAATACATTTCAATGAAGTTTAAGAATACATCCCTTTATTCCTATTAATAGTTTTCAAATGTTGGCAAGTATGAGCACTATACATAAACTGATGGTAGCACATCAGTAACCATACCAATTTCTGTCCTGACTGCCATTTGACTGGAGGGTGTTATAACTGAAAGAGAGAGTGTAAACATACATGTCCCAAAACGTGGTCAGCTAGTGATGAAAAACTTGATAGCTGTATTTCTCCACAGGTCCGTAACTCTTCAGTAAAATACAGTGTGTTTTCTTTAATGCATAATAATAATAATTAATAATAAACCCACACAAATGTCCCCCCCGACCACCACCACACAAAAACATTTGAGAGTGCTGTCACTTTAAATGTCACTCAAGCCTCTCTCTTCTTCCACATCTCTCCCAGTAGCCATATAGGAACCTCTCATGAGGATGAAGATTGTGTGAGAATAAGCATCATTAGTACAATAAAAGCTTTATCTACCCCACAGCTTTTACAGCTTCAAAACCAGCTGCAGGGAACTTGGCCCTCTGTGGATCAAGACCAAGGTAGCAGCCAACAGCAAGACCCCTGTGGCTATTTTTCAAAGTGGAAAAAGCTTTCTACTTTTAGCTTGAATATAGTGAAAATAACACAACTGTACAGATAAACAGTAGTTTTTAATGCTTCAGAATTGGGAATAGGGAATTGCTGTGTTCTGAGACACAAATTCAAGATGGTGGATGGTTTTGCAGATGTGAAAGCAAACTTTACACTACAAAAATCCCAAATGCTTCACACGTAGGGGAAAATATCATAATAAAGCACTTCCTAATTACTTCAGATAAATTGTTTTATTAGGCTATGTGGATTAAGAACACTGGGCTGGATATTCCCCTCCTGTGGCAGAAACTCACAAAAGAAAGGCTTTCCTGGAAACCATATAAAGTCACTTTTTAGAGGTTCCTCCACATCCTATCCTGCAAGAAGAGGAATTTTCACTCATTTAGTTTGGGAAGGGGCTGAGGTCTTCAACCCCCATTGATCCCCAGAATCCAAAAGAAAGCAGAAGGCAAGCACGAGGATCCTAGAACTGTCTTCATTGCCTCCAGGTCCTTTCCTCTCCTGCAGACAAATTTCTGCCATTGCCTGTCCATTCCATATCTGCATCCTACAACGTCTTCATGGGGGCTAGCAGCCAATGAGAAGGAGTTAATGCTGCTTCTGTGAGGGGCTGTGGGATCCATGGGATAGGACACTGGACTGGGGAGCCAGAAGTCTCGGATTCTAAAGCAGACTTTGCTATTGACTCATTGTGTGTCCTTGCGCAAATCATTCAACCGCTCTTTGCCTCAGTTTCCTCATCTGTAAAATGGGAATACTAATGCTTGCTCACTTGTGGAAAGTGCTTTGGGGACCTATGGATAAAAGCTGCTATTTAGATATTATTATTACTATTATTTGTTATAGCAGGGTTAACTTCCACTCAGCTATCTTCCCTGTCTGGTGTTCTCTGGCTCTGGTCCCCTGTTTGTCCAGCAGAGGGTGGTGCATGCTGCTCATCTCTCTGGCTGTGTTGTGGACTGGGTCCATGATGTGCAGTAATGAGAGAACAAGTAAAATTATTTTTGATTAAGAAATGAGCTGCCTGGATTTTATCTCATTAATTTGAGCCATTTGAGGATGCCCACCCTGATTATCTCCATGCCTTTTCTCCCCTCCAGCTGTCAACTTTGCTACAGCCTACCTTCCTGTTGATCCCATCCAACTCCCAATAGGTTCCCTGGGACACTCCTACACTCACCGCAGTCTCAAATTATCTACACCCCAGCCCTCCTTTATTCTTTCCATTCAAAACTCTTGTTGCTGTTTTTGACTTGTTCTTCCCAATTTCTTGTGGTACCAGTCTTGTTGGTCGTACTGGTGCTGGTTTAGCATCTTGAACATTTGGGGATTTTAAGTGGGGTTATTTGCACTACTGATTGGGGATTTTAGATTTGTCAGGGCTGAGGAGCAGTGATTTATTGAAAGGGATTGTGTTTTCATTTGGATTTAGTTTTTGATCCTTTAGTGCTTTGTGATGTTTTTTGACTAAGGTGGCAACAAAGAGTTGAAACCACGGGTCTCAAGCTTGGCACCTGGAAAAATGGAGGCAAACAAAAGTTCTGGAGACTTCTGAAAATTTTCACATATATGACCAAAAAGGTCTATTTCACCTCTCAGTGGTTTGATTCTCCGGACCAAATTCTGCACTGACTTACATCCCATGCAGTCCCACTGTCACCACTATGCTGCCTCCCCCCCCACCCCCATCATTCTTTTATCTCCTACAAACTAAAAAATATCTCTCAGTGGCCAGGAGGTGGCGCTCTCACTGTTAGCCTGACCACTCTGGATGCGGGAACAAGGCAGTAAATTCCCAGAGCCACTGCATATCTATCTGATGAAAGTCACTTAACTTGACAGTGCACTGGACAAAAGAACCTTTGAAAGCAGCTGCGTGTCCTTTGTTGTTTGTTGTTTTTTTCTTTTTAAGTTCTCAAGATTTCTTAGTCGACTGTGAAATGCAATCCCTAACTGGCAAAAGAAAAAAGTGGTGATTTTACACTTCTCCCCCCCAGCCCCTGTTCTGCCACATCATGGACTAAGAAAAAGGACACCTACTCAGAAAGGCTCCCTAGTGACCCCTTGTGTCACGTTGTTGGTTGTCCTTATTCCCACAACATCTATACCAGCCACTGAACTGTGACACGGCATCAAAATCATGGAAATAAGGCACTTTTACTTCAGTGCAGCTTCTCAAAGCTCACTTAAATTAGGTGGTGTGTGTGTGTGTGTGTGTGTGTGTGTGTGTGTGTGTGTGTGTGTGTGTGTGTGTGTACACCCCAAACTGAAAGAACCTTGGCATATATACTTACCCTTTTGGGGAAAAAAATCACATTTATTTTTAATTTTCCCTTCCCTGGTTACACAAACGCAGTGTAAACATGCTTTTCAAAATTCAGAAGCTCTCTGTTGGCTTCCCAGATGGCTGCAGTTCAATAGTTTGTTTGTTTGTTGGTTTTTTCATGATTTCCTCAGCCTCTTCTTGCAAAGTGCTAAACAGCCATTATGCCTTTTGCCTGCACATTGAGATTCATCTGCAGGCTCTAAACTGCCTCAAAAGTGCTTCAATTTTACATGAGCACTAAGCTGGGGACTGGGAAGCATTACCCAGTGCTGAAGGCCCAGATCATTAGACAGAGCATGTAAATCCTCTGAACCAGAAATAAAAAGTGCATAGATTTTCTTTGTGAAGTCTCGACTGCAGGTTTATGTAAAACATGAACCTCTGGCAGGTTTTTTTCTGGCCTCTTTTAAAAACAAACAAACAAAAAAAAAAACCTGTCACACGCCTCAACCACAGAAAAAGCATTGGGCTTTCTGTCAAGAGCTGGAGTAACTAATACAGTCACTGTCTGTCATGCCTTTCCCTCTTAACATCCCCTCCCCAACGCTCCCTTTTAGTGGTGCCAGTCCTTCAAAGTATTGCTAAGGGACCGCCAAATGTGACTGCTGAATGACAGGAAGCCCTGAGATGCTATGGCTTGACACAAATGCAGATGTGTTCGTGGACGAGAGCCCTATATTATTTCAGAAATTATAGATTCCTATGTAAGTATAGATGAACACTTGTACTGAGATTTCTTGAGAGGGAAATTGTAGTAGGATTATTAATTTGCACCAAGGAGGGGGAAGAAACCCAAAAAGCATGAGCATATGGCACTAAATGTGTGAGAGAATCACTCATTTTGGTGCATTTTGTAGACATTTTGCACAAGTGAGGTGGAACTGGAAATTGTCTCTATAGAAGGATTTTTACTGTGTATTTCCTTTGTGTGTGAAAATATTTTTAACAGCAAATAGCCAGCTCAATGTTGTTTTAAAGATATTCAACCTCACATATCTGCCAAGGGGAAGGGGGGGTCTGTGTTACTGGAGCTTCTACAGCTACTGCAAACATGCAGTAAAACCTGAACCTTCAAATTCTATTCCTGTCTGCACAGACAGTCCCCTGGCAGCTAAACTGGTTCAGGTTTCCTGCACAAGGTGGAGGGAGCAAGATTTGGAGAGGAGATGCAAGAAAAGGAGGGCACTTAGCACCAGAGAATCAGGTGCTACAGCCACAAGACAGGCATAGCCTCTGCCGAGCATCTCCAGAGCCATTCTGTGACCTGAGGAGAAAGGATTCCTTTCCACTTCCCCTCCGAACATATACCTAGAGTTTACCCCAGCTACTTGGCCTCTGGATTAGGATTAGAACTTGTGCCCGAGTTTAGAATTTGTCCCTCTGGCTCTATGTAGAATGTGTGTGATATCATAATAACAATAACATTGTATATATGCCTTTCTTTTATCAAGATATAATATAATATTCCTCTCTGGTCTTCTGTAGCAGTCCAGATGTGTGGATAAAGTTCTTCCCTGTCCACAGGCAGAGACAGTACAGTTAGACCCTTTGATGATATCATCCCTTTTCGACACAGGGTGTTCTTGGCTCCCAAACCCCGTTACCTCTGTCTCAAGCAGGTGGAGCATCATTACCTGTGGAGCCGAGAGAAAGGCATGAACACAGAAAACAATGCAACAGGCCTCATAGGCCTAATAGCATTTCTGCCCAGGCATTGGTCTGCAGCTGCCTCCACAATACCACCTGAGGCACTGGCAGGCTTTTCACACAGAGCAAAGCAAGTCATTCCTCCTTTTTCAGCTACAGAAGCCACCACGGCCCCTGGAACAGGAAACATTCCTCCTACTTGCTCCCACTTGAGCAGCAGCAACCCACTGCCCTCAGAAGGCAAAGCTGAATGAGATCCAGCTGCTCTCTTAGCTCCTCCAGAGGGATTTCAGTCTAAACTCTGCCTCAGAGTCTGTGGGGCTTATGAAAACTGCCTTTAAGGCATTCAGGGAAAAGGGACTAAGCTAAGAAATAGAGGGAAAGTGAATCTCCTCTTTCCAGCAGCCTTCCACCTTGTGATACCTCCAGACAAGGGCCAGTAACCAGTGATCCTCAGGCTACTTCCATTACAAAAAGGGAGTCGTAGGGAACAAGAAGGGTAGGGGGAGAGCCATAGGGATGATGAGGGCCAGAGGCTGATCAGGAAATGCCTGATCCCCACCCCCCAAGGGAAACAGGAATTCAGGTTCTTCCAGGGTTTACCTTCACCTGCTAGCTCTTGGCTCTAACTGCCTTGTCTTCACTAGGATGTTTCTTCAGGTTAGCTGCCTCGAGTTAAGAATGCACCTTTTTTCCTAGTGAGGACAAGGCTACACAGGGCACATAGCTGGAAGCTGTCCATTTAAAAATTTGAGCTAATAGTTACAGAAAATTGTTTGCAGTATGCATCTAGTTCCTCTGTGTGCCATTAGCCAAGCAGCCATTACTGGGAAGTCAGAAAGAGTAGATGCATGCAATAACAGGGTGCATGGTTATTGGAGGGGTTTTCAGTCACTTAGCTTTATTATTTATTTATCTCCAAATAGTTTTATTTCTTATTTCTTTGTTGTTAAGATTGCAGTTGATGTGTTTAGAAAATGAAGTATACAGGAGGCTGCCATCATGCAATCATCTCTGTCCCAACAGAATGCAGAGAGAACATTTTTCTCAGCAAGAATCATTATATTTGAAGCAGTCCTATTTGTGCTCAGCCTATTTATTAATTTTTGAAACACCAGACACCATAACAGAAGTACTTTGAAGCGTTTGAACAGAGTCCTTTATGGCTGTGACAAACCCATCTCTGAAAGATTATAAACAAGTTTCCATCATCACAGAATATTGATTTAACTTAGTATTTATTATAAAAAGAATATTTCATCGAGTAAAATTATTCAGGTCCCCTCTCCCAAAAATGGACCTTTTACTGAGTCTGTGACTGAACAGTACATGAGATAGATATTCTGAGACACCTCTAAGTGAAAATGTTGGCCATACTCTGCCTGAATTATTACATTTTACCACAGGAGACTAAATATAATAACAAGCACTAGGTGAACCTTTTATTAAGTACATCTGCAGTCATATCACTTTGGGTTGTACTCTTGGCCAGTTTGATAAGATAGGGAAAATTCTGCTTTTTTTGGATGCGGCATAAAGCTGATTCTGAGTAACTGCCAATTACAAGTGCTATTGGACTCTTAGTTGGAGTTGAACAAATATGGATGAAATCCTGGCCTCATTGAAATCAACTGCAGAACTCCCATTGACTTCAGTGGGGTCAGGGTTTCAGCTGTAAAGGCAGCTACGAGACATCATAGTCTAGTCCTAGTGGCTAGAACAGGGATCTGGGGAACATAAAACAGGGGTTCTGTTACAGGCTCTGGCACTGATTTATTTTGTGACTTTGAGCAAGTCCTTTTACCTTATTCTGTGTCATTTTCACCATCTGTGAAATGCAGATGTACATATTTACACACCATTGTAATGTACCTTAAGACCTTTGGTTGGAAGGCACTATGTAAGTGCAAGGTATTACTAATATAGTTATTTACAATGCACATAACACACAATATTTCCTTGCCCCAGACATGGTGGGTGGCAAGTTGCTATCTCCTGGGAGATGCATTCTCTGGCATATACCTCTACCCTGATATAACACTGTCCTTGGGAGCCAAAAAATCTTACTGCGTTATAGGTGAAACCGCGTTATATCGAACTTGCTTTGATCCACAAGAGTGCGCAGCCCCACCCCCTCGGAGCACTGCTTTACCACTTTATATCCAAATTCGTGTTATATTGGGTCACATTATATCAGGGTAGAGGTGTATTTGATTACTAGTTGAAGAAGTATCTCTTGGTCAATTGAAAGCAGAAAAACACAAAAGGGAATCCATTTACAGAAAAAAATACACATATAGATTCTCAGAATTTGGAAACTGAGTTTATACTTGCAGCTGAACACACACACACACAAACACACGCACACACAATTTCCCCTATACCTTAAATAACATCAAAATAAGTTTTGGCACAAAGGAGCCCTGTAGAGTGTAGATATTAACCCTACTCACCTGGACAGATTCCAAGCTGGATAATTAAATTCTGCTTTGCTGAAATTCCTCTTACACTTTGAAATGAATACAGTATTCTTCATTGCCTATCCTAAACTATTGTATAGGGTTGCTGTGCCCGATAAAACAGTTGTTGGGTTTCACCACAGGAGTGAATGAATTTTAGTGATGGGCACAGTGAGATATATAAAATCGTGTAAGTGATATTTATACTGCCATGGAAATCATTAGGAGTTTGTCCATTTAATTCAATGGGTGCAAAATAGACCCCATGAATTGTTATTACTGTTACTAATTTATATAATACCATAATATTATATGATTACATTACATTTATGGACATTTAAAAAAAAGAGATACAGCTCCTGCCTTTGAAGAGCACATAATCTACCCATCGTTTACTTAACCAGTTAATATATTAAGCACTTTGGGATCATCAGAATGTGTCTTTGCTAGACTGTGTATCTAGAGTGCAAGTTATAGTGAAGGACTATGTCTATAATAATTCCCTCCCTGCTGTCCCTTTGCTCCAGGAGGGGAAGTGATTAGCTGTTCTCCTCTACCAGCTGCAAATGATTATCCCTCCAAATATCCCTCCAACCTTCTGTGCTCACTTAGCTGTACCAGTCAGCAATTAGACAGATTTAGCCAAGGCTCCATCTATTCTGTGCCTCTTCCCACCTATTCCCCCCCCACAGATGCCCAAGTGAACAGTGTAGGAACGTAAGGGAAGTTCTGTCTCTCTTACTCACTTGCATGGGTGTGTAGTCCAAGTCACAGGCCAGCCCAGAAGAAGTAGAATTTTCCATTAAAACGTGGGAAGAGGCATGTAGTGCTGGTGAATAGTACTAGAATGACAGCCCTGGAGATTGAGGCCTTCTCTTAATTCACAGAACTGGTGTAAAACAGGCACTTTCAGTGCTAGTTGTCCTTAACCTCCTCATCAATATACCTCAGTCCTTACCTGGAGGGACAACCTGGAGGGGTAAGAAGGTTGTTCAGTCCTTGGGATCTCTGCTGAAAGTGCCAAAGTGATGCCATTTAATGCCAGCTTCAGACTTGCCAAGTGCACTGTGTTTCCCTTCAGGCTACAGGTGTTTGGCCCTGTCTACAGGGAAGTTCCAGCAATTGAATGGATTTTTCTGATGGCAGGCTCAGTGCTGTGTGTGGGCGGATTTTATATGAAATCAGAGTGATTGGTGTGTGTAAATATCCCTGAAACTAAAGAGTTTCAACATCATCTTCTCTTTCTCAGACTTCTTTCATAATTTAGATTATCCAAATCCACAAGACAGAATTCTAAGCAAGTATTTCTCTCCTCTTCTTTGTTCTCCCTTCTGAACTTTCTCATTTTCTCTTATTTCAGTTTCAAAACTTTGAGCAGTTCTTGGGGCTCTCTTGCAATTTTTCAAGTTGTTTACTGAGGTCAGAGATCAAATACTTGTGAATTAAAAATGGGAAGGCATGTTTGTATGGATCGCTTTCTTTCTGATGTACATTCATAAGATGTCATTACCAGTTCTTATACAAAACTGATTCAAATGGCTTGACTTTCTACTTTGACTTCTCACTTTAAGGCTTCACAGCACCACCACCTTGCTGCAAGTGTGTGTGGGGGTGGCAATGGGTGCATCCAAGGTCTGGGTAGCCTGCACAGGGGTAGAAGTGTATATTCCCCTTATGTTCCTAGGTGAGCATGCAGGCCAAGGGATAAACCTCAAACTAGGAGATAGTGCAAGCAAAAATTCCCCCTCCCCACCAGTCATCTTCTTGCTATTTATTTCCATGAAAGAGAGTAGGAGCTATACTGTAACCACAGCAGGGAAGCTTTTAATAAAGATGGTATCTTTATTTATTGAATTTACATACAGTATATGGAACCTATCAAATATTCTAGCTACCCACAAATGCATTCAATTATCTCCCTACAATTGGGTTTGTTATTGCATAACTATAAAATAGGAAGGCATCTGCTTCGGGTGGTTCATGTTTGAATTTATGCAAATATATTAATTTATGCAAATTTGCAATTTACTGGAATTTTGTCAGGCTATGGGCAGGTATGCAGTTGTAAATGGGGCTTTATTCTGAGTTTTGGATACCTGTATGCTGGGAACTTGACTGAAACTATCAACTCATTTCACAGTAGAAATGAAACATCTGTGGGATGGTAACATGTTTCAGTTATTACTGATACGGGGTGGGTTTGAATTGGTGTCCTAGAGGTTAAGTGCTCCATAAGCAACTACCAGTCGTCCGAGCGATTGAATCCTCCTTTGTGTGTGGTAGACCCACAGGGGAAAGTGTTTAAAAATGGCTTCTAATTTTGCGCTCACAAGTATGTGCATCTGTATATAGTCAGGCAGGTAGACATAGAACTGAATATCCAAACAGGCTCACTCAGAATCTGTGAGAGCAAATATAGAAGCCCTCTAAAAACAAATTGGGCTATAAAGTGTGTGTGATATGGAGCAAATTCTACACTGACTTACATCCCATGTGATTAGTGAGGTTGTATGAGGTGCAAATCAGTGCAGAAGTTGGCCCGGTGTGAGCATAATGGCTGGGTTACATTTAAACCAGGATATGTGTCGTTCTGTAGAAGCCAAAGTACTAAAAAAGCAGTGGGGGATATAGAGGAAATTAGTTTATTCTGCTGTTACTGTCAGTCTCTTGGTCTCATACAGTGTTTAATGGGATGTTGTCAGGATTTAACATCCACGTTTTGACTTACCTTAAAAGTTACATTGCAAATCAACTGAGTCCTTAGAACAATATTTGTAATGCAAAAGGTGGCTCATGAGGAACATTATGAAATGAATTCAACCTGTTTCCTGTGATTGAATAGTAGAAGCACCTGCAGTAGTGGTAAGATCAGGATCTCGCTTAGAAGTCCTCCTCTCAAGGTTATCATGCTATTATTATTCTCCTGTGAGGTTTTTAAGCAGTACAGTACTGGATGAATGTAGAGAAACTGTATCAGGTCTTCTGTGAGACCTATACAGCATCATTTCAGCATGATAATAGGTCAGCTGCTGTCTGAGATACCTCTAATTAAATGTTTCCTAACACAATTAGAAAGTGTGACCATGGTAAGGATTATTTTTTAAGTGACACCAATAGGATTCTGACCTGTCACAACACAGAGGAAAATTACCCCATTCCTAGTTTTATGACCCTACAGCCAGATTCTGCCACCTTTTCTTAGGTCGAGTGGTACTTTATTAGGTAAGAAGTTCCTTTTCAATCACTGGGACTCCTTGTGAAATGAGGCACTACTGAGCATGAGTAAGGCCAGCAGAATCAGATCCTTACAGTGTGTGAAAGTTCAGGAGGAATCACGCAGGGTCACCTTCTGCCAGACATGCCAACTCTGTGAATTAATTGCGAGAGATGCGATTTCAAAGTAAAATTAAGCCTGATTCATTATCTCGGTATAGAACACTCAAAGGTCAGGATTTCCTCAGAGGTCAGGATTTCCTGACCTTTGAGAGTTCTAGCCCGAGATCATGAGTCGGGCTTAATAATTTTACTCAGAAATTGCTGTCAGCCCCAGTGGCTGGGGCTCCTGATGCCAGTCAGCCCCAGTGCTTACTCACACAGACTAATACCTTACTCCGTAAGTAATCAGTGTGGTTCCTAATGGAGTAAGGTGCTACTTAGCAAAATTAAGGATGTCATAATCTGGCCCATAAATTTCTACATTCACTACCTATACATATAGCACATCGTCCCAGCTAATGTCTCAGCAACTGATTTGATCTTCTATATATTCTGGAAAAAATGTTTAGCTTAGAGCAGGAGTTCTCAGACTTTTGTACTGGTGACCCCTTTCACACAGAAAGCCTCTGAGTGTGACCCCCCTTACACATTAAAAACACGTTTTTATATATTTAATACCATTATAAATGCTGGAGGCAAAGCGGGGTTTGGGGTGGAAGCTGACAACTCACGACCCTCCCATGTAATAACCTCATGACCCTCTGAGGGGTCCTGACCCCCCAGTTTGAGAACCCCGGCTTAGAGACAGATGTAATCATATGGTGATACTGTATTTATGATCACATGCTTTTAAGCACAAACAGAAAATGTGCTTCTAGATGGCTACCATACAATTTGTGAGATCAAAAGACTTTAAACAACCTGAAATCTGTGAGCGTTTGTTATGTCCTAGAAAAGCAGTGCCTTGACTAGCTTGTTGCTATTAAATGGAGAATGTATTAAGAACCAAGAGATAAAAGTTATGCCAGTGTATTTAATGGTTGTTATTGACATGATGTATATTTTATATCTTCAACATATCAGAAAACTGGATTTGCATCCAGAATTTTAAGTCCATTTTGTAATCATTATTAACCAGTACTCTCCTTTCATTATAAGACTACCTGCTTTAGCCCTATAGTAACCTAACTCTCTGCTCCATCAAATTCCATTATAATCAGCCTCGTTGTAAAAACATAATATGGGAACACTGAAACTGCTAGGCTCTTGAGGCTATAAAAAGTGGGAATGTACTGAAGTGAGATCTTTAGACTAGCAGTAGTTGCACTGTGAAAACATAACCTCTTTTGAGCACATCCTGTATATATAAGCTATTTTTCCTTTATAGATAGGACAACGAACAGCCCTGGACCACTTGTGCAGCCAATTGAGCTCTTTCAAGCAAAGAAGTTTTAGAAGGTGGTGTTTGCCACATTCCAAATATATATGCTGTATTTTGTTTTTACTTCATCGAAGTACAGCAACCAAATTTTGAGTGTTTAGTTTCAAGGAGAAAAGCTAGTATGTATTTTTCTCAAAATAGCTTATAATTTCCTGGGCAGACATGCCAAAGATAAGGAAATTAAAAAAGATGATAGGCTATATAATACCTAGCAGGAAAATGCATCTAATTATAAAGAGTTCCTACCAAAATTCTGTATGATATTGCATGCTTCAATTCCTGTTGTTGTTTTTTATGATGTTATGTTGTTAACCGAGTTTTGGATGGAAAGCGTGTGCAGCATAAATGACAGTATACAACTGTGCACCAATATTAATTAATCTTCAGCTTCCTGAATGGAGCCTCTATGAGGCTGGAGGCAAAATCAAGGGTTTGCTTGGTTTCCAGAGCATGCAGTGCGCTCTGTGCTGTACAATTGGGAACATTCATGTTATGAATATCACCTTGTAATTCATGTTGTAAGAGGCTGGGGGTAGCTGGCCTGAAAGTCTGTGTTCAGCAGAAAGACTCATAACCCTGTGTTAGTTATTCAGTGATGGGGACAAACTATGCAGACTAAGATCAAGTATCTTTTAATTAAATTTCCTGGCATTACAGTAAGGAAAAAGAGAATCAGTCACACTGTACAAAATATTTGTATGTGAGGTTTATATACTTAAGGTCCTTTGTTGGACTACGTTTTAGAAATGGTGATGATTTTTTTTTATGGATGGACACACTCAAAGTTTATTGAGACTTTGGCATCAGCAACACAGTGCAAATATGTTTAAAAAATGGTGCATAGATTCTCCCCCCCCCCACACACACACCCCTTGGCTACCATTTTAAAACTGAAGTGAAGAGCATTTTCACAGGGTTGGTGAATTGTAAGGGTGGGATCATGCAAAACATGGAGTATGTCAATTGGTGTTAAAAAGTCAGCATCTTACCAACAGATATTGCAGTGGTATCTGAGATACCACAATATTTCCTTGTACGTAAAATAGGAAAAAATGCTGCACATCGGATAGCACTGTGTGGTAACTGGGCAAATGCTAGGTTTGTAATGGCACTGACAGCATTGTCATCACTGTTGTTCTCATTGTAGATTTTTGAGGATTGCATTAAGATACATTATTAGAGGATATGGGGGAAGGCATGTTAGGGGGCAATGCACAGCACAGTGGTGTGCAATACTGTAGTGCAGAGTAGACCCTTGTTCTGGACAGTATAGTTCAAAACAATACTGCTTACAATTATTAAGCTGCAGGGTTTGAGACCATCAGTGTAGACAACTGTTCCGTTTTTAGGAGGGGTGAAGTCATGGTGCTGTGCACAATTTAGTATTCTAGTGAACAAGAGTTGCTCCATCAGCATCCCCAAACTGGATGATATATTTTTTTAAAGGAGGAGACTTGTATTTTTACACAGCTCCCGATAGTGTGAGATGGGAAGCATGTTTCATATTAAAATTGTACTGTGCTAGATCCTCACCTGGTGTCAATGGGAAATGGAAGCAATGGAGCTACTCTGGCTTACGCTAGCTGAGGATCTGCCCAATGTTTAGATGTATTGTGTGTGTGTGTGTGTGCGCGCGCGTGTATACATGATATAAATGAGTCTTGCAAAATATTCTCTTGTTCACTCACCTATAATGTCGTTGTTTTTCTTAACAGTCTCCTCATGATAAGGGCTGTTGAGTAGATTATCAGCCAGGGCTCAGAAGAGTTTTACAAGCATACTCGCATGCGCTCTCTCTCTAATATATTACTCTGAACAATAGCTTCACCAACTCTAATACATTCGGGATATTAATTGTATCCTGACAGGTTTGATTGTTCGGGAAGTGAGCATTGAGATTTCCCGTCAGCAGGTGGAAGAACTCTTTGGACCTGAAGATTACTGGTGCCAGTGTGTCGCTTGGAGCTCTGCCGGCACTACTAAGAGTCGAAAGGCCTATGTTCGCATTGCATGTGAGTACCTCTTCTCTGGGGTGAAGTGACTCTGGGTTGTTTGGGTGGGGACTTTCGCTTTAACCACACACACTGAATAGGCCTTGAATCTTCTGTGGTGGTTGATGCAGCATGTCAGACTTCAGACTACCAGTATTGCACTTAGATGTGTCAGTTCATCATTTCTTCTGTTTCTGAGAGCCAGACTTGCATCTTCCTCCCTCCAGGTCTATAAAAAAAGAGAGCCAACAACAGCAAATCATTTGTGAAGTTCTGCAATGATCCTGACCCAAGGAAAGTATTTGCAGCTAATAGGCTTGAATTTATCAAAGCAAACCCTGTGATGGGATAAGAACAATTCCCTTGTGTCTCTGCAGCCATTTAATAATGCTGCTTTTGCCTGACAAACAAACAGAGACCAAATTTAGCATATCACTGTAATCAGAGAGGAACTATGATAGCAAACATAGGCACCTTAACACTTAACATTTCATCCTTGCTATGCATGGTTATTAATCTCAATATTTATTTTAAATCCTTTCTCCACTCTCACTCCACCCACGGAAAAAAAAGGACAACCAATCTCCAGACAATAGCGCCTCAGTTGACAATACAAATATTTAATGTTCATTAATTTTCAAAAAGGGCTTGTCTTTGTAATACAGCATTTACAGCGGGGATTCCCATTTCCCTTTCATGCGGATTAAGTGAGTTTTATTTAGTACAATGCAAGCAAGCTGCGTAATTCAGAAATCATTTCACCTGCCTTTGGAAAAAGGAACAAAGAAACATCGTTTGGTGTACCCACAGCTGGATACTTGTCTGGCTTGTCTATCCTGAATATAGCCTGACATTTTAGAACAAGAGAAGAGAATTCCTCTTCCAGAAAAAAAAACATCTTCCTTACCAACACCTTTAAGAAGGAAGACTAATGAAGCACTGTTTGCTTATCATTTTGCTATGAAATAGTGTCATCTCAAGCCATTACAAATGGCTTTTTAGGACTCCATCCTGCTCTCAATGAAGTCACTTGGGTTGAGGCTGCTGAGTGCACTTACAAATCGAGCCACTTTTATTTACATGTCTAGGTACAGATTTAGGAAGCTAATGTAAGTACCCAAGTTGAACACTTTGACCTAAGCTACTTGACTAGAAATGGATCTTGCCTACAAATTTTTGATATTGAGATGGATCTGGAGAAGAATCTCCTCAGAGTTCAGTGGAGTTTGGATGCAAGGTTTTGGCCTCGTCCCTCATACAGACACAGACTACTTGTAATCAGTTTATCAGATATTATTGCATCAGATAATAATACCTGGCTCTTACGTTATGCTTTTCATCAATAGATCTCAGAGTAGAAGTCAGTATCATTATTAGAACTGAACTCATATAGAAGTCAGTATCATTATTAGAACTGAGAAAATTTTTAGACTAATAGTTTATTCACCAAAAAATAAGTCTTGGATTGACCAAAACTATTCATGATTTGGGGTTGAATTTAGCAAATAGTTTTGACCAAAAAAAATGGGGGAAAATCAGAAAAAGTCCAAACATTTCATTTCAACGTTTTTGAAACAAAATGTTGTGACTTTTCATTTTGAAACACTGGTTTGTTTAGAAATTTAGCTAGACTCAATTTATTAAAACAAAGATAAAAAAATCCACAAAGAAAATAAAATATTTTGTTTTGAGTTGCACAATACAAGTCATTTAACCTGAAACAAAACATTTTTGCTTTTTCGTTTTGGCAAGAAAAGTGAAAACAATCTGTTTTGGGTCAAACCAAAACAAATTTGTTCTCTTATTTTTATTTTGGTTCAACTACAGAACCGAGAAATTTATTATTCACTCAGTTCTAATAATTGTCCTGTAACGGGTCGGACTCACCCCCCACGGCGCCTCCTGCTGGTCACTCCGGGAATTAGCTCAGTCCAGCGTTCGGAGCGCCCTCTGCAGGCCGGTGATCCACCTGTTTACTATTGGTCCCGTGTCCCTCCCAGGACCCTGGTGCCCCTTTGACTGAGTCTCCCCCTCCCAGGGGAACCCCCACCCCACTATCCCCACTTTGCCTCAGTAGTGGCTACTGCCAGTCATTATCTAGCCCCACACTCTGGGGCAGACTGCAGTATCAGCCTACTCATCACAGGCAAAGGGGTTTGGACCTGCTGCCTTGGCCTACCCCTGGGTTGCCCCTTGCAACCCCCCAGTACCTTTTAGCCCTCTGCTAGGCCGCAGCCTGGGGCTTTCCAGGCCAGAGCTCCCCAGCTCCTTAGCCTGTCCCCAGCCCTGCTTCCCTCAGGTACTTGGTCTAGCTCCCTGCAGCCAGGCCCATCTCTCTCTACAGGCAGAGAGAGTCTGTTTGGCTTCTGGCTTCCCTGCCTTCTTATAAGGCCCTGTTGCTCTGTTTGGGGCGTGGCCCCAGCTGCAGCCACTTCCCCAGTCAGCCCAGCCAAAAGCCCCTTCCCAGGGCTGTTTTAAAGCCCCAAAGGGCAGGAGCGGGTAGCCACCCCGCTACATGTCCCCATTTCAAGGATGGGAAAATTGAGGCCCAGAGGTACATTGACTTGCCCAACGTCCCCAGCAGATAAGTGGCAGAGTGAGGGGTAGAACCTGAGTCCCCTTCTAGTATTTTATCTGCTCCTTAGGTCATGGTGCTCTTAGGAGTAGTTAGGTACTTTGCTATCACAGCAACGAGTGCACTATAAATATCTATATAGACAGAATCTGCATTGAATCCTAATTTCCCCTGGTTCTGGAGTGTTTCATACATGGCATTTTGTACTGAATCCTTTTCTAGGGGCAAACAAACATTTGTAGAGTTCTCTATGGTCTTTCTGACAGGAAAGCAGTGAACTTTAACTACCCATTCCAAATGTTAGCACTGTGCTTCAGAGAGCTTTAGCGATGTTTCAGCAGCTTTTTTAGATTACAAAATCTGTATTAAATCACCAAGTAGATTTTGGTGCCCTGCCAGTTAGCACTTGACAGATGGCCATCACATTTACTTCAGTTAAGGGTTTGAATGTATATCAGATGAAGATAACAGGGCAATGTTAAAGTTACAGATGTGTAATTGCCTTTCATGAAATTAGAGATATATATATATATATATATATACAGCAACTGCACTTTAGCCGAGAGTCTGTCAGTGATTTCATCATAAACTTCTATTTTCAGAGGCTTGTAACTTAGCTGTAAAAAAAATCATTCTGGGCTGAAAATTGGCATCCAAGATCTTTGCTTGTGATTGATATTTTTGACCACGTTTGAGAGAGAGAGGGAGAGAAAATCAGTCTAGTAATTTTTATAGTGCTTAAGTGTATTTTTAAAAATGGAGGAATTGAGCCTATGAACTTTCAGTTTTGCTTTTTTATGATTTTTTTTGCATACTTTCCCTTGATTTGGGGCTTCTTGGACAATTATGGCCCAGGCCTGTAGCCTCTATTCACGGGACTAAGAGCTGCAGTGTTGGGTATTTAGCCTGCAGATTTATGCTGAGCAGCAAAAGCACAGTCACAGAAAAATCATCTATTTTAAACTACAATTTTTTCAGCTGGCCTCATAGGTAAATAATAAATATTTGTATGGACTCTAAACACATACAGTATGTACATCAGTGAGTGGAGACAGTATTGTCTAAAAGGTAATAATTAGCCAAATTTTAGGCTCAGTTATGCCAGTGTTAATCCAGAGTCACTCAGTTGATTTCAGTGGATTGACTCTGAATTGACACCAGCATAAGTAAGACCTATTTCAGCAAGATACTTAAGCACATGCCTAACTTTAAGTAGGTCCCACAGGACTATTCCATTGCTTAAATTCCAGCTCAAGGATCAACAGCCAAGGTCTGCACCGTGCCAAACCTGACTGTTGTTTTCCTGAGACTTTTCCTACTCCAGCCCTATCAGGCTTCTGCTCTATCACACTTGTGAGTAAACCCTTCCTTAAGGCCCAGAATCCCAGGCTTCTACTCTTCTGAGTGTCTTCTCCTTTCCCTCTCTAAGCCCAAAGAGTGACTGCCATCTCCTGCCCTCACTTCCTGACCTTATACCAGCCCTGCCTGCCCCTGCCCAGCTGGTCTTCATCCCCACTCAGTGCTTGATCATCAAGACTAACTCCCCATCGGGATGGCCTATCAGGTTACTTAACCCATCCTGGGCCACAATAACCCTCTCCGGTATAGTGTGGGGTGAACACCCCGTCACACCTGTCTAGACTCGATTTGAAACATAACTAAACATTCAACGGTAGCCATACCCATACAACTGTGAAATCTCAAATCCTACATCCTCTGGGCATGCCAATGTAGCTGTGCATGATGACATATCACTAATCAGAAAGAGCAAGTGTGCCAACATTTAAAATAGGCAGTAGGAGGGTCCAGCATTGCTGCCTGAGGGAATGGTTACCCAAGAAGTTTATTGCAGTGCAGCTGCACCACGGCTGTAAGCTCTCTAATGTTGGCATTCTAAGCCAATGGGAGAGAGCTCTTCCATCAGTTTAATTACTACAGCCTCCACAAGTGGCAGTAGCTATGTCGGTGGGAGAAGCTCTCCTGCCAACATAGCACTGTTCACACTAGTTTGTATGTCAGTGTAACTTACGTTGCTCGGGGTGTGTGATTTATTCACACTGGTGAATTTCACAAGCTGGTGCATGTTGGGGAACCGTGACCCGGAGCACCACTAAGTTAGGAAAAAACCGTCCTTGTGCTGTCCTGGTCATTATCTGGGACAAGCAATGGGCGGGGAGGGTCCTTACACTCTCCCTCATATTGTGCACCTGCATAGAATCCCTGCAGAATCTGGCCCTTAAATTTGCCTGCAGTAAGCACACAATGCTGAGTTTTGAAGGAAACAAAACACAACACAACTCTCTGCGGGGTTATGACATCAGGCCAGACATTTTTCATTTTTAATAAGTACAAAAAAGTGAAGGCTAATATATCTGGGGGAGGGAAACCCTACAGTGCTCTGTGTGCAACAGTTACTTCACATTAATAGCCGTAGCTGGTGATTTCAGCACAAGTCGTACCGTGCCCTGATGACATAATTAGCCCTTTCTAGCATGTTCAAAAGAAAGATTTTTTTTTTCCATTCTGGCCCCCAGTGTTATTGCTTTGCAGGGTTGTAGAATTATTGTGTCCTCTGGAGGACCAGTTCTGAAGTCCATTAAAACAAAAAAAAAATTGCATTCAACATCTCTGTTCATTGACCGTGTAATAGAATTAACTGAAAAGTAATTTGAAAGTGTGAAGAATGTGCATCCTGGAAAAGCAGCTTGTATTTATTTAATTCAAGGTCAGGCATGTGTCGTAAAGGACATAACAACTTAGTCGATGGAAATTCTCTGTAAAAAGTCAATTGAAAAATCACATCACCCAAGTAGAGAACTTCAGTTGGTCAAGAGGGAAGGCATCTTTACATTTGGAGTAAAGAGTGATGTTTTTCAGAGGGATACACGTGCTGGAAATTTAACCTGGAAGTGAAACTGACTCAGAACTCAAGGTTGTGACTTGTTTCAGTGTGTAGAACTGGGTGGTGTGAAGTCTGCAGCTTTGGACCATTTGTAATTAAGGTTTGGACCATTCTCATCTATCAAGGTTATTCCTGAATAGTGGAATGGAAAATCCATGATTTTCCCTGGAATTCTTCCACTGGAGAGTTTGATCTCCCCTCAACAAAAAGACTAGAAGGGGTTCACCCTTGTAAACTGGCAGATTCCCTAGGATCTGTTTAGACCTGAAAATCCTAGGTATGTTAATTATCTAGCAAATGGAAAAGCAGGATGAATAATAGTGGAGCTGGAGAAATGCAATTCATTGTCTGGGATACATGATATTAGATCAGGGGTCAGCAACCTTTCAGAAGTGGTGTGCCGAGTCTACATTTATTCACTCTAATTTAAGGTTTCGCGTGCCAGTAATACATTTTAACATTTTTAGAAGGTCTCTTTCTCTAAGTCTATAATATATAACTAAACTATTGTTGTATGTAAAATTAATAAGGTTTTTAAAATGTTTAAGAAACTTAATTTACAATTAAATTAAAATGCAGAGCCCCCTCCCGACTGGTGGCAGGACCCGGGCAGTGTGAGTGCCACTGAAAATCAGCTTGCGTGCCATAGGTTGCCTACCCCTGTATTAGATGGTGTAAATACAATTTTCCTCATCATTCTAGGTAAACCCTAGCTATATTGACTCTAGGAGGTACTCAGATGCTTTGAAATATTAATGTACACTGGGCCTAAAATATACTTCTCTTACTGAATTAAGAGACTGTAGCTTTATGGAGAGAAGACAAAGGAGTTAGGATAGTTTTTTCCTTTCATTAAAAAAAATCCCAAACCATGCATTATTTTAAAACTAATATTTGAAAAATGTTGATCTGATTATATGGATAAAATCCTACATTCTCTGCTTGAGCAAAATTCCTGTTGAGAGAAATCAATGCGAGCTATGCCTATGTAACCAAGAATAGAATTAAACCCGGCAACGGTTTCACTTGATAAAGACTAATTAAGTATTGCAGGATTTGACCTAAATTGTGGGCCAGTTCCATAACTGGTGTCATTGACTTTAGTGGAGCCAGGCCAATTTACCGCACCTGTAAATCATATCTTATCAATTTACAGCGCAATTGAATAAATGTGAAATTGAGCTGATTATCTTCTCACTGGTACCAGTTTTACACGGGTGTGATTCCATTAGATTCATTGACGTTGCACTTGATTTGCCCCTGAAAATGTACAATCACACTCAGGGCCAGTATCTGTATGTCCAACTTCGAGTTGCTGAAAACCTGCTGCAAGAAATAACTAGCTTTCCTCCTAATTTCATCGGAGGAGGCTTTTTGCATAATGAATTTAGATGTCTTCTCATTTTTGGCTCGTTTCCAGTGTCTTGGAAACAAATGGAAACTTAAAAAAAATATATTGCTCTTTTCCACTAAGAAATCACTATTTAATAAGGAATGGTGCTTATTAAACTTGTATTTAATTGTATATTAGTTTTATATAGAATTAACTAAAAGCCTTTTTTTCCAGAATTGTTTTTTTTTAAGACGGGAGATTAAATAGTAGCTTATATACATGTCTCATACTGTATACAGATAAGATTAATGTGGTACAGGAAAGTGGATTGGTTTATGTGATGGATTATCTCCACTTATGTTGGACAGAAAGACAGATGTGAAAATAATCACACATTCATTACTGGCATCAGGTAGTGAACCTTTTAATTCTGGGGTTCTGTGCTCATACATTATGTTGCTGAATTACCTATTTTCCCATTATTTTCATATCCCAGTGTTCTAGCACCCCAGACAATACTGTGAAGAGACAGTTCGATTGCCTCCAAAATATTAGAGAGTAATGTATTAGTTATAAGATCTGGGAGAAAGGGGACAACTAGGCGGGGACATTTAAAAGAAAGTCAAGAACACACGAGAGTGTGAAATATGAAAAAATGAAGGGAATTGGTTAAACATGGTATGCGTACATTGGGCAGTACTAAAGAGGGGGCCTGATTCCTTCTTCCCTGCAGCTTGAGTAATTCCCAGTCAATAGGCGTTACTTGTATCCTGTGTGGAGAGAACTGAGCCTCATGGTCTCTAGTTGAGATTACTCTTGAGCTAAAGATGGACCTCCTCCATCACGAGTCACAGAAAGAGAAAGAAGGCATTTTAGAACTCATCATATGCATTAGCTCATTTTACATATTCACTACACTAGAATCATTCTTGTCAAGCAATTTTTTCTAGCAGGTCTATATCTCTTTCAAGCTCTCTCATCTCAAAATATGTATACTTTTCTCTTTGATACATATGGCTTTGGTTCTGCAGTTAATGGTAAATTAGTGCATTTACAGCCAAGTGTAACCAAGACAGTTTTGAGTATGTTCCATCTTTAAAACAGACCAAAAACTGAATATCTTTTTCACTGGACATTGCATGAAACATGAATCCCACCCAGTCTACCTTGGAGTAAACCTAGATAAATCTCTCACCTGATCTTAACCACCTGAGGAAAACTGCAGCGAAGTTGAGGATACATAACAACCTTCTAAGCAAACTGGCCAGCACTTCGTGGGGAGCCAACACTCAACCTCTCGGATCATCTGGTTTAGCCCCTGTGAGTCTGCAGCAGAATATTGTGCTCCATCTGGCTCCATTTGTCTCATGTCAAGTTCGGTGACACACAGCTACTCTCAACTATGCACATCATACCTGGGACAATTCAACCAGACTGGTACCGTGGCTCCCTATGTTAAGTAACATCACTCTTCCACACATCCCCCATGAGGACACTACTGCCAGTTGGTTGAGAATATCAGGACAAACTCAAACTATCACTTTCACAGACCTCTTCAACCACCCAAGGGTGTGGTTTTCAGCAGCCATTGTAGACCCATTTGCCCTGCCAAGATTTCTCCACGACATTGATTTGGCATGAAGAATGGTCTGCAGCTGACATCAGAAACCAGTCTCCTATAACTGACCTGACCATATGTGTACATGGCTTTGATTTTCCATGCCAGTCATGGGTCCTTCTGAACAAAATTTCGAATAGGCTAAGTTCAACAGACAGCCAGTCTTCACATCTGGGGCCAACAAGAGGATTCCACATGCAGCTGTGGCCAAAGGCAGACAATATCACACATTATGATGACTGCCATCTGACCGGATTTCATGATGGTTTGAAGGCTCTGCTCTTCACTGAGAAGGCTGCCACAAACTGGCTTGGAAAGCTCCACATGCACTAAGAAAAAGGGTTATGATTAGGATATATAATAAATGCAAGCCTTAGGGTTTCACAATATTGAGTTAAAAACACATTGAATTAAAATGGACATTAATGTCATTGTTAGTATTACTTTCATTTAACAAATCCCTGAATTTGTGTGTGTTAATACCTTTCGGGGGGGGGGGGGGAGCCTTGGGGACGTCCTGCATATGTTGTCATATCTCATACAAATCAATGTCTTGCAACAGAGCCTGCTTGAACCCTGCAGGGGATGGAAATATAGCAATCAAGAAGTTAACTAAAGATTTGTACATATATTTCTATAGCGATAGTCTGCTGCTAGAGACAGATTAATGAATCAGAAAAAAAGTGTTTATGCAGAATTTGGGTGTTTTGCTTACAGAAATGCCTTTAGAGTTCCTGTATAGTATAACTTTAGCTTCACAACTAATTGCAAATGCACACCTAAAATCACTAACTACTACACTTCCTTTGATACATTTATGCTCTTCAAAAGACCACCTGCCAGTGCTGTGAAAAATTCAAGGTTTTTGTTTTATGCTTTTTTCCAAGGTAAAACTGAACCTACTGGTTTTATGGATTTTTAAAAAAAAATTTAACTTCACATTCACATTTTAATTATTAGAATATATAGTTGAAAAAATACTAGAAATATTAGACTCTGCTTTCAATTTCTAAATGAAAACTTTGAACCTTCTAAAATGTTAAAATGGAAGCGATGAGAAAACTTATTATGCCTATTAGGAAAAAATAAAGAGGTTTAGATTTATTTGGAAGCTTAGGCCAGGTCTACACTACAAACTTATGTTGTTATAACTACATCGTTCGAGGTGTGACGAATCCACATCCCTGAGCAATGCAATTTTAGCAACCGAACACCTGGTGTTCTCCTATCAACATAGCTACCACCTGTTGTGGAGGTGGATTAACTACGCCGACAGGAGAAGGTCTCCCATTGGCATAGGAGAGTCAACACTTAAGTACTACAGTGACGCAGCTGCATCAGTGCAGCGTTTTAAGCGTAGACCTGCACTTAGAAGGGAAGGGGAATAGATGGAGCCATTGGTGATTGTAGAGAGGGGTGTAGTAAGTAAGTGGAATCAACTATCATTGAACTGTAGGGAGAGTGGGTGGGGTTGTGAACTGTTAAGGGAGCAAGAATCTAGATACTTTTGAAAGATGGGTAGGCATCAGATCAGTTCTGTGTAAAGATGGCTAGCTCATATTACTTTTCAGTCTTTACGGTGCTGAATTCATTCGGTGGCTTTTCCTTTCCTCATTCTAAGTGTAGTAAATCTGAAAGTTGCTGATCAGTTATGAAATGGGTGATTGTCATATAGGAATGTATCTGACTCAACATGCCTGAAGTTGAAGGAAGTAGTGCAAAACAAGCATTAATCTGAGAAAGGGCAGACAATCCGACTCTTCAGATTCTTCAAGTTCAAATACTGTCCAAGTTGCTGAAGATGCCATCGAAGAATGCAAAGAAGTATGGCAAGAATATCTTTGCCTTTTGCTCAAATAACAAAAATAAAATGAGCCAAAGAGGAGAGAACTTCTTGAGTCCAGTCATCCTAATTTCCCCACCTATGGGTATTCAGCATACAATCTAAACTTCATTGAGAAAGGAGCATCTAGCACATTGTACGTTCAAAAATTATTCTGATGCCACCATCAGCCTGGTTGGTTGACTGAAAAAGGAAGATTGATGCTCCAGCACCCACTGACATTCAGTGGAACTCTCAGGAAAATCGTGGGCCGGATTTTGAGTTCTATTACAGCAATTGTGCACCTGTTTGCACAAAACTTTCTGAAGCCAGAGGATCTAGTCAGTGGAAGATTCCTCCTGAAAAGGCAACTCCTTTGGCTTCTTTGCCACACTTCCACTGGCTGCAAGTGTTCGGAGCATGACTGAGGAAAGGGTGTTTTTCTGGGGCATCCCTACATTGCAGCACTCCTCAGCTACTAGAAGTTGGGGACCATTGTCAGCTGGTGTCATTTAAAGCAGTCTTTATGCAGGGGACTAGGATGGTGCAGATCTGGCCTCGGTATTGCGTTGGAGGCACAAAGGGATCTCTTATTTCCCTCCTCTTCAGCTGTGCTTATTGTTCTTTGGGCACAGCTGAGACTGTGGTCCTGTCTCTCTACATTTACATCAACTAGAAGGTCTGTGTTGAAATTTGCACCGAGCATGAGGATGACTTTGATCAAAACACAGCATGCGTTTTACACAAGGGGCTCTCCAGAGAGAGGCATGACATTTATAAAAGCAATTGATAGAGGTTTCAGAGGAATTTGCCAGATTACAGGCTGATGAGACTAGTGTCACAGTCTCACTGGAAATCTGGTTTGATCTAAGTAACAATAAAGAACTGGAACCACACAAGAACAAAATCAAAAAATAATTCAGAGACACTATGGAACCTTTCTATTACTCTAGCCACCAGTGCAACTGATCTCAGATACAAGGGTCATAGACTCAGCTGTGAACAGGAAGAAGTAACTGAAATGTGGCTGATGGAACAGAGTCCTGAGTTTCCTTTTTCTCCTCTACCCCTTGAAACTGAAAATCCAGATTTCAACTCCCTAATCCGTGTTTGCAAAAGGTGGTGTCACAGTTTTGTCCCAAGTAGTGGAAAATTATAGAAGGAAAATCATGGAAGACAGGACAACTGAATTCAGAATTTTGTCAATTGGAAAAAGACCTTCACTCCTGTCCACCTCGCACGGCGTCACTCATACATAGTTGGAAAAATAAATATAATATGTAATTCATTTTCATGAGTATGTGATTTATGGTAACCTGATTAGCTTTTGTGGGGTTGAGGGAAATTAAAACAACACTTGTCCTTTCATCCTTTAGAACTTTTGTCTTCAACAGAATACAAACTTTATTGCTCAAATTTTTCTTACTCGTGTCTCCATTAAATAAGGTTAAAAAAACAAAAACAACCACCCTACACACACTATCTCTTGTAGTAAAGAATTTTCATGTTCTTAAAAACTTATCTCCCTTAATGCATCTCTGCAAAAGGCTGCTTCTTCTCTTATATGACATCAACCCATACTAAATCAAAGTTGGGTGAAAAAGAATGTTTTAAAAAGCCCTGCTCATTTTCTGAAGACGTTGGTATGTTTGTTTTAGAGGGAAAATCCTAGTTAGAGTTACTGGAAAGAGCACAAAACAGAAGTGAGGAGTCTTTAAGGTCTGCCAAGGGCAGAAATCCATCTTTTCCTGACATTAATGCTGCATTGTTCTGTACATTTCTGGTTTACATCTAATTCCTGGCTGACAAGTGTCCGTTTTTCATGCTTATTCATCAGTCACCCTTGCATTACCACTGCCTTGAAGGCGTCTGCCCTGCCTCTTATCGCCTTTCTCAGAAATGATAAAGGATATCCTTAAAGTTTTACCCACCCACGCATCACAGTAAAACCCAGAACTACAATGAAGGAATAAAACAGTTTATAAAAATAAAAAAAAACAAAAATGGAAAAAAAGGTCATTCTTTGCTGACTGCAAAGATGAAAGCTAAAAAAGAAAAGGAAGCAGAATAATACCAGGAGTTAAAATGATTTGTACACAGAAACTGTTACCTTTGGGAGATTAAAAATATAATGTTTGAGTTGTTTTTAGACTGAGGATGCATTACACTTGGAATTTAAAACTGAGCCTTTTAAAGATGCTTCACAAAAAGAGCTATTTTTCCCCTCCAAAAAGCAAAGAAATTCAGACATGGGTTTACAATGAGAGATTGATTCCTCCATTCTATTAGTCCAGTTTTACAGCAGTGGAAAACTATTGATTTCAACACAGTTGTGAATGAGGCCCTCTGTCCTGATTGCAACAGATTGTCCCTAGGTGTTTCAGGAGTCTCAGAATGGTGTCTTGCCCCAGTGCGCTATGTGTGTGTTTTGTACTATGCCTGTAATACGTGGCACAAGAACAGTCATTGACTTCACTGGGACTGCACATTAGTAAGGAAAGTCGGGTTTGGCCCAGAGTCGCATCCCAGAATTTTAATCCTTAAACCTGAATTTCTTTCCATTACATCACACCGCGGACAGGAGGGGGAAGAATAAAAATATCTGTTGTACAGGCTAAGAGTTCTAGCCAAGCCAAAACCACTTCCACAGAAGCTCCAAGGTGACGCCCCACCTGCAGCCATGAAAGTTGCACCTTTGGAAGCAATTATTTATGTAGTGCTTACATTGTGCAGCTGTATGAGCCATCGCCTTTTTGATTCTCCCAAGCCTGATATGGCTGCTAATGCAAGAATCAGGCTTCATGAGAATGACACCAAAAAGGTATGCTAATCTCCTAGCATAAGAAGTGGATTCTTCCTTTTCTGATCTAATCCGCCTTGGAAGAAATGTTAAGGGTCCTGGAGCTCGGGCTCCAACCCAAGCCCAGACGTCTACACAGCAATGAAACAGCACTGTGAGCCCTCTAAAACCACAGACAGCAAGAAAATGAAGATTGGAATCAGAAAACAGCAAATGGAGAACTGTAAGAAAATCAAAATATTTTCACGAGGGGTTTTTTTTAAAGGCCATTTTTCATCAAAAAACTGATTTGCTCAGAAACAGCCCAGTCTTATACCAGTGGGATGTATCTAGCTGGACGCAATAGGTGCTAGAGTCACTTACATGAGCTCTCCATCTCCTCAATGTTTGTAAAAAGCCTAAATTAGAACTTTTGTTTGTTTGCTCTTCACAGCAAGCCAGCTTTATGCTTGGATAGTTAAACATACTGCACAACCAGTATCTGTCTGCAGCTATCTGGTGACTCTATGGATTGGGAGGACATATATAGTTCTGGATGGATAAAGCTCTAAGCACACAGGATGAAGTTGACAGAATGGAGTAGAAGAGCTCCATATCTTGTAAATACACAATTATGTACTTTTTTCAAATGAGTATTATTTACTTGATAGTCTCTAATAGCTCCTTTGAGAACATTCCCCTCTATTATGTCAGACCTGTACTTAGAGTATTTTTTAGTTTGCAGATCATTGACCCACTGTAATGCAGTGGCGTTTTCAAAATATTACCGCATATTAGGTCACTGAGTGATGTGGAGCTTCATGTGCATTAATCCTGCCCGGTAAAAACTCTACTGAAATTTTGAACACGTACTGCTCACACTCATCTGTGCCACCTGTTTATAATAATCAGAAGAAAGCTTGTTTGTGTACTAAATGTAATTATTGCACGTTATGGGTAATGTATTTTAATTTGTAAGTATTAAAGCATTGTTTTAAAAACAAAGCATTTTATGAGATGAGGAATATTGTGCATGTGTATGTGCGTGTATACATACATACACACACACACAATATTCCTCATCTCATAAAATGCTTTATATATATATATAGTTTGTGTGTGTGTGTAGATGTATCTAATATATATAATCTCTCTCTCTCTCCCTCTATATATTTTGTGTGTGTGTATAAAAGATTATTGAGTGAGCTTCAGATCTACATTTAATGCTTTGGAAGGGAAATGGGAAGACATAAAACAATATGCCGGGGAAGATTTAGGATTATCTATCTATCTAATCAAGTTACACTGCACTCATTGTGGTATCTGACAACCTGAGATTTATTATTTGATATTTATGACAGTATACTACTATTATTAACACTATATTCTCCTTTTATCTCCTAGTTTTAATATGAGGGCACAATAAAACCTGTTGTAATAGTTCCTAAATTGTATTTACGTCGGCGGTAGAATCATAGTTTCATAGAAATGTAAGACTGGAAGTGACCTTGATAGGTTATCTAGTCCAGTCCCCTGCACTGAGGCTGGACTAAGTATTATCTAGACTATCCTTGACAGGTGTTAGTCTAACCTGTTGCTAAAAATGTTTAATAATGGAGATTCCATAAACTCCCTATGTAATTTGTTCAAGTGCTTAACTATCCTTACAGTTAGGAAGTTTTTCCTAATGTGTAACCTAAATCTCCCTACCTGCAATTTAAACCCATTACTTCTTCTCCTGTCCTCAGTGGATAAGGAGAACAATTTATCACCCTCCTCTTTATAACAACCTTTTACATACTGGAAGACAGTTATCATGTCCCCTCTCTGTCTTCTAATCTCCAGACTAAACAAACCCAGTTTTTTCAATCTTTCCTTGTGGGTCATGTTTTCTGGACATTTAATTATTTTTATTGCTCTCCTCTGGGCTTTCTCCAATTTGTCCACATCTTTCCTGAGATGTGGTGCTCGGTACCGGACACAATACTCCAGCTGTGGCTTTATTGGTGCTGAGCAGAGTGGAAGAATTACTTCGCATGTCTTGGTTGCTTCTTTTGCAATGGTATTCCATTGTTGACTCATATTTAGTCTGTGATCCACGATAGCCCCCAGATCCTTTTCTGCAGTACTCCTTCTGAGGCATCATTTCCTGTTTTGTATTTGTGCAATTAATTATTCCTTCCTAAGTACGGTATTCTGCATGTGTCCTCACTGAATTTCATCCAATCTATTTCAGACTATTTATCCAGTTTATCAAGATCAATTTGAATTCTAATCCTGTCCACCAAAGCATTTGCAATCCCTCCAAGATCGGGATCATCAGCAAACTTTATAAGTGTGCTCTCTATGCCATTATCCAAATCATTTATGAAGATATTGAATAAAATATATTAAATACATTTGCTGGATGGAGGCAATGCATCTCCTTTGGGAGTGTCTTTATAGATGCATAAAACATTAAACTCTATTTTTGTATTTTACTCAACTAAATACAGTTATTAATTTTTGCTTGTTTAAAATCTAAAAGAAAAACTGAGAATGCATTGCACTTCTGAAGTACCGTTACTCTGAAGGACTCAACATTCTTTACCAACATGAATGGATTAAACCTCACAAACACCCCTGTGAGGTAGTTGGTGTTATATCGTTTTTTATGCTGAGCAAACTAAGAGCTTGTCTTCACTTTCAGTGCTACAGCGGCTCCTATGCTGATAGGAGAGCATCTCCGGTCAGCCTAGTTAATCCACCTTTCCACGAGGTGGTAACTATTGCAATGGGAGAAGTTCTGTAGTGTAGACCTGGCCTAAGGAGGTGAAGCAAACAGAGAGATTAGTCAACATTCCCAAGGTCATGTAGCTAGTCCTCAGCACAGCCAGAAATAAAATTAGCAAGTCCTTTCTACCAGCCTTCTTGCACCAACCACTAGACAGCACCAACTTCTAGTTCAGGGTACGTTTTTCTGCTATAGTTTTAAGACCCCTGGAAAGCAAGATTTTATTGAGAACCCTAAAAACAACACACTTATAGTAGTGCTGCACAATGTCTTTTCTAATTCTCCAAAACTATGGCTTGTAGCCACAGCCCTGCACTGGGTGTGGCATGGATGCACACCAAGTCAGCAGCAGCTCTGGCAAGAATATGCCACAGGAAGCTCTGAGCATATTGTGCCTCAGGGAGCACAATGTTTTCTGGTGCTTACTGCCCCACCTGTCAAAGGGGTTCGTTGTCCATTCCCCTCTCTGCACGGGATAGAGAGGGAGCAGAACCGTAGCCCGGTTTTCTTTCCTCTCAGCTCCCTGTGCAGGACAGCGATGTTAGGCCTTGCCTATTCTAGGAAAATGTATCAGTTTAACTAAATGAGTTTGTTTAAAATGTTACCAAATAAATTACCAACTTAAGCTAGGTCAATATAACCAAGGGCTAAACTGGTTTAAGTACATCAACATTACAGCTTTGTACTGGTTTAACTAGACTGATTTTTAAATCCAGCTAGTTAAACAAGCACACTTTCCAAGGCCCCCTTTACACTACAGGGACTACAGCAGCATAGTTATGGCACTATAGCAATTCCAGCATAACTCTATAGTGTGGACGCAGCCTATGAGGGAAAGGGTTTTTCCATGGCTGTAGGAATGGCACCTCCCTGAGTGGTGGTAGCTAGTTCAATGGAAGCGTTCTTCCACTGACCTCGCTGTGTCAATGCTGGGGCTTAGGTCGCATAGTTACAGCACTACGGAGTGTGGATTTTCCACACCCCTGAGCACCATAGCTATGTTGAGCTAAATTTTTAGTGTATACCAGACCTTAGTATCGATAAGGCCTTAGTCCAGTGATTCTCAAACTTTTGTACTGGTGACCCCTTTCACATAGCAAGCCTCTGAGTGCGACCCCCACCCCTTATAAATTAAGAACACTTTTTAATATATTTAACACCATTATAAATGCTGGAGGCGAAGCGGGGTTTGGGGTGGAGGCTGGCAGCTTGCAATCCCCCATGTAAGACCCTCACGACCCCCTGAGGAGTCCCAACCCCCAGTTTGAGAACCCTGGCCTTCATCCTACAGAGTTCTGATGCTCCCTGAGTGCAGGGACTCTCATTCTGATTGATTGGGTGGGGAGAATGGGGAAGAGGCCCCGTGTGTTTTCTCTCTCTCTCTCTCTCATATGAAGTTGCACAGGAGCCAAAAGCAATCCAGCTCCAAATGATGATGGTTATAATCTACTTAGATTGTAAACTCCTTGAGGCAGGGACCAACTTTTTGTTCTGTTTGTACAGCGCCTAGCACAATAGGGTCGTGGTCTGTGAGTGGGGCTCCTAGGCATACAGCAATACAAATAATACATAATAAAATTGCTAAGAAATCTTTTCCCACATAAGTTCTCCAACATGATAAAATAAAGTGAAAATATTTTTCAGTCTTTTTAGACTAGGGTCTCTCCAGGACAGAGATTGTGTCTCCTGTCTGCTTGGAAATACCCTAACACGCATTCTGCACTACTACAATCATCTGTAAATCATTGCAAGAAGAATTAATGACCTCACAACCTGCTTTTGGTTTTTACTAGATCTCCGGAAGACTTTTGAACAGGAGCCCCTGGGAAAAGAAGTGTCTTTGGAACAGGAAGTCCTGCTCCAGTGCCGTCCACCTGAAGGCATCCCAGTAGCTGAGGTGAGTGACAACAGCTTCCTGCGCTAGCAATTGCCACTTAGTTGTCCTAACCGAGGCCTAATATGTGGCTAATGGTGCAGTGAATTAGGGTATGGCATGATGAATGGATGGTAATGGAGACCTAACTGCCTGCTGCTGGTAGAATAGATTGATTGGGAACTGATTAATGACTTTGGAGTCAATTAGAATGCCCCACTGGGCAGAGCTACAGGCAGTTCAGTTTTATTTTTTGTTCTCTTTCATGAAATCAGAACACAGCAGTATAATATCTGGCATCAGTAGGACAAATTCCTGGTGGGATTTATGAATGCAACCCTGTTTTTTTTTTCCTTGTCTTTTTTTAAAGTGAAAGTAATTGCTGTCCTTGAGGCAACTGGCTTTCATGTCTTACTAAAACATTTATTTTTAATTTGCAGTATTTCATTTTCCTCACACATTGGTGCACATACACTCTCACACAGACTGCATAGCACAGTATACGGGCCCCTACCAAGGGACCTCTCAAAGCTGAAACAAGGTGGTGTAAAGGAAAATAATCCCTCTTCTAACGTGGCTTATCTTTCCATCTAACAGCAATTAAAAACACAGGCGAGGGTACTCTGTTTTCTTACTGGCAGGAGTAACCCTGCACTATATTAGCAAAAACTGTGCACACAGGCGGTAATGGACTCCTCCGTGAAAAGGAACTCACCTTGGCATGGTGGTGGTGCTAGTGGAACAGGGCTTTGAACTCATTCCTCACAGGAGGGGGGTTTCAGAATCACAAGGGAACTGCTGAAATTCTAAATTCAACTCTGCTGATTAGTAGAAAAAATTATTGTTAATGACGGTAATTCCCTAATCAGAATTCTCCTCATTCTTTCTCTACCATGCTCAGAAGAAACTGATGCCAATTTGCATTAGGATAAGTTAGCCTGTCATGGTTAAGTAGCAAAGTGGTTGTCATTCACTGCTGATGACTGATTTCTCAGGAGATCATGCTTAACGTGTTACATCCCTATCAAACTAGATCTTGGATCTAATCAGAATTGCAAAAAAATGTCCATAAACAACAGAAGGAATAATTAACATAATAGATTACACCCACACCCACCCACACACACACACACACACACTTTTCAGTAAGCTTTTTTTCTTTCCCCTTTAAGATCCCAAAAAACTCAAAGAAGTGATTGAGTCTGACGAGCCAACTCTCTGACAGCCACGATATTAATCAGTTGACTTTCCTCAAGAACTTATCAACTTTTGTTGCTTCTTAGCATCCTGCCAACCTACTGTTGTGTCTTGACAAGTGTATTTATAACAGGGCATGTCATATCGCAGATGCTCTCGGATAGTGGGGGACTTCATTACCTTCGCTGGGAGCTGAGCTTGCTCATGAGTGGCAGTTAGAATGTGTGCAGTGTTACACACGGCTCTGCACCTCTCAGCGACTTAACAGCTAGTTCATCTCTTCTGTCAAAAAACCCAGAAAGCCTGATTACGTGGAGGAGAGACAAACAGCATGAGTTAGCCTGATGAGTAGAAAGGGGGCGCTCGTCTGTGTCACAAACATTATGGAAGAAGCATTAGCCTTTTTAATTGTTTTTTTCTTAAATCGGATTAAATGCATCCTCCTTCCACTGAACTGCTTTAAAGGCTAATATGCCCTGGTTCCTGTGTACACTTCATAGTGCAGCATATCCCAAGAAACTGATCTCTGAAAAGATTCTCTGTGAGCTGACCATATAATAATTGCTCTTTTTCATACTCTCTGACAGACAGTTCACTTTGTTAAGTAGTAAAGATTCAGGGCTGCAAGCTAATTGGCTGTGAATCTTATTTGCACCATGGTCGGGGCAGACACCAATTAACATTTGGCAGGCTCAGGAGCCATACCCTGTCTGACATTCAAAAGAACTATTCTTAATGTTTCTCTCCCCTCCCCCCCTTCTCACTTTTGAAGTCAGGAGGGAGATCAAACACCCAGATTGGAGAGCAGCCTAATGCAGCTTCTTTGTAGACTCTTTCCAATGCTATTAAAAGAACAAAGACCTGAACACTAATGAATAGGAATACCTTAATGTGACACTTTATTACTGGCACTTGCTGAAGCTGGTATGATAAATTAAAAAAATGGAAAGATGAAAGGTATCTTGGTGGGTTGAAGGATTACATGATTATTTTAATTTACAGATGAATGTGTTCTTTGTTTAAGACTTCATTTATTTGTTCAGAGAACTTTCTGATATGATGATATAGTTAACCGAGAAAGAAGGGACTCCAGGAAGGCAGCAATCAGCTGTTAGGCTCTCTCACATTATAGAAAGAATGTTTTGATTCCTGACATCCCAAGTCTGTCTGGGTAATGTAAACACAACAGCTATTAGCAATGTTTCCAGATTCGATGAGGCAGACAAGAGTACCTCAAATTATTCCTCATTACAGGGACTGCTTCTGTGCCCTAGAGACAGATTACCGTGCTATCCAATCCAGACCAATTGGTGACCCACATTTTTTTGCATTTTTCCAGCTTTCAAAATGGTGAATAGGTAACATAATTCACACTGATATTACTATATAACCCTCTCGTTGAAATCTTTGCTTTTGTTTTTTTCCTCTTTGTTTTAATTTGTATTATGAAGTGCTGGAAATAACCCACTGTTAGGAGGGTAGCGAATATATCCCTGTCAATGCAAAGCAGATTTAGACATGTAATTCCTAGCATGGTAAATGGCAGTGGTAACCACATCAAGCCCCTATGGATCAGGACAGATCCTTTTGTTTTTAGTAGGTTGAGCCATGTCACAGTTTTTATCCCAGCCCCTTGCCTCCTCCCCCTTAGATAGAGATGAGGGAGCAAAGCTTTTAAAGCAGCACTTCCCAGTGCTTCAGCTCCACTAAGGCATCATGCGCATTAGAGTAGATTGAAACTACAGACACTTAAAAAGCCCAAGATCCAAATACAAGGGGGTGTGTTACAACACAATGCTCTGAAGGTCTGAGGTCAAACCAAAATTCATCCTGCTTGCTCACTGGGGACCAGGAAAGGCAACTGCTGATTTGTTCAGTCACTATGGAAATCAAATCAACTTCTCTGTGGCTGTCTACCCTGACCACCGACTAAGAACAGCAGTAGTGCCAGCTGCACTCTGGCAGGTTGCAGAAGGAGAACTGACGCAGTAGGAAAAATGAGCAGTGACATGGCAAAAATAACACACACAAAAACCAACAGCTCTGGCTCTTTCTAGGTTTCCAAAGCATTGCAGTGCCTCCAAAGCAATGCTTAATTGTGTGCCTTAGAGCTTCGGTAAGGATGGGAAACCAGTCCACATGGGGAACGTTAAATTTTAGAATCAAACTCACACCAAACCTTTCAAGCGTTCTGCAATGTCTGGGTAAGAGTTGGTTATTTCCTGACTGTGCCCCAGACAAGTAGTGGAAATGCTAAAATACCATAAGCGAGATTCTTATGAGATTTCTGCACATAACTAAAGCGGGCAAACTCATTCCTGCTGTAACTCCATTGAAATCATCTGGGAGAGGAATGAGAAAAGAAGCTGCAAAATCCATTGCTATGTATTTGTGCCACATTATATCATGCCTTTCCTCAACTGAGACACTGGGTTATTATACCGAGATAAAAGATGATCAGATAAAGAGCATCTGAACTGTTGGATACTTATTTAAACAAATAAGGCTTTTTGAGATTTGCATTTGACCATCACTAGGCATTAGGGGCCTGATTTTCAGAGATGCTGAGAACCCTGAACTCCAGTCAAGTCAATGAGATCCGCTGGCATGTAGCACTTCTGAAGAACAGACAGTTCCAGTCCTCTGGATTACATCTGAAGCCTCAGCATTAATTCCGCCTCCTCTTGGCATGTGGATTCTTTCAGGCATCTCTGAAAAGCCAAGAAAGGAGCACATTCTTGATAGGGGCACACACTGGGATTCTCCCAAGGTAATGCAACAGAATTATTAGCAATTAATCCCTTTGCTCATTTAATTTGTTCTTTGAAAGATGCCAGTATCATATTGTGAGTGAGAAATGTACTCAGAGACATGCAGCCCCATCAAATTAGCTCCTTGCAATAGGTTATAGATCAAAACATCAATGAGATGTAAGATTAGTTAATATGCCATAAGCAGCTAAATGAAGTTTTGCATTGAAATGTGATTTGCTGCACCTTCAACAAGGAGATAATTGCTTTTCTAATTATAATTGGGCATAGCGTACAAACTTGGTGACCCAGCAGAGCTTAAAAACTGGCACTATATTTATCTATCTTTGCATGTTTAATTAGGAAGGGGAAGAAGAAAAAAAAACCATCAAGGAGTCAAGTGGCAAATGGAGGAGTTGTTTTGCCGAGTCAAAATGAGTGTGGCGTAGACTTTATTCGGCTGGTTTTGCCTGAGCAAAAAGCTAGTGGCAACTAGGGACTTCTCCAAATAGGCAGCATCAGGTGGCTGCTCCATCTAATTGATTATTAATATGACTGCTGTTTGCTTTGTTTCATGAGAGGGCTTATGTTTTGCTGCAGTTATTCCTTAATTGGAACTTCATGTGTATGCATTTCATGCAAGTTCACTGTCTTCCAAGCAGTGTTTTATATTCCCTGCAGGAAAGTGAGCTTGTAGAGAGGCGAGCAGAGGGGTTGATGGCCATGAATGCAGATCAGCTGGGAAATGGAATTGTCATTTGTGGCCCCTTGTGATACATGATGGAATTACCTGTGGGTCAGGTATCAATAGGGAAGAGGCTGGAAGGGGCGAAGTTGATTTGTGACATGTAAGGAGGCACATCTCTCCATTTTCCTTTACTTACCAAATGCTAACACAGGCTATTTGCAAATTCCCTAGCTCCTACTTTCAATTGTACTAATAGGTGATAAGGGCCCAGACAGCCTCTTTTCTTGCCCGCAGTGCAGTAGCAGGGCAAGAATTCACTCCTGAGGCTAAAGTCCTCCCTCGTTTACACCAGTGAAAATCTAATGGCAGCCAGTGGGGATGCATTGGTGTAAGTGTGGGAAGAATTTGTCCCTAGCTTTAAAAAGTTTTATAATCCAGTGAATGCTCCACAGTCACAATAGGGCATGGTCTGCTGGTCTGGAGAAACCGCCAGGCCTCTCGCCTCTCCAGGTGTGTCTACATGCAGCTGGGAGCAAGCCTCCCAACGTAAGGAGATAGGTTCATACTAGCGGGGAATGAGCTAGTGTGCTCTAGAATTGAGAGCCCAAGCTGGAATGTCAACCTCCCTATTTTTAGTGTGCTAGCCCAGGTCCCTCCAGCACGAATCCGTCTGCCCCGGCTGGAAGGCTCACAAGTGCAATATAGACGTACCCCCTGTGAATAAAAGAAGCAGTGAGGTGCATGTCGCCATGCATTCCTCTCTCATTACCCTGCCCTGTGCAGCCCAGGATAGCTCTGGGACTCTGCCTGACACCACTTTCTTTCATTGCCTCCAGTTAATAACAACAGAATTTGATATATGTGTTTAGAAGATTTATAACACAGGAGAATGTAAACACAACAGCTATTAGAAATATTTCCAAATGTACTGATGAGGTAGACTTGCCTCAAATTGCTCTTCATTGCAGGGACTGGTTCCATACCCTAGATAGGGCCGGTGCAAGGATGTTTCACGCCCTAGGCAAAACTACCACCTTGCGCCCTCCCCCCACCCCTCCGCCCTGAGGTGTTCCCCCCCCCACGGCAGCCCCCCACCCCTCTGCCCTGAGGTGTTCCCCTCCCATGGCAGCTCCCCCCCTCTGCCCTGAGGTGCCCCCCCTTGCAGCAGCTCCCCACCCTCCGCCCTGAGGCACCCCCCGCTGCCCCAGCTCACCCCTGCCCTGCCTCCTGCCCGAGCACGCCATGGCTGCTTCACTTCTCCCGCCTCCCAGGCTTGCGGCGCCTAAGCTGATTGGTGCCGCAAGCCTGGGAGGCAGGAGAAGTGAAGCAGCCACCGTGTGCTCGGGGAGGAGGTGGGGCAGGGGTGAGTTGGGGCAGGGAGTTCCCCTGCATGCCGTCCCCTCCCTTACTTGCTGCAGGCAGCCCTCCCCGTGCTCCCCTGCCCCAGCTCCCTCCACCTAAATGCCGGCAGCGATTGATCCGGCTGCCGCGGTCACTGCCAAAGAAAATGGCGCCCTCCCAAATCCTAGCGCCCTAGGCGACCGCCTAGGTCGCCTAAATGGTTGCACCGGCCCTGACCCTAGAGACAGATTACCCTGCTCCCCCAGAAGATTAGTCCATCAGTTTCTGCTTTTGGCAAAATGACCAGAACCCCTGATCCCTGCCAGATATAGTTCTCTTAGTCTCTGAAGTATATGAGCTGATTACCATTAATGTAGCTTGCACAACTGGAACTTTCAGTAGCATTCACAAAGTTGTCTACCCACAGTATTTTACATGATTCCTTCCTGGGGCAGTACGTTTTCCAGATTTCGTGCTCAAACTGGGTGATGTGATTGGTAGTACTTCATGTTCTAACATCAAAGTTCCCAAGCTGTGGCCTAGGGATCCCTTGCTGGCAATCTGTGGTAAAATGGCTCCTCCTCCTTTCTTGCCAGCTGTTAGAACTGTCCAGCCTAGGGTTGCCAACTTTCTAATTGCAGAAACCCAAACACCCTTGCCCATGCCTGCCCTGAGGCCACACCCATGGCCCTCCCCTTCTCCAAGGCCCCACCCCTGCTCACTCCATCCCCCCTCCCTCCATCACTTGCTCTCCCCCACCCTTGCTCACTTGCTCATTTTCGCTGGGGGTTGGAGTGTGGGAGGGGGTGAGGGCTCCAGCTGGGGGTCTGGGCTCAGGGATGGGGCCAGGGATTTGGGATGGAGGAGGGGACTCTGGACTGGGGCCAACAGGTTCGGAGTATGGGAGGAGGCTCCAGGCTGGGGTAGAGGGTTGGGGTGCAGGATGGGCTCTAGGGTTGGCTGGGGATGAGGGGTTTGGAGTGAAGGAAAGCGGTGTGGGAGGGGACCGAGGGGTTTGGAGTGTGGGAGGGGGCTCCGGGCTGCGGTAGGGGGTTGGGGTGTGGGAGGGGTTGAGGGCTCTGGCTGGGGTGCAGGCTCTGGGATGGGGTCAGGGATGAGGGATTTGGAGTGCGGGAGGGCGCTCCACACTGGGGCCGAGGGGTTTGGAGTGCGGGAAGGGGCTCAGGGCTGGAGTGGGGGTTGAGATGCAGGAGGAGGTGTGGGCTCCAGGCGGTGCTGACCTCAGGCAGCCCCAGCATTTCATGGGGACAGAGGAAGTCCACACAGCTCTCAGGAAGTGGCAGCATATCCCTCCAGCTCCTAGGGGGAGGGGCGGCCGGGGGCTCTGCGCGCTGTCCCCACCCACAGGCGCTGGCCCCGCAGCTCCTATTGGCCATGATTCCAGGCCAGTGGGAGCTGCCGAGCCTGCGCTCAGGGTGGCGCCTATGAGTGGGGGCAGTGCATGGAGTCCCCTGGCCGCCCTTCTGCCTAGGAGCTGGAGAGACATGCCGCCGCTTCCGGGAGCCACATGGAGCCAAGCAGGGAGCCTGCCTTAGCCCCGCTGTGGCCAACTGGAATTTTAGCAGCTCAGTCAGCACAACTGACCGGAGCTGCCAGAGTCCCTTTTGAACTGGGCATTCCGGTCAAAAACCGGATGCCTGGCAACCCTAGTCCAGCCCTTTTTTAATCTTAAAAGAAAAATGTGGATGCCTTTAAAAATAGGACGAAACAAGGAAAGGGAGCCCATATAACTGCAGTAACTGTGGGGCGGGGCGGGGTGTTTGTAATACAATGGGAGGCGAGGGAACAAGTGCCATCCTCAGAAATCAGAACCACCACTAGGATTCTTCTTTCTCATTAAATTTAGTGATGGTGAAAGACATCTCCAAGCTCTGGAGAATGAAGTCCTCTATCGATCTACAGCATGGACTAGAGCAGAGCAAACTTTCTCCACACTGTCTTGATAGTCTGCCACAAGCCAGTTCCAGAGAGACCCCTTCTATGGCCAGAGGATAGTTCAGTCTTTATTCCTGTGTGATGACTGACTTTTTTATCCTAAAAGTGGCAGCATAGTGTCTAATATCAGTTGTGGACACCCTTCTCCACTGGGAACTGGAATGAACCAGCCCAATTAGTTTAACACAGGGCCTCCAGCAGCAACCACATGGTCATGAACTGAATAAACTCAGAGTTACAAACACCAGCATTACGAACTGACCAGTCAACCACACACCTCATTTGGAAACGGAAGTACGCAATCAGGCAGCAGTAGAGACCCCCACCCGAAAAAGCGCAAATATAGTACAGTAGTGTGTTAGATGGAAACTACTTAAAAAAAAAAAAAAAAAGGAAAGCAGCAATTTTCTTCTGCTTAGTAAAGTTTCAGTGCGGCATTAAGTCAATGTTCAGTTGTAAATTTTTGAAAGAACAATCGTAACACTTTGTTCATTTCAGAGTAACGAACGCCATTCCCGAAGTGTTCATAACTCTGAGGTTCAACTGAATCCATAAACCTAACAGTGAAGTTTTCCATATCCCATTACCTGAGTCCCTTAGTCCATCTTCACCTGAGCCCTCTAGTCCATCTTTTAAATAAAAGTTCACCTCCATCTAGTACTTAAAGCAAAGTTGTAACATTCTCAAAAACAGCTAGAATTTATATCGCTTCTACAGCACACTCTGTATAGATCTTAGTACTCAAGCAGTGAGCTGGACATATGTGCAATTAAGGAAGTGTTTCCACAGCAGGAAAACAAATCCCCCTTATTGGCAATAGAAGCAGAAATAACGACAACTGAATAAAATGCCACTGTGGTTTGCACTCGCTGTCTTATTCCCGGTATGTGTTTTGCAGTCACTCATAGTTGTAATTTCAGCCTCTTTGGAGACCACCTTTAAAAAAAAAATGTAGAAATCCATTTCCTGTCACTAGCATGCAAAGAACACAGCATCCTATTTAGTGGGCAGTTGGTAGGATGAAAGCGTGCATTTGAAACCAAATCCAAACATCAAATAACAGTAGTCTTCAAAGAGGCATTCAACTCTCAAGATAACTAGAATATTTGTTAGCTCAGTGACCCCTCAGAAATATCTCTGAGTCTGAGTTTCTCACTTGGATGTCTCATGCTCTGTACAAACTGGTAGTTTATTTCACCAGCGAATATATATTTTTTTGTTTTAATCAGCAGACACACACTTGTGATTAATGTCTTTATGGTACAAGCTAAGTCTCTCTATGGTCTGACTGTTGTAGTAAGTCATGCATACCCTACTTTCCCAGAACAAAGGTTCTGGTAAGAATGCGTAGAGCTGTGATTAAAACATGAGTGTTGAAAGAAATACAAGTTCAGTAGAGATACTGTTCAGGATAGCAATATCATTCTATCCTGTCTATATGACTGCATAATAAGGGAGCCCAAATACTAGCAAGAAATTGCACGGTTAAGGCAAAAACAACAAGGAGTCCGGTGGCACCTTAAAGACTAACAGATTTATTTCGGCATAAGGCTAAAAAACCTCAGACTAACACGGCTACCCCCTGATACTTGACACGGTTAAGGCAGTAGATTGGAAAATGTTCAGTAGTTCTTGTTAGGTGCTGAGCAGCCAGCACTCCAGTGGTGCCAAATCCTCTGGTTCTGACTCTGTTTTTAGTCAAGCAAATCTCTCGTTGAAGTCAGGAGGCCAAATCTTGCAGTCCTTGAATTTTGTTCCTGGAAATCAATGAGTTTTGCTTAAGTAAGAACTAAATCAGGCCTGCACAACTCGTAAAGCGGCGAGGGCCATATTACTCCAAAGAAAACAGCTGAGGGCTGAACCCCACCCCCCCTGTGCCGCCAAGCCCTCCAAAACAAACCACCCCCCCCCCCCCCCGGTGCCACCCAGCCACCCTGAAATACTCCCCCCTCCCAGCACCACCCACCCCTCGGAAACAAACCCTCCTTCCCCAGCGCTGCCCCACCGAAACAGCGGTATTGAACCTTGGTAATATGTTATAGCAGGCCCCTAAGGTAGTATAATTAAGGTAAAAGAAAAATGTCTTTTTGCTAGAAGTAGAACAAGCTTTCCCCCCCCACCCACTTTGTAATCAATGTCCCTGTTGAATGAATGAGGTGTGAATGAGGCAGGTGTGGAAGGCAGCACCTCCAGACAGCTGCAACCCTTGGAGAGGGGATGGGAGACAGACCAGATCAGTAGAACAGGTCAGCCACTGACTTCTCACTCGCCTCCTCAGCCCCCCCATTCCCCCGGCTCGCCTATTCACCCCTTCCCCGCCACTGCCCGCCCACTCGCCTCCTCAGCCCCCACCCCTGACTCGCCTCCTCAGCCCCCGCCACTGCCTGCCCGCCCGCTCTCCTTCTCAGCTCCCCACCCCCCCCCCAGCATGCCTCCGCATCCCCCGCCACTGCCTGCCCGCCTCTTCAGCTCCCTTCCCTCACCCGCCGCTTGCCTACTCACCCCTCATGGGCCACACAGTGAGTCCTCCGGGCTGCATGTTGTGCAGGCCTGAACTTAATTAACGACATCAAGATTTGGGCTAATGTCTTCAGTGACATTTTGTGGGTGCTCAGCACCTGACAGGATCAGACCCAGGTCAGACTTAAAAAATCCAATAAAATGCTGTTTCATCTGCCACAATTACAAGAGAAAGAATTGTAAGGAACAATCCTGCATTGGCAAGGGCAGAGGATCTAGATGACCGCACGTGCCTTTTCCATCTCTGATCTTCTGTCCTTATTGCTTCCACCTCTGGCAGTTTCTAAACCAGTCAGAAAAGCTTGCCAAGGGGTTTCATCCTTTAGATAATGCTAGTAGCTCGGTGTGGCTGAGTTTGTATCAGTAATTGGCTCCTGTAATAGCTTTTCCCATTGATATAATCGCTTGTTTGATTAATGTACTCTCTACTCTTGTAGTCTGCACTGAAATCTTGCACTACTTTGTATGCTCTCATTTCCATGCGTGTTGCATTATTTTAGTCCACTGCTCAAAACATCCTGATTAGAGCACAGAGATATAGCCATTGTGATTATTGTGGGTTTTTCTTGCTGATGGTCTCACATATCATGTTGGGTGGCATGTGGCAGATTCCCTCTGTTAATTAGAACAAATGTGCCAATTATGTTAATGTATCTCCCGATACCAATCAGTGAATAATTAGAGACAACGCATCTGTCTCTCACCAGGGAGTAGAATGAAAGAATAAGCTGCAAGGTGCATTGCTCTAAACGACTGCCACCTTCAGATTGTGTGTTTCCTCAGCCAGTCACTGTGACAGCGCGGTGTCATGACAGGTTTGGAAGCAACACAGTGCACTCAGATAAAACAGAGTTGGTGGCAGTCATGGTGCTCACTGGTTTGAAAATTAAATCCAAAAAACATAAGGAGTCATAGTCAAAATCAGGAGACCTTTATGTGTTCTTTGTACCACAGCACTTCTTTCAGCATTTCTTATTATTATCTAACATTTTATCGTACTTTAGCACCTAGAGGCCTCAAACAGGCCAGGTTCTTGTTGTGCTACGCACTGTACAAACATATAGCAAATGACAGTACTTGCCCCAAGGAGCTTACAAACTCAGAGTGAATTGTTGTGGATTTCACAGTCTCCTTTCCTTTGTAAGGCTAATGTGGAAGAATATTGAGTTATATATCACTGAAATTTTCCTTTGATATTATGTCCACATGGGAAAACTTCTACTGTTTGTAATGGTTATGTCCCAAATTGAAGGATTTCTGGTTTGATGACAGAAAATTGAAGTTAAAGTTATTTCACTGATTGGATTGATTGATTTCAGTGATACTTCCACATATACACAAAGGTTTATATATATTATTTTTATATGAGGTTTAAATATGAGTAACATATTTATTTACTAGTGGCCTAATTTTATTTATATATAAAACTACTCAAATGTTTATTATTAATAGTGCTAGAGACATTCTCTAATTTACTGAATTTTTAAGAGGCAGAAACCTATTTAGAGTCCCTGTGACTATTGCCAGTAAAGGTACTTCATCAGCAGAGTTGCAAAACAAATACTCACTTTAGAAATGTGGTTCACCAGAATAAAATTAGAGAAATTGGATGACTTTCTGCGTGTATTAGGTTAACAACCTAACTCCTTGAGGAAAGATGGATGGGATGACATGATTTACAAATCCAATAATTGATAAAACCTGTATAATAACAGTATGAATAATTGCTGTCACCTATAAATTATACTGTCTCAACTCTGCTCTATTCTCTTACCTTGTGTATTTGGCAGTTGTTCAATTACTGCTTACATGAGAAAATAAGTTGTGTTCTCATAAATTCTGTTTACCTCTGATGATAACACACACACACACACACACGCCTGATTTTCAGAGATGCTGAACACAGAAGTCAGTGGCAGCTGCTCAGCAACTATGGAAAAATTAGGCCATTAGTAAGTAAAAATGTGTGGTAACCAAAACCTTATTTAAATGTTATAATAAGTTTTTAATTAGCTAACATTTGTACATGGTGTTGAACAAGAAAACACAAGATGTGCTAATTATTATTGGAATCGTGCTTTTTAGCTTTCACATTACTCGTTGATTACTAAAATGTGTGTGTAAATATAACTTATACCTCCTGTCTAACCAGCCAACCTCTGATCATTTCCCTCAGTGATGATGATAATCTGGTGTTGGTGACATACTTCACTTCCATTGGTGTAATTATGATGTCATAAACAGTGGATTGTAGCATCTTGTAATGAGTAAGGCAGGAAAATTAGAAAAGACACTGTGTTTAGACACACACAAGTTAATGTTAATCAGCAGCGATGCTGCAACAGGGACATGACAGCTGAGGCTTTTGGTAAACTATATTTTTCAGACTGACTCAGTGTAACAGAGACTAAGAAATTCTTTCTGCTTTGTACGTTACATGTTATACATGGAGTAAATTTTGCTGGGGCATTATGTGAAGAGGGTTTTTTCCTTTGAGGAATTTGGGGAAGAGCCAGAGGCTCTAGGCAGAGAGACCTTTGGTTTGTTCTGGTATGGCAGTCCTGTTCTCATGTGATCTGCTCTGATTTAGTCAGATCAGAATTGTCTCATCAGAGGTCCAGGCTGAATAAAGATTTGCACAGTTTTGTGAGCAGCTGTAAGACTCCCCTAAGTTTATTTATGTAATTAATTACTGTTTTGGTACTGGGGGAAGAATGCTTTCATGACCAGGAATATTGATCTGCACATGCAAACCAAAACTATTTTGTAATGAATCCAGGCCCAGTCCTGTTCCCACAGAAATCAACGGGAATTTTGCCATTGACTTCAGTCAGAGCAGAAGCAGGTCCTCAGTATGCAGACCACAGAAAGAGGAGCAATAAATGATTTGTTTCTTTAACATAGGTAGCATTTTGTAGAATCTCAGCTTTGCAATCCTGTATTGGTATCACAGAAATACACATTAAAAAAGCAGAAAGACTACACTTGTCTCTGTGGGATACAGAGGTTAAGCTGATGTCTGAAAGGAAGAGTGCAGAGAAGTGAGCTTTGGGCTTGTTTCTCAATCTAGACGCATGCAGCTTTGACCGGTGGGTGATGCAGGGAACAAACATTGCCACTGACTGAATGGGAAGCTGTCCGTCTTGATTATACTTGATTCCTGTTAGGACTCAATTTGGCTGAACACCAAGGAAGAAATGAGGGGGGGGGGGAAACAATTTTAGGCTTCTTGCCAAGGAAATGCAGATTATTGAGAAAAGCTTAGATCTTTCATGGAAAATAAAACGTGAATGCTGTTGACGGAATGGTTTCCAAAATGTTGCGCCTCTCTCTATCTTTTTTATTCTCTCGCTCTCGCTCTCTCTCTCTCTCTCTCTCTCTCTTTTCCATTTCTCCCGCACTTTTTGCACCACCAGAATTTTTAAATGCTCTGGAAGATTGGCACTTTAAATCAAGCCCACTGCAGGATAGGATCTTTGTATTCATTCCTGGGTCTTCCTTTGGAAACAAATAAACAGAAGGCAATCAAACACATTCAAACTAACAGCCTTGCAATTGGGTTGGGAATCACTAGCTCTTGTTAATAAAACTGTTACTAGCAAAACAGTGCGCTTTTTTCTAAAATATTGACTTGTGATAGATTGAGAAGGGTGTCTATGGAGTTAATGCAGCTTTTGACTTGAAAGAATGTACCCCAAGTCTGTTACTGTGCACCATTGCAGCTAAGATTCTTCATACTTACTGCGAGGACATTACAATACCCCTGCTTGTACTGTGTAATATATGGGACTAGGACAATTATAATAACTTAAGGGAAAGTTTGAAGCAAAATAGACTATACACACACACACACACACACACACACTTCTAAGGCCATTGCTATATACATTTTTAATCTTGAAGACTTGTGGTCAATTTAACTTCCCTATTGATAGGGAAATTACAATTATTTAATTATAGAGCACTGTATAAGAAGATCCAGTGATTTTGGTCCCAACCCCAAACAGCTTATGATATAATATTCAGACTGGAACAGGCAGAAAAAAAATAAGTATATTTCATAACATTGTTTAAAAGAAATGAAAAATTTTTGTTTGAAATTTTCCATGACAATTGATTTTATTGATTTATACATACAGTGTTTGGATTTAGGTTTGGTGGGGACGAAATAACTCTCACTTTTTACACAGACACTCAGAAAGAAAGGGAAAAAAAAGGATGGGGGATTTAAAGACTGATAGTGTTGTATTCCCCCATTGAAAAAAATTCAATAAATTTCACTGAAAATGAAAAATTACAACCAATAGGGAAAAGTTCCACACACTCTTCTTTTTTCGTTGAAAAAAAGGTTTAGACAGAATTTTTTCAACCCAGACGATTCTGTTACAAAGTACAAATTAGATACTGAAGAATGGTCTAGATTCCTTGCCAAAAAGTCAAGGTGCTATTGTTGGTGCAGAGATAAGCACAGAAGATTTGTAACAGAACTAGCTTTGAAGAAGGCTTTTGAAAGAGGGAGTGTGAGGCTGTTTCAAGAGTATAGGTTGATGCAAGAGGAGGTTTAAATGGAAAAGTGGGAAAACAGAAAAGGGAGCAGTTAGAGGAGAGGTGAGGAATGTAAAAAGGAGAGAAAATGTGGCTGAAGTGAAGACAGAGTTATAAGAGAGACAGCTGTTAGAGAGCCTTGGACGTTTTGAACTTTATGTGGAGGCAAGAAGAAGCCAGTGAATGACAATATGACATGGTCTGACTGGCAGAAGAAGATTGTCTTGTATATGGAAAAAAGAAAAATTGCTAAATGGGAATGAATCAGGGGAACTTTATTAATTAAATTACATTTTTGAATAATAAAATATATGAAAATCTAAATACTAAACAATGACATATATTCTCTGAGTAGACACACCCACGTACATATTTAATCACTTTATTTTTATTCAACCAGAATAAAACAAAGCAGTGGAAAACCTGCAGCTCTAAAGTGAGTTGTGATCTGAACCTATTTGCTGGAAGTGTTTATATAAATAACAATATATTTAAAGCAACTTTTCACCAAGAAATCTGGAGGATGAGGAGGCGTGCACTCTCTCTCTCATGGTCATTTCAGGTAGATACAATCAAAGTATTCATAGATAGAGACCTTAGTCAGGGGCCTGCAGGTGCAGTGGCATATTTGCACAGGAGCATAAGAGTTACAGCAGCGCTCCATTAAGTTTCTCCCAACCCTCTCTCTGCTCTCCTATTTGATGCAGTGGAATATCCATGGGAAGGCAGGTTGGCCTGCCCCTCCCATCACACACACATTGAATAGTGAGAGTTTTAGTATATGTTAGACTCTACATATATTTTCCAGCTAAACCTTTTTTCTTATATCACATTCCAAAGGTTTTACCATCCCTCTGCACCAGAGGGTTCATAACCTGAAAAGAGGGTGGATATTCCTGCCCTCCACAAAGGGTTCAACAACTTTAAATTCTGTCTGGGATTGCAGAAGAGGCCGTCTGGCAGAGGCACCTTGGAGATGAGCTTAATCAGGTTTCCCATTGGACCCACTAGCCATACACCCTCCCACTTTGTCATTTGTGTGATCCCCTGGTTTTTGTATCGGTGAACCTCACTCCATTCAGACTTTGCCCCAGTCTTGGTTCCACAGACTGAACGTAAATGTTCCATGGATTGAACCTAGAATTTATCCCTCTCTTCTGTTTTGCAAAAGATTTGCAAACAACTGTTGATATTTACACATGTATATTTGCTACTAGTGAATGTTAGACAGTTGAAATGAATGAAGATAGCTTACGGCTTGTTGGTGACTGGTCCATTTCACCATATGCTGTTCGTGGTGATTGGCCACATAAATCACATGGTATTGCTTTTGCTCTATGACTAGATGGCTGAAGCTTTCTAATATCGAGAATAACAATTGATGAATAGCCTATATGGTTGTTTGCATATGAATAGGTACGTTCACCTGAATCTGGGTATTTGCACAAAAAACCCAAAGATGCCTCTAACATTAGTGAGGCCAAAAACCTGCTTGTGCAGAAGTTTGCACCCATGGAATAGAAAAGTGAATGAAGGTGGTCAAGCTGAACAGCCAATCAGAATTCAAACATATGCACAAACACTCTGTTTTGCAGTATTTGACCAGATCTATGCAGGAATGAATTGAGCCCTATGTGACCAAAACTAGGAGGGGCCCTAGTAACTCAGGCCACTGGTCACAGTGGTCTGTCTGTCTGTCATATGGAGGAGGGCTCTTTGTTGGTTTCCAGTCTTGTTGATGGTTGGGCAGTTGTTCAAATATCTTTGGAAAAGTAGTGGTCTGTCAGTACAAATCAGGCCTGTCTTGGCAGTTGGCACCTTTTAGTTCCAGTGGGTTGATTTTTGTTTTTGTTTTTCTTCCTTTAATTAAATCCTAGGCACAAGCTGAAATGATCTAGTGATGTGAAGGCCCTGCTTTGATCCATCCAGGGCCCCCCTCCCTTCCTCTAGAGCACTCTTAGTTCAGATGAAAACAAGCCACTGAATGTTCAGCCAGCTTATGCTAGAGTGGCTCACAGCCGTCAGCTGTGGGATAATGGGGTGTTTCTTTAGGAGAGTAGTAAAAGGAATGTTGTCTGGATAAAAGTCACATTTACAAATAGTTTTCTGTGTAACCTATGAAATCGTATGTTATTAACATAGAAATATTTTTTGAAAATATACTTTACATAAAGCAGAAAAATAAGCAATTTTCTATTCTTCAGTATTCCCCAGTTCCCTGGTAACGGTCCCTCTTTTAGTTTATCCTGATCGGTACAAAAAGAAAATATATAATTTATCTCACATTTGGGGTGTTTAACTAAAAAAATAATTGCATTAGGGTGCTTGCTAGTGCACCAGTGGGAGATTTTTTTTCCTTAAATCCTCAATTTTAGACAAGGTTTTAAAGAAAGGTCAACATCTATGTCCCTCACACTGTCCATCAGATGTTGAAAGTCTACATTAACTATTTGGTTATATACAACAGGGGCAGCCTTTGAAAAAAATAATTGAACATTCTGAAGGCAGAAGAAGCTGTGAGATGGGGGAAGAAATGAACGCTGTGCTCCATGATGGCTACCTTCTCATTTCAGTGCAATGTGATATTGGCAGAATATCACATTCAGCAGATGAGTCCTTTGTAGTGTACTTTAGTTTACAGCAGTTTCTGGTAGGAGCAAAATAATCGAATATTGCACACATCCAGAGGTTAAAGCCTCTGCGGATTGGCATGGTGATGACTGGTAACCTTTCCGTGTCTCTTGTAAATTTTTAGGTGGAGTGGCTGAAAAATGAAGAGGTGATTGATCCCGTCGAAGATCGGAATTTTTACATCACCATCGATCACAACCTGATCATCAAGCAGGCACGTCTTTCTGACACAGCTAATTACACCTGTGTCGCCAAAAACATCGTCGCCAAGAGGAAAAGCACTACTGCCACTGTAATTGTCTATGGTAAGCGAGGCATTGTCCTTCTGACCTACAGGCTTCACTTTGATCTATGTGCAGAAGTGGTCTGTGTAGTTCTGTGATGAAGCTGCCACTATCTTTGATGCAGAAGTGAGGTCTGTGGAAACTACAAGTTCCTAATTGTAATGCACTATCTTAATTAACATGGCCAGGCTGCCAATGTGGCCCTCATCCAGACTAAGTGTGATTGCCCTGTCTCCGCAGTCCCTTATTCTACATCCACGTCTGTTCTGCCCCCATAAAATAGCCTGAGCAGAAAGCTAGGTCTGCCTTCCATGAAGTTATTGCTCTTGGTATTTTTGAGGCAGAATGTATCCACAGGGACAGAAGCTGCTCTAATGATACACCAGCTCATTGTGTTCATTACAATCAATTTAATTACAGGACAGACAAATGGAAAAAAAAATCCCTATGATTACCCTGAGCATTCATTCACTTCATAGCCAGGGTAGCAGTTATGCTTAATTGTAAGCAGTTGCATCCCTAAAGGTACGGTGTGGGCTTTTTAGTTCCGTTCTATAGCAAACTAGCTGAATGGAATTGATTAGCAGCATTTGTGACGCAGAGGAGGGACAGGGCACAAGCATTCTGTGTTGTGATCGTGGTGAATACTTTAATGGATAGACATGGGACAAATTTCACCATACACAAATTTTTCCAAACACACAGAGTTAGATGCTCTAAAAGCGTAATTTAAGCTGTCACTGAAACACTTAATGAGAGTGGGCCGTGCAGGTGGGGGCACAATCGGGAGACCTGCATTGGGGAGCAGCCATCGGCTGTGTTCTCACTCTAGGGTGACCAGGTAGCAAGTGTGAAAAATCGGGACTGGGGGTAGGGTGTAATAGGCACCTATCATAGGCGTGCACACGGTGTGTGCCGGGAGTGCCCAGGTGCACCCTAATGCCCGCGGGCCTGATCCAGCCCCTCAGGGCTTTGGATCTGGCCCACGGGATTTGTCCATCATGGTGCCGCATGCCCCGTGCCACTCTCAGAAGCAGCCAGCACGGCACCACGTCCCTGGGGCCCCGGGGGGGGGGCGCAGAGGGCTCCGTGTGTTGCTCCAGGCATCGCCCCCCGTAGCTCCCATTGGCCAGGAACGGGGAACCGCGGCCAATGGGAGTTTCGGGGGAGGTACCTGGAGGCATGGCAAGGGCAGCATGTGGAGCCCTGTGCCCCGCCCCCCCCCCCCCGGGACCGCACAGAGACATGGTGAGTGGCGCGGGGCCAGGGCAGGCAGGCAGGGAGTGCGCCGCTGCAGGTAAGCAGCGCCAGGCCAGAGCCCAAACCCCTCCTGCACCCCGCCCCCCAGCTCCCTGCCATGAACCCCCTGTCGCACCCCGCACCCTTCCTGTACCCCTGCCCTAAGCCCCCTGCCTGCACCTCGCACCCCAACCCCCTGCCCTGAGCCCCCTGCTGCACCCTGCACCCCAACCCCCTTCTCTGAGCCCCCTCATACACCCCACACCACTCCTGCACCCCAACCCCCTTCCATGAGCCCTCTCATACACCCACACCCCTCCTCTGCCCCAGTCTGTTGCCCTGAGCCCCTTCCTGCACACCACACTCCCTCCCGCACCCCAACTTTTATGATGTTCGCCTTTAAAAAAAATATTCCCTGGGTGCACACCCTAATGAAACGTGCTGTGCATGCCTGTGGCGCCTATATAAGACAAATCTCCAAATATCGGGACTGTTCCTCTAAAATTAGGACATCTGGTCACCCTGTCTCACTCCCAGGGATATTTTAGACCTGTGGTGTGACTGGTAATACTACAAAATTGAGGGATTAGGAAAATTGAGCAGTTTAAATGCTTATCATTATGGCTACACAGTATGGGGCAGTACTGGTCCCTGTCCATCTTGTTCTCCATGTGTGTCACATATCGAGGTTCATAACAGAAAGGGTAAGCAGTAACCATCTTCCTAAAATCACGGATGAACAATATAACTGGTGAGTTCGCTCTGAGCAGCCCAACAGGCGGAGTACCTGTCATATGGGCTCCTCATCTTCTGCAGGCAAGGCGCTCATTGGGACTGTTAACAAGGGATACCCTTGTCTTAGCATTCTGTGAACTGTTGCTGTGAAGAGGGGAAAGTAACGTGTTGAATTTCTGATAGACCACATCCCAAAAGAGAGGAGCGTAGATGACTGGTACGTCTGAACGCTAGTTATCGTACAGCCGCTATACACACTGGATTATCTTGCTGTGAAATACAATGCAGCTTTCAGGATGCATATATTTTGGCTTACAAAGTTCAAGATGCACTGTTTGATCTTACAGTGATTGCAATTATAGAAAGAAAAATCGATGCTCATTGCTGGATCATATTGGGTCTATATGAAGAGGAGGGCCATTTTAAATCCACAGTAGCCATAGTACAGGAAACCGAAAGGACTTTTCATGTAATGGTATTTCTAGGATTTTGACAAAGACAGTGGGGATTTGTGTTTGTTTAATGCTCTTTGTCACCTGTCACCTTTCAGTCAATGGCGGCTGGTCTACCTGGACTGAGTGGTCAGTGTGTAATGGTCGCTGTGGAAGAGGCTATCAGAAGCGCACAAGGACCTGCACCAACCCTGCCCCACTCAATGGTGGTGCCTTTTGTGAGGGCCAAAGTGTCCAAAAAATAACTTGCACCACCCTGTGCCCAGGTACAGTATGAAAGACCCACAGCCCAGATGTGATTATCTAGTTTTTTCCAACAACAAGTATTTTAGGAAGTAACTATTAATCATAAACACTCCTTTTATTTTACTGGTAAATCCAGCATTTCAGTGAATGAATACTAAATTGTGTTACATAAATAGATAAAACATTGTGCACAGAGTAGATCAAACCACTGTGGATTAAATCCCACTATTTCACAAAGCTAGCACCATCATCTCAGTCCCTGTAATTCAGGGGATTTGAGTAACATTTACAGCTTCAAATCTTGAGAGCTAAAGCTCTTGATCTGTTGAAAGCTGTGGAAATAAACTAGAATTTAAGTACAGAATATTATTTTGACTAAACAGATTTGTAACATCCTTTTCTGTGCATACCAATTTCTCAGTTTACACTGTAAAGATGAGTAGAGCATTTGAAACATCTGGATTATGGATGTTAAACTTGGAATACACATTTGCCTGTCAACAAAGACAAGAACATTCACACCAAAAATATCCACGCATTCACACATTAAAATAATTTTAAATTGCATCAAAATCCAGAAAATTAAACCATGAAATGTGTACTTTATCATTTAATTCAACACTGTTTAAGGGCTCTGGGTGGCTTTTAGAGGGACAAACTCTGCTATCCCTCACTCGTGTTGAGTAGCACTTTCCTATGCATTGAAATCAATGGCACTACTGTTGAAGTAAGGTACTACTCAGCACAGGTAAGGGGCATCAAAATCTGGCTCTTAGTGCTGGGTAAAACTCAGAGAAATGGAAGTTCATTTCAAATTCTGGACACTTAACTGAGCCTCTTTAGTCCAAATATTTAACAGATCCAGCTATTAAAGTCAGCACTTTTGGGTCCCAGCATTGGCCTAACTCTTCTCCCAATGGGAGTTATTGTATTGACTTTCATGGGAGCAGGGTCAGATTAATATTGAGCACTTGTCAAAATCCCATTTTAGTCCATTAATGTAGGTACCTAATTGCGGATGTGGGAGCCTGCCTTCAGGCACCCGTTATTTTAAAATGTTGGCCATGGTTTTTATCTTCACACTGTCCCTTTAAATACATGACCAACTAGTTTATAAATACAGATTGTAGCGCAGGTAATAAACTGCGTGTGCAGAGTACATATTCTTGACAGTTTTGCTGATTACGCCTAGTAGCCCCTTTTTCAAATGAAATATTTCAGTGGCTTTAGTCATTTCTCTGAATAGGAAAAGTGATGATTTCATAACACAGAATAATTTCTTGCCAAATTTAATCTTTTGTTGTACATAAGTGCCAAAAAGCATAAATTTCTGGGCTTTGGGGTTTTTTTCTTCTTAAACAATTTAGCCATGGAGAAACCTCCTTTTGTTTCCATTTCAAAAAAGAGAGGAGAAGAGAGAAGGAACGAGTGGTCGGGGACAAATTTCAATCCAGAATTAGTTCTTCTACCAAAGCTATAAATTCCACAAGACAACTGCTGACTGACTCTTTTCCTGAAGTCGGTTCTTTATGTGACTCAGTGGCTCAGATCTTGTTACTGGGACAGAAAGCCTTAAACATTTCGATAAGGTGTTGGGATCCAACCCAGACAAGTATTAACTGAAAGACATAAGTTTCTAATGGGCACTTGGTGGCCCAAGTGGACTGAAGAGATGTCAAAATCACAAAAATCACCACTGTAGTTAGCACTAATGATTACCGTTGCTGGCAATCCAAGCATGTATATCTAAGACCATGGAGACTGAACGACCTCATTCCCTTACAGTTGGTCCTTCTAGGGCTAACTTGAGGCAAATTAGCAGGGCTGTGAGAGGAACCTTGTATTTCTGTGATCTATGCTGTAAAGATTTCGGTCCTTAGTTCTGTCAGTCTGGCACCTTTCACAAGGGCTAAATTCACAAAGATCTTTTAAAATCAACCATTTTCTCTGCTTCTATCTATATTTGCATCTCTCTCTTTCTGACCTTCCTAAGTGATGTCGCTTTTTTGTCGCAGTGGATGGTAGATGGACAGCGTGGAGTAAGTGGTCTACCTGTGGAACAGAGTGTACCCATTGGCGCAGGAGGGAATGCACAGCGCCAGCACCGAAGAATGGTGGGAAAGATTGTGAGGGTCTCGTTCTGCAGTCCAAGAACTGCACAGATGGGCTGTGTATGCAGAGTAAGTGGAAGTATATTAATCTGTTGTATTGACTTTGGAGTTTGGAAAATATATAGCCATAAAAAAAACAAAAACAAAGTAAAGCTTGAATGTTCTCCTGCCATAAAAATCTCCTATAAGCAGAAGCTGGAGAGTATCTAAATGAAATATCCTGCACCATAACAACATAAGGAAGAAAGCTACATTTAAGTGACTTGGCATAAAATGACCAAAATAACCCATGTGTGGTGCTGCAAAATTGTGCCATCTAGTCATTGTCTGCATTGGGTGCAAAGCTTCACCACCTACAGCAAGCTTAGGGAGGAATTGTGTGTCTGAGGCAAATACTCTGTAAACTCCCTGGAATAAATGGTGCAGCCTAGTCCTCTCAGCATTCTATGCCAGTTTTGTGTGGTGGTGGAGAATGGAGGTGGAACCATGACCATTGTAATGGTCTGTGCCTTTTCTGAGACCCTTTTCCAGTCCCCTAAGTGCACCACTTTCAAGTGACAGGCCTGTACTCTACTTCTCTTTGGGGTGGGACCTTTTGTTCCTTCCACTGTCTGAGTGGTCATGCTAGGTTATGCCCATCTGGTTGCCAAATTTGACACCTGACAGGCTTGATGGGCATAGCACCTATAAGACTTCCCTTCAGGAGTTGGTGGACAGTAATATTATGCAGTGATGCAGAAGCAGCTTTTTCAAGACAAAGGATGATTTTTTTTTTTGCCAAAAGGTTCACAGCACTCAGAGAAATGGATTTAAAACAACAGAGAGACGGGTAGGTGCAATGTTTTACCTATGCCTAGCATTCCCCTGAAGGCCCCAGGTAGATATGACTTAGCCTTGGTATCCTCTGTTCTCTTGGGGGCCAAGCTACAGCCTGCTAGCTGCAGACCCTGACTCACTGATAGTCTGGGTGTCAGCTTGCATCCCTGTTGGTGCTCATTGGCATTCACTGCAGGGCCGCCCAGAGGGGGGGCAAGAGGGGCAATTTGCCCCAGGCCCCGGCCCCGCAGGGGCCCGCACGAGAGTTTTTCGGGGCCCCTGGAGCGGGGTCCTTCACTTGCTCTGGGGGCCCTGGAAAACTCTTGCGGGGCCTGGGCCCCCGAGCTTCCTCTGCTCCTGGTCTTCGCCGGCAGGGGGTCCTTCCGCTCCGGGGCGGAAGGACCCCCCACCGGCGAATTGCCGCCGAAGTGGGACCCGCCGCCAAAGTGCAGCCCGGTCTTCGGCGGTAATTCGGTGGCAGGGGGTCCTTCCACTCCGGGACCCACCGCCAAAGTGCCCTGGAGACCCGCGGCGGGGGCCCCCCGCCACCGAATTACCACTGAAGACCCGGCTGCACTTCGGCGGTGGGTCCTGCTTCGGCGGTAATTCAGCGGCGGGGGGGCTCCTGCCACGGGTCTTCGGGGCACTTCGGCGGCGGGTCCCGGAGCGGAAGGACCCCCGCTCCCGAATTACCGCCGAAGTGGGGGCCCCCCACCGCCGAAGACCCCCGGCCCCTGGAATCCTCTGGGCGGCCCTGATTCACTGAGCAGCCTCTCTCAACAAAATCAATCCCCCACCCTTTCCTAGGCCTAGGGTCCAGTAATGGTTTAGTACCCTTTTTTGATCCTAGATTTAGCCTTGGGAAGAGTAAACCATTCTAGCTTGATTGGAGCCTGGTGGGGGGTATTATCCAGTTAACATCTTCCTCAAGGACTTTTATCTGTGTCATTGTTTTGCCTTTCCTGCTTGGTCCTTCTTACAACCCCTTCTGATCTAACTCCATATCAAGTAGCCCACTATAAACGTTATAATGCACCATATACATAAAAAAATAACACAGATGTTTCCCAATTCTCCACAGCTATGTCTTCTTACGGCTTCCTTTGGGGTAATTTTGCACCCCCCAGGGGCCAGGAGGGAGCAGCCTCTGACCTCTCCCAAATGCAAGGACTTGTATTGTCCTTGGCCCATGTGTACAGTGCTTGGGGGAGAGAAGAAGGCTCCTTCCATTGTTCCTCCCCAACTGTGCACCCACGCAGATGCCAGTAGACATAATTACACACTAGCTAGAGACACCTGCAGAATAAATGAACTCCTTTAGAGGAAAGCACTGTTTCCTTTGTCAAGAATATGTAAACAGACTTGCTGCAGGGTATCTCCTCTGAGGTTTGGATAAAGTATTCTTCCCTCTTAGTCCACAGGGATGCAGTAGTCTCTGCAACTCTTGTACCCCCTCTCTTTGGGGGAAGCAGGTAGTGGATCCATGTAGCTTGCATCTAGAGCTCTCTAAAGCTACCACTCCTCACCCTTATATGCAGCAATGTGGAAGCTGAGGGTCTATGTCATAAAGATGTGCAATAGATTGTATCAGTCTCTCTGCATCCAGGGCCCTTCCCACCCACAGAAGAGGAGGCAGGGTTTGCCCCTTTGCATAGCGTAGATTTAGGATTCTATATCCAGTATAGCATCCTTGAAGAGAGAACCTGTTGTTTAGTTATTCATTTGGATATTTACAGCTCTGCCATAAACAAGGATGCATCCAATACTCTGGGTGCACTGGACTAGTCTTTTAAAAAATCCAACTTATTAACCAAATGACACATCTGTTACCCCAGATCAAACAAACTCCCAGGAATGTAAATAGAACAAAATGAATTGACCTCCCCGTACAGCCCCACCAGTGTCTCATATCATCATTATTGCTAGGCCCATCTTATGGGCCAGGAAGTTAAGATGGATGTTGCAGCTCTCCCTGAAGGTTAACAAACTCGGGCTCTTTCGGACCGTAGGGAGAATCGAGTTGAAAAGCCTTGGTGACCTACCAGAAAATACCGTGCCTGTTGACCTCTCTCTCTGATACCAATGAGACTCCAGCCCACTGTCTCTGATGGTCATAGGAGCGAGAGAGTCTCACGGATAGATGGGTCTCAGGGCTGATAGAGCTTTTATAGTTCAAAACCAACATCTTCAAAAAATCAACCTTGTAAAGCCGATCATAGGCCTTTGGTGCTGTTCATTTGCACGCACAAAATTGGTTCTAGGTACATTACTTTGTTCTTTTTTTGTATTTAAATGAATTTAGAGCCAGACTGATAGCGCTGGAGACTGAAGCTGTCTGTTCGCAGAACAGGTACAGCATCAGCAACAGCGCAAGTTTCAACACACTGACCCTCTAATGTGCCTCGGCCGCTAAAACTCAGAGGAGAGTTCAGTCTTCAGGACCATCCTGGTGTTGGCCACTCCACTATGACTGCCAAGAGGTTCCCAATTGTCAAAGGTTATGTTGGGTTTTTTTTTTGTTGTGAATTTGACACCTGTTCTCAAGGAACTGAACCATCCCACTAAGTCTTTCAGATGATACATTAAAAATGGAGGTCCTTTCTGCTCTGTTGGTTCATTAAAGATCCACTGAACTTTTAATAAGAACAGTGGTTGGTTCCAATGGCCTTTGCCAAAATTTGCCTTCTTCCACTCCTCTGCATTTTACTATACTGTTTTCTGATTCTCCACCTGCAGCTCTCCATCACCCAAGGGGCCGCAGTTGTATCTGTATAGTGGTTGTATGTTCACAGTTGTATGGTCAAATAGGCCACAGACATGCCATTATCTAGTATGCAATGATTTTCAGTCACTACCAAACAGGGCTAGATTTGAACAAGTGACCTAGACATAGAAGAATCTGTATCGAAACCCTGAGCTATCCAATCTCAAAACATGATTTTGCCTTCAGTTTTCCAGTTTAACCAAAAACTGACTCATCCACATGGCCACATCCTTCATTTGAGTTTTGATGCTTTGAGTGACAGCTTCATGAAACCAGCTGTAATTTTTCCATTTTTATTTTTGTGGAGGAAGGAAAAGAGAAGCTAAACTTTTCTCTAAAAGTTAAAAAAAAAAAAAAGTCATGCTAAAGTAAAGCTATATTACACCCTGAAAATATGGGTTTGTAGCGGGGAAGCTAATGTATCCTTAACTCCAGTGGTGTGAATGAGCCATTATGGTAAATTAGCAAGAAAAGAAACCACCTCCACTCTAAAGAGCTCTTTATTACCAGATTATATTTAGACAGGTGTGTGTCATCTTTGGGTATATGCATAAGCAGAGTCATTTAAGCAGAAATCTCATGAAAACAAATTCCTAATGCTGCTGCAGAATAAAAGCCCTGTAGGGATCCCATTTTTATGTAGATGGTATATTGCATTTTATTTGTGAAAGTGACTGCTGGGAGTAAAGCACAGATCTTTGAAAGGAGAGAGGGTGATGCTAATGTGAATCCCACTCTGCATTTTTATATGTATATGGAGGGTGGGAGGAAATGAAAATTATACAGTTGCATATTGATCTCCTTAGCTCCAGGGGTTGAGATTGTCCCTCAGTGTTGGAGTTTAATGGTAATGTCTTTATACGTATGGGGTTCATATACCTGTCAAACTTACAATCCTGCTCCATGATCCATCACTGCTGAATAGATTGATTTGCTACACTGTAGCTCTGTGCCTGCTATTCTTTCTCTCTCTCTCTCTCTCAATTTATGTAAATCCATTCAGAACACTTTTATTTTTACTTCTGTACAGGGTTGGGTTCCTCCAGATGAACTCATAGTGCATCTGTGTGCTGAGCTAGGGAGGAACACAGGACCCTTTTCATTCTGGAACACACTGAAATTCATTACGGATTATTAGATTTTCATCTGGATTGAGTTGGAATTAGATTTTTTCATAACTCGGAGGCCTTTGAATCCAGATCACACATTTTTAGAGAACTCCCAGCAGCTTTCCCTTGTGGGCACATGGATAAGAGCCAAGGGACCCAAGATCAAGCCGTCTGTGTGCTTGGATCCTTTTCTGATTTCTACTTGGTTGGCTCCTTAATTGCATGCTATGCAGATTCTACCCATTAGAGCAGTTTCTCCCTTCCTTCCCAGAATCAGTCTTCATCAAAAACTGATAGGTTAGCAATTAAATATAGTAATGTGGAGGTCTAAGAATTATTAAATAGCTTCTTGTAGCAGGAGCGACTAACCCATTGCTTTGACAGAAACTCACTTGTAAAAAAACAAGTATAAAAGAGATATCCCAGGAAATATTGGATTGAATCAGTCTAATTTACAAGCCCTTTCTCTTCCAGTCTATTATTCACTACACTAACATCACTTGGGCAAATCAATAAGCTCTTTCATCAGACTGCCCCAACTCCAACACAGAGCAGCAGTCTATACCGCTATCGATTTCTGTGTGGGGATGAAAAGTGTGGAGCCTTCCCCATCCCTTGTAATTACAGTATTTTACACCCAAAGCTGTAGTTTCTGCTTACCGCTAACCATGGTGTTTCTGGTGCAACTCTGCTGTCACATTTATTCAGACTAATGATCTTGCTAGTGTACACACACACACTCCTATTCAGTAGCTAGTATTTTTCCCTTAACATGAAAGAATGAATAAGCATTAAACGAGCATGCCCACAGAGAGACAGGAGGCAGAATGAAAAAGAAAAGTAACTGCAGTGAAAATTTAGGACAACTGTTACTACTGTAAGCCTCCAAATATACTGTATCACCTAGCAGGAGTCTTTACAATAATTTAATAATTTATTGTAATGGATTAATAAGCCCTCAGCAACATTGTATACTGTGTGTGTAATAAAAACTGGCACCACCCACAGTAGTTAAATTATTTACCACCATATTTGCAGCATATCCTATTTGAAGCACAGAGATTAGGTTAAATATCACAATGCTTTGAGATCCTTGCCTGCAAGGCTCTGTTGACATTCAAAATATTCCATATTATTCATTGTTTTAATAATAGTAATGTCAGTCTCAGAAGAGTATATAATTTGTCATCTTTTATGCATTAGAAGGTTAACACTTCACATTTGTCCACGTTTTCCTGCCAGGCTTCTTGAGAAGGAAGAAAGGTTAACCTAGTATTAATGTCTGCTGTGCTTTCTGTCGCAGCAGTTTCTTGCTGGAACATACATATTCTGCACATGTGCTGCTTGTTCAATGTAATACACCAGACTCTTCTGATGAAATAAGCATGTTTCCCTTTTCGGTTTGTTTTCAAAGGAGGGGCGCTGTGAAGAATTGTAGCCCAAAGTAACCTGATGAGAACCTAGAGAACTTCTGAGCAGTTCAGTGTGCGAAGAGTAAGGGGATGTTTTTCAGAATCAAGGAGGGAAGCAAAGTTGTCTCAAGGGAGATCACAACAGCAGCTAGTGTGTGTGTGTAAAAGAATGAAAGGAAATCCTTTATTAAAAGCATGTGGGTTGAGAAACAACTTTTAATACATTCAGTCTCTCTGCATACTAATGTATCCACCTCGCCAGCCTTGCTGAGCTCTTTCAGGAAGAGCTGCTTTAATTTAAAGGATCTTCTCATCTTTTCTTCCAATCCATTCCTGAGGGGAGGATTTCTGTAGCATTTGTTATTTGATATAAAATTCATCCAGATCTACAATTCTGTTTGTTTAACCTGCTGATAAACAATGGGTGAGATTTTCAAAGCACTCTGATGAGTTTGGACACATCTTCTTGCTATTGTTTGTATTACATTCATGCAAAAAGGCCCCAGTTCAGAACATGGTTCCTCTGTGCTAGGCGCTGTACAAACGTACTGAGAAATAATCCCTGGCTCAAACAGCTTATGATCTAAATAGACAAAAGGCAAAACGGGAGACAGAGAGGTGAAGTGACTTGCCCAAGGTCCCACAGCAGGCCAATGGCAGAGCTGGGGATATGACCCAGGTCTCCTGATTCCCAATCTAGTGCCTCATCTACTAGAGCACTATACCACTCCATTAATTTTAAGAGAAGACATTTTTTCTAAAGCCTTTGGACTGCATTGAAAATGCCAACTTATATTAAGCATAGCAGCATGCATTTATGAAAGAAACTCCAAACATTCTTCCTATATATCTTTAATCATTGTAAATTCCCTATCTCTTCTCTTCTTTTCTCCTTTATTCTTCCCTCATACCCCCTGCCTAATAATGATAATATATAATAATAAAAGATCTTCTCCACTTAGATGAAGAGAAAGACATGTAAACTGATAATAGATGCCTTGTTGATGCAGACCCAGATAGAGAAACAGAATAACCAGGGCCCTACCAAGTTCACAGTCCATTTTGGTCAATTTCATGGTCATAGGATTTTAAAAATAATAGATTTCATGATTTCAGCTATTTGAATCTGAAATTTCATGGTGTTGCATTGTAGGAGTCTTGACTCTACTACCCTTACTTCTGCGCTGCTGCTGTCAGCGGCGCTGCCTTCGGAGATGGGCCGCTGGAGAGCAGCAGCTGTTGACTGGGATCCCAGCTCTGAAGGCAGAGTCACTGCCAGCAGCAGCGCAGAAGTAAGGATGGCATGGTATGGTATGGTATGGTATTGCCATCCTTGTGTACTGCTGCCTGCAGAGCTGGGCCCTCAGTCAGTAGCCACCACTCTCCAGCCACCAGCTCTGAAGGCACCACAGAAGAAAGGGTGGCAACACCACAATCCCCCTAAAATAACCTTGCAACTCCCTTTTGGGTCAGGACCCCCAATTTGAGAAATGCTGGTCTCCCCCATGAAATCTTTATAGTATAGGGTAAAAGAACACAAAAGACCAGATTTCACAGGGCGAAAACCAGATTTAATGGTCCGTGACACGTTTTTCATGGCTGTGAATTTGGTAGAGCCCTAATAATAACATAATGATAATACATAGTGCTTAGTTCAGCCATAGATTTCAAAGCCCCTTACAGAGATGGGTAAGTATCACTATTCCCACTTCACTTGGCTTAGCAAGGCACAGAGAGGTTACATGACTTGCCATGGGTCAAACAGCAAGTCAGCATCAGAGTCATTCCAATCTCTTGATTCCCTGCCCCAGGCTCAACCCAAAGGTTAAACCGCGGCAGCAAGACGGAAGGTACATAACTCAGTGAACTCTTGTAATGGAGGAAGCAGTTTGTAGTTGAATATTTAAGAAATCTCAAATAAACATAATGTTGATCCACTAATTCTGAAGTCATTGGTGCTGTTGGGGTAAGAAGTAAGAAAACTAGAATAAAAGAATTATTCTGGTCTTTAGTTTATAGGGCTGTTTAGTCTGGTGCATGTTGCCAAACAGCTGCCTGAATATGTGCCAGGAGGAGCCTCTTCTCCAGCAGGGTTAGCATCCCATTCTCCTCTTTCAAATTCCTCTTCAAATGTCATTTCTTTTGCCGCACCATCTGCCACTCATCTCTATTTGGACACGCCCCTTCATCACTTCAGCTCCTGACCACACTACAGTAGCAAAGCAAAGCAAACTCCAAGAATTGTCAGTTTAATATGAAAACTCAAATGCAATCCTAGGCTGGTGTGTCTGTGCTCTACAAACCCAATTTAAAGTGTCTAGGCCTTTCGGATTTTGAGACATGACCCCCAAAATGTGATAAGAATTAGCCAAAAGGGCAAACCACTTACCTATTAATCTCCCAAATGTCAGAATTGCATTCACAGCAAATTTTAGCAAAAAGTTATTCTTCCCTTCCACCCACTTCCCCACACACACATGTGATGTGTGAACTTAAACTGAGAAAGGACCTTTCTAAGGATTTTAATTAAGGGTCAGAAATCTAATTTATAATGAAAACATAGTTGCAGCCTTAACTATGGAATATCACAATCTTCCCTTCACCACCAAGGAGAGAGAGAGACTCTCAGTAAAAGCCAGAGTCAACAAATGAGTAAGTAGTAGGAGAGATTCACGAAACCTCAAACCCCATGCTGTTGTCTCAATCCAAAACTTGTCAATAGTTAGACCTTCAGAAGGAAGATAAATTATGGTGAATTATCTCTAGGATGTCTGATGTCACATCTGACCTTTGACATCATTAGTGCAGACATAAAAGGCTTTCTATATAACAGCAAGTGTCTTAGTAATAGAAAGAGACTGGACATATTTCTTATGGTTGGCTTTTAGGAACTCTAGAGATTTTTTTCACCACAAAAAAATATGATGACCTTGTAGAGATCACATCATCTGTTTATGTGCTATTGCTGCTGGGAAGCAGCAGGGAAGGGAAAAGTTTATGAACTGCTATTGTAAGAGAAGCTGCAGATTATTCTTACTATAGGTATTATTTATTCCATAGGAAATCCACGTTAGGAGAGCATTAAGAGAGCACTCAAAGTCAGAATATATTATTTCTTTTAAGGATGCACTTATACCCTTAACTCTGCCCTCTTGTGCATGTGCAGAGCCGGATGTTTGTCTCCACCAATGTCTCTATGGTCACTCTAATGTTACAGAGGATATTGAGACAAGCCCTAAAGGGGATGGTGAGGAGTCTCATAATGTGGGAGAATCTCTGTGCTGGTATACAACACTCCCTCCTGGTTTCTCCCCCGCGACGAAGGGGAAATGATGGGCGTGTGCTGGACTGCAAAGGAGCATAGCTGGATTACACTAGCTCTAACTGGCATAATGGTCAGAGGGCCTAAAAAAGCCATTGCAGCCAGATTGCTCCCCAGGTTCAAGAGGACAAAAATCCACCTTTGTCCACCATCCCTCTGAAGTGTACTCAGCAGAGTCCAGGCACACCCAGAGAAGTGGCCCACAGTCTTTTATTACTTGGTCTCATACCATTTTTCAAATACAGCTTAACCTCATACCATTTTTTGAACAACCTTAGCTGCAGGTGTGCCGTGGCCCCTCTTCTTCCCCGCCTCAGTGCATGAGGGAAGCAGCACACTTTGCAGACAGTTGCAAGGTGCCACACTGGCTGTAGGACCCTACAATGGCTGTACTTCATAAAGCCTCAAGGGGACCCTGCTAGGACAGTGCAGCTTTGCACTGCAGGATCCCTAGCTGCAGAAATGTAACCCTGAGAGTTTATCGCTCCTGTATTTTATTTCTTAATACAGGATGTGTTTTAGTGTCAAACATTAATGAATGTGCAACCTTAACCATGGCTTTCCAGCTGATTTATAGCAGGGACACCAATCCCTTTTCTAAAGCATTCACTCAGTACCCTTTCTACTAAAGCACACAGATAAAGGCCAAAAAGAAAACCTGAGAAAACAAAGCAACAGTTTGTTTCTATGTAGGTATATTACAGCTTTCATCACACCTTTGATTTCATAGAGAAAGGTTAAGTTTCTAGGAATTTTTTTAAATAGCTTATTTTAAGTTGTATATATAAATGCAGACTCATTACTGATGTTAGGAGAATATTTTACGTTTCTGCTTTACCATAATAGAAAATAGACTACAACATCTGAAAAAGAAAAGAAAATACCCACATCTTCCTTTAGTAAGTTGCTTGCATGACCATGCAATTCAGAGTCTCCATTTTAGAGGAAGGATGAGATGATGGATCCAATCCTCCATTGGTATGAGTCGCTGGCATTACGACAGCAGAGAACTGTGTTGGCTGGGTGTGCTTGTGTTATACATGCAGCACTTAAAGCAAGGAAATTCCAAGTGTTAATGCTGCTGCATCAGTATTAATTCAACCAATTTGTACATTTAATTGTATCCATTAATAACAAACGGTACTATACTGTATTACTGTTTATAGTTAACCAGGAAAGCAGACATGCATGCAGGGGCGGCTCCAGACCCCAGCACGCCACGCGCGTGCTTGGGGTGGCATGCCGCGGGGGGCGCTCTGCCGGCCGCTGGGAGGGTGGCAGGCGGCTCCGGTGGACCTCCCACAGGCGTGCCTGCAGAGGGTCCGCTGGTCCCACGTGGCTTCAGTGGAGCATCCACAGGCACGCCTGCGGGAGGTCCACCGGAGCCGCGGGACCGGCGACCCGCAGAGCGCCCCCTGCGGCATGCCGCCGTGCTTGGGGCGGCGAAATGGCTAGAGCCGCCCCTGCATGCATGCACATGTGCAGTGTGGCTGAGTTAACACTGTCAGGGCACCTTCGGCTTTTGCAGGCTCCTACTCTTTGAGCACTACACTTGATCTGTCACCTCAAGTTTGCATTAACTAACAAACTCGCCATGGTCAATGAAGGTTTAGATTGGAGTAGGGGACAGAAACGGCATTAGTAGTATGGTTCAATGCTACAGTAGTGGGATTGCAAATACTTCAGGGCTCTGCTTATAGTGTTTTGACAGCTCTTTCCATTGGAATTTTTTAAAAAATGTGTATGGAAACATTCCTATTGGTTAAAGATTTTACAAAATATAAATTGGCGCTGAGAATTTTGGTTGACAATGTCACTTTAAAGTGAGGAAGGAAGATACTGCTGTTGAGCTTGCTGAGCTTGGAAGTAGCAGAGTATCCTTAACTGAAGTGTCTTTAAAATAAGTGTAAATATGTGTCACTCAAACAACAACAACTCCACACACCGGAAAAACCCCAAGGGCCTGATTCAGATGCCACTGAAGTCAAAGAAAAAACACTGATTCTGAATCTGAATCTGAATTTACTCAAACTTTTCAAAAGAATTTTCTGGGTTGAGACCAAGTGCAGAAAATTTCAGCCCCCCAAAAACTGAGAGTCACTGGAAAAGGAGATTTGAATGAAAGCTGAAAGTGACCTTTATAGTGGGCAATAGCCTACTGTGTTATATGCATTCCTAGAAGAAACCACATAATACATGCTTTACTGAGTAGTATTCAAAGACTGGAACCAATTTTCATATGTGGGTGCCTTAAGAGAATATCAAATCCTGCCTTTAGACACCAACATTTGAAATTATTTTGTATTACTTAAGTCAGGGGTCCCCAACGCAGTGCCTGCGGGTGCCATGGCGCCCGCCGGGGCATCTATATGTGCCCGCCTACTGGCCACCAGACAAGCAACCACCGAAATCCTGCCAAGACGTGGCAACGTCAAGAAGTGCTACCACCTAAATCCCGCCGAATTTTGGTGGCAGTGCCTCGTGATGATGCTCTTTCATGGTGGCATTTCGGCGGCGACGCCTCTTGATGATGCCGCTTCACGGCGGCATTTCAGCAGCCGCTTGTCCAGCGGCCACGGTCCTCAGCGGCTAGTCGTCCGGCGCCCGCCCCCCCGAAAAGGTTGGGGACCACTGACTTAAGTGCTGATTTGAGTGACCATATTTGAAAGACTTTGGTTGTTGTGTTTAAGCTCCATGGTTTGAAAATGTGTCCATAACAGCTTCATGATTCAGAATGTATTGACCAATCAGTAACATCAGTACAATCAGTACAATTCTGCATTCCTGTGTAAAAGCAGAGAAAGAAATAGTGATTAAATGCTCATGTTTCTCTTCTCCGCCCTTGATGAGATTAAAGGGCAGTAACTTTGGAGTCCAGAAAAGGAAATACTGTTACATCAACTTATAAATCCACCTGCTGAGTTCACTGCCACGTGAGGGCATTGGAGACAGATAGCGTGGCTGGATTTTTGAAAGAACTGCATAATTGTATGACCATTGGTTACATCTGAAGCCTTGTGTGCAAGGCAAAGTACAGAGCATCTGCAGTTTAAAGATGGCTAATGACAGATTCAGATAGAGTGCATTAAAGTGAGCACTTTATTTATTCTTGGATACTTTATTTATTCAAGTTTGTGATATACAAATTAAAAGTGCCCATCATAAGCTCTGAGAACTCTTAAAATACATCTAAAAAAAAAAGGACCCTAGCAATTACCTGCAGACAGAATTATCCTGGCAGCAGCATAAATATAACAAATATTTAATAAGACCCATTAACAAAATCACCAAGAAGCGCTCCCCCAACCACTCCCTGGCCTCACCCAACTCCCTGCGGGGAAGGGAGAAAAGATGGACCTTGCAATATTCCCTGGAGGTTACAAATTCTATTATGGATCAAAGAGTGAAGAAAATTCCAAAGGCCCTCCCAGCAGCTTTATTTGTTTTATAGCATGGGGAGAGAAGCCGTCTCCTAGATAGGTAATGTCTCAAGTAGTTTTAGGGTTGCATAGATAAAAACCTACAGCCCAGAATCAATCCCTGAACCAATAGGCAGCTAGTGCAGTTCATACAGCATATGGCAGGGACCCTCTTTTTGTTTTTACAGTGACTGGCACATGGCTTCCAGGTGGTACTGCAATGCAAATAAATAATAATTATTATTATTAATATTTAACAATAGAGCAGAAGTTAATATGCTTGCAAAGAGAAATCTACTTAGCAAGTGGGCTGCTGAATTTTGCATCAGCTGTAGTTTCCAGATGGATTTAAACAATAGCTCCATGTAGATCGCAGTAGTCTAACTTTGAGGTGACAAAGGATGTAACATGATGTAGTAGTATAGAAGTCCACATCCCAGTAATGATTAGTGTAGACCAAAAATTCAGAGCTGCTAGGTTGGCTACTACGGACATCTCTGGAAATTTTGAAAAAGGACTCCAGGGAGTCAGTGTCGCAACTTTTTGCATAATTACCTTTCAGAGTGATGAATTTTTCCATTCCCCAAATATACCATCTCTTAAAAAAGAGCCAAAGTATCTTTTGCATGGAGTGGGCTTTTCTTCTCCTCTGCAGGTAAATTATTTTAGGGGACTTTTTGCCACATGAAGAGAACTCCTCTCTCTGCTTATTAATTCTGCTACCTTCCCACAAAGGTACCACATGTCCAGAAATTTTGTCCACTTAGTTACATCTTGGTGTCACTTACCTATTGCCTTTGGCATGAATCTGCTTTCTGGAGGTCAGAGCAGGAGAAAGGGAGTCAGGATACTTGGTTTCTATTTCTAACTTTTGGGGCATATCTACACTTACAAATTGCACTAATTTAATTAAATCCGTTTCTAAATCTATTTAGTTAAATCTGTGCAACCCTGTAAATCGGTTTAAGAATGACTGATATTGAAATTTAATTAATCTCAATGGATATAAGGCAGTCAAAGGTCTTTTCTACCCACAAAAGTTAACTAGACCAGTACAACCCCCTAGTGGATTATATCAGTATAAAGGATGTTTATATCAGTATTGCTATTCCCGTAGGGGAAATGGAATCAGTTATTATGGTATAAGGCACCTTTATAACTGTTTCAGTTTAAAAAAAAAAAAAAGCTCACCCCTCACCACTTCCACTGAAACATATACTGGTACAAAAACTGTGTGGAGCAGGCTGTAAACTCAAGAGAGTTGCACCAATTTAATTAAATCAATTTAGAAACGAATTTAGTTACATTAGTGCAATTTCAATGTGTAGCCATGGCCTCTGACTGACTCACTGTATGTGACTTTAGGCTAGTCAATTAACCTCTCTATGTTACTATTTTCTGTATGTGAAATGGGGATAATAAATACCTCACTGAAAAGCATCTGAGATCTTCAGCTGGAAGGGCCTATGTAAGTGTAAAGTATAATTATTCATATTTTTATTGTTCCAGCAGTAACACACACAAGAAATAAACAACAAAGCACCAAAAGAACCTTTAGAAATGTTATATTTCAAAACAAGCCAAGTGGCAGGCTTAAGTTACTTTCCTCAAAGCAAGTTACTGACTGTGAAACCAGCTGCTCAATGCATGAGTCAGCAGCACCAGCAGGAGAGTCAAAGCCTGTTAACAGCACCTTTCTTAGTTCCCCTCGTTTAAAATTTTCATAATACCAGTACAAGTCCCTTAGGTACTTGGCAAACTGCACTACTGATACAGCCAGTGGGGGGAATATCATTTTGCATGGCACTCACTCTGAAGATGGGAGGGAAGCCATTTTTCATTATCATAGGTACTAATCTCAGCAGGTTTGCCTCATTATCTGAAGAGAATGTCCTAGCTCATTGTTTCAGAGTGGGATCAGATGGGCCAGCATGAAAACCAACTGTCTAAAGAGATACCTGTGTTGTCATTCCGGAGGGTGGCAATAATCTCATATCCCCCACTGCCGCCGTCATCAGAGTGTGTCCTCGAGCCTTCTGCCTGTCTCTACCATTTGAATTCTCTCCCTCTGTTAAAAGTGAAAGGAAAAGTTCTTTTTTTTAAAGCTGTTTAGAAGTGCAGTTTTACTTTGAATTGTGACTCTGTAAAAATGGCATGGGAGGGCTCCTTGCTTATTATCTCTCAACAATTTCCAAAAGAGTTGTGCTCAATTGTTCTGCAAAATTCAGCCTGGGCTTTGAAAGTCAAGCCTGGAATAAAGGTCATAAACAAGAATAAAAAATTCTGCAGGCCTAAATTATGCCCTCAATGGCACTTGTGCAACCCAATGTGGGTTTGCACAGATGCGGCTGATTGGAATTTAGTAACCAGTTCAGTTGCTGATGCAGAGGAGGGAATAGAATCCAGCTGCTTTGTCTTAGATGTATTGGCTTTGAAAGGCTAACAGGCCTAGCAAGCAGTAAAGCTTTATTTTTTCCATTTAAGTAAATAGATAGGACTTTCAATACTCACACAAAGCAGATCTTCTGAATAAGGTGATGCCAATATTTTGTAGCTGCCTTTTCATGAAAGTTCTACTGTTTTAAATTCATCAGTGGCAGAGGGTATATAGAGTTAGAAGTTGCAAATAAATATTTTTAACAAATAGAAATCTATGGTGTAGTCACATCCGGATAAATTTGACCCAGAATATTTAAAATTATCCCTGTGTTTACTTACCCATGTTATCTCTTTTGAGTGGCAGTTACTATATCTCATCGCAAGTGTAACACAAGACTCTGAACTCAAAACTTGCCAGGTTAAAATAAAACAAAAAGCAACTTTTCAGTTCCCCTTTAATGCCACATCATTTTTTTGGCTTTTAGGGAATTTTCCTATTATAGCACCATCTATTGGCTGGATTTCAGAAGGCATCTTTGTCTGCTGCAGGAAGGACATCTAAGACTGAATTCTTCTTTCATTGAGTTTAATAAATCCAGAGCAATTCCTCTGATGTCACACCAGTGTCACTGAGAGCAAATTTAGTCCTGTATCACCTCTCCACAGTAGACCAAGATGTCTTCAGGTTTCTACCAAATCCCTGAAGTTTTCATATTGTATGGTGACACTGGTGCAGCTGCAAACACTAGCATGAACTTTCCCAACCATGGACTGACTAACTGTGCTCTCACTGCCCCAGACTTTCAGCAGTTGCTTGCCTGACTTCTCTCCTTAAGAAGAGCTCTTTGTAAGCTCAAAAGCTTGTCTCTTTCACCAACAGAAGTTGGTTCAATAAAAGATATTAACTCACCTACCTCGTCTCCCTTCTCTCCTTGCATCCTTTTCATGTCCTAAACTCCAGTGTTATGAGTTCACTAGTACGAGAGAGAAACAATTAAAAATGCAAACAGGCAAACCTGCCTCAAGGAATCATACAAATGAGTGAGGAATATAATATTTATAAAAGTAAGCACAAGCCTGGAATCATTGCTGGGAAATAAGGCATAAAGCTGTCCCATGGTGCTGCAGCAAAGCGCCTCTATCATAAAGAATACCTCTGCCTGCCTCTAGTATTTCAGTTAACAGCATGGTTATGTGACAGGTAGTTAGCTTTCATAAACACTTGGTATTTTTACAGTATGGCTTTAAAAGCGCCACAGCCTGAGCACAGGAAAGGGAGTCAGGCCCTCTGAAGTTCTCATTTCAGCTCTGACAATGACTCCCTTTGTTCCCTGGGGCATGTCATTTACCTCTCCAGACATGATTGACTTCTATGGGATCAGTCTTGGACCCTCTGACTCATTTTCTGCATTGGTAAAAAGGGAATAAAATAAATGCCTACTTCTTGGGGTTATTGTGCCAACCAGCTCGAGCAACTGGAAAAGAAAAAGTGCTACTATATTATTGTAGGAGATGGAAAAGAAATAAAAGAAAGAGATACTCTTACTGTTGATCTGTTTTGGAATAAAACTGAATTATGTTATGATTTTATCAATATTACACTATGCCTTCAAAGATTTAAAATAAATAACTTTATGACCCCAGGTCCTCTATTGATTTTATAATGATTTCAAATCGAACACATTCAGTTTCTAGTTCAATTTGCTGGCACCCTGTGGAATTCCTATTGGATTCCTATTAGAAGCAGGATAAAATAATTCCAAGGAAATCCAAAAAGAGGGTTTTCTGTATGGGCTTTGCTCCGCAAATGGGTATTTAACCTCTGACCAATGACGACAAGTCTCCTTTAGCTCTATTAGACCAACAGCAAGCCACTATAATTAAATAAAAAAACTGTTTAGAGCCCTACTGAAAATGTCCTGGGAATTAAACCATATGGCAGGGGTAGGGAAAAAAGACTTTCCATATGCTAATGATGCTTGATGTCTGAAATAAATTAGATCCATTAGAGTTTATGCTCAATAAAAGAAAGACTTTAAGCACTCCAAAGTTAGTGACTCGAGACCGATTTTGGCTCTGAAATTCAATCTGCCTACTTATTAATTCTTAGTGAGGCTCTGGAGCAGACAGGAGATGCAAAATCATAATTCTGTGCTGAATCAGAATTGTAAAGTACCATGGGTTTCTTTTCCTTCTTTTTTTTAATTAAACCATTTTTCATGCTTTCCTTTTTTTGGTTCCCCTCATTAATTTGATTTTGTTCCCATTTTTGTTTAATTTCTTTCTTTTTAAGGTTTCATTTATCCTATTTCAACTGAACAGAGAACCCAGAATGAATATGGATTTTCTTGTAAGTTTAATGTTTGATTTTATGTTTCTGATTACTGATGTGATGCTGTTACTTGGTTCAAGATTTACTTTTAGCCCAGCTACATTTGCATCGGGAAAGAGGGGCTTAATGTACAGCGTGAGTTGCATCCTGCTTGCTTAATGGGAGGGAAGGAGTGGCAGTGTTACAATTGTCAATAGACTCATGTGAGAGAGATAAAGTGGGTGAGTTCATATCTTTTATTGGACCAACTTCTGTGGGTGGAAGAGACAAGATTTTCAGCTACACAGAGCTCTTCTTTGGACTTCAAGTCTGTTTAGCTTGAAAGCTTGTCTCTTCCACCAACAGACAATGGTCCGATAGAAGATATTATCTCACCCACCTTGTCTCTCTCATATCCTGAGACTGACACGGCTACAACAACACTGCAATCAGCTCATGCGGCATGATAACTGCCCTCATTAATAGGTGGATAAAGGAAAGGGGATAAGCTGGTGCTTGAAAGACAGAAATCAAAGGGAGAAGCCTATTCATATCTAAGGAGGAGTAGGAAACTGTCAAATATGAAATTATTATAAACGTTAAAAAGAGATAGAGAATATGGAGGAGATATAGCATCTTCAGGCTGGAACTCAGAGTTCTGCTTCCTGAGAACCTGTTGATGAACAAAAGTGGGTTGCATTTTGAACAATGGAGATTTTAAGAATACATAATAGCTAAGACCAGATAGAGACCCTTTCAACATCTGCCATATCTCACCTGCAAGGCAGACTGGCTTACACCTCGGGAAAGCAGAGAACAAAAAAATTCCTTCCCATGCTCTAAATTAAACCAAAATGGTGCATGAGAAAGATTTGATTTGTTTGCAGTTTCTTCGCTCGGTATGCTTCTTCTAATAGTGGAATATTTCGCTACACACACAACACATCAATTTTTGATCATGTATTCAGGCCTTTTGGAAACATATCTGGTAGAAAGTGGTGCTAGGTTTTACCCTGGGATTAGTGCAGAAGTTATGGTACAAACAGGTAGCGAAAATCTCATGGGCAGGCCTTGTTCCCAAAGGAGAGCTACAGTGAACTTGGCTTCCTTTTGTAAATTGCGGCATTCATTGTTGAATTTTGCTTTCAGTAGATGGTGCTTGCTTCAGCATTTGTCCAAGCATTCCACTAATGAGATCTCAGCATTTGTTTTGCTCTATTTTTGCAGGTTTTTTGTCTCAAATGGGGTGTAGGGGGAGGTAGGACGTGCTCTGGGAGGAAACTAATGACTTGGAATATTACACTTAGAAAAATATTCTAACTCAGTATACACACATTATCAGGACATGCCAGGCGTGTCCACAAAAAGTGGCCTTTTATTTTTAAAGTAAGACGTGAAGTAAAAAACCTTTTCGTTATCCAATGTACCACTAAATTAACATTGAATTTTTCATCAGGAATTGATATGGTGTTATACCCCGTTTAGCTAAATTTGCTTTATAAGTCTAGTTATAAATGGTTTGTTATGCTGCCTAGTAACTAGATAGATAGATAGATAGATAGATAAAGCATGAGAAAATAGCGAAGAAAAATCTAGGATCATTTTTCCTCTGAAAGGAAACAGCCCTGTTATACAGCTTTGGAGATAGATTTTCAGTTAACCTATAAGAAAGGTAACAAATGTCAGAAGGAAATGACAGTAATACGGATGTATACTCTTGAAAATTCCTGTGACCAGATACCACTGAACAATATTTAATTCTTTTGTCCCTCCAGCTGCTCCTGACTCAGATGATGTAGCGCTCTACGTTGGCATTGTGATAGCTGTAATCGTGTGCCTAGCTATTTCAGTGATTGTGGCACTGTTCGTGTACCGGAAGAACCACCGTGACTTTGAGTCAGATATTATAGACTCCTCGGCACTAAATGGCGGATTCCAACCCGTTAATATCAAGGCTGCAAGACAAGGTTAGTTGTCATTTCATTTCATGTAGATCAATTCAGGCAGCTACTGTAAGGAAATGGTCTTCAGGGTTGTATGAATTATATTCACTGGATGCTAGTTGCCCCTTCATAGAAAAAAAGAAAGGTTATGCTCATTTGTTTCTTATAGTCAAGTACTAAAACCTTATGCTGGGATTTTTCAGACCTACCTTAGAGCATGAAACAGAGGAGTATAAACTTCAGGAAAAAAGGAGTGAGAAGAACACACAGAGACATGTAGAAATAAGGGTTTGTATATAAGTCAGTGGCAAATACACCATTAGTTACAACAGAAACAGGATTCATTCTACCATGTCTTAGAATAATACTCTAATAAAGTAATTCCATCACATTATATTTCCCATTTTACTGTCTGATAATCATATTTACTGTGACCTCGCTGTCTGCATGGAGAGATGTGTGGGAGGTATTTACTACTGAGAGATGAGACATTGCTCTGGCGCAAGATTCAGTGGGTGGAAAACATAATAAATTTCTGTCACCAGTTAATAATAGGATAATTATTTGCAGACATCATCAGACAGAAAATGAATGCACAAAGCCAAGACTGGCTCTTAGAAGCTATACATTTGGGCTGAAACTTCTGGCTTTTGATGTCATTCTTTGAGTATTAAAGTTACATCAAGAAAAAAGTAAAACTGGCTAGAGAGTTGTAAAAATGGAACATTAGCAGGAGCAGCACTTTCTTTGCCAAGGGTTTGTTTAAAGCTAAGCTGCAGAAGGCACTGTACAACATACCGTTGGTGACAATTCTGTGCTGGCTGTGGGTGATGAGGAAGATGACCCCATAGGTCTTTTCTATCTCTTCTTTCTATCATTCTGTCTTTGGATTGGTTGAATAAATAGGCTAATGAGTCTCATACTTAGCATTTATGGAAGGAAAATTAATTAATAAAACTGGTTTTGTCATAGAGAGTCTCTTGTACTGAGACCTGGCATGTCATATTTGAAGTCAGAGTGCAGACTGGAAAAGAATACAGGTTAAAAATCCGTATTGAGTAGGGTTGCACTTCAGTTTTGTGCAGCAATTAGATTCCATAGCGATAGGGCCTATGTAAACCCCTGGAGATGTGTGGATGGATACAAAAGGAGAAGAATATCAGTCCATTAGGGCTTTGCTCATCATTCCCTTTGTGGAAGAAACAAACTCCACTCTCAGGTTGGAAGCAACAAAATCTGAGACAGCTTTATTCAGGACATGCAATTGCAAGGGAAGAACACAGCTGACAGACAGCATCTCTGCCTCAGTTTCTCCAAAGTACAAGCAAAATCACACAAGCATTTATACCTCTTTGTGACGTGCATTAATTAAAAACATCTGCATTTTATTTAGGCTATTTGCTATCTATTCAGTATTTTCTCACTTTCTCTTCTCAAACATCGTTATCTCAAGACTAGGTCACACTGACTATTCTGCTGTTTTCCACTCGCTTCTGATGTGAGCCCTGCTTCTACAGGTCTCACAATGTTAGGCTAAGACTTGATAGAACAGTTGCTCTGTCTCTGACACTTAAATGGCTGCACTTAAACCCTCTCTTTCTTTCCCTGCTTCCACACCTTCAATATGAAGACACAAGTAGAATGGCACCACTAAATCTTCACCCAGAAGGAAGTCTTCAGTGAAGGGGATACAGCCGTGGGTAATACTTTGTCGTTTTTTCTCATTTCCAACACAGATCTCCTGGCAGTGCCACCAGACCTTACATCTGCTGCAGCCATGTACAGAGGTCCTGTCTACGCCTTGCATGATGTCTCTGATAAAATACCAATGACCAACTCTCCAATCCTTGATCCACTGCCCAACCTGAAGATCAAGGTCTATAGTACCTCAGGTGCAGTCACCCCACAGGACGACCTGTCTGACTTCTCATCCAAGTTATCCCCACAGATAACTCAGTCTCTTCTGGAAAATGAGACCCTGAACATGAAAAACCAGAGTCTTGCTCGACAAACAGACCCATCATGCACTGCTTTTGGCACCTTCAACTCCCTTGGAGGTCACCTGATCATTCCCAATTCAGGTAAGTATTGCACTTATCAGCTTCAGAGGTTCCTAGTGAGATTTCAAAAGTGGTGGTTGTTTGGTGGTTTTAAGCAATGCCATCTATCTGTTCTTTTAGGAAGAAAAAACAAGGTCACTCCTTGGAATCTGCCTTTTCTATGTTTAGCTCAAACAGCATTTTTTTTCCATTCAGGTTTACTCAGCTATTTCACATATCCTTTCCCCAAAGTCCTGGCCTTCTTTAACAACAAATCAGAAGACTGTGACCACTTCCTTCAGAAATATCAGACTTCAGAAGTTCCCTGTGTGAAGTGGAATTCAGTATCCTTGACCTTTTCCTTTTATACAGATCCCCAAAATAAACCAAACAACCCCACTTCAAGCCAGAAAGCCTCACTTTTGTTATCATGCATAAAAAGGACAAATTAATTAGAAAACAAATCAGTTGTTCCAGTTCCAGTTTGCTGCAGACTGTGCAGTGCTGAAGCAAGATAGCAGAATACTAATTTTCTGCAGGTGATTGAACAGGTTGCCTAACAGAGATTACATAGCAAAGGAAACCAGGACATTATGTGTGTCTTTTTCTTATTTCATTATTAGAAGCTTTTCAGGAATTGCACAAGTTACTAAAGAAAAAAATAAGTTTTGTTTACAGCTAGGAAAATGGCTATGCTGTTATTTAGCTGGATAGTAGGACCCCAGTTAACCAAAATTTTCAGTTAATCCAACTCCAGTGTGATGGCTTATTAAGAGAAGTGGGCTGGGGTGGATATTCAAATCTGCTAGAATACCAAATCTTCACCACATTCAGGGCCAGCTTCTTAAGTGCTCAGCACCAGCAACCGGACCAGATTTAAAAGAAACAGACAAAAAATGCAACTCTGTTCCTATTTAGACACCGAATGAAATGGTTAGATTTTCAAAACCCCTTAGCCTCTGGTGATCCCTATTCTTCTTACTGGATGCCGAATGCTTTTGAAAATTTAATCTGTTTCATTTATGGGCCTAAATGGGTGCTGAGCTGTTCTGGAGAAAAAAAAAATCTGGCCTGATTGTGGTTTGCTGAGCTCAGTTCAAAATCTAGTCTATAGTGCTGTAGACCTGAAGTTCAGGATCTTCTTGTTAGAGGTCCAGTTCATTCTCAGGTTACTTTCCACCATGCTTTCCACAGGTACTGCAAAGTCTGTTAGACATACATAATTTAATTCACATATTAACTTCAGTTTGTAGGTGAAAAAGTACATATCTATTGCTAGGAGCACTTTAAAAATAATTAAAACAAACTGGAACAAATATAGCCATCAGCTATAGCCCAGTACAGTGGGCTGTCTATACAGCTTCCAGTAATATTTACCCACCAATTAACAGTCAAAAGTCCTTATAATCCCTCCCTGTACATCTGAGGAAATACATGGGTGAGGCAGCATGCCCAGAAGCTTAATGTATCTGGGCTGTGACAGACCCACAGGGAAACAAGTTCCAAAGTCAAAAGGCATTCATGAAAAACAGCCTGCCAGCTGTACCCTCCCTTTTAAAACAGGGGGGGAGGGACTCCAGCTCAAACACATCCACTGGTCACAAGAGTGGATGTACTGTATATAGAGAGAGGTGGTCTCATGTAGCCAGGCCCCAAACTATTCATATATTGCACGGCCGGCTCCAGGGTTTTGCCGCCCCAAGCAGCAAAAAAAAAAAAAAAAAAAAGCCACAATTGCAATCTGCAACTCTACCACCGCTGCTTCAGTCTTCGGCGGCAATTTGGCGGCTGGACCCACTCCGAATTGCCCCCGAAGATCCGGACGTGCGGCCCCTCTCCATTGGCTGCCCCAAGCACCTGCTTGCTGGAGCCGGCCCTGATATATCGATGAGGACTGTCCAGTGCATCATTTTGTAAGGCCATTTCTTCTTCTTCTTCTTCTTCTTCTTACACACACACACACACACACACACACTTGTGAATATTCTGTTCGTAGGTTTGCTTCAGCTGTCTAGTTATAATTTTATGCAGGAGAAACTAAAATCCCTACCATAGATTTCTGATCACTCCAGTTCAGCAATAGCAGCTGGTGCAGAATTGCCCGGCTGCGTGGGCTACTGAGTACTTGTGCCTCGTGGCACATCACTAATTGCCACTAACTTGTGTTCCGTGCAGGGCAGACTTGACTGGGTATTGGAATTCTGGACCACTCTTTATGAATGGACATATAAGGGATGTCAAGTATCCCCATTTTGTCCTAACTATTGTATAATTAGAAGTTAAGTACATCTAAACACTGGATGCTGACCACGTGACCAGCTCCTCCCAAAAAGAAATGGTTCTTGTTGTTTCCTGGGCCAGTATTCTTCTGTTTGGGGATTTTATTGTTGTTTTTTATTAAAAAAGAAATGCCTGGGGAGAGATGTTCCATTACAGCTGTTTGAAATTTTAGACAGAGCTGTTGGTTTTCCCCACATTTTACAAGGTAAGCAACAGAGTAACCATCTGTTTGTTCCTTAAATAAAACAAAAGGAGAGGGAAAAATATCCAGTTCTCCACTGCAGTAATTCAAAACAGACAATGGGAGGCACCAGGGCGACCTGCATGTAGGGCTTCGTCTTCAAAATCTCCTGTCATTCTTCGTCAGAGACCTGGTTGCCTTTCTTTCTCCGTTTCCTTTTATTTGTGTCTCTTCTGTTTTGCAGGTGTAAGTTTGCTGATCCCTGCAGGGGCTGTTCCCCAGGGAAGAGTCTATGAAATGTATTTGACAGTTCACAGGAAGGAGAACATGAGGTAAAAGACTCTACTTGGCGTGCATTTGCTTGAGCACTAATTATGGAGGACGGGATGAGAGAAAATGTGCTAACTAAAATCTCTGATAAGCAGATATTTATGCAAAGCCAATTGTGTTGAGGCTGCTTATTGGTTTTAAAGCAGACACAGGTGAGAGCTGAGGATAACCTGGCCACAGAGCCAGCTCTGATATTTGCTTTTTATAGGTTTTGCAAAAAGCTTTCAAGCTTAGGGGAAGCTGAATCCAAGTTAGAAGTGAGAATAATGCAGTAGCAAGAATTAAGTGCAGCAGGAAGAGTGTCTGGTAACCTGTTGCAAAAGGCCTTTGCTCAGTTGAATAGAGGAGGGAAAAGGGCTGCATGCTCCATGCTACCCTGGGGAACACAAATCCCTGTGGAGGAAGAAGTGGCTGGGAAAGGATAAGAGGGTACATTGGGCTGTCCATAGGGATGCTGTAGCCTGTGCATTGCCTCCTGTGCTCACCAAAGAGCACAAGGAGGGACTGAAGCAAAGTTTTGAGACATGGCTGCTTCCCTTGGGTCACTGCAGCTCTATGCTACCCCATATTCAGAGCCGAGGCTACATGTCACAATTAGCACAGGCTTGCCAACCTTGTGTGCCTGTGCTACTCTCCGGGTTCAAGCTACGTTGTCAGCATATCACCTCTCTAGAATCCCCTGCCACTTTCCCACCCAAATGGGAGGCACTTTCCAGCTGAGCCTCATACACCCCTCACCAGGCCCATCCAATGCCTTCCTCTTCAGAAGACCTACTCTAAAGAGGGCCATCACTGGAAGAAATGCCTGCCCTCCGTGGCTTCCAGCTCGTTTGCAGTCTTGACACAAGCCTCTGAAAAGCAGATGTGAAGCTGAGAAAGACATGCTAAGTGTTAAGACAGGATTATGAGGCAGCCCTCTGATGGCCTGTTCAAATGATTAATTATTTTATCATCACCATCACATTTCTAGCAAGCTGTCGTTTTATGAAATAAGAGCCCATCTTAATACAGGAAAATGAAAAGTACTTGCTAGTTAACTCACTAAAATATGAATCAGAATGTGGACAGAGTCTGAAGTAAGGTAAAATTTTCAGAAGCACCTTAGTGATTAAAGCCCCATTTTCAAAAGGGAGTTAAGCACTTTGTAACTTAAGGGAGAGACTTTCAAAGGCCCAAATGATATTTAGGCACATATACTTAGGTGCCTAAGTGTCGTTTGTGACTTTGAAGATCTCCCCTTAAGTCTCGGTGAAAGACAATGAGACTTAGATTTATAAGTGCCCAAGTCACCTAGGGATAGATTTACAAAAGTGTTTAGGTGTCGAAAGATGCAGGGAGGTGCCTAGTGGCTCTAACAGAGGGCTGACAGTGAGAGCTTCCAGTCTGATATTCTCCTCTCTTCACCTAACCTTCTCTGTGACCTAGGACAAGTTACTGAGGGCTAGATTATTACCTGTGGCACAACTCCCTTATTGCTCCCAGGGAATAGCAATTTTTAGCTGCCCTATACCATTAGCAAAATATTATCTAACCCTGCGCTGGCTCAGCTACTGCAGCCAATGAGTAGGGAATGGAGCCAAGGCTCTACCTGTTCCCCAGGCCTCTCTGCCCACCTGCTCAAGGGAGGAAATGCAGTCCTGCTTCCTCCTAGACAACCAGACACAGGGGCTAGGTAACTGGCATCCTGATATACAAAAATGCTTCTTACTCCTTACTTCCCTGCATGGGCATGTGGTCCATGTCACAGTCTGGCCCTTAATGTTGGCAGAAAGGAGCCCTAAAAGGGCAAGGTATTACTAGCAGCAGTGTGAGCAAACCTGCTGAAGAGAAGGGAGAAATCCTATTCTTTAGGTGTGGAATAACGTGCACAAAGACTAAATGACAAATGTAAAACGAAGTAATAATTGCACGGTGTTATGCCTCTTTCTCCTCCTTATAGCTAAATCCATTTCTTGGCTCAGCCCTTGGATAGCTTTTGTTATGCCCTTAGCCACAGCTGTTTGTACACCGTACAATAGTGAGCACTGTTCTCTGGCTAAGTAGTCTTTTGAACCATACTAAACATAATCTGTTTAAAGAAAAATTAAATAAAAAAGACCTTCATGCTTACATTATTCATGCCCTCTGTTTTGAAAATGGCTAATTACAAAAATGGCCTTGTCTATATTCACATCCCATATTGATTTTTTTTCATGTTACTTTGGGCTATATTTTTAAAAAAAACTAGCAAAATGTACTGAAAAAATGTCCACCTCTTGCAGAGGGAAACTATAGCTAACCCAAGGAGACTTTCCTGTGCCTTTATTTGAATGGTGCAGCTGAAATAGCGTCCTACATTAAATTTCTCTGTCCATCTCTACTCTGTTTTACTTCCTTCTGGAAGGCGGGAGTGTGCGCAAATGAGTCACCCAGAAATTACTCCTACTAGTTGTTCTTCAGATATGGAAAGAATCATTGCCTCTTCTCCCATTCAGTGATGGGCACCCAACGTGGCAGGCCAATCCTTGTTTTTACTTCCCTTTAAGGGCCATAAAATCCACTCTACATGGTTCATGATAGCAGTTGCACTTCAGGTGGTACTGTGCATAAAACCAGCATGGAGAGGGCATGTTTCAAGTAGTGCTACCTGAGAAGAATGAATGAATGTGGGTGTGGGCATATGAAGGCATGAACGTAAGGAGGAGGTCTTGCAGTTGCAGGAAAGATTTTGTGAGAGAGGAGAACACTGAGCTCAAATACGCCGTGGAGGCAGCAGAGCACATCATACATATATCGAGGTGCCAGTTGACTCTAGGGGGACTTGTCATAGGCTCATTTCACTGGGTGATCAGATATGGTAAAGAGTATGCAGAGCATAATGAGATTGTTCAATCCCAGTCCGCTACTACATTACTTTCTCCAGAGGGGTGGATGGCCAGCCAGCCACTCGCAGCCTCTTCCCAGATTCATGTACTGCAGAAAAGCTTGCTGAGGCCCAGTACCTCCTATGCAGTATGTCACATCTGCAGGCTGGTGCTACCTGAGATTCCTAATACGGGGACCGCTAAGTGATAGTGGATAATTCAGATATATATATGACTTTGATTTTTTCCAGCACCTCTTTAAAACTCCAGGCTCTCCACACGTTCTAAAATCAATAGTGTGTACAATATTTAACATGAGCTACTTAGGCCTAGATTTGTAAAGGTATTTATGCACTCGGTGTTGAAACACCTAATTGATTTAGGAGCTTAAATCTAATTTTCAAACGGGATTTAGGCATGCAGAAGCCAAAATCCCACTGACAGATGATAGGATTTAAACTCTTAAATGCCTAAATCACTTATGAAAATGAAATTTAGACCCCTAAATCAGTTAGGCCTTGCAATGCTGAACACAGCAACACCTAAATACTTTTAAAAATCTAGGCCTTATTGCGTTATCTGTAACCATTCCTAGAGCACTTAGAACTGCCCCAGACCCCATCAATCACTTCCCCAGACCCCTCATATTATATTATATATTATCACACCACAGTCACCCAGGATTCAACCCATCAACCTGTCCCCTCCTCAAACACCCAGGAACAGCAAGGTGGTGAATTTAATGAACAGCAAGCTAGCTTGCAGTGCTAAAGAAACCCAGAAGAGAATAATACATAAAGAACTAGCTTCAGACATTCACTTTTTAAGGAGAAGTTTGTGGCCTTGGGTTTGGTAAATAAACCCTTGGAAATCCTGAGGAGTTTAACTTTGTGTGTACCCTGCATAGATATTTTCAGCAAACAGATCAAAATAACTCATGGGAAATGTATTGCACCTGGGCTGAAAAATCCTTTAGAGCATTTCCAACTGATGACATTTGAAAGTCCAAATATGAAACTATAATATGGGATTTATAATGGAAACTTTGAGCCAAAACCTGCTCTCAGATATGAGTGTAACTGGGAACAGAATTTGGTACTCTTAGATTTACTCTAAGTAGCATAGCTAGAGGAGCACAGAGTTTCAGCCTCCTATATTACATGCTTGGGGATATATCTGCAGCCCCCTGAGATTTAGTTCACCCTTGTTTCAGAAAAATATGAAGCAATTCTAATAGCTCAAGCGAAATCAGGAAGTCTGTTATTCCTCAAAGTCCTGCTAATCCCTTCCCTCTCTTTCCTCCCATGCTCTTCTGAACTCTTCCCCTCTAGATCTATTTTGCAGGAGCCCTCTAGGAACTAGAATTTGACAGAGTTCCCTCCACAACCTAATAATGCTGTTCTTTCCATTGACTGAAAGGACTGGGTGTCAGAGCACTGTGAGGCTTTTCTTTCATTTCCTCCCCATTAAAGTGTGTGAGAGCAGGAGGATCTCTGTGAAAACTTTACCTTTCCTGCAGTGAAGTGGGGCTCTAATGGTTCATAATAATTGCTGGTGCTCCTTCAAGGCAGTCACAGGGTAGTTGTTTTCTGTAAATGTGTTAGGGTGGGGACAGGCAAGAGTGGTTTTCTCTATTTACAGCTTTCTAGCCGGATGTTTTTCTATTACTCTGCAGTACACTTATATGCTTTACTCCTGTTGCTTTGAGCAGGGTGGGCTGCCAGCTGGATCCCATTGGGCAATAGCAGAGCTGAGTGAAGCTTTCATGTTGACCTTGAACCCAATTGAACTAAGCCAGAGTTGAATGTTCACTATGTTTGTGAACTGGCTGTGGTGGGGAGGAGGATGTTTGCATAGTGGAGAAATGCGCAGCAAAGTCCACAGGAATGTTCTCCAAACAGGTGTTCCCGCCTCCTGGCCAACAGCCACCCTCTTCCCCCATTTCCTCAGACTCTCTACACACCATTGCTGTCTTCAGGAGTGTGCTCAGTGTCCTCTTTCCCGCCTCCTGAGGCTAGGGGGCCTCCTCCCTTGGCCTATGAAAGTGCCACATCTACATCCCTACCTTCAGAGGAATCTCAGCCAGTGTCCTTCTTATCTAATGTCTCTCTTTTGTTGGGGAGGGTCAGGAAATATCCTAATTGAATTCCATGGAGCAGCAAGATGGGGAATCGCTCTTTTACTGCATTGACTGTGCACTAAGAGGCAGGAGTTTGTAGTTTCTCCTAGCAAGGTCAACTCACAGGTCTTACCTAGCAATCATGTGCTAAAAGAAGAAGATCAATTGCCTGAGGGTTCTAGGGAATCCATGCGAGTTCCATTGCTATTGCTCTGGGGCTTACAGGGAGCTATCTGCTCTGGCAGCTTAGTGCAATGTTGCTGGAGTGGGAAGCGGAGGGTTTTCCTATGCTGTTCTCCTGAGTATGGGCAGGAATGATTCTGTCTGGCCCCACCACCCGAGGACCCTTCAGATGCAATGCAGTGACAGTGCCATGATGGAACATGGGGAACACTACTCCATGTGAATGTTTCCAGAGCGGTTCGCTGGGCTTGGGAGGCAGGAGGAGGAGGAAGAAGAAACAATCTTGTTCCTCCCTCCTCTTGGAGGCAAAAGTAGATAAGGAGTTTCTTGGATATGTGTGTTTTATAGTCTGAAAAGTTGAGGGGATGTTCCTTTGTGGGCAGAGCTGGCACTAGGCATAAGCAGGCTAAGCAATCGCTTAGGGCTCCGAGCAGCTCAAGGGACCCCGAATTCACTTTTTTAGTATGTGTTGGGGGGGGGGGAATATTCCTGATTGGGGGCCCCCCAATAGGTTAGCATTGGGGTTGTTTGTCAAACTCAAACTTTCAAACAAACCTTCAGAGTCTGGTTCACTGCTAATCCATCGTGCACGAAACTGCAGGCTTCTGTTGAGCATGTTATTGCATAATTAGCCATTAAGGGGGCTTTATGTCGTCTTCTGAAACATCTGGAACCAGTCATTGCTAGAAACAGGCTTTTGTTCTTGATGGACCATTGGTTTGATCGTGTATGGCAGTTCATGTGTTCTTATGTGAACCACAGCTTTAGGAAGAATTTTATTAAACATGGCACAGTGAAGGCTATCAGGATTTTGCTCCTGCACCAGGCACTCTAGTTTAATATGTACAGCAGGAGACACTGCAGAGATGCAAATGAGGCTGCATTTCACAATACCGGGGAAAGTGCCCTGTGCTCTTCAGCACAGCTGCACGAAAGTCCCAATTTTGCTTTCTGGGTACAGAATAATAACAGATATTTATACAGAACCTTTCATTCCAAAGCACTTCATAGCTGTGTACAATCAGCACCAATAAAATGCAGCTACTGCAGCTGTTGGGGAGAGAAAGTACTGGCCATTGGCTCTGCAGGGAAGACCCATATGAACAGTACCACTGGAAATCTAACACCCATAAAAGGCAGACAGGACCTGAATTCTGAAGGTCACACCCAAGAGACCCACTTAAACTGAAAATTGTGTGGATTTCAATTTATCTACCTCAGAAGAACAAAGAGGGGCTGCGTCAGCTCTGCCAGGATTTGAACCCATGACTCTGGGTAGTAGAGGTATTTCAAACCTTGTGTTGAGACAATTAAGCCATCCTCCAGAAACCCATAATGGTGGAATTACTGATTAATTTGCTCAAGGGTGTAAGTTTGCCATTTTCACCAGTAAACTCTTGAGTGGGGAAAAAAAATCTGCTAAAACCCTCTGCCCCATTCCCCTCCATCCCATTCTCCCCAACTATCCTAGACAAAATTAATCTCCTAGACTCATTTATTTCAATCAAAAATTCAAAACAAAAACCAAACTGCTCCAACAGCCATCAAAGGGGAGGGAAACTTCATTTCTTCTTTCCTCCATAGATAGAACCAGGCAGAAGAACCCTGGGATCAATCCAGGACACTAGGTTTTAACTTGAAAGGGAGAGAGACAGCAAAAACATGGACCAGCAGTAAAGAGAAAATAAAATGTCCCTCTCCCCAAACTTTCCATTAACCTGACTAGAAGGGTGACCATCTGTTGCTATGAGTTATTTATTCCTCTCTCCCCACTCCGTCTTCTGCTTCCTATTTTGTTGTGGGTTTTTTTGAGAACAGCTATGATTGCCGGTAAAATCCACAGTTAAGCACTGCTGAGAGTAATGCGTGCCTGTTGAAAAGGGGAGATTTTTTCTAAGAGTGCTCCCATCTGCAGCCTGAATGGAGACAACAATGGCCAGAAGTCATAACTACCTTAATGGAAGTGATATGTTTTATTACAGTGGGACCTACTTGATTGAATAACTCCATTAAAGGCATAACTCTGGTTGTGAAAAGTCTGTATATTGTGAATAAATGGGGAATTTTAATAGCAGATTGTTCTTAACTAGCAAATGTAGGAGGGAAAAGTGCCTGGAAATGTTTTAAGAGCTTTCAGTTGTTGTATATTTTTCACTGGCTGCAGTAAACAATGAGCTGAATTCTGCTCTCATTTACACCAATGTAAACCAGGAGTGGCTCCTCTGACTTCAGTGGAGTTGCTTCAGATTTACACTGATGTAGCTAAGGCCCCAAGCACATAAACAGGTGATTAACCCCATTGATTTCAGTAGGACTGCTCTCATGCTTAATGTTAAGTATATGCTTATGGGCTTTGTTGAATCAAAGCCTGCAAGAAAGATCTGACCCCATTATGTGTAAAGATGTTGGTAGGTTTTCTTCCTTCAAGAAAATAATCCCCCTTTCCTCCATCAAACCTAAATCCAGCACTTGAAAGGGGTCTTCTGTGATCCATAGGAACACAGGAATTGCCAAAGTCCATCCAGTCCAGGATCATGTCTCTAACATTGTCCAGTACCAGTTGCTTCAGAGGAAGAATGAATAATCCATATAATGGACAATTATAGAATAACCTGCCCATAGGGAAGTTTTTTTTCCGTAATCCCCATCAATTAGTGGTGGAAACAGGAGGGTTTATATTCCTGTTATTTTTATCCTATCTAATGCAACTGTGTCTGGTCTCATTAACCATATTAATGTCTACTCCTTTGTTTGGATGGAATTTAGAGACAATTAGAAATTAGAGATGAACAAAATCTGTTGGGCCATTTTCATCCATCCCTGTGGCAATTGCAGGATATTTTCTCTATGTTGTGTACTCCATTGGGTTGTCCAGACTAATTTTAAATGACTCATTTTTCAAAGTTTAGCTAGTTGGTTTGGGAAACTCTTGTACAGTCCAGTAGATTTCAGTGTCCCCTTTGTGCAGTAACCCAGATGCAGTCTCACTAGAGCTGTGTAGAGAAGGGATTATCACTTCCTTGAACTTGTTACATGCCTCTTCCTATGTAGCCCAAAATCATATTTGCTTTTTTTTTGCCACCTTATTACACTGAAAGCTGACATCTAGTTTGATGCATGCTATCACCCTACATCTTCTTCACTTTTACTGTTTTCCTTGCTGACACATAACTGTGTTTTGGATTGTTCCCCTGAACTATTAGCTTGCATTTTTCTAGAATTAATAGTTTTTTTATCCTGCCTGTATTTTTAACCTCTCTAAGTCCCTTTGCATTATTTCCTTGTTTTCACTGGTGCTCACAACTGCCTTTTTCATTATTATTATTATTATCTACAAATTTAATGAATGTGCTATTATTTATACCTTCTTCTAAATCATGAGTAAACGTGTTAGGTGAAATCCTTACCTCACTGAAGTCAGTGAGAGTTTTGTCACTGATGTCAACGGGAACAGGATTTCTCTCGTTAAATGACACCAACGTGTGTTGCACTCCAATAGACAGCTTCCCTACACCACCTTACGTTGCTGTTTTCAAAGGCTTAAAGTGGGTTAGGTTATCTGTAGTCACAAAATTAGCTCAAACATTAGAAAACACCGAGTTGGGTCCGTTTCTAGCAAATGGTGGAGATGTGGCAGGGGCAGGAGTCAGGGCCTGCAGCACAGCCAGTCTCCAGGCACCCTAATGAGAACAGACGGCCTGTAGTAGGCTGCCAGATTGACTGCCCCACCTGATTGGTAGGAAGAGTCAGCAGCCGTTCAGTGGCTGCTCAAAGCATTTGCCCATGGCTGCAATAGCTCCTGCCCTGCTTGGCCATAGCCTTGCCTGACTCTGGTAACCCGATCCTAACCCTCAGCTCTGAACCTTGGCTCTGGCATCTGGCCTCTGACCCTGCCTGTGATCCTGGGCTCTGATTCCTAACTAATGACTCCCACTCTAACCACTGGACATGACCGCCCATATCCTAGGCACTGACCGGTAGAGTATGAGTGTGCATTTGACTGACAAATAGAGAATGTAGCATCAATTGTCCCCACAGCTGTATGTTTTCTATTCTTTTCTGGACAGAGGTGATTCGTAATCCTGCCGTGTTGTATATTCCCAGGAGAAAGGCACTAGCACTGAAAAAATGTTTTGTGTACACTTAAAATTGGAGATAAATCTCATAGGTTTGGTTTTGTCTTCTGGTTTTTCAGTTGCTATTTACCACTTGGAGAACCCCATGTCAGACCCTGCTGTCTCATCCTTATCAGGTCATTACCAGCTTGCATCTATTCAGGCTGATGCAGATAGCCTGCCCTCCATGACTGGCCTATTAGTCCATTTGACTTTTCCTCTTCTCATCCCACTCAGAGACTATTTAACCATTCTGGGCCAGGTTCCCCAACACATTGCATCTTCTGTAATCATTTATTCCTGTGAAAAGTGGCTGTAAAATGGTTCCATTAGGACCCGATAGTATTTTATGCTTAATTTGCACTCGGTTTGCACTCAGTTGGGCAAGTGTAAATGGCTGCATATGTTGCAAAGCAGATCAGAATCAGGCCCTCTCTCTGTCTGAGCCCTAACATTTGTTATATTGTAATGAAAATCTGTCATTGGCCAATGCCTGACTTAATACTTCTTTGAGATCACTTTAAGTGCTATCATTACTTTTTTTTATTATTATTCAATATAACAGTGCTTACATCCAAGCCAATTTTAACTATTTGTCCACTAATTTTATAGTTCAATCCAAAAATTTATCATGTTTGTGTGATGTGACTTGGTCTTTATAAGTCAATGCTTTTCTCCCTGCCCTCATAGTTCAGTTGTCCTTAAGATGGAGTTAAGTTAACCAGATGTTTAAGTCTGTGGGTTTGCCACAGCTGTGACTGTCAATACAAAAACTGTGATTTTTAAAGATTTTCTAATAACAAGTCATCGTGTTTTTAACCTACTGAGAAGACTCCTCCAGGAGTTTTTACAAATCTGAATCCACTAATATCCAAAGTATTGTAGTGAAGTATGGGAGAGAAACATAAGTCTGAATGGTTGAAGGTATTAGTTATTTACTGCTAAATTATTTAAATGTTATTTATTGAAAAATGAGGAATATTTTGTTGAAAATGTGACCTCATGATTTTTTTTTGTGTTTTTTATGGGACTTATCCAGCTCCCAATGAAATCAATGAAGAGAGTCCTACAAAATTCACTAGGAGTTTTTTCCTCCCCATAAGTGGTTGGTTGTTCAGGAGTTTATTTGTTTTTTGTTTTGCCATGTCAAAACAACCAGGCTAACAGATGATAGTTGACAGAATTGCTGTATTTTACTCTTTTTGAAAGATAGGTACTACATTTGTTAGTTTTCAGTCCATGACTTTTCAAAAATAATTACCATTAATTTCGTAAATTAATTAGCTAATTCTCATAGGACACACAGAGATGTATATAATCTGGATTTGCTGTTTTATATAGATTTCAGCTTTTCCATGTCACCCTTCATTTGTCTGCTTTTTACCAATAACTATACTGACAAGGGGTAGAATTTTCAAAAGCACCTAAGTCCCATTTTCAAAAGTAACTTTCAAAACTTGGCTTTCAATGAGACTCAGATACCTAGGTGCCTGGGTCACTTTTGAAAATGGGATTTGGGCTCCTAAATCACATAGACTTCTGAAAATGTTACCCAAGGTTTACATTATTTTTCGCCTTTTTTTTTTGAGATAAGGTCCCGATTCTGCAGACACTTACACACATGCATACTTTTGCTAACATGAGTAGTCCCAAAGAAATCAATGGCAATGTTTACATGAATGCAGGTCCATACATGATTAAGTGTTTTCAGAATTGGACCTAGAGGACTCAACAGTGAGCCACCCAGGGTCCTGTGAACTCATTGCATACTGTGTTAAATTCAGGTAGCTTAGCTGCACTAAGCCCTTTTGGCCTCACACTCGCATTCATTCCCTCCCTGTTTATAAGAACTACATCCAGGATGGCTTTTTCTATGGTTGGATTTTCTGATTTCTGGATCATGAGTTTGTCCTCTATATAATTTAGGGATGTCTTTGATGATCCATGTTTCGCTATCTTTGTCAGCCACCAGATGTTTGGTTGGCTAAAGTCACTCATGAGTACAGTATCCTATGGTTTTAAACTCCCCAGTAGTTATTCTGGGATTAATTTTTTTTTTTTTTTACAATTCTCTCCACTCCCAGTCGTCCATTGCTAAAGCCCACTACAAATTCTCCTTTGTTTTAAATTTACTCTACCCTCATCACAAATATTTCACTACCACCCTCCTCATTGTCACATTGTATATTGCTAGTCTTGTAAGTATGTGTGACATATTAAATCTATCCCTTCACCTTTTCCTCCTTTTTTTCTTTCTCTCATACACACTACATCTATCCACTGTGGACACATTTAAAAAGTTCATTCTGGTTGTAGATATATTACTGGTTCCAGCAAACTTCTCTCTTTTAATTTAAAGGAAATTACTGGATCTGGTAATCATATCAGAATATTGGTGGATCTAAAACCAGAATGCATTTTTTTAAAAGTGCACCCATAGTATATGGACACTCCAGTTACGAGAATCCTCTCATGAAGTTTCAGATGTGGTCACTACTTCATAATCTTCCTGTGTTCTATGATTCTTGTCTAGGAAGTGAAAAATTCTCACTCATGGTGCTTTCAAGAGCCCACATTCACTTTTTGTCTATGTTAAAGACTGGTGGATGCATTTCACTGGTGAGTGAAATGATAACTGGGTATATGGTCGGCACATCTTTGGGGATCCTTAGGAATGAAGGGTGGTCTGTAAAAATGAAGTGTTATTTGCTTTTTATTCTCCCTGCCCCAACAAACAGCTGCTTTTTATAAAAATCTTTGTGCAAGTGGAAATCTGTAAGTGTGTGTTTCCAAGCCTTTTGCGACAAGGACCTTTACTTTGGCTGCATCTGGGGCCCTTTAAATTCAGCTAACAAACACGTCTTTCTGTAATCTTGTCAGGCCACCAGTGGAAGACAGTCAAACCCTTTTGACCCCCGTGGTGAGCTGCGGGCCTCCAGGAGCGTTGCTGACACGGCCTGTCATTCTAACTATGCACCATTGCGCAGAGCCAAACACAGAGGACTGGAAGATCCAGCTGAAGAACCAAGCAGCCCAGGGACAGTGGGAGGTGAGTTCACAGTGAGATCACAGACTTCCAGCATATGCCCTGACTGAACCCAGCACTCACCATCTTTGTCTTAAGGAAACAAAAACAAAACAAAAAAACCAAACATATACGTATAACTTTGATGCCTAAAGTTTGGGATTTTCATGGGTGAAACATTTTGCTGGCAGTCAACTCAGCAATGCCCTCAGGTATCTATGTGGTTATACAAGCACTGGAAATAGTTACCTGGTGCACAGGCCATTCAGCTCTGGATAACTCAGTTCAAAATATAATTCAGATCAAAAGTGAAATGGATGTGGGGATCTGACCCAGTCTTTATTGCACTTTTGTTTTTGACATAAAATGAATATCATGGCACAATTCAGCATGACTAGCCAGGTCAGCTCAAAAGAGGCCTGGGGGTACGTAAACAGAGTTGTTTGGGGAAAACTTGCACAGTGCTTTCTGCCTGGTTAATGACCAGGTGGATTTACCCTTTGAGAACGTAATAATACCCATCAATCTCCTAGAGCTGGAAGGGACCTTGAAAGGTCATTGAGTCCAGCCCCCTGCCTTCACTAGCAGGACCCATTTTTGCCCCAGATCCCTAAGTGGCCTCCTCAAGGATTGAACTCATAACCCTCGGTTTAGCAGACTAATGCTCAAACCACTGAGCTATCCCTCCCCCCTAACCTTCACCAGGCTGGTCTCATGCACAAGAGAAATATTTAACCCTAGGGCTGCCAGATTGCCATAGCACTTAAGGACAGTGAGTTTCATCTTGAATCTTCATGGAAGGTTGCTTCTATTTTTCTTTATCTCCTCTCTTCCCCTATCTCTGTAGTTCGCTCTGCACTGAGGAGCGCTCCTGGTCGATGCGTGCTATTTCAAACGAGTGCACACAATCAGGAGGATTGGCATTAAAGCTGTCTTTTTGGATTTATCTCATCTTCCTTTTCCCTGGCTACCAAACAAGGGACATTGAACATGCCCTGCAATACAGAAGGAGCTTGTAACACTTCAGTGCTTTGTTTGAGATAGAGAAAGAAATATCTGTGCAGTATGAACCAGGGATAAACAGCAAATAGTTTTACAGCTGATATATAAGGACTGGTTTTCTATAAATATAGACTTTCACTAATACAAAAACTATGTTCCAAAACTCATAATAGTGAATGGCAGTGTCATTATCAGATTACAGTTCAAATGACAGGGAAACTATTCATTACCCACTGGAGGAATCCAACTCATTCTTTAATGGAGATACATTTTTCCTTAGAAGTCTCTTTTAAAACATTGTAAACTTAGCTTGCACTACGCAAAAGGTTTAGAGTTTGGACTCTGTGTGGATAAAAATCTAAAGGTTGAATCTTTGGCCAAACCAAGACCTCTTAAGCAGTTTCATAAAGACATATGTTCTCAGGAGAGTTTTAATATCTCCTGCTTCTGGTTGGCTAGATACAGAAGCACAGTGGCCTTCTTTCAGGGATTCTGACACGTCAGGCTTCAGTCTTAGCTGGCCACAATGGTGAAGTGATGAGGGGAGATGGCAGGGAGAAAGAAAGGACAAATGAAAAATATTGGGAAAAGGTCAGTTCTGGATCAATTCTAAAGAGGGAACGTATTTTCCAGCTGGTTCCTACCTCCCTAGTTTGTACTGCTGTTTTCAACAGGGTAAGAGATGACAACAATGCTGCAAACAATCCTCAGCTGCAGGACCTGGGCTATATGAGTGTATTTAATATTGAGTAGAGTCCATCTCTCTTCCTCGCTATCTTGATCTGAGGCATGCAACCAGAATGCAGCATTACAGATTTGTAGAGTATTAGGGCAAAACACACCTTGATGAGCTTGACGGGATGCTTGAAGTCAGTGCTGGTAATGCTGAAGTAACTGGATCCCAGGGTAAGGAAGTGGTATGATGCTCCTGTGCCAAGAGTTTCTTATTTTAACAGGAAGAGACAGTGGAGGTATCTACATCGTGTGCACATTTTGTCAGACGCCACCTCCCCTAACCATTCTCCTGGCAGACTTGTTTCCTTCTGAAAAGGCTGTTTTGCTGCCACCATCAGTTCTGTGTGTCTCATGAAATTTGGCACCTGCTGACTTCCTCCTCTGAGTAGGTTTTAATGAGGGCAGTGTGACTGACATGGACACCTGGACTGATAGCAGCAAGGACCCATTTCCAGGGTTATCCTTGAAAGAAGATTGCCTGTGGCACCAGCTATTCGCCACACTGGGATCGTTTCTGGGCCAGTGAATTCATGCACATCTAGCTGACTAATCTGCACTCCAGTGGAGTATCTCCCAGCACTGTGCATATGTTTATCATTTGTTTTGTGTTCATTACTGGCATCCCCTGATTTTTTTTTTCTCCAGTCTCCTTTCTTGTCCTTGAAAGAGCTGTTGCCCTGCTGGAGGTATCCATGCTGACACCAAACTGGTGCTTGCATGCTGTCTGCAGAGTCCACAAGGTCTGTGGCTCCAGTATAGTGAGTCTCATCTTCTCTCTTCTGGAACAGCTCTTCCATCTTTACCCCCCAACAGATGCTTGGATTGCCGTAGGCAAGGAGTTCCTGCCAGGGCCAACACAACTGTTTCATGACACGGCCAGTAAGGGGGGGGGGTGTAATCAGCATTGCAGATGGCAGCCTCTCTTCTGCCCTTGAGAAGGTGATGTCACCTTTGCAAATGTGCTGCATTCGCCCTTCCTTAGCCTGGCATCCTGAATCTGCTCCCAAACTCGGGTTGAATCCAGCTGCTCGGTCTGCTGCCAGATACCTGCTCCTCACCTCATGACAGCAAACACAGGGTGGATGAGTTCTGCAGAGACTCATGCAACCCAGAGCTGCTTTTGCAGAACCACGGTCTATTACTATCACCTTTTATTTATTTTTTCCCAAGTCATTTAAAGTGCATTGTGCCATGTGGAAACTAGAATGTACAGTTTTGAATGGAGGAAATGGCAGGAGGGCTGTTTTCTTCTAAGCAGAGGGAAGAAGGTGAAAAAGCAGTCTGTTTGTATTTGATTTGTATGTGTTTTGCCTTGGCCCAGCAGTCTTGTCATGGGGGATTATTCTGATGAAGCAGCAGGTGATATTCTTTGTACATGTGGCATTCAGCCATCACTGAAGTTATTTCTGTCTGAGTTCTAACAACCACTGATTATGAAAATTAAGAAATTAAGACTCTTATTATTCACTTAGATAATGTATTGAGTGTTCATGTCTGGAGCTAGTCAAATAATATTCCTCAAATAGGTCATTCAACAAATGTTGTTGCATTTTTCCTGTAAAATTTTTGTAATATTTTACATAATTTGCCCTGCTCTGCTCATCACTCTAAAAGCACCTACATGCTAAACATAAAACAATCAGAAGTTTTATGTAGCCAATGGCAGGTATAGACCATCAGCACACAGCTGCATTTCCCTGTACCAGCCCAGAAGGAAATCTAGAAGCAAAGAAATGTTAAATGTTGATTAATAAAATGACCCAAGATAAATTCTGGGACTTGCATGAGCATCTATGGCAATGGAGTTCTGCAGTCAAGGCTATCTCTGAGTAGGCTTTGTCTGGCCCCTAGCCCAATCCTGATTAATGCAAAATAAATGGGCTTCTCTGGTGTCTGGCCTGGGCTCTCTAACTCTGCCTGTTTATCCCTTAGGACGTGGTGATGGTTGGAGAGGAGAACTTCACCACCCCATGCTACATCCAGCTAGACCCAGAATCCTGCCATATCCTGACAGAAACACTTAGCACCTACGCCCTGGTGGGACAGTCGACCACCAAAGCAGCAGCAAAACGTCTCAAGCTGGCCATCTTTGGGCCGCTCTCCTGCTCATCGCTGGAATACAGCATCCGAGTCTACTGCTTGGATGACACTCAGGATGCCCTTAAGGTAAATGTCATACACTTTACCATCTAGCTCTAGCAGGATTGCAGTAATTGCAGTGAATAGACCCTAATTAGTGTGCAGCTGCTTGTAATTTATGTTCTCAAACTGGAGGTCCTGATTCAAAAGGGCATCTCAAGGCTATTATGGGGAGGGGGATGTGCAAGATGATATGGTGCTGCTGCTGGCATACACGCTGCCTTCAGAGCTGGGTGGACAAAGAGTGGCAGCTGCTGGTCAGGCACCCAGCTCTGAAGGCAGTGCCGCCGCCAGCAGCAGCGCAGAAATAAAGGTGGTATGATATAGTATTGCTGTACCCCCACCTCCAGTTGCCCCTCCTCCCAGCAGTATCCTCTCTTTGGGAACTTGAAATATGGTAACACTACTTTCCACTTTTTGAAAGGCTTCAGCACCTTTGACAGCAAGGATAATGATTACATGCTTCATTTAGTGCCTCTATGAGTATGTATGGTAGCTTGCTACCACTTTTTGCGGGGTTGGGGAGTTCAGAGCTTGAAATATTTCCAAAGGGGGGGCCGAGCAAAAAAAAGTTTGAGAACCCCTGTTCTAGATCATTTTTAAATTATTTTATTTTTATTTTATTTAATTTTTGATTGGAGGAAGAACTTGACAAGACACTATTTTATAGAAAGGAAAACAAAAAACAAAAGAAAAAACCCAAGCCCCAGGTTGTCCTTTGCGTAATGATTTCACTCAAATGCTAAACTAATTTCCCCCCCAGCATTCTTTGTTCCTTTGTTTACCTGGATCATAACCCGAATTCTGAGATTTTTGCATTATTAAAGGGCCATAAGGTGCACAAGGGCTTCATTCGTTATTAATGTATTTTTAATGGTAAGTGCTAGGTCCCCCGAGATGATGAAATGTATAAATACCTCTTTGTAAATAGCTGATAATGATAAAAGAAGTTCCTGGGTCATTAATCACTGCCTGCTTTTATATTGCTTTGTTATACCTGTCTGTGTGCTGTTTTTGTGCTGAGAATTTGCAGCTGAAATACATCAAGGCTATTGCTTTTTACAGCTATGTACCTAACTTTCTCTGTATATAACTCGAGCATATACATAAGTTTACACATACATTGTGTGGGTATACATAAGTATGTATACTTGTGTATATATAGTACCTATAATTGACATATAAAGACAGATGCTTATTATAATAACTATACTAACTTGTGCACATATATGTATGAATGTAGGTTATTGAAAGATTTTCTGTACTCATAACCAGATCTACAGATGCCATCTAGGTAGCAAGAAGAGTTCAAATACTAACGCTAACTGATTAGCGGCACTGCCAGTGATATCTAAGCAGCATGAATTGCGTGTTGTGTACAGAAGAACAATGCTAACAGCTTTACTTAGAAACAAGCCACATAACATGTGCGCACACACTGCCTCAATATGGGAGATGTTTGTGTTTCTCAGAGTGTTGACTTTCACTGTGGCTGGAAAATTCCATTTTCATCTCAAATGCTATTTAGTATCATGTCTTCCTGGACATTATAGTTTATTATGTTTGTCACTGGAGTGGTGGGAGTACTTTCCATAGCTATAAGAAATTTAGCAAAGCAGTGGACTGAAGAGCGGAGTGGAGACTAGCATATCGTGGTCTGATGCTCAGCATTGGGTTTATTTATAAAGCGGCTGGGAACTTGATCTAGAGAATTATGATTTTGTCAGAGCTGAACCCCTTTGGAAACAATAATTATTTTTTCATAGTATGATTTCTTTTTCTTTAAAAATTGGAAAAAGGGACTTCTGTACCAACCAGGCTGAGGATCTCCCAAAGCCAAGACCGCCTTATGCCTCTATTCCCTTTGGTCCACATGGTCTTAATGGAATTTTCTATTGGTTTATTAAGCTCTGAGGTGAAAATAAGTGATTCAAAGCTGCCTTGTAGCAAATACTGAAGATGTTTGAATGCTGCTGTGAGTTTCAGAGTAGAAGGTTTGGGCAACAGGAGATGGCCAAATTCAATTAAACACTGTTCAGTGGATTTTTTTTTAATGTTTATTTGAGCATTTGGAACTCTGTCCAGTAAAGTTCACCTGAATAAATAAGACTGTGCAAAGGATCATAAGAACAGTTGAGTAAAATGGAGAGAAAATCCTTTATAACATGCAGTGATAACGAATGGAGGAAGAAATTTACTGAGTATAAATCCCTGGAGAGATTGTCGGAATGTAAGATTGGTTTGTAATTTGGTGGTTAATCCCTCACTTCCTTTCCAGCTTTCAGTTATTTATTCAGAATGTACTACAAAGGGCTCAGTGTTGGCAGTGTTGTGTCTTCTGGAGTCAGATCTGAAGAGTCCTTCTGGGTCTATCACTGAACCAACGATAATATGTTTGGGCTTACAAGGGTGGGCAACAGTTGACAGAGACTTGTGAACAAGTGCCTCGTGGCCTCCTGTCCACAGAGTGCGTTGGCCTCAGAATGAAGGACTGTGAATGGGGCCATGCAATATAGTTTGATCTGGCTAGGCCCTGTGTGACAGATTCTACCCCAAAGATTAAAGGAGAAGCATGGAAGATACCAAGCCCCACAACACAGATTTTGGTTTCAATGTCAGCTCTTTGCACTGCCAGGCTTGAGACCAGGGTTTGATGTCTGGGTCCCAATCCTTTGCTCTGCAGAATGACAGGGGCAGGGAATGCTTTCGTTATGGCAGCTCCTCTGGCTGATTGAGGGGCAACACTGAGGGGCTGCAAAAAGTGGATTATAAGATTTTTGGGACAAGGGCCCTCTTTTTCTTATGTGTTTCTACAGTGCCTAGAACAGTGGGGCCTGTGCTAGGCACTGCACTACCACAATGCAAATAAATAATAATAATAATTAAGGGATCCAGTCTATAACTGGCAGGATAGTGGTTGTTTCAGGGGATCTTGAGGGTTTGGGTGGAAAGTTGGAGAGTAGGAACAAGGGCTGCTCAGGACTTTGACAGAGATTTGAAGGATGTCTGGGATAATAGTGATTTGGGACTGGGGTAGATCAGAGAAGTGGCAGGTGAGACATGGGTTGGAATTCCTCACATCCCAGAGGAGAGGTTGCTGAATCTGCAGTCCGCAAAGCTGAATTTAGTAACATTGAAGAGCAGTGGTGCTGGAACTACTGGTGCTGCCACACCCCCTGGCTTGAAGTAGTAATAACAAACACCAAATACATGGTTTCTATGGTTTCTGTAATCAGTACCCCCACTCTAAGAATTATTCCAGCACCCCTGTTAAAGAGGAGTAGGTGGGGGTGGGGGTGAGAAGCAGAATGGAGGCAGTTTCCCCTTGCAGTTTTGGTGGGAGCCAGGAACGTGTCAATAGACCAACAGCTCTATGCTGATGGATACAGGAAATGTTTTCACATTGGAATGTCTGAGGTTTGGGGAGCCTTTTTAGGGGGTTATGTATTTATTTTAATAGTCGGCCAAATACATTCTATTATTATTTAGAAATAAGAAATCTGACACGTACTGTATCCATCCCAACAATTACTAAGGGACGATGAGCAGTTGCTCTAGAAAGCACCGTGCTGTATTTATTCAACAGCTTTCCCCTCTAATCATGCAGAGTAAGCTCTCTCTCCCAAAACTGCCTGAGCAGTCTGGGGAGTCTAATGACTTATCACAAATAATGGCTTGGTTATTGTGAAATCTGCTTGTTTCTTTTCCTTCTGTTTGTGAAGCAGAATTGCTGACTCCTGCTTTAATGTTGAACCATAGGAGAGTTTCCTTCACTCCACAAGTCCCCACCCTGAAGGTTGTGACCCCCAAGGGAATTGCAAACAGGTTTTTGGGGGGGATCACAACCATTGTCCCTTTCTTTATGATTAGATGTGAGGGGAGATCTGAAACGTTTCGGTTGTAATATGGGGTCACAGTATGAAAATGCTTGAGAATCACTGCTTTACTCCTGTCTATCCATTTAAACGGCTGCTGTCACTCTGCTGAGCTTCTTTTCTCAATATGACAATTACGGAAGAGACTGGTCCACAAGACAGCTACCACACTGTATCGATGAAGCAGATCACAATTTAACAGACACGCCAAACTTCTTTTACCTTCTTCCCCAGTGTGATATTTGGGTTTCCAGTATCATATTATTCATGTTACTTTCTATTGGTTATTTGGATTCATGCACATACGTCCTGTCTCATGGAGAAAGGAGAATTATACATCTTTTTGAAGCCACAAACTATTATTAAATGTAATTTCTTCCTGCTGTGGCTTTAATTAGAAGGCAGCTTCAAAATATTGGTAGCTCATATCTTGCTTACATGGTCGGCATGAGGATACTGAATTAGGGCCATTGCTGAGCAAAGATGTATTTTATCCAACCCCAACAGGAAGACACCTAAGAGGGTATAAGTTCATATCTTATTACGGGCGCCATCAAGGTGCTTATACAAGGAGGTGAGAGACACTTTCCCAGGCATCTAGAATTATAGATTGACCTTGCTACCCCTCTGCATTAGCAAAAGAGACACTTGCTGGAGATAAACAAAGAGAAGTTTATTAACAAAGATAGGGAGTCAAGTCCTAAGAGTACTAGGAACAGATACGGTTACAAATAAAACAAAAATATAATATGCTTCTAGGAGACTAAACTTAACTTTAGCAGGCTAAAATCTTTGTCTAAGTTCAGTTTCTCAACTAAAGTAACCTCCCAGCATCTCTAGCTTTTATGGATACTAAAAGGATCCAGCTTTCATGGATACAAAAAGGGTTATCTTTTTTGCTCCCTCAATGATGGACCACCACAGCATTCGTTTTCCTTCGCCTCATAGACCAGAAAACCTTTGAAATATATCCCCTTGAAAGGTATCCTCCAGACAAAGGTCTTCTCCACCACTGTTTGTTCTTCGGTGTGCTGATGCCATATTGTCTTTCTCGTTCTCCTGTTAACTTGCTTTTCCTGTTGCTCAATATGCAAATGAAGCTTGGTTTGTGATGGCCTGCACAGTGCTTGGTTGACATTGGAGACCTAGGCAGATGGGCAAATCAACATTCCTTTGTCTGGGGAAAACCCATTTATCTATTCTGCCTGCTTACATAGTTTGTACATATTTTTGGTACATACCTACAACTTCTTGAATAACCCCATGCATCATATATCTCACAATATTTATGATGGCCAGTATCAGATAAGCTTTCATTTGACACCTTATACAACTTTCTTTATAGATAAATACTAAGACGGCAATCTGTTAGGTGTAGTGAGTTTGTCAGGAATTGCATAGGAGTTGCTATTGCATGATAGGACTCCTTTGCCAGTGGGCATTGAGAGGAATAAGGTGGGAGCCTGTTCTTACCTATCTGAAAAGGCAGACTTAATGGCCAGGATTTGGAACTAAAGATGGAAAGGCACAGGCTGAGGGTTTCTTCTCCTAGGTCATACCTGTGTAGAACAAACAGCCAAAGAGGCAAGTAAGCAATACATGGTGTAAAGATAGTACAGATAAGGTCCTAAGGCCACACAGCATTCTGTGCCGGACTGCTGAAAGGCAGGAGATGAACTGGGTATCCCTTCTTCTCCCCATTCTCAGTTTCTTTGGTTTAGCCTGAATTTGAGCCTCAGCTTCTTTCAGCAGAGGTTTACAGTGGGTTTCTTCCATTCCCATAAATGCCGACAGGGAAAAAGACCAATCTTTCCAAGCTTGTATGCCTAAACTTAGATACCCAAATCCACAGTGTCTTCTTTTCTCGCTAGCAATACTGAGCGCTGGCAGCTCCCACTGAAGCCCCAATTCCAGCGTTGGAGAAAGTACCGTAGATGAGTGTAGTCAAAAGCTGCTATTCACACACAGGCCTTCTCGGTGTCTGTTGTTTAACCATATGTGCCAATATGTATGCTTGAGACGTTGGTAGGTGCAATTACTGCACAAAATACCATGAATCTTCTTTTAGACATCCCAGAGAGATAATTTGAACATAATGAAGATCTATAGTAATCAGATAATTACTATCGATTGCTCTTTAGACATCTAGATGAGGTAATTAGGGCACAGTGGAAAGAAGCTGGAACTGATTGATTGGCACAACCTTAATCTAAAAGGTTTCTAATTATGTTTCTTTTCTTCTAATAGCTGATAAACAAACATCATTTTAGCTTTAGAATTTGTCAGGTGGTAGGTTTGTTGGGGACATCAGCTTTCTCTATTATGCTAACTAGATTCTGAATGTGATCAACATCGGCTTATTATGCCTCACAGCTGAAGTGGAAGCAACTTCAATTACCCCATCTTTTACTTTCTCTTCTTGGTTTCAAAAGCCCCTGATTTCTTCTTGGTGTGTGGTGCTCAGTGTGCACCTGTGTGTGCATGACACATTTTGTGTGTATGTCAAAGCTAGTGCATGTGTGGCGATCGTGTCTCTGGCTGGGTTTATGTACAAAAGCAGCATATGTTCATTTGTGCTTTTGTCTTTCATATACATTGCCAGTGGCTGGCCTATATGTCATTGGGGATAGCATGCAGAGATGGGGAGGAGGCCTAGTATTCACTGGAAGTGTCATTACTCATAGGCATATTATTAATTTGTGTATCAGAGCAAAAGCCTTTCTCCCCCATCTCTTATCAACTATTGATCAGTCACTGTTCCAGTCGCTCTCTGAACCACTGTGCTTTCACGCTTAGATACACACCTCTCTATCACAATGTTCTCTCTACTGTTTTGCATTTTTTCAGTAGGTAATAATAGCCCTGTGACAAACAGGTTTCTTATTTCTGTTGCATATGCTGATTCACAGGGATAATCTGATTGGTTGGTGCCAATCACCAGTTGTATATTGATGGGACCACATCTTCATGGGTAGGAGCTCTTGAAGGCAACACATTAAAGCTGCTATTAAGTGCCCTCAGGGTGTGCAGTGTCCAGGGTGACACTTTATCAATATGCAACCATTGCCTGTGTGCTGGGGCTTTGACCTAGACACTCTCAAGCAATTAAGCAAGCCGAACGTGGGACCCAGCCTGTCATGTCATGTATTTCCTAAAAGGAAATATAGGTGTGTGCAGTTCTCCTGGATAATACAGGCTGTATTTGTGTTCTTGCACTAGAAGTGTGATGTAAAGCCGTAAGAGTGATGTGTGTGATTATTCTCAGACTCCTTCATACAAATGTCTTTCCTGTAATAGATGTGTGTTTACCTTACAATGTGTGTGTGTATGTCCTCCCTGTTATACAGATTACCTCGTCCGCTGCAGTTGATCTTCAGGGAGCAGAAGTATAGCATGTCCTTTCATGGCACATTTGTATATAATGTCTCTTTGATCACAAGCTGACCACTTTCTATCGTTCTTACTGAATCTTAGGAAGTTCTACAGCTGGAGAGGCAGATGGGAGGACAGTTACTGGAAGAACCAAAGGCTCTGCATTTTAAAGGAAGCACCCACAACCTCCGTCTGTCCATTCATGACATTGCCCATTCTCTCTGGAAGAGCAAATTGCTGGCTAAATACCAGGTAAAAATGACAGAATGCCTGGATGATGGCTAAATTGCATGGGTCAGAATAGAAGGGCTTAAAAATACGTAGCAACACACAGTTGTGCAGTGCTCTTTTAAAAATGAGATACAGTGACTGTTCAGGCTCCTGTACTCTGAAGGTCTTGAGGCTGTTGCCCATAACCAGCTCTCTCCCCTCTGTTACACACCGTGTGTATTTTCAATTTCTTTGAGCACTGGAGAGGAGTAAAGGGCTTGGTTTCTTTTCACCATCCTCATTAGTGGCAGGCCACATAACAGGCCATGGTTTGTTTAATTTGGAATGAAAATCAAAATTCCCTTTTAACAATGCACTGGGAGAGAGAGATTGATCAGGACAATCAGAAAATCTGCTTCTGGCAGGAAAATGCTTCTGGCAGTGCTGAGAGGACAGGACTTAGGGCTCAGCTACACTAGAGAGTTTACAGCGGGGCAGATGCACTGATGCAGCTGCGCTGCTGTAAGCTCTCTAATGTAGCCACTTTAAGCAAACAGGAGAGGGCTCTTCCATTGGCTTAACTCCTCCAGCCCCCATGAGCAGGAGTAGCTATGTCGGCAGGAGAAGCTGTTCTGCTGACAGCGCTGTCCACACCGATGCTTCTGTCCATGTAACTTACGTTGACTTATTCATCCCCCTGAGCGACACAAGTTATGCCGACATAAGCTGTAGTGTAAGCACAGTTTTAAAATCAAGGGTTAGTGCATGGAATACATGCACCCTTCAGCCAGAATACATGCACCCTTCAGCCTGTTTCCAGCACTGGCCGCTAAGGCCCAGGATTGAGAGGTGTGGGCTGCACTGCGCATTTTAGAGGACCCAGGCCCTTTGTACTCAAGCAGCAGGTTCAGTCTTAAGGAAGCGGGAAAACAAACACACCCACCTTTGTAATGTGTGTGAGAGAACAGCAGAGCTTGTGAAGGTTTCTCATCACTGAGGGGCAAGGGGAGGATTTGCTTATTTTTATTCTGTTTCCACTGCATGGTTCAGTTGCTAGTCTCCAGTGCAGTGAATGCTTTTCATGGGACGCTAGACCGGGGACCACCTTCCTGAAGAGCAGAGCCAAGTCTTCTTCAGAGAGGCCGCACAGTATCTCCTCACAACACTCATGACCCCATTTGCCATATTCATTCCAGAGCCTTTTGGGAGATGAGCGGAGAATTTGCTGATATACATTAAAACTGTAGATGCCCAGGATCAGTTCAAATTTTTCCTTAATTTTCCTCCTGCAGGAAATTCCCTTTTACCACATCTGGAGTGGGTGTCAGAGAAATCTACATTGTACCTTCACCCTGGAAAGGTTCAGCCTGAGCACGCTGGAGCTGGTTTGTAAACTCTGTGTACGGCAGGTCGAAGGAGAAGGACAGATCTTCCAACTCAACTGTACGGTGTCAGAGGTAAAGGGCCCGGCCATTTCACGCTGACTGGTGTGGGGGGAAAATGGCAGTACTTTCCCAGCAAACATCCCTTAACCTAACCACACTCCCTATGCTTGTTTCCCATGCCCATTAATTCTCTCCTTCCTCCTGGTGGCTGGGAGGTACCAGGCTTTCCAGCCTCTCTCATAACTGCTGTAGGTACTTTCCCTTCTCATGGATGCTAGATAGCAGGTGTGGATACAACTGCCTTCTTCACTCTTTCCTCATGCGCCGCCTGGCTGTCCAGTTGGCTTTTCTCTACTCCCTCCTCTGGAAGGAAGCGTCCTTCCTTCAAAACGGACAAGGGAGGAATGGTAGGTGTGTTCCTGGTGTCTCTCCCTTTCCTCCCTGGAGCTTCTTATTTCCCCTGTGCACACAGGGGGTCTGTTTCTTCAGCACACCTTCTTTTACATTATAAAACATAGGATGGTCACGTCTTCCTACATCCATAGTTCTCGAAGCATCAAGTACTCATGAAGGAGAAGTGTGCTGGATTGATATGAACCAGTTCACTCTGAGCACTGACAATAACTGCTGTGAAATAGGAAGCATAAGACATTAGATATGCAACAGGCTTTCCCTTCAGTCTTTATTCCTGCCAAGTTCCAGCAGCTTGACGTACTGCATAAAACTGCTGAGGCTAACTAAAAGTAGAAATGTATTTCAGTTAAAGGGGAATGGCTAGCAGACCCTAACGACCCATTCTCCTGAAAGGCACCAGTCCTCTTTTATATTTAACTGTATTTAGTTATTTATAGATGTCTAAATTACACCGATCAGATGTGGCCTGAGCGCACACACATGTTCTTTAAAAACCAGTATACACCATTTACCAAACCAGTGCCAATTTTCAGGGTCCTCTAAAACAAGTCTCTGTCATCACACACAAAAGCAAAAGCCTGAGGAAATAGATGAGCCTTACATCTCACTTTGCAGATATGTGCCATGACAGTTATGTAAAATCAGACTCTTTTGGTCACTAGAGGAATGGAGAAATGTAGAAGGTACAGAAGAGAAATATCTCCAGGGGCAGCAGTAGGGAAGATAATCCATAGATTTGAGAGTGGATGAGTGCATCAGCCTAGGGAAAAGAGCATGATGGGCTGGGTCTTTTGCTTTGTTGTGTCCCAAAATTAATACCACAGGGGGAAAAGTGTTGGAGATGACACAGGACTTTGGTAGTGGCACATTGCTATGGTCCCTTTTTTTGGTGACCTTAGGACTTGAAGGACTTTAGTGCTTGAGGACAATAAAAGTTAGTGGTAAGTGATTCTTTGAGGTTGAGGATAAGGGCAAATTCTACCGCTCTAACCAGCCACTGCTTCACAAAGAGCCATTGGCAGCATCTGTGAGCAAGGTGGGAGCACACACCGAGCCATGTTAGCCACAGAGCCCTCTGATGGGAGTCCCACAAAGGAGGAGAATTGCTACCCATCTGGATTTTAACAAGCTTGTCTCGTGTCATACCAGCTGAGTGCCTGGGACACTTGAATGAAGCAACATCAGAAATAACTTGAATGATGTAACATCAGAAAATGACGACGTATGAGTCACTGTGGAAACCTTGTGAGATTTACATCAGGAAATCACAACATCATGATGAAACTGAGAGCAATGATATCATTTGTCTAGGAGTCAAGCACATGTGGCAATAATAGGGAAATAAGTAAAAAAGTGGTTGCACCATGTTGAAGTTGGTGAAATGTCAACATCTCCTCATGGTCTGACCTTTACAAGTAGAGCAAGTCTGGCAAAGGAGAGCCCAGGCTCAGATACCAGAAAGGGGTGAGGAAACCTACTATAATCACCAAAACAAATGCCATCTTCCTCCTGTGTCCTTTGTCTCCTACGCAGTATGAAATGACAGACTGGTTATGTCTTGTTCCCCGGCTCATAGTCAAGGATAGTCCTCTTCTATAGAGAAATAAGCTTGGCCTGCTACAGTGCGGTCACCATTTCCTCCCAGAGTTTCATGAGCCCTTTGACTTACAAACATCTTTAGTTAAAGGCCCCGCTGACATTAATAAGGAATGTCACGATACCATAGCAACCACTGGCACTTTCCAATCCACAGCCATATCTCTGAGCCACACAGTTTCACCCCTGCTGGCTTTGGATGGCGTTTTCACTTTCCAGGCCCAGCAGGTCTGCAAAGTTCAATAACTGTACAGCTCCAACAACAACAGAAGAAGCAGAATTTGGCAGGGGTGGGAGTCTGTCCCTTTGATGACTGCCTTCAGTTTGGATTGCACATATGCCGGCTGATGAAAAGGATGGTGGATCGGGAATAGAAATAAATGAAAAGGAAGTTAAAATCCCCGCTTTGTGGAGAAATGATTCTTCAAATAGTATGGCTGCAACATAAAGACTTTCTGTCAGTTTCTCCAGGATAAAAAAATTGATTTCTTTCATGGTTCTGCTGCAGTATGATCCTTCCGGATATGATGGACGGGAGAAATGTCAGTGAGGTTTCTCCTCAAGCAGCTGATAGTTTAGATAGATAAATAACTAAATCCGTGTAAATGAGATAGTTGTGAGCGTTGGTAAGGAAAATAGAGAGGCATTTATCTGCAAGTCAGCAGCTGAGAGTCACACCCGGTTGGTAGTGACCCAAAAAGTCATTGTTGTCATCAATGGGCTGCTGACCTATGTGAAAATGTTGGTAGCCTTCACCCCCAGTTCCTAATGAAGGGTGCCTTAGATAGTATGGTCATTGGCACTCCAAAAGTATCATTAGATCAGAGAGATAAACTGAATGAAACCCCCCACCCTCCAAGGCACTAATTGCATCCTAGCTGGCAAGGACTGCAAGGCATGAAGAATGAACTATCCTGTCACCCCTAAGGTGACTTCTTTCCACTTTTAAGGACTGGGCAAGGTATTTGCAGGAAGTTTGCATTGAACCTTCCTGTGCTGTATATGCTCTCTGGATAGACAGAGGACTTCAATCTCCATGGCTTGACAAGCTGACACCTTTTATCAATCGCTACATTCATTTTTAAAACTTAACACCCTCCCTCCCCTGCCATCCTCTTCCTGAATTATTCTCCCTTTTATGTTCCTTATTATAAATCCCTATAAAGGAATCGGTCAAAGGGTCAAGATCAGCTAGGCACAGCTACAGTGGCGTAGGCATCATTACTACATAGTTAGAGCAGCTACTCAAATGTAACCATTATTCTGGCTGAGAAGGGAAAGTGGGCAAACTCTGAACTGTGAAATCATGGAAAGTGAGTTCTTGTGGGTGACTTTCGGAAGGGCTGTGAGATGACAGCCGAAAATTACTTATTCTGCAGGGCCTTGAAAATGTGCACCATTACCCATAACATCTGCTTGGTTATTGGGTGTAAAGTTGTATATTCAACTGGGGACAACATAACATTAAAGACAGATGGTAAAACTACTATCATAAACAATTACTGTATAAGTGCTGCGTTGAGGTAATCTCTGATTTAACCTAGCAGAGAAGTGAAAGAATTGGTAGTAGCTTTAATGAAACTCAAGTACACACTGTAATTATCTTCTGCTGCTTATATGTAATAGGATCTGGTAATAGTTTCAAAGGGAACAGAAAGAACACTATTGTCTTGTGCTGTGATTCCGTCCATCAGGGATTAATGCAGGGAGAGAATAGCACTCATTAGCGAGGATACGGATCATGAGAATTGCTCATCGTGGTTGGTGCATGGTGACATTCCCACATCCACCGTGGAAGGGGCGGTTAGTGCTAAGAGCTGACATGCAGGATTCTGTCACCACATAAATTAGCTTTTATTGCTGTGCTAGTTTTGATGGCAAAGAGCATGTGGCCTCTTACGCATAGGATGGCTCTTAACCTGCTAGATTATAGTACAAAAGTCCTGGGATGAAGCTAGAGAGTGTGTGTGTGTAGTTGTCTACAGCTAAGAGAAGAATAATGGCCTTGTGTGGTTAGGACTCTGAACTGGGAGACATGAAATCTAAGTCAAATTCCTGGCTCTGCCACAGACTCCCTGTGTGGCCTTAGGTACATCTCTTAATCTCTCTGTGCCTCAAGTTTCCTACCTTTACAGTAGGGATTATAATGCATCTTTCTCTCACCCTTTGTATGTGTTTGCTTATATTGTAAACTCTTCAGGCCTGGGAGTTTCTGTACAGAAACTTTCCCCAATGGAATCTGATCTCAGATGGGGCTACTGGAATACGCATGATAATATATGTAAATATGAGAGAGTTTTCAGTCTTTGCCCAGTCCTTAATTCTAGAAGACCCCAATTCCCCACAAAGAAACAGGCCCTTGTGCAGAAATCTTTACGAACCCTGCAATATTCCTAAGTTTCACAAAGCAGCCAATGACAGAGCCACACCCAAACTTTCAGAGTGCCCTGAGAGCTCTGTCCATTGTATGCTTCGGCCTGGAGATGGAGAGGGAAAGTGCCACCTCTGTGATGCTCCCAGTCACCACTGCCCTGAAGAACCTGTATTCAGTGTCTTCCATATTCCAGGATACCAGCCTCTATTACAGGGTTAATACCTCCAACAGGGTCAATGCTGTCGAATTTATTATTGACACAGGCCTTTTGCTCACACACACCAAGCACTGTAGTTTGGTATGTGATTAGAGAGACCATAGTCAGTAGTTCTTTGTGCACATTAGTGTGAGGATAATTCTCCAGCTATGTATTTCAATGTCTAGCATAAAAAGTCATTATGGAACATTTTAAAAAAGCATGGATGGAATGGACTAGACACTAAAAGGAGTAGATAGGGGAATGGAGACAAGGGAAATACAGAATAATTCCACCCAAAGCCCAAGAATCGAGCTCACAACATTGACACCTGCTATTCCCAATGTATACTATGGAAACCTAAAACCTTGACTGGTTGCTGCTAAAGTGTGAGGTGTAGGCTAATGAGATTTCCTGGAAGCTGTGTGATGGCAGCTTGCGCCAGGCATTGTAAAGTTTTGAGACTGTTCTCAGTTGTGTTTGTGGGGCATCTCCTGTAGTTAATTATACAGAGCAACACTTTAATTAGTAGAAAACTAAAGAAATTGACATTTAAAGTAGATTTTTGTTATGGCTTTAGTACTTCATAGGTAACATTTGCTTTTCCTTTCCAATCAGCTAAAGTGATTATTGGAATCACTTCCCTTGTGCTGCTGCAGATGTAAGTTAGATCATGTATTGATGCTTTTTATTGCCTTCATCTACATTAAATGTCAATTTGCGGGGTTTTTTGTACTTTTTATAAACTTCCCATTTGGTATTTGGTACATATTTGGTCTTTCTGAAAGTACCCATTACTCAGCTGAGAGGCTTGGGTCTTATCCATGCACAGTTTTATTTTTTTTGTGTCTCTTTTTCAGTTTCAGTTCAGGAGAGAGAGACAGGATTCTTCTGTCCCCTCCTCTCTCACTCACTCACTTTCTGAATGACCTTAGGCAAGCCACTTTATATCAATTTCCCCATCTGTAAAATGGGGATAGTTTATATTTTCCTTTCTCTGTAATGTGCTTTGATAGCTACAGATGAAAAGCACATTGCAGGAGCTAAATGTTGCTGTTCTGTTTGCCTTTGCCTGGTGCTACACTTGACTTTTTTTTTTTTTTTTTTTTTGGCAGCACCATTCCCCAGCACACTTTAATCTTTAAATATATCCTATATGCATTCCCTTCCCTTCCATGAAGACAGCCTCTCCTCACCCACCTAACACACACTCTAAATTTCTTTCATGGTGCCATCTTCATGCAGTCACCTTCAGTTACTGTTGTTGTTTGTAGTAGAAGCACTTGCACTCAGCTCCTTCTATTCTCTGATGCTGCTGAGATCAATAAATGAATATACCCCAACCCCTCAAACCCTCAGGAACCCTAGAAACATAAGAATAAGAATACATGGCCAGCCAAACCACCAACCACCAGTTCATCTAGATTACACTGCTCACCACACCACACCACCACACAGTAAGCAGAGGGGTGTAGAAACACCATGTTCCAGCCAGCAGAGGAGGTTTAGGGGATCATGGGCATGTAATCCCCTGCCATCTTGGTTTACAGTCATTGATGGATCTATCCTCCATGAACTTATCTAGTTATTTTTTAACCCAGTTCTACTTTTGGCCATCACAACATCCCATGGCAATGAATTCCACACGTTAATTGTGCATTGTTTGAAAGAGTACTTCCTCTTGTTTGTATTAACCCCGCTGCCTACTAATTTTATTGGGTGAACTCTGATTTGTGTATTGTGGGAAAGGGTAAATAACACTTCTCTCATTGCTTTTTCCACATCATTCATGATGTTATAGACCTCTGTAATATCCCCCCTTAATCATCTCTTTTTTAAGCTTAAAAGCCCTAATCTTTTTAGTCTCTCCTTGTATGGAAGCTGTTCCATACCCTTGATCAACTTAGTTGCTCTTCTCGGAACCTTTTCCAGTTTCACTATATACTTTTTGGGGTGGGGCATAACTCAGCCAGTATTCAAGGTAGGGCACACCATGGATTTATATTTTTGATATTTGCTGTCTTATTTTCTATCCGTTGCTAATTGTTCCTAACATTGTGTTAGCCTTTTTGACCACTGCTGAGCATTGAGCTGAAGTTTTCAGAGAACTATCCACGATTACTTCAAAATCTCTTTCTTGAGTGGTACCTCCTAATTTAGAACCCATCACTATATAAGCATAGTTGGGATTATTTTTTTTCCACTGGGCATTACTATCCACTTATCAATGTTGAATTTCATCTGACATTTGTTGCCCAGCCACCCAGGATAGGGAGATCACAGTCAGCTTTGGACTTTACAAAATTATTCAAGATTGTTTCATCTGCAAACTTTGCAACTTCACTGATCTCTTTTCCAGATCATTAATTAATATGTTGAACAGCACTGGTCCCAGTACAGATCCTTGGGGAACACTGCAGTTTCTCTCCATTGTAAAAACTGACCATTTATTCCTACCCCTGGGTTCCTATCTTTTAACTAGTTACTGATCCATGAGAGGACCTTCCCTCTTATCCCATAACTATTTGTTTTCCTTAGGAGCTTAGCAGTGAGGGACTTTGCCAAAGGCTTTCTGAAAATCCCGGTACACTATATTGACTGGATCACCCTTATTCATATGCTTGTTGATACCATCAGAGAATTCTAATAGATTGGTGAGGCAAAACTTCTATTTACAAAAAGCCATGTTGACTCTTTCCCAACAAATAGTGTTCACCTATGTGTCTGGTAATTCTGTTCTTTACTATAGTTTCTACCAATTTGCCTGGTACTGAAGTTAGACTCACCAGCTTGTAATTACCAGGATCCCCTCTAGAGGGCTTTTTACATTAGCTACCTTCCAGTCATCTGGTACAGAAGTTTATTTCATACTATGGTTTCGTATTTGAGCGCCTTCAAAACTCTCGGATGAATACCATCTGGTCCTGGTGAGAAAAGGTGGCTGAGGTAATCTCTTTTATTAGACCTACTTCTATTGGTGAGAGAGACAAGCTTTTGAGCCACACAGAGATCCTTATGACTTATGACAGTTTAATGTATTAAATTGTTCCAAACCTTCTCCGGAGACACCTCAATCTGGGACAGTTCCTCAGATTTATGACCTAAAAAGAATGACTCGGGTGTGGGAATCTTCCCCACATCCTCTGCAGTGAAGACTGATGCAAGAATTCATTTAGTTTTTCAGCAATGGCCTTATCTTCCTTGAGTGCTCCTATATCACCTTTGTCATCTAGTCACCCCATTGCCTGTTTGGCAGGCTTCCTGCTTCTAATGTTCTTTAAAAAATTCTTACTGTTAGTTTTTGCATCTTTAGCAAGTTGCTTCTCGAACTCTCTCTTGGCCTGCCTAATTATACGTTTCACTTAACCTGCCAGAGTTTGTGCTCCTTCCTATTAATTAGCCTCACTAAGTTTTAGCTTCCAAAGTTTAATGGATGCTTTTTTGTCTCTGCTTAACCATGGTGACATTCTTTTGGTCATCTCATTATCTTTTCTGATTCAGGGTATACATGTAGCCAGAGCTTCTATTACGGTGTTTTAAAATAGTCCCCATGCTGCTTGCAGGCATTTAACCTTTGTGACACAGCTCCTTTTAATTTTTGTCTAAGAAGCCTCCTCATTTTTATGCAGTTCTCCTTTTTGAAGTTACCATGTTGATTTTTTTGAGTATTATCCCCCCTACAAGGATGTTACATTTAATTATATTATGGCTACTATTACCGAGGGGTTAAGCTACCTCTTGGATCAGATTCTGTGCTTCAGTTAGGACTAAATGAAGAATTGCTTCTCCCCTTGTGAGTTCCAGGACTAGTTGCTCCAAGAAGCAGTCATTTATGGTGCCTAGACATTGTATTTCTGCATCATGTCCTCAGGTGACACATACCCCAGTCAATTTGAGGATAGTTGAAATCCCCCATTATTATTGTGCTTTCTGCTTTTGTAGGCTCTCTAATCTCCCTGAGCATTTCACAATCACTGTCACCATCCTGAACAGGTGGTCAGTAGTATATTCCTACTACTATACTCTTATTGTTCGAGCATGGAGTTTCTTCCCAGACAGATTCTATGGTACAGTTTGTTTCATTTAAGATTTTTACCTTATTTATGCTTATCTATGCCGTCTTTTACATGTAGTGCCACTCCCTCACCAGCGCATCCTACCCTTTCATTTCTATATATTTCATACCCTGGTATTACCATGTTCCACTGATTATCGCCATTCCAACAAGTTTCCATAATTCCTATTATATCAATATCCTTAGTTGATGTGAGACTCTCTAGTTCACCCATCTTAGCAGTTAGACTTCTAGCTTTTGCATGTAAACACCTGTACATTTTGTCAATATTCAGTTGCTTGCCTTTGTGTGTTGTATTTAAAGGGACTCTTACATTTGATTGTTCGTCAATAACTCCTATCTGTACTTTACCAACTTCTTTCCTATCCTCTTTACTAGGCTATAGAGTCCCCTCCCCTTGAATAAATTCATCCCTAAGAAACATCTCTGCCCGAACCGTGCACTCCTCCTCACCTGTTGGCTTTCCCACAGCCATTTCGTTTAAAAAATACATTTTAATTATGTGTGCCATAACCATTTTGGTTTAGGTAGAGCCTATGCCTCCTGTTTAAGAAGGATTCTTAAAGGGAACATGTATCTTCTAAAAGGGTGATCTCACTGGGATTATAAAAAAAAAAATCTGATCCTAGCTGAGTTTTCCTGCATGGCTGAAAATGTCTGGTTCATTTTTTCCCTTCCTCCTTTTTCACTTATGCATCCTGCCCATCTGGGTTGTGACTGGGCCTGGAAGCAGACAGGCCAGAACACTTCTAGAATGGATGTTCTTGAGCTGTTATCACACAAAGAATCTCAGATCTCATGGGACATCAGCAACCAAAATTTAGTCTCAAGACTTGTTTAGATAAGATCCTAGAACAGAGGTGGGCAAACTACAGCCCACGGGCCACATCCAGCCTGCGGGACCATCCTGCCCGGCCCCTGAGCTCTGGGCCAGGGAGGCTAGCCCCCGATCCCTCCCCCGCTGTCCCGCTTCCCCCGCAGCCACGCGGGGAGCACTCTGGCCCACCGCTCCTGCCAGGCTGTGCAGCTTGCACCCGCCCACCTCCCAGGCTTCCCAGTCAGCCAGTCCTGCTGCTCTGAGCGGCATGGTAAGGGGGCAGGGAGCGGGGTGATTGGATAAGGGGAGGGAATTCTGGGGACTATCAGGGGACAGGGAGCAGGGGGCAGTTGGATAGGGGGTGGAGTCCCGGGGGGGCGGTTAGGGGCAGGGGGTCCCAGGGAACGGTCAGGGAGCAGGTGGATGGGGCGGAGGTTCTGAGGGGGGGTGGTCAGGAGATGGGGAAGGGTTCGATAGGCATGGGAGTCCCAGGGGGCCTCTCAGGGGACAGGGGTGTGGATAGGGGTAGGGGCAGTCAGGGGACAGGGGGTGATTGGATGTGGGGGGGACCCCAGGGGGCGGTCAGGGAGCAGGGAGCAGTTGGATGGGGTGGAGGTTCTCGGTGGGCGGTCAGGGGACGTGGAATGGGGGGGTTGATAGGCGTGGGAGTCCCGGGGGGCCTGTCAGGGGGCAGGGCTATGGATAGGGGTAGAGGCAGTCAGGGGAGAGGGAGCGGGGGGGGTTAGATAGGGGCTCTGAGGGGGGCAGTCGGGAGGTGGGAGGGGGCAGATAGGAGGCAGGGGCCAGGCTGTTTGGGGAGGCACAGCCTTCCCTACCAGGCCCTCCATACTGTTTCACAACCCCAATGTGACCCTCGGGCCAAAAAGTTTGCCCACCCCTGCTCTATACCCAATACACGCTAAGACACTTTTCAGACAAGGAGATGGTCGATTCATAGATTGTTCAGTTATGTAGGTCAAATATGTGCCACTTGTGTAAAGTAATAGGCTGAGGTGGCTCCATTCTCTCTTTTCCTGCCAGCCAGATGACAACATAGAAGGTAGTAGAACTTCAAAGAAACCCACAAGGGGTATATATAGGAGAAAGGTGACTGCCAGGATGCTTCCTCCTCTGTGTAAAGCCTCTGTTGCTTGTTAGCCCATGGCTTTGTGTAAAAGAGAGAGCCGGGGAGTGGGGTTGCAGCAGGAGCAGGGGAACAGCACGTTCCACATCGTAGTGCAGACAGAGGTCCACATAAAAATGAGGGATCAGCTAATGCCTGGAGCGGCATCAACTCTCTCTCCACGGTTTGTCCCCCATCAAAAGACTCCCAGAGCACAGGTGCTGGCTGAGAGATAATAGCAGCATATCCACCAAGCTGCTGCAATGCCTTTGTTCTGTGTCTGCGTCTCTCCATGTGTGTGAGGAGGAGGAGGAGAATATAGAGAGAGGTGTCTCCTCCTTACTACCCAAGGGGGGCTGCCCTACCTCTTGGTACTAGCACACCAGGGCTAGCCCCATGCCGAAGCAGGAATGGTGCATCAAAAATACCCCTTCCCCACAAGTCCCAGGCATCTTTAGGGGGTGTAAATGCTTCCATATTTTCATTGACACGGATGGAAAACATAGGCCCCTTAATGCTTTTTCTGTCACCTGACTCCAAATGCTCTTCCCCACAAAATTCATCTCCAATATTCCTTGCTCCCCACATCAGGGAGAGTTTCCCACACAGAAGTCACTGAGATCTGCTGAAAAGCTCTAGGGGTAGCATTTTGCCCTAAGAAAGAGCTTGGTGTTTCTCCACATTAACTGATCAAGCTGGGCCCAAGGTTTTCACGTAGACCAACCTGGAGTGGTGATAAAGCTGCTGCCTGTGAAAGTTAGCTATACATATTTCTGTTCCTTTCAGCTGACTGACATCAAGCACATATACAACTTGATTACCATGAGGCTGATCCTCCACTAACGGGAGCAACAGGATTCTGCCTTTGTGCTTGGTGATTGCTTTTGTGTTCAGTAACAACACTGCTTTATTTCCATCCCCTCCCCTTTCTGCAAAACGTAGGAACCTACTGGTATTGATTATCCTCTCATGGATTCAGCAAGTACCATCACCACCATAGTGGGACCAAGCGCTTTCAGTATCCCCCTGCCCATCAGACAAAAGCTCTGCAGCAGCCTTGATGCCCCACAGACCAGGGGCCATGACTGGAGGATGCTGGCCCACAAACTGAAATTGGACAGGTGGGTGTGTTGCCTGTATGAACTCAACAACGTGGCTGAGTGAATGCATAAGGGCTGTTGTTATAGACCGGTGTGTGTGCAGGCAGTGAGCTACTCACTGTTGTCCTTGTTAATGGCCCAGCTCTGGTCCCAGTGAAATCAGTGGGCTATTTGCCATTGACTTCAGTGTGAGAGGAGTTTCTCAAAGAGCACTTTTACAGAGAAATTGCCCACAAAATAGCAAGGCTTGGATGAACCACATAGGCAAGAGGATAATGCCAGCTGTTAAAAGGTGGGGCAGATCCCCATCAGCTAGTCTAAATCAGCCCAGGTCTATTTAAGCCAGGGGTGCAACTCTGATTTGCACCAGCTGAAGATCTGGTGCAGAAGGTTTCAGTGCACAAGTGCAGTACAAAGACCTACAGACTAGTCACACTGAATGCTCATGCAGAGTGTGTACACTCGGTGTGGTTTGTGGATAGTTTGAATCAGCATTGACAGAGGCAGCCAGTCTTACAAGACCATTTCCCTTTGTTCTGTTGCAGGTACCTAAATTATTTTGCTACAAAATCGAGTCCTACTGGCGTGATCCTAGATCTTTGGGAAGCCCAGAATTTTCCTGATGGCAACCTGAGCACGTTGGCAGCAGTCCTTGAAGAAATGGGAAGACACGAGACAGTTGTTTCTTTGGCAGCAGAAGGAAAATATTGATGCAACCTTGGAATGAAAAAGAAGGAATGGAACTAGGGTAGTGGTATTGCCCTGTGAGCTATGAATAAGAAACAAAATGAATACCCAGACCAATGAGTTTCACAAAAGACATTTCAGAGAAGGAAAAATCAGCCCTGACTTTCACATATGTTCTCCTTGTACATTATGACAGGATCTAAAAGAAATCATGCAAAGTTGTACCTTGAAAATATAAATCAACCTAACGTTCCCCTCAGCTTGGCTGTACACTGCTTGGTACAGGATTTTACAGTTTCCTAGGAAACGCTTTTTATTGCTATCCAGATGTATGGATAAACTTTCTTAACAATCCCAGTTTCTATGGACGTTGTTTACATCAAATACCGGACAGGGGTAAGGAGACTGTCCAGGGCTCTTTATATTTTTGTTTAAAGCCATTCTAGACAAAGCTGTGGACAGTTGGTTGTGGCTATTTCAGATGATCAATTTCCAGTGAAATTCAGACTTTGGCTACAAATCCGTGCATCAAGTGTCTCAAAATAATCCTCCCATCATTGTTCTGTTTCTTAGATCTGGTTGTAAGACCAGTGTTTTGAAACGTGTGCATCTGGAAAGCAGATAATCTGGGTGCTAAGCAGGAATGCATGTCTCTCTCCCTGCCTCCCCCAAGGGAATTCCACGGGTTCATTGTGAAAAATAGCTGTAGGATTGTAGGGACGATAGGGATTCATTTTCAATTCACAATATTACCCACTCCCTTCTTAAAGAAAGTGTGTGTGTGAGAGATAGATGCAATTTGGAGTGTGGGTTGGGTGGAGGGAAATAACCCTGCCAACAGATTTTGCTGTAATGATTATTTACTGCTAAGTATCTAGTGCAAGGATTATTATTATTTTATTTTAATTTCTAATTTGTCAGCAATAGCATGTATCATTCAAGTGAAAGCAGAACCTGTTCTCTCCCTTCTGGAGCTGCATGGGTTCTTCTAACACACTTCCCTTCAAATGCCACTCTCCCTCCCCTTCTCCAGCCTTTGTGCTCACCCTCCAAGGCCTCGGGTTGCGAGCAGGGCATGCTCACATGGTTAGCATACACTGGACCAGATCCTCCACTGGTGTAAATTGAGGTCAATGATTTAAACCAGCAGAGGATCTAGTTCAATGAGTGCCAACTACCACACCATGTGAGCTACTGCCGGAGCAGCTCCAGGCACCAGCACACCAAGCGTGTGCCTGGGGCGGCAAGCCACGGGGGGCGCTCTGTCGGTCGCTGCGAGAGCGGCAGGCAGGTTGCCTTCAGCGGCATGCCTGCGGAGGGTCCGCTGGTCCCGCGGCTTCGGCGGACCTCCCGCAGGCGTGCCGCCGAATCCCCGGGACCGGGAACCTCCCGCAGGCAAGCCGACGAAGGCAGCCTGCCTGCCGTGCTTGGGGCGGCAAAATACCTAGAGCCGCCCCTGGCTACTGCAACACCCCCTATTTACTAATGATTCGAGGAGCAAACATCCCATTGTTATTCTGGAAGCCGGGGCTGCCCAATGCCAATGCTGTGAATACACCCTCCCAAACCAACCACACATAGCCCTTAATTTTCAGAAGCACGTGTAGCAACAGTATGTAGGTACTTCTCGTGAATGCCTGACGTGGATATTCATGTGACACATCAGGCAATGAGTGTGAAAAACATGCGTGTGTACTCTGAAAAATAAAGACCTTAAGCTCTCATTTATTTTTTTTTAAAACAGGTCTTGAGCAGCCACCACTCCCATTTACTTTCCTTGGGATTGTGGGTTCCCAGCCCCACTGAAAATCAGTCCCTTCAATTTTAATCAAAGGTGTGTGATAGTGGAGGACAGTTATGGAATGGGGAGGCTGCTCCATTTTATTCTACGGGCAAATTCTGCTGTGTGTGATCCATTGCTGCTGCTCTGCCTCCATGCAGGGAAGTGTCACTGGAGACCATGAGAGTTCCACCCCACAGGGCAGTGTAGAATAAGTGTTGAATTCTGCTCTACAGTAGAGCTTTCTCCTCGCTATTTCCACACCCTATAAATGCTCTTCAAAGTTGTCTCAGCAGTTACGGCTGGAACTCATTTCCGCTGTTGTAGAAGGTGCTCGTTTGTTTTCATCCCATGTCCCTCTTGGCCATTTTGATGTGCGCAAACAGCTGATGTGGGGAGTTACGCAAGTAAAGCTAACTGTTGTTTTTTCCAGTTGCCATCTCTTTGCAGACTTGTTTTGCTTTGTGATTAGTGGGAGGAGTGACTCTTTTGTATAATGCAGGGCATATCATTTCAAGATTTCTTCCTAACCTTTCCTTTCACTTCCAATGCTAAGAAAGCATTCGCACCCATGCCATCGAGCCAGCCCCTGATTATTTTATTTATTTTATACTCTCACTCTGTATTCTTCTATGGGATTTTTTTTTCTCCTCATGTTTTAAAGTCTGCATTTTTAAATGTAACTGTGGAAATGTCATTCGTCAAAATGGAAGGCGAATTTCGTCTGACCTTTTCCCCATTTTGACATTTCCATAGGCTTTTTAGCTTCAGCTCAGTGTCACCGACAGCGTTCACAAAACCATTCTCTGGGTGGAGAGCAGTTTGCCAGCAACTCACAAGTGGTGAAACACAGCTATAGACTCATAGCGCTGGTGTGCACAGGTTCTTACCTTCAGAATCTGCCTGCGTTTTAGTGTGGAGGACTCTCTGACGCGCTTCAACCTGATTGTCCTTTTCATATGCAGCCTTATAATCCTGTTGGTTTTGGGCCTAATCTAAACCCCATGGAAGTATTTTCATAGACTTGAGTGGGTTTTGGCTTAGTCTCACCATTTCCTCTAGCCTTCCCCACTACTCCCCTCTTGTCTCCAATATGCCTTCCTAACCCAGCCTCATCTGTGGCCTTCAAAAAATGTCTCCCTCTTTAGGGAAGCAGAGTCCCTGCCTTTCAGCAACCATTTTCCCACACTCCGTTCCTCCCCAATGATGTAAGAGGGGGGCTGAAATATATGTCCCAGTTTTCCTCCATTTCAGCTCCAAGCAGGTATGTCTTTCATACTCCCCCTGCTGGGCTGCTCTTTCAGGACAGGCTGATGCTCGTCTCTCTCTCAGCTCCTGCTTTCCACTCCAAGGAGCAGCTTTTGTCGTATAAACCTCTAAGATCCTTTGAACTCGCTCCTGTACGTTTTAACTCAGTAAGAAAACCTGCAACCTTCTCACCCTAACCATGCAAGGAAGTTTCTGATAGTCACAGGCTAAGCTGCCTTAAGCATAAGCTTGGTGTTGGAGCGCTCTTTGCTGACGGAGTGTCTGTTCTCTGGTTAAAAAATTAAAATAAAAAAATCTGCAGCTGGGTGATTTCGGGTAAGCAATTCTGACAGCAGGTCAATATCATTCTCGATGTACAGTACTTCCCTTGTTTTGCCACTAAGGGATTGGTCAGTAGAAAAAGCTTAGCCCATATTCTGAGGGGAGTGGAGAGTGAGTGCCTATCCAAACTAAGATTGCCACTTGTTGAGAAAGGTGAGGTGAGCTTGACTCAGAACCGCAGTTGTTCCTATTCTTATTTCAACCCATCTGCTTGGGTGTCCAGTAATCTGAAAAGATCTCAAGTAATCCAGTGAAGGGACAAAGGTGCTCTTTACTTCTCTTCCCTTGCAGTAGGTTCACATGGGTGGCAGGGTCTAATCACACCGTATAAACTTTTGGTCTAGCCTACATGTTTCTGTTGAATGGTCCAACGTAAATTAACGCTCAAAATTAGTGATAGGTAACCAGTTGTATTTTGCAATTGCACCTCCTTGGATAAGTGATTTGGGAATCTGGTGCCCCCCTGAGTCCCATCCAAACCTTTAGCTCTCTCTCACTTTAGCTTCCACATCAATTCAAGCTTCCTTTGTTTTGGGGGTTTTCTTCCACCCTGGAAAAGTACTAAGTGGTTCGTGGATGGCAGATACATCTTTCTAAATTTCACTTGGAGTGCTCCACATTCAATATGTATCCATTCCATTGAGGAAATGGAGGGGAGGGGGTGTTTTTGGGGGAAAGGAATTAATTTTCAAAATCCCTTGGATAGGAGAAAATAGAAGCAGTCCTTACGGGCTGTATGTTTGTACACACTGCCATCTAGTGCTATGGACCATACTTTTTATGGAATACTGACACCAGCTTAAAACTAATAAAGATTAGCTTACATATTACCGGAGGGAAATAAATGTTGTGAGCCGGCTGTTTAGAATGGCAATTCAGTTGTGCAGAGAGCACCAACTCTTAACTGTCATAACATTTACAGTGGGGGAATCAGCTTGTTTAAAAGATGACTGCAAGCTTCTTATCCTCAACATATTTACTTTTAAAAAAAAAGCTTAATATTTTCATTGCCCACCCCATGATTTTGAGTTATTGCAATTTTGCTGCTCATTATGCCACCTCCTCATTACATGTTGGTTGCTAATGATATAAATAAAATGTTATATATAAATATATATATATAAAAATATCTACAGACTTTGAAGAAAATCTTTAATTTCTGATTTAAAATCACTATTGGATGGAGTTGTTTTAGTCTCATTGCTTTGGGTTCTTTTGTGTTGTTTTCCTCATTAAAGGTGGCTGTCAGTGTACTTGATAAGTCCCGTGTAAGTTTTACATGCACACCAGCTGTATCATATGAACAGTGAGAGACCCAGTGATGATTATTTTTATGAACCCATGTACATTCTGAAGTAATGGAGGTCTCTTCAGACAGGATTTCATTTTGTAGGAGATGGTTAGTGACCAAGACTCCTTTTTGACATCCGCGGAAATGTAAACATTCACAGGACATTTAGCTGTTTGGGAGGCACATAGAGCAAAGATATTTCTGTCAACCTGAGTATCTTGGCATTTCTGTTGCTCACCTATAGATGTATGTACACAGAGTAAACCTATTATCATGGATAGGGTCCTGATGGGATTCTTGTCTTACTACCCAAAATAGGTTTGGTTTTTTTTAACCTCTTAGACTTTGGTGTGTGTTTTTGCTGAGTAGTGACTACAGCACTTAGATTAATTTTCTACACGATAATGCGGTTGAGTCTGTTTGAGCCTAAGTTCAGGGCACTTTGTAAACTACCTTACTGAGCATTTGAAAATCTTTTCTGGTATTTTTCTGATCTGGTGGCTGGCCCTGAAGTGACTAGTCACCCTCAGAGGTCAGTGAGAAACTAAGGATGCAAGTGGTTTAGGAATGAAAACAGCCTTTACACCTTCCCCTGGGAAGGACTCCAACCACGTATTCACATCAGGGTCACCCTTATTGCTATTTCTAATCTCTAGTTTGAGCATTTAGTTTGCAAAGTTTTGTAAGGCACATTGCAACTTTTTAAACACATTTCAGTATTATGTTCCCCTTTCACATGGATGCAAAGTTGATGGGGGCGGCAAAAGATATTTATAGTAAGTGCTGGAGGCCCTTCGCTATGATGTCAGATAAGTGCAGTTAAATAAGCGATTCCTACTTCCTCACAGCCTAGCTGCTGCTTTGGAAATGACTCTACAGTGAAGTTACTACAATCCCTTGTCTGCATACTCCATTTCATTCCAATGGGGAGGGGGGGAAATGAAGGTGATGTCCAAAATTCAGCATTTAGCATCACTGCAAGCTCAGGTAAGCAGAGCTATGGCAGGAGGGAGGTAATGGTTTCAGTACTAAGAGGGTTGGTAACTGGCAAGACAATGCATGGAGATGGGCCTTCACTAAACCCCCACAACTGAACACTCTGGTTGGTGGTATGAGCTCATCTCTGGATACAAACTCATTCGCTTAAGCTTGGTATGTCTCAAAGTCCCCCCAACCCAATATATGAAAGTCCCTCTTCAAGCAATGCCTATAGAATAATAAATAATTTCACTCATCTCCATAGCTGAAAGGGTATTTAGCATTTTGTATGATGTCAGTGAAAGTGTACATTACAGTAGCAGGTTAGTCTTTACTGCTGTTTACAGAGAAATTGCTATGTGTGTATTGTACTCTGGATTTGACCTTCTCAATAGTTCTAGCATTAAGCTAACTTCTGGGTTTTCTTTTAAGAACCCAGATGTTACATGTCACATCATTCAAAGGAGGATATCAATTTCTGTTGGCATCCAGTGGCTGAACAGGCCTTAGCTGAGAACAGCTTGCTTTGTTTACTAGCGCTTAGGTGGCCATTTCCACCAATCTACAGTAATGTGTAAACCAGGGGTAGGCAACCTATGGCATGGGTGCTGAAGGTGGCACACGTGCTGATTTTCAGTGGCACTCACACTGCCTAGGTCCTGGCCACCAGTCCAGGGGGCTCTGCATTTTAATTTAATTTTAAATGAAGCTTCTTAAACATTCTGAAACCTTATTTACTTTACATACAACAATAGTTTAGTTATATATTATAGACTTATAGAAAGAGACCTTCTAAAAATGTTAAAATGTATTACTGGCACGCGAAACCTTAAATTAGAGTGAATAAATGAAGACTCGGCACACCACTTCTGAAAGGTTGCCGAACCCTGGTGTAAACCAAGGATCCTAAAAAGAAATAAGCCTGCAAAATAAACAAGACTATAAAAAATGAACTACACTGTGGGCTCTCATTCTCCAACCCATGCATCAGCCACCAATCCCTCCAGAGCAGGGCATAAAACACAATCCGTATTAAGCATTTGTTCTCCCCAGCTATAGTACGGGATGTATATGTTTGACTTCATTTACTAAAATGCCCTCTTTCCATTTAATACTGAACAGTGACATGCAGATCACACAGGCAATGCCTTTTTAAAACCCAGAGGTCTCTAACGAAAGGAAAACCTTGCATGGCCCATGCTTTGAAGGTATGTCACGGTTCCACTACAGACATGTTACTTAAGGTTGTTGGATTTGGGGGGGTTTTTTGGTGTGTGTTCTGATACCGAGATGTATTTTGGTTGGTTTTCATTTTCTTGTTGCTGTATCTTCTATGCAATTCCTTTTCTAAAGAATTACTAACAGAAGTGCTAGCCATTGCATTATTTGTATTGCTGTACAGTGGAGGTGTGGTTTACTAGTTCTGAGTGTGCCTCTTCTCCCTTTTTTCTCTCCTGCCCTCTGTTTGTAAATGCCTGCATTTATTCTGTCAGCCTAACATGTACAAAGTGTAAGAAAGAATTTTTAAACAGGTAATAAATTATATTTATAAGCAACTAGAAAAAACAAGCTGGTGTCCAAATGTTTGAAATAAACATTGTCTTGCTCTTTGACCTGTATCAACAGCAGGAGGTGCTGTTTGTTTTTATATTTTTGCACATCTGTGCGCTCAAGAGAAGTGTTCTTGGCTATAAATACGTGCCAGGACCCAGTCTTACTCCTAAGATGCTGCACAAGACAGCAGGGATCAGAACCACAAATTTGTAGGGGGACATCATGTCCTGCAATTTGAAGTTAAAACTAAAAAAAATTTGGGGAAAAAAGTGACTAGGTGCTGAGGTGAATGTTTAGCGAAAAATGGTCTGTCCAAGATATTGCATCTGACTGAGCCCTGTGGGGTTTATAACCTAGAAATTACAAGAGTCTGTAGAAGCAGCACCATGTGGTTACCTCTGTTTGAGTTAAGGTCCATTTTGGGGACAAGAGATGTTGAACATCAGCATTTTAATGTGTTTTTGGTTATTGTACCTGCACTAAACTCATGAGTAACAGTGCCTAGCACTGTCAGACCATTATTGCAGCATTTGTAAGTTCTTTAGGATCTCAACATAAGAGTAAATGGTGGAAGTTTTGTTCACATTTGTCAGCTGAATGAGTAAGTCAGGATAAAATTTGGACTTAAGTTGAAGGAAATATGTCTAGAGCACAGGGATATTTAGTGAGTACTGGGGGAATGGCATCTTATTCCTCTACCACTCACATGCCAGCAGCCTTGAAAAGGTTCACAAGAGCAGAACCTATAAAACTATCAAATTATTTAATTTTAAATCAACAATGGACCATTAGATCATCCTACTCTGACCTACTAGATAGTCTCACCGCATTACATTTCACCCAGTGGTGTTGACTGATAGTTTTACACCACTTCTCAGAAGGCTAAACTGAGGTGTACCACAGACAAAAAACAGAAGAGATCAAGGCACAACCACTGCTTGGGAACTGTTGAGATAAGCCCAGACAGTACTGCTCCAGATCTCAGGACTGTGGAGTCTACTCTTCCTATTGGGAATGACAAAGGCAATAGATCAAGGGGAAGGCTAATTTTACACTGTTTTCTTCCATAGGAGAGGAAAATGGAATTGTAGCAGGTTAAATAAAAATCATTTCTTCATACCTCAATACATTGAGGGGTTAAGCAGGCTCTCATTCTTGGGCTGCTTGCACTGAGAAAACTGATCGACAACACAGACTGCTGGAGCCAATATTAAACTCATCCCATTGACAGACAGGGACGATCACAGAAAACCCTTTTTAGGAGGCATGTTTCACACTTAGGAGGAAAGGCCTAGCATACTCTTACAATGGCCTTTGCACACTATTTACACCCAACTGTTTGCAGTAGCTGCTCACTGTTGCAACCCTCAAGTCTAGCAATACTTGATGTTTTTCCTCAGAGGTCCAGCTCCTAGAGTATGAAAACTTAGCTAGAAAATCACTTCAGTTTTACAGTGATTTTCTAGCTATCATGATTGCAGAGAAAAACCTGAACACATGACCTGAGTACACCCAGAAGGCTCAGAAACCAGAAAGCAACTAAAAATCTAAGGTAACTTAAAGCCTTCATGATTTTTGAATGCTTGGGGTTACTGATAGATACTGCCTACTTCAGGGAAGCAGTTGATGGTCCCGTTTAGACACTCTTTGCCTAGTTGAGAGGAGAATCGAGCCTACACTGGTGTAAATTCAAGAGTAACTCCATTACTTTTAACAGAGCTATACTGGCATAGATGGGTGAGATCAAAATTGAAAATATAGCCAATACCCCAGCTGCCAAGGTTAAGCCTAGTCCATGGCAGACATGAAATATCTGATGAATTTCATCCTTCCCCCATCTCCTCCTGAGGAAACACAGCTTGGCCCAGTGTCTGATTTAAGACAGCTCAGTGGGGGACCAAGCATGGCTCCTTCTTGCAGTGTTCCCAGCTCAAACCAGAGCTCTTACTTTAGCCTGTTTCTTAAAGCAGATTAACCATGAAAGGCAAGAATGTGAATCACCACAACTGAAATGCTGACTGTAGGCTTACCCTCTCCTGCTATTATCTGTCTCTATGAGACCTATGCAGCTTTTGTTAATTAGCTTGCTTAATGGATGATTTTATAGTTCCCTCCCTGACTTGAAATAAGGACTTAATTTAACTTGGTTAGCCTCAGTGAATTCACCAGGGGTGAAACTGGATCAATGTCTTTTCACACTTCATGCAGCAGTGGAAGGGAGAACCCAGCTTCTTGAACCAGTTTCAAAAACCCATCCTCAAAATGGCTGAAAGCTGTTTCATGCCCCTGCTTGAGTTTTCCATAACCATGCATATGTCCTCTTAAAGGGTCTTTCAGCAGCCAGAAAGCAATCATCCCAGTCCTAACCCATTAAGCTACAGCATGGTAGGTCAAACAATTTATGGTTTTTATCCCTTCAGTTGCTTGAGAGTAGGGAATTTGCATCCTAAAGAAAGATGGAAGGGAATTTGTAGGAAAAGAGCTAGATGAGTCACCCTGTCAAAGAGGTTAGTAGTAAGCAGAGAGTCCATAGGGAATGGGAGGGGGGAAAACTATTGTGGAGGTTAGAGTGTAGAAAAAGCAAGAATTGCCAGAAGTCAAGCTGAATTAGCTCTGCCAAGTTAAGGATTTTAGTTATTCTATAAAGAAAGGAGTTGGGCTACCATGCAGTGTAGATGGGAAGAAGATTAAAGATAATGACCCAAAAAACTAAATGAAAACTGAGAAACCATTCAATAATATGGAACATGTGTTTAAGTATGGCTGCTGGGAATGAGAGTCTAAAAATAGAGGTGAAAAGAGCACATTAAACTTTTAAGTTGAGAAAGAATTTCCATCCCAAAAGATGCAGAAAGATCGGCATTGCTAGTCTAGTAACAAGGATTTTTAATAAGTGTATATACTGTTATGTGGGAGCAGTAACATATGTACATTTATACTTCAGAAGTGGGGGGAGGGGAAAAGAAGGTAATCTAGGTAGTTGCAGACTATGGAGGTCAGACTAACAGGTCTGTAAGGTTTTGGAGCAAACAGTGAAAAAAATTCTATTCATAGAGGTAAATGGTATGGGGATGTAATGCTACACTGGTTTACCAGAGGTAGATTATGCCAAACTAACCTAGTTTCCTTTGAGGAAATAGTTTAAAGTACAGTAGATCAATACAACTGAACTATGTGGTGCCATGTCAAATGCTTTACCAAAATGCATTAGTTATGTTAGGGAAGAGGAAATCAATAAGAGTATTGTACACTCGATAAGACATTGGCTGAACAGGAGAAGGTAACTGTGCTGAAAAGAGAATTATAGGACTGGACGGTAGTTACTAGTGGAGATCTTCAAGGATCTTAGCCAATATTTTTATTCATTACCTTGGCACAAAAAGTAGAGATTGCCAAGATTTGGGCAACCTTGTAGGTGGAGTGACAAATGGGATGGAATTCAAAATTAGAGTTCAAGGTCATGCACTTAGGTTTTAATAAGAATTTCTGCCACAAGTTAGGACTCTTCAGTTGGAAGTGAGTGACCTTGGAGTGTGGGCTGATCACAAAATGTGAGCCACCAGTGCAATGAGGCTGTGAAAGAGGCAAATGTAATCCTAGGGGGCAATTAGGAGTGGTAGTTCCAGTAGAGAGGGAGTAGTATCAATGCCCTTGGACAAGGCCTTGTTAAGACCTCCTTTGGAATACTGATGTACAAATCTGGTCACCTGTGTTCAAGATCTTCAACTTGAACAGGTCCAGACAAGAGCTATTAGGATAATCAGGGAAATGGAGGAACTTTGCTTGTTTAGTCTCAGACCAGAAGAGCTTGGCTTTAGTCTCAAGAGAAGGCTGAGAGGGGATAAGATTGATCTCTATAAATCAGTTGGAGGGTAATTAGCAGGGAGGGTCAAAAGCTATTACAGCTAAAGGACAAGAGAACATAGGGCTATAAACTGGCCATGAACAAATTTAGACTGAAGTTAAAAGGCTTCTAACCATCAGAGGAGAGGTTCTGGAACAGCCTCCCAGTGGGAGATGTGGGACAAAACTTAATAGTCAGAGCAGGACAAATTTAAGTGCACTTGTGGGATGGGTTGCTTGGGCTCACTCTAGTTTGTGTCTTATGTTCAAGCTCATGCTTTAGCTGGACACTGACTATCAGTGAAAAATTCTATTCATAGAGGTAAATGGTACGGGGATGTAATGCTACACTGGTTTACCAGAGGTAGATTATGCCAAACTAACCTGGTTTCCTTTGAGGAAATAGTTTAAAGTACAGTAGATCAATACAACTGAACTATGTGGTGCCATGTCAAATGCTTTACCAAAATGCATTAGTTATGTTAGGGAAGAGGAAATCAATAAGAGTATTGTAAGCTGGATAAGACATTGGCTGAACAAGAGAAGGTAACCGATTGTGCTGAAAAGAGAATTCTAGGACTGGAAGGTAGTTACTAGTGGAGATCAAGGATCTTAGCCAATATTTTTATTCATTACCTTGGCACAAAAAGTAGAGATTGCCAAGATTTGGGCAACCTTGTAGGTGGAGTGACAAATGGGATGGAATTCAAAATTAGAGTTCAAGGTCATGCACTTAGGTTTTAATAAGAATTTCTGCCACAAGTTAGGACTCTTCAGTTGGAAGTGAGTGACCTTGGAGTGTGGGCTGATCACAAAATGTGAGCCACCAGTGCAATGAGGCTGTGAAAGAGGCAATTAGGAGTGGTAGTTCCAGTAGAGAGGGAGTAGTATCAATGCCCTTGGACAAGCCTTGTTAAGACCTCCTTTGGAATACTGATGTACAAATCTGGTCACCTGTGTTCAAGATCTTCAACTTGAACAGGTCCAGACAAGAGCTATTAGGATAATCAGGGAAATGGAGGAACTTCGCTTGTTTAGTCTCAGACCAGAAGAGCTTGGCTTTAGTCTCAAGAGAAGGCTGAGAGGGGATAAGATTGATCTCTATAAATCAGTTGGAGGGTAATTAGCAGGGAGGGTCAAAAGCTATTACAGCTAAAGGACAAGAGAACATAGGGCTATAAACTGGCCATGAACAAATTTAGACAAGTTAAAAGGCTTCTAACCATCAGAGGAGAGGTTCTGGAACAGCCTCCCAGTGGGAGATGTGGGACAAAACTTAATAGTCAGAGCAGGACAAATTTAAGTGCACTTGTGGGATGGGTTGCTTGGGCTCACTCTAGTTTGTGTCTTATGTTCAAGCTCATGCTTTAGCTGGACACTGACTATCAGAAAGGGATTTCCCCTTTCTCTTCCCCCCGCCGGATCCCAAGGGTGCAACCCAGACAGGGGTACTGCTGAGCCCTCTGGCTTACCAACCTGGGCTTCCTTACACTGATAGACAAGCTGACAACCTCTCCCAGTGCTGCACTTAAACATCCACAGGCAGGGACACACCCAGCTGAGTTACATGAATGCTTGTCCTAGCTACTCATGTTAGTTCATGAGGGGGGCTCTGGCCAGTTCCCCCCAGCTCAGGACCCCAGAGCTGTGCTGTCTTGCCCTTGTCAGAAGCAAGACCAGCATAAGGTTATAACCCAGGCTGCCCCTCCTTCACTGTGGAGAGGAGATGCACCAGCTTTTGTACACTGAGCAAAGGTTTCCCCAAGCACTTCAAGCAAAACACTTAGATAAAAGTACAAAAACAGGTTTATTAGCTACAGAGATTAAGTGATTATAACTGATAGAAAGAACATTCTGTCCCCTTATGCCTGTTTCTTTTGGTAACAAGCTAAATACTGCCAAGTTAGTGAACAAAACAGTCCAAGTCAATGATCAAGACTCATTGTATGGTACCTGCATAGTTGAGTCAGTTGATTAAATGGATGCTCAGCCACCTGGGCAGAGATCATTGTATGCTATTAGCAAACTTACAACACATCTCAATTTTACATTCGTATCCACACATTTGGACAGAACCATGTGTTTAATCAGATTGTGACCTTTCATACGAAAGTGTACATAGCATGCTTTGTGCAAGATATCACAACCCTATATGGATGAATATGGGGTTACAGGGTGTCATTTTGAGGTAGTGTCATGCCCCCTCAGAATAAAATGGGGGTATTTTAGTCTCCTTCCTCTGAAAGAGGAGGGATGGCCATGGCTGGAGATGGGACACTGGGCAGGGCTCTTGAGCGAGTACTCAATGCAGCCTAAGTACTTTCCTGGCTGTTTCTCGCTCCCATGCCTAGGGTTGAACTGGGCACTCTATGGGGGCTGGGAAGGATTTTCCCCTGGTAAGATTGTCTATCACCTGGGGTAGGGAGTCTACCTTCCTCAGCAGTGTGGGTCCTGGGGCAGGACTGTTTATGTACATTTCACTTAATCATTTCCCTGCCACTGCAGGGGCCTCAAGCACTGGTGCATTTCAGTCCCTCCTGTTTGCTACCTGTGGCACACAGTCTAGTCTCCCGGAGGCTGTAATTGGTCTAATTTTGGTTGTTCATTTAGTATGTTGGTACTTTGTGATGGCAGTTTGTGATTTACAAGGGGTGACACTAGCTGATCTGGTGAGCCTTGGCCTTAAATTCCATGACTGAGGTGATGGCCAGGCACACAAGATAGGACCTGTGTACTGGCTGCACTCCCAGATGTAATGCACGTGGCTGAGTTGTTACAAGATCATTGCACACAAACAAAACTTCAGTATTTACATCTCTTGACTGGCAACTAGCAAGGCAGTACAAAAAAGCCAGCTGGGTTCAAAACCTTCCTTAATTATGGAAGGCCCTGATGGCACTCTTAGAGCACTTGAGCATGTAGCTAGATTTAAGTTCATGAGCAGTAGAGACAGTTGAAATTTTGTCAACATTTTCTTCCAGTGAAAAGGGCATTTTCAGGGAAAAAGGAAATTCTGAAACAATGTTGCCAGAAAACCTTTAGCTTTTGTTGGGCGATTGAAATAAGGCTCTTTGGCTGCCTGTCTCACTTGCCCTTTAGGCCAGTAAAATTGAGATGCTTTCCTAGCAGTCTCCCCTATGGCTCCCAGCATCCCCCACAACTCTGATGCCAGAGGTAGAGAGCCAGGCACTCAGCCTCCCCTCCTCCTACACCCCAGCTCCAGGGCTAGAGATGCAGAAAGCCCAGACACTCAGGCCTGGGCTACACTAGTGAGGGGGTGTTGTTTCAAACCAAGATATGCAACTTCAGCTACATGAATAGCTTAGCTGAAGCCAAAGTATCTTAGTTCGACTTGCTGCCATGAGGAAGGCCAGGTAAGTCAACTGGCATGGCTCCCCATTGACACTGCTTACACCTCCTGTGGAGGTGGAGTACGGGCATCAATTAGCAAATTGGTTTATTGCATCCAGATGAGATGCAATAAATTGATCCAATACATTGAACACTACCTGCCAATCTGGTGGGTAGTATAGACATACCTTTAGTCTGTACCTTAGGTCTGGGAGGTTGACTGCCCTAGTTCCCTGCCTCTAGTCCTGAGGAGAGTGTAGAAGCTTAATACCCCAGCTTTCTGCCTCTGGAAGACTTGTCATTCTTCCAGGCAAGCATCTTGGAGGCCAGAAGTTTTTGGTTTAGTTCTCCCCAAGTTGAGCTTTCCTTGAAATACTAGTCTGTTTGTAGGACTTATCACAGCTTACCCTAACTGGGAGTTTAACTGTAAGTAGTGAAAGTTCATAAAATGTCATGACTTATCTCTGGATGGGAAAAGGTACAAAAAGGAGACAAACTGAATTAGTCCAAACAAAAGGCCTATCAGAACTCAAGGACTGTGTGAAGATCATGCTTGGGAAACAAGTGTGGAACTAGAGATTAGAGAACCAAAATTGTAGGACAAAATAATGAGCAAATGGGCTATTCCCCACCCCAGGTAAGATTGGTAGTAACCCTGGAAATATTTTGTCTTCCTCAGCAGCATGTGGGTGTAGGTCACCTGCCAGGATTATCTATTTATTTTATTTAACAAATAAATAGTTTCCCTGCCATAGCCAGGGCCTCCTGTTCTCTGCCTGGGGCACACAAGACCCATGGAAGGCTAGACTAGGTACATCACAGCTTCCAGAGCCCATGTGGCAGGATGTCAAAGCAAATATGATGTCTTGATGTATAAGACATTGAGAGGGGAAGTAAGGTTATGAAAACAGACTTCCTCAGTAATAAAATTTTAGACAAAAAATTGTTGACATTATATTGTTCTATCCAGTTATCCATCTCATATATAGCAATAAGTGTACTCCTCTGTACAAGGACAGAGTCTTGGTCATGTTTTATTTCAGGGAGCTGTTACTTGACTTAGTCTGAGTGTTGGCCTGAAGATAAGGAGGCTTCTTAGTAGGGGATCTTGTGAAAAATTATATGATCAACAAGGCCAGCCACCAGATCGGGAACAATAGAGCAAACCTAACTAATAACAGTGGGCCAATAATAAGTACACTTTGACAGTAGTCCACACCATGGCCACACCATTGCAAACAGCACCTTCTGAATGTTTCTTGGAATCTAGAGGGTTTATTCTTTCAGTGACTCCTAACTTTTTAGCCTTGGAAAATTTTTGTTGATGTCAATCCCAACAATCTGGGAAGCACCAGCTAATTTACAGCCAGAGAGGCCAACTCTGCCCAAACTGACAATAGCATAAGCAGAACCAGGTTTAACCTGCATAACAGGGGACTAAGAATCCATCCATAAATTGTAGTCCTGAAACATGGGAAAGTTTCCTGCTACATACAATTCATTAACATGCTAAGAAAGCAATTGTGCCATTTGTCCTTACATGTACATACCTTGGCACTATTGATGGCAGCCCCATAACCAGCAGAAACCCCCAAAACAGACAGACTTTATCCAGAGGAGGAGCAGCAGAAGTTCTTGCTGGAACAGAACTGGGCACAACTGTATTCTGTTAAGGTGCTGACGATTCACAGGAAATGGTGAATCTGCTTCCCTTGGCAGCAAAGTCTGTGCAGCATGCAGTTCCTGTGATTCAGAGAAGCGGCTGGGGACACATCCAGACTTGATAGTTCTATAGAGGCATGACTAATATTGTCAGTGGGTGAAATACAGATAAAAGTGAAAGTCTCACTGTGTCTTCAGGCAACAGTTGGTGTCAGGATTCAAATAAGAGCTGCATTCCCCACACTGTGGAGACAAAGAAAGATGAGACTGTTTTAGGAAAAAAGCAAACAGATCTTGTCTTAAATAGCTTCTGAACCAAAGAGACTCATTCACTGCCAGGCAACAAGTCTGTCTACTGCAGCTTTTCAATCAAGTGCTCTTTATTATACTGTCCTGTGGAAAAAAGAGTCTGCTTTACCTGTCAGCTGGAGATTGGGAAGCATTTTTAGTACTTTAAAGTGTACAAAGAATTTAGTCACAAAATTAAATAGCATCTAAGCTTTAAGAATTCTCATCTAATCTTTTAGATAAGACCACTATCAAGAATTAACACATTTACACAGTTACAATATCAAATCAAATAGGTGATGTATTTTTGTACTTAAAGCTATTAAATTGTAAGCAGAAGGCTGAATCATGAGTTTCAACTTAAAATATAGACCCTGTTACCCAAGTTATTAGATTTCCCCTCATTGGAATAGAAATAAGTTTTTGGCCCCCCAATGCTCATTAGATGAAAGAAAGCCAGTAGTACTCCCCCCCCCCCCCACGAGTGAAAGTTTTGAGATGGCTTTGTACTGAGAAAGCAACCATTTTGAGTAATTGGTTTAGAATCTGAGTTAGAGAACCAGAAGAGGCCAAATAATTGGATAATTATTCTAATTCAGGAAGCAACACAAGTTACCATAAGGCACTTTCATACTAGCATAACTAAATTAGGGGTGTAGTTTTGTAATCTACAGTTACAGTGAGGTAACTTGTAGTTTAGATATAAAATATCTTGCATTCTATGATAAAATAATCTCCTTGTAGAAGAATCATTAGGATTCTGGGTTCCTCACTGAAATCTGACATACTCTCAAGGAGCAGCAAAATATAGCATTTGCCATGAATTCCTGGATTCTATTGTGACACTGGCAGATCAAATGGCAGCTTTTAGGCCTTAGCCAAGCACTAACAAATTCATTGCTGGAAGCCAGTCCAGCTCACCTGTGTGTTGGTATAATTAAGATGGGTAGTGGACTTGCAAGCCTTTTCTAAGGACTAATGCATTGTAAGTTGCTACCATGTATGAATCCTACTTCTAGTGTCTGTAGCCCATGCTATGATCTTTTAAAGCTATAGCAAACTCTTAAGTATTTGTTCTTAACTATGTACTAAAAAACAACAGTTTTATGTAGTGTTAATCCCTTTGAAAGTCATTCCCAATAGGCAAGAGGATCTACCAAAACTAAATAGGCCATGGATCACCACAATACAAAGACTTGTTAATTGCTCCTGCATGGGCTAAGTGCAAAATGGCTCACCCCATCAGCTTAAGTTATGAAAGAAGGAAATAAAGATAGATAGAAAGTGCTCATGGCAGCACTTCTGTTCAGATTCAGAGGGCTGAAGCTAGGAAGCAGAGATCCTTGTGGTCACCTGTAAGCACTGAATCCAAATTGACCAACTGTCAACTTTTAATACCATAGATTAACTCATTTGTTATATGCAATGTTTGCCTGCTTTAACCTGTAAGCAACTCCTTTCTTTTTCCTAGTTAAATCCTTAGTTGACTATAGGCTGGCTGCAAGCATGGTCTTTGATGAACAATCTGACCTAGGGTAAGTTTTCTCTTGGGACTGGAAGCAACCTCAATCTCATGATCTTTGGTGTACGGCAACCAACTATCTCCAAGTTCAGCTTGCCTGGGTGGCGAGACAGACTGGAGTGCCCAATGGAACTGACTGGTATATTGCTTCTGGAGTTCGTTTGTTACTAGGTTGATGAAGTCTAATTCTTGTTCATACAACCAGTTTGTGGTGTCTGCCCTGCTTTTTGACAGTCTTCTCTGAAGTCAGCACTGTTGTGAACCACCCCAAACAGCATGATATGCATCATCCCAATGTTTTCTCTTGTTGTTCAAGAGTTACAGTTAGTAGCCAGACCCCAGGTAATGTGAGGGAGGGTGTGGGTATCTAAGGGTACCTCTATACTAACAAGTGTAGACATGACCATGGCCCTCAGTTGTCCACACCTAAATCCCAGAAGCAAGTGTCTGAAGGCAAGAGGGTGAGTAGGCTAGTATGCCTGAGGGGTGTGGGTAAACACCTTCCTTCCATACCTGTGCCAGTTTGCAGCATGAATGGGGGTAAGGGACAAATGAGACACCTGGTACTAGTAGTTCTCCACCCTCATTCCCACTACATACCAAACCCTTTTCTACCTGATTACCTAATCTGTAAAGTGCCCTGTGAGTGACCCCATTTTCACCAGTAGTAGCATGTTGCACTGACCATATCAGAACCGCTTTCCACTGCACTCTTCACAGGGGACAATCATAAGAACAGCCATACTCGGTCAGACCAAAGGTTCATCTAGCCCAGTATCCTGTCTTCTGACAGTGGCCAATGCCAGGTGCCTCAGAGGGAATGAGCAGATCAAGTCATCAAGTGATCTGTCTCCTGTCACCCATTCCCAGCTTCTGGCAAATAGAAGGTAGGGACACCATCCCTGCCCATCCTGGCTAATAGCTACTGATGGACCTATCCATGACTTAGTTTTTTTGAACCCTGTTGTAGTGAAGGCCAAGACTAGATCCTCTGGCAAAATATCCCCACCCCCCCCCTTAGTTGTCTATTTCCAACTGGAGAGTCCATTTTATTAATCTCTCCTCATACAGAAGCTGTTCCACATCCTTAATCATTTTTGTTGCTGTGATAAATGAGGGGATGTAGCTCTCTTTTATGGGCAGGGAGACAGCTATAAAAATCCTTGTTAGTAGCTGTTCTCTACTTGCTTTACCTGTAAAGGGTTAACAAGTCCACAGATAAAAGGAAAGGAGTGGGCACCTGACCAAAAGAGCCAATGGGAGGGCTAGAATTTTTTAATTCGGGGAAAACCTCCCTCACACACACACCCACCTGTTCTCTCCAGAGAACAGCCACAAGCAGCAATGCTATAAGCATCTTTAATCTAGGTATGGAAAATTAAATCATACCTGGAACTACTTATTTGAAACCCCAGACATGCAAGTAGATCAGGAAGTGTCTAGAAAGACCATTAGATTTATCTGTTTTATTTCTTATTGGCTTGTGGACTCCTGTGCTAACCCCAAATGCCTGTGTTTTGCTTGTAACTGTTAAGCTGGACCTCAAGAATACCCTTCTTGATGTTTAATTTTGTAAGTGGGGTTTTTTAAATCTAGCAAAAGCTTAAGTTGCAAATGTATTTTCTCTGTTTAATAAAATTTACCTTTAGGAACAGGATTGGATTTGTGTCCAAGAGGTTTGTGCCTATGATGTTCAATTAGTTGGTAGCAACAGCTGATTTCCTTTGTTTTCTTCTCAGCTCTTTGCCAAAGGGGTGGTGGTGAAAGGTACCTCACAGGGAGGAATTCCCAAGTGCTCCTTCCTGGGTCCAAAGGGGTTTTTGCACTTGGATGGGTAGATGCTGTCACCACCCAAGGTCAGAGAAGCTGTAACCTTGCAAGTTTACTACAAGCCTGGAGTGGCCAGTATTACTTTAGAATCCTTGTGCCACACCCTCCCCGCCCCACCTTCTGCACTCAAAGTGCCAGAGTGGGGAATTAGCCTTGACAGTTGCCCTTTTCCAATACATCTTTTGAGATGGGGCAACCACATGTGCCTACAGTATTCAAGATGTAAACATACCAGCTTGAGGGATAACATCTAATTCAGACCCCATCATTTTATCTGTATAGTTGGGATTATGTTTTCCAATATGCATTACTTTGCATCCATCAACATTGAATTTCATCTGCCATTTTGTTGGCCAGTCTCAAGAGATCCTTTGCAGTCTGCCTGGGACTTACAAAACTACTCAAAATTGTTATCACCTCACTGTTTACCATTTTCCAGATCCTGTTCTGAGAGCAGCCACCTGGCCCACTGACTACATCCAGGTGCTGATCAATGTGTGGTTGAAGTACATTCTCTAGGGCTTCTCCTGGAATGGCAGGAAAAGTCACCTGTACCAAGAAATTTCACCAAGTAGAAACAGCTGCAGGAGCATATTCCAACCCAGGACCAGAATGAATCAAGCACTGGAGGCTCCCATGCAAGACAAAACTCCAGCTGGGTTCATTGTACATGCCCCTTCAAGGAGCATGACTGGGTGCTGTAAACTGCTTCCAATGCACAGCCAGAAGTGGGTCATGACCCCCTCCTCAACCCTGTCAGACAGGATGCTTATGAGGCATCAGGGACTGTGAAGGATGCCCTGGAAGACAAGTAGCATATGTTTCTTTGTAACCAGTTGAGGAGACCACCCCACTGTCACCCCCCCATGAGCCTACAGAGGACCCCCAAGTCATGGCAGGAACCGGAGCCTCCAACTGGTAAGTTACAGTGCACCGTCCCTTTGACAGAGGCCCATTGGTGGTTCACAACTGTATCAAAAATTATCAGGCCTGACATGCTCACTACAGCTAATACAGTTGTCCTGATAGACACCCAAAAGGTGGCATGTAATGGATCAGTGGAAAACTCACTGATCATTAATATTTTTGCATGATGTATGGGGTGTGCACAAATATTTATAACTGTACTAGAATTATGCTCTTAAAATTAGACAAGCAATACATACAGTGCTTTGTCTAAGGCATGCTGTGTTTATTTGCTTGTCTGACCAGCTTGGTTGTCAGGCAGGCACAATGAAGGTACATTTACATAAAAAGGTAAAACAGCCACCTACTTAGAGATCTATTGTGAGAAAGTAGGATCACCACTTATAGCTTTCTAACAGGGGCGGTCCAGGTTTAGTTAAACTTTACTAACCTTGCTGAGCCTGCTACAGCTCCAGGATCCCATGTTATTTTGGGTAAACCGCGCTACCATGCAGACCCAGCCCAAGTGTGCAAGAGAACGATGGTAGGGAGCAGAAGGGGACCTTTGTGAACATACAGGACGTTATCAGTGACACGAGTCCTCACCTCGTGGGCCAGGAGCGCGCTGCTTGCAAAGCTGCTCACTCCGAGGGAAAAAAGTGGGCGAGACACCCTTTTTGCTAGGAGGACAAAGTCTGACCCTCAAATGATAAGCAATTGAATCAGCTAATAGTTTCCATTCTTACTATATGATTAAGGCCCTACTTAACTTGCAATATTGTGGATTCAACAAAATTAGGCTTCTAGAGCCATTTTGATAGTGGGAGTCCTGGGTGGCTACTCTAAATTAGAGAAAAGTAATGGACTTTATTACTGTAAATAAAGTCCATTACTATTTTTTCCCCACCATTTTCCATGGCTTGTCTGCAATTCAGCTGCAATTTTTGGACACAATTCAAGTACAGCCTTTTAGTATAAAAGTGCATCAAGTGAGGTCTTGTATGAAAGCCTTTGATACACTAGTGACTATTTTGAAACATCTGTACTGCACTATGGGGAATTTTACTTTACACTATTCTTCATCCTGCAGCCATCTTTCTGTTGCCAGCTTTTTAGCTTTACACAAGTCCTGCCTGTTCCCTCATAGGAGGGAGCTTGCTTCCAATTAGCAACCTCCTCATAGCCTACCTCTCCCCCTATTTGCTGCTTAATTGGTTGATTGGGCCTGCCTGGCCTAATTTAACCCTTGAGGACCCATGTGAGGATTACACCTGTCACTAGGGCAAAAAGACATTTGAGTTATCCATGACTTAAGGGATTCAAGAGGTCTGGTCTCAAAATCCCAGAACATTAGGTCCTTCAACCACAGAGGTTCAAGCATCTGGGAAGTGAATGCAGTTGAGAATTTTTGGTTGCTGAAGTTTAGTCTTACAGGCATTTCTCTTCCCCCCCCCCCGCCCCACACACACTTTTGGCACCCTTTCTAGCATTACTGCTTATACTTTGAGTCACTTAAACCTTCGACCTGTTGTTCAGTGCACTTATTTCACTTTTACAATAAATCAATTCAGTGCTGTGATTAAATTTAGAGTTGTTAGCCACAATTAGTAAACTATTGTTATCTCTTCAAAGGGGCAGCAAGCTTATTTCCTGTGAGTATTCCAAGAGAAGGTGGGCCACTGCAGGGAAACATCCCTGGGGAACTGAGGAGTAGGGGTCTGTTAGTGGCAAGGCAAGGTTTGGACTGGCAGAGTCCTGAAGAGAGTTTCCTGACAAAACAGACAGGTACACCAGGGAGCTGTCATACAACTTACCAATGGTAAAAATTCACTTGCTGAGACTGAGAGGCGTAACATAGTAACTCAATTCTGGAAAACTTGGCTGATTATCCTATTGACAACTGGTTTGGGTGAAATTCAGGAATGAAGTGGGTAGTGGAAGCCAGGGGTGACCCACATGCTTATCTGCAGGCTGTTGGTGTCCAACCTGAGAGTCACGGCAGCATAGCATTTAAGGCCCCCTAGAGCTGCAGGGAGATGGGGTGGGAGTTACACAACCTCTTACTGGTGTGGGTTAAACCCCAGAATGTTACACCTCCACCCTCCCCACCAATATCCTCTCTTGCACCATTGATTCCAGATATAATTATCTGGGGCATTGGAAGCATCATGCACTCATTTTGCCTCCCTGGATAATGAGCCATGCATTGCTAAGTCTGAGTTTGAATTGCAGTGCTAAACCGAAGGATTGTCACAGCCTATCCCCCTTACCAGACTCCTCCAACTTTCCCTCCTGGATCCAGTCCATCCCAGTTATCAATCAATGATTGTATTGATTTCTGACAAGCCAGTATTATGCATTTAGCTGAAGTTATGGCTTACAAAAATCAGATCATCCTGTATTCATGCATTTCTTGGCCAGCAGCCAGACAGCAATGGCATCAAGGCACAAAAAGGCCTCACTATTTTGAGTGTGAGGGGGTTAGGCCCTTACACTGGGCTTACAGGGGAGCAGGGGCAGCGCTAGCCATTTTGCCACCCCTAGCATGGCAGCACGCCACAGGGGGCGCTCTGCCAGTCCCACGGCTCCAGTGGACCTCCTGCAGATGTGCCTGCGGAGGGTCCACCAAAGCCACAGGACCAGCGGACCCTCTGCAGGCACACCTGCGGGAGGTCCACCGGAGCCACCTGCCGCCCTTCCAGCAACCGGCAGAGCGCTCCCCACGGCATGCCGCCCCAAACACGTGCTTGGCGTGCTGGGGCCTGGAGCCACCCCGGCAGGGCAGTCATTTTGCCTGGCACATGAAAGTGACCAATGACTAAATAAGCATGGGAAAAGTGACCCAAATCCTTCTTAAAAGGTGGTCATTAGATAACTGCATGAAGAGAGACCAGAACCTAGAGTGGGGAAAGGAGAGACCTACATTCCCTCACTAGCCAGGGGAATTTTTGCTTAGCAGTTGCCTGGGGCCCAAGAAGAGCTAGATGGGGGCAGTTAGTGGGTTGGCAGTGTCCCTCCCTCTCTGTCAGGCCACTCCACCTCACTACACCCTTAGGGCACTACCCTCTACCAAAGAGTAGATCTTAGGTGGGGCAGTTCAGGCCAATAGTCTCAAGGAGCCCAAGCCCCCAGGTAGGGCAAACCAGGTTAGATACCTAGGCCATAGAGAGGAACAGGCCTCTGAGCCTCAGGTGGGGAAGCTACCAACCTAGGGTGGAGTTGGCAGCAGGACATCAGGGGAAATCCAGGTCCACCCTACGCTAACTAGTCCCAACCAGGACCCCAACCAGGAGAGTGTTCCACCACTGGCTCAGCAGGGAGCCAACCAAAACACACAGACCAGCATTCAAGCAGCCACAGAACTAAACTATAATCAGCTGTCCCTGGACTACTTCCTACTCTCCCACCATAAGGTACCTGCAGCTCAGGATCATCCTCCATCTCCTGAAGATAAACAGCAAGCAGCACTCCCAGCAAATCTTCTCCCAGGTCATCCTCAGACAGGACACAGTGTAGCTGCTACTTCAGGCTCTAGAGCAGTGTGAGATCACCTACTCCCTTCCCTGACTCAAGCTGAACAATGGCAGAGGTTCTGCCTTTTATACTTCCTGCCCCACCCCTCAGCTTCCTGTAGGAGGGGTGAACCCAGCCTGGCTCCACCCACCAGAGATCAGAGCATGGTACCTCCCCTTCCAGCTCAGTGGGAGGCCACTCAATCTCCCTTGGGAGATGGAGGCACTAAACCCTTGTTTCACGGAGAGGTGAATCACACAGGGCATTTAAAAGGTGTGAAACAGAAAGAGACCTGAGCCCATATTTAAGCATGGTCCTTGAGCTTCAGATATGTAGTGGATACCCAAATCATTTGTTTGAAGGTGAAGGACCTTGATCACTATTTACAGGAAGGTCCTTCTACATGGCACTTCTAGGGGGCATAAGCCCACTGAAACAAGTGTTTAAGACCCAAGCCCTCATTACGGGGAAGCGGGGGCACGCATGCAGTGTGTCTCCATCCTTTTTTCAGGGCTTTTTCTTCCCTTCTACTAATCTTTTGGTGCTTCTGTGGTCTTGTCCATTTTGTCTTTAGAGTTGCTAGAAAGATAGCAAGAGAGACGAGAGAGAGAGACAGAAGGTTAGATGTGGGCTGAGTGAATATATGATTACAAGATCAATTTAGATTAATCTGACAAGCCTCTCCTGCCTCCTTGAACCTAAACTCCTAGCCTTCCTTACCTGTCTGTGTACCTCAGGGGAGCAGCCTGGCTTTGCAGGGTAGCTGCTGAGCTGGAGATCAGCTCCTGTCATCTGCTTTGGGAGTAGAGACCCACCCCAACTCCCTGCAATACCTGCTCAGAGGAGTTAACCTATAAACTGGGGCGGGGGGGTGGGGAGTCTGAGACCACTGCACCCCTCTATTGCTCCCCACCACTCCTTTCTGCCAGGGGCTCTCTGTGCCCCACTTCTTCTACCCCTCATGCTGGGACCCCCCACCCACCGCGGGGAGCCCCTCCTCCAGCTTGCAGTCAGTCCCTCACCCATCGGCGTGCTCTGACCCACTTCTCTCCCCTCCCCCACCCAGGGCTGGGAGCCAGCTCTCTCCACATCCCAGGCTGAGACTCCCACTCCTCCCAACTCTGTGCTCACACCCCCCAGTCCTCCGGCCCTGCCCTCCCCTGGGACTGCACCCCCGTCCCCGTGCTGTCCCCTGGCTACCCATCATAGGTGCAGTGGGTCCGGACTCTGATCGTGGTGTCAGCACCGTCACCGATCAGGCAGTGGAAACCAGGGTCTCGGCACATTTGGGTGGGATGCAGACCCCACCCCCATTCAGCTATAGAGCCCCTGCCTAGCTGTCCTGGATATCTGGCTCACATTCCCTCCCCATGGGGCTGGCAGCACTGTCGTCCCTTTCCCAGGAGAGCTGCCTTGGACACCCAGGTCCATTTCCCTTGCTGCATCCCTCACCCCCACTCCTGGGCCTGGCAGCACTGTGGTTCTGCCACTAGGGGAGTCCTCCCGGATGCCTGGGTCCCATTCCATCCCTGTGAGGGCTGGGGGAACATGGGGGGCGGGTCAGAGAGATCACAGGAAAGCAGGCATGGGAAGGGTCACAAAGGATGGAGAGGAAAGGAACATGGAGGATTAGAGAGCATGGGGGGCTTGGCGGAGCGGAGGACAAAGATGGTGAGGGGGTTATAGCAGTGGAGGGGGCACTTGAGGTTTGGAGGTATTGGGAGGAGAAGTAGTTAGGTCTGGGGAAGGGAGAGGGCATTGCCGGATTGGGTTGTGCGTGGGGTAGGGAAGCAGCAGAGGCACCAGGGGGCACTGGGGAGGGCAGCAGGGGAGTCACCAGGGGACCCACTTATGCTGGATGCCTGGAATCTGGCAAAGTCCCCAGCTTCCCTGGCCTCCTCATACCCGAACAGGCACCAATTGGTGACCGACACCATGTCTGACCTTCCAGGAGAGTGGGGTCACAGCCAGCCCAGAGCATGACATCTCCAGGGGTGCTAGCTCCGATCCGGCCCCAAGACAGGGAGTCAGACTGGTTGGCTCGGTGTGAGTGTGTGTGTGGTGGGGGAATGGGACATGGGTCCTTTCCTCTGTAGGGGACGCCAGCTCCAACCCAGACCCCAAGTAGGGGGACTGGCTGGCTCAAGGGGGTGGGGAAAAGGACATGGGGACCTGACGGTGAGGGGTGCTTTGGGGGGAATTTACTGATACACAAGATGATCTGCTCCTTGTAGATCCTGTACACAAGGCTCTGGCTCCCCAACTGGGCATAACGATGGCACAGGTTGTACCTGCCCAGGGAAAGAGCTGTGAACATCACCTCATTCACCCCCTGCCTTTCCCCACACAAGCCACGGGTAGCGCCCAGCTCCCTTGTTCTAGGCCACTAGATCCATCACCCTTTGAGAACCAGGGATAGAACCCGGGCATTCTGGCTGGGCCCGGTACCCGGTCAGTTCCTTCGCTAGGGCCAGGACAGCGTCTCCTGTGATATCTGGGACCTGCTGCACCATGGCAATGTCACAGAGCACCAGGATCTGCAGAGACGCACACTGAGCAGGGGAGCGTGGGCAGCCAAGGACCATGCTAGCTTCATCAGCACCTGCTCCCCGGGCAGAGGCCATGACAAACCCACCCTCCATTCCTCCAGAGTCAGGCTAGTCCCTAAAGCCCCCCTGTAGAGCCAGGTAAGTCTCAGAACCACCCCCCAGCAAGCACCTCAACCAGTTCATGTATCACCTGCACATTGGCCACCTTGGCCTCTCCAAAGTTGTGCACATTGAAGGTACAAACTTTGAAGGAGGCCTGGGCAAGGTGCACCCTGAGCAAGAACAGGAGAAGGGTGGGAGAGTGTTATGGGGGGAGCCACAGGCAAACAGGAGAGGGCCTTGTGGGTCAATGCCCAAGCAGGGGAAAGGGGGGGGTGTCAAGGGGACAGCGATCTGGCTCATTGCTGAGTCTGCAGCTGGGACATGGGTCCTTTTGACTGGTGGATCCCAGGACATTAAGGGGAGAGAATAGTCTGGGCCATGCTAGAGTCCTCCCCTCCACCCCCACCCCCACCCCGAATCCATCCAGGCCCCAGATAGAAACTGGGAGTCCTGGATCCAAGCCCCTTTCCCCCCCTGGTCTAACCCACTAGACACCAATCCCCTCCCAGAGCTGGGGATAGAACGAGGGCATCCTGGTTTACAGCTCCCCCCATGAGCTGCGGTGAATTCTCCAGCTCTGGCCAGGTTTAAATCAAGATGGGATGTTTTCCTAAGAGATCTGCTCTGGTTTAAGCAGGGATTAATTCAGGGCCTGGGTCAAACAGGGGGACAGATGAGATGATCACAGGGATCCCTTCGGGCTTTGGGATTAATGAAAACCTTGAGCTGTCAGCGGAGACCCAGGGCAGCTCATTGTAAGGCCTGACACCACAGTCATCATCAGCTGTGTATGCCTTGGTGGGAGGAGGAGCCAGGCTGATCTCCAGGTGGACAGGGAGTTTCACCACCTGCAGCCAATCAGTGGGTAAAGCAGGGTCAGGAAGTTTATTTAAGGGCCAAATCTAGGCCGGCTTCCCTCTTATGGGGAGGGCTATGACAGAGAATCTCCTTCAGAAAGTGCTCCAGCTTGCAGCAAGTTTGGGGTTTTCCAGACCCTCTCCTCCCCGCGTCTGCTGGTGGGTGGGAACAGTCTTCTCATTTCCAGCATCAGTTGATCCCTGGTGAGTTTATCCCCATTGGCTTTTGGGACAACATTGTCCTTTAACTTCAGTGGCTCTTTCCCTTTCCTGGTGTACTTCTAGGGAGCAACCCTGTTTTTAGGCTAAACAAGCCAAACTCTTCAAGTCTCCCCTCAGAAGAGTGGTGGGCTGTTTTCCTGAGCATTGTAGTTGTCCTGCTCTGTCTTAGTTAGAATTTCTATTTGGGGTCATGAATTGGACCTAGGATTCCAGATGAGGCCTGGTCCACAGCATTGAAATGTTTCAATCATTCCTGGAACCATGTTGCCTGGTGCATCAAATGAGCAATGACAACAGGAGGACTACTCTGTGGACTCACAAGGAGGGGTGAGCAGAGACGGATGGGGGAACACATGGGCTTTGCTTATTTTATCTGAGTATCTGTCACTCTTGTGTGTGCTGAGGGTAAAAGTCACTGTGGTTAAACTCTTTTTGCTTTGTCTCCTGTGCAGTCCTCAAACGGTTAAATTATAAACCAGAGTGCCCATAGGGATCCCCATATAAACAGCCCCTGCGCCCTACCCCAGATGTGGCAGCATCTCAGCACCGGGTAAGGGGGGGGGGTCTCTGTATAAACAGCCCCTGCACCCTACCCCAGAGGTATGAGGAGTCATTCCCACCCCAGAATATGTGGGCATTAACTGTTATGCTGGAAAGTGATAATGGCTCTTTGATCTATAGACCATTACAGACCTGAGTGTGTGAAGAGCTTTTCTTTCCAGCTAAGCAGAAGGAGCATTTGAACGCCCCTTTGTGTAGCAATAGCTGAGAGCAAAGGGGGGCCACCACCCGAGACACTGGGCTGCCTGGCACAGCGGATCAGAAGCTGAGGGGTGTCTCTGGGACCGGTTGTAGCAGGGTTGTCCATAGGATTTATGGGGCCCTACGCAGAATTATTAAACTGATGCCTCTATGCCCGATGGCAGCCCGGGCTCGCATATGTATTTTGGATAATGGTGATCTTTTGAAGGATTTATTTAAAAAACTATATGTCTGAAGATCCAAGCATTTAAGGTAAAGATGAATACTCAGAATGTGATCTAGAAATCTATGCAAGGACTTTTTAGAGATGTGATTTTATAATCTTCAGCAACACACTAATGAAATATTTTTAAAGCGTATTTTAAACTAAGGTCCTGTAGAGTAACATGTTCTGAGTAGTCATGCGCAACTGTTTTTTCAGGAAAGTCAGAAACTGACAGTATATACCTGGGGCTCGGCAAATGCCTGTTAAATGGCTTCATTACCACTTGAATGGCTCTTTAACCGTTTCAGTGTTGTGCTAATAGGTCTGGCAGGCTGGAAGGCTTTTTCACTTTTAAGTACTAGATCCCCTCCGCAGGAAGACTCACTAGGCTGCAGCAACCAGCTGTGGTGGGAGCCTGCAGGAAGGGTAAGATTAGAACAGGAATAGGAAAGGGTGGGCACGAAGACCCAGGGGTGCCCCAAATTGTCGGGTGCCCTGCGCAGTCTCGTATGCTACGTATGCCTAAGGAAGGCCCTGGGTTGTAGACCTGGAGACTGGGGGAGTGGCTGTGTTCTGGGCAGAAAGTTAGCAGACAGTGAAGGAAGCCGGGGCCCTGGAAGGAAGCAGAGAAACAGCTCCTTTGGGCATGGGGCAGGCAGGAGAAGCAGGCTTGGGTTTCAGCTGTACCGGGTTTACAATGGTGCCAGTGGCACCGTGGAGCCGGGACTGTGCTCAGAAGGGGCCCCGGCCTGCTCCGCTTGCACTGCACCTCGAGACCCACCGGCTCGCCACTTGCTCCTCTCTGTCCCCATCCCCTGCCCCCTGGCCGGACCCCAGTGCACCTCTGGCTCCAGGCGGTCTCCGCTTCTCACCACCTGTGGGGCCCTGCCTGTCTCCTGGAGCTGAGCCGCCTGGGACTGGTGCAGAAGCCTGGCCAGTCTCAGCCGTGGTGGGGGGGAGGATGACAGCGGAGGGAGGTGTGGGGTCTTGACTGGGCCTCTCCAGGCAAATGGGTCCTCAGGGAGCCCGACCGGGGCAGGCCCTGGCCTGGCTGATAGCGCCACTCCCAAGGGGCCGGAGAGGTTCCCTGCCCTGGGATCAACCCTGGCTGTGCTGCCAGCTCAGCCTGGCAGACAGTTGCCTCCCAGCAGGGCCGGTGAGTGTGGCCAGGAGGTAAGGCATGGAGGAGTGGGTCTCTTAGGAGTCTGGGAGGGTGCAGTGCTGTGAGGGGGCGGGGAAGATCTGTGTGTGTTGGGGCAGTAGAGAGTGGGGGTTCTGGGGGGGTGTGCTGGGCAGTTGTGGTGGGGCTGTGGGCAGGGGTGGTGTTGTGCAGGGTACTGTACATTTGTGGAAGGGTTGGGGGGTGCTGGGCATAGGAGTCAGGGGGGGGTGGTGGGGGGGGGGGTGTGGTGCAGCATAGGCCCACCGCCCGAGGGGAAGGAGCACGCTGGCAGCACAGGGCCAGGCAGGCCACTGTGCGTCTGGCAACTGCTGGTTTGTAAATATTGCCCTCGCACTGGGCTGGGCAAAGCGGGGCTGCACCTGCCATGCCATGCCCCATTGCCCCTGGCTGGCCCCTTGCTCCGGGGACTGACCTCCCCGCGCCATGCTCCATTGCCTCCATGGGGGCCCACAAATAGGTTTGGTGCCAGGCCCACAGAAGGTTAATCCGGCCCTGGGTTTTGGAGCAAGGAAAGGGAGGTTTGATTCCCTCGGGGAACTGGATCGGGTGTGTCCTCAGTGAATAGCTCACTTTGTGCCGGGTGGAAATAGCTCAGAACAGTCCCAAGTAACAGCACAGGGGTCAAAGGGGCTACCGTAATGCTGCCGATCATGTGTACTTCATAATTCCCCCTCCGCCCTCTGGCGCCAGGGGCGGCTCTACCGTTTTGGCCGCCCCAAGCAGTCATGCGCGGGAGGCGCCCCGGAGCCGCGGGAGCAGCGGACCTCCCGCGGGCATGACTGCAGAGGGTCCGCTGGTCCCGCGTGGCTCGGCTGGACCCCCCGCGGCTGCGGACGATTCGCGGATCCCGCGGCTCCGGTTGACCTGCCGCAGTCATGCCTGCGGGAGGTCCAGCCGAGCCGCGGGACGAGCGCCCCCTCCGCAGTCATGCCTGCGGCAGGTCCGGTCGTCCCGGGGCTCCGGTGGACCTCCCGCAGGCATGACTGCGGCAGGTCCGCCGGCCCAGCCTGCCGCCCCCTAGATTTGGCCGCCCTAGGCACCAGCTTGGTTTGCTGGTGCCTAGAGCCGCCCCTGTCTGGCGCTACCATAATGCTGCTGACAATGTGCACTATAAAAAGGGGAGGCTGTTACTGTAACGCTGCTGATAATTATCAGAGAGGTAGCCGTATTAGTCTGGTTCTGTAAAAGCAGCAAAGAATCCTGTGGCACCTTATAGACTAACAGACGTTTTGCAGCATGAGCTTTCACCCATGAAAGCTCATGCTGCAAAACGTCTGTTAGTCTATAAGGTGCCACAGGATTCTTTGCTGCTGCTGATAATGTCTGTTTCATACTGGGAGCCCCCACCAGGCGCTATGGTAATGTGCACTTGCCCTGGGATAGGTGCTCCTATACAGGGGGGCTTCCCCCAGGCACTATAAAAAAGGGGAACCCATAGGCGCTATTGTAGTGCTGCTGCTAATGTGCACTTCATAACGCCCCCCCACCTCCAGGTGCTACTGTCATGTGATGCTGATAATGTGCATGTCATAGTGTCTCCTTCTTAATTTTGAGCCTCTATGTGCTACCGTAATACTGCTAATAATGCGCATGCCATAAGTGGGCCCTGATTTTGGGCTGCACTACTGTAGCCCACACAACAATGATCCCAAGCGGCTCAGCTATGCTGTCTCCTGGCTGTCGCTGTCCTCCCCACCCCCTTTTTAACGCTCTCTCTCTCTCTCATTGCTTCTCTCAGTTCAGCATCCTACAGTTCCAGGGAAGTAGGAGTCACATCACCAGAAGAGCACAGCCCGCCTGGATGGTATTACTGCTGGAGTCACTAGAGCAGAAAGGGTTAAAGGGTGCAATGATGCGTCGCTCTCTCAGAAAGCCCAGCAGCTGTTTGACTCTGGGCTGGATTCTGCTTTTGATTCCGTCTGTGTAACCCCGCTGACTCCACTTCAGACTGGATTTTGATCTTGATATCCTCCTACCCCGTCTCTCCCCATTGGGTCATTCTGGTTTCACAGGGGTCTAATCAGAGCACCATTGACCACTGTATAGCCAGGTCTCTCCATGAGCCAATCAGGGACCCAGGGGGCTTTGCTGATTTGTCACAATATGTTTGTAACCCTGTCAGTATTTCCATAGTTTTGGGGGCATTTTTTAATTCACAGAAATAATTCTGCATGAAGAGAGACGCTGAGACCAAGGCATATCTCCTCCCAGTCAAAGCGGTATCAGGGCTTCATGCTCAGGAAAATGGTTTTTCCAAGGGTGGCTAAGCTATAAAAGGGGCAAAAACATCTCAAACAATCTCTTCTTGTTTATCTCTCTCTAAGAGGACAAAAGAAAACAGCTGTCGGACTTTGGGAGCAGATCGTGTCCTGGAACTTGGTCGGCAAAGCTACTGAAAACCTGTGGTAAGAATTTCACCTTGAACCATGTCTACTTTAAGCTGAGTACTACAAAGTGTTTTATGTTTGTTTGTCTTGTAACCATTTCTGACTATAACTTGTACCTTCTTAAAATCTCTCTTTGTAGTTAAATGAACTTGTTTTGGTCTTTAATCACAATTCATCTAGTATTGTGAATTGTGTGGGGAACTCCATGTAAGGTGTTGTAGCTCGATGCCCTCACAGAGGCGACGGACCGAATATATCTGGACAGAGCGAAACAGACATTTCTGTGGGGAAATCTGGGACCGGGAGTGAGTCGGAGTCACCGTGCACATAGTAATCGAAGCTGCCGGAAGCCAGAGCATAGCCGCTGTTCACTAACAGGCCACCAGGGTCAGAATTGTCGGACCAGGGCCATGGCGATACACAGACGCTCAGGGTGTGACCTGCAAGTCGTTTGGCTGTTTGTGAGTGGCCCTGTTCAGGAGCCACAGCAGCAAGGCATTGTGAGGCACCCCACGTCGCAGAGGAGGTTGTGACACGGCCACTCACCGGTCTGGATTGCACCCAAAATGTTTCAGATAGCAGTTTCCGGGAAGCTGTTTCACGAGGCATTGTTGAACTCACCGTTTGCAGAGGGTTTGCTCTGAAAATTTCATGCTAGCAGCATTTGTAGGATGATTTTACAAGTTATAAAACTTTCTTCGCATGTCACTAAAATCCAGTGCATCAGTTTGTCCCAGTCCTTCCACTTGTTCTAAACCTTTCGTTTTTCTTGTTTTGGATACTAGCAGTCCCGGTACTGGCCCCTGAAGGATCTTCTGTAACATGTTTGGATTTTTGCCAAGTGACCTATCTGCTTATGTCAAAGGTCAGCAGTACTATGGCAGAATGTAGCTTACCTCCTTTGTGCCGCCTGGGTGCTCAGACCGGCCTGCCTTTTGCTTACAACCAGAGCCATCCCAGGGCCTCCGCAACCCACCTCCTGAGACAAGGGGGTTATTTGTTTGATGGGTTAACAAAGGCTCGGTGGCTAGTCACAAATCCCCACGTTGACTCATTGCTGCTGCTTTGGTATCTGTGAGGGGGAGGGCTAGCTCAGTGGTTTGCACATTGGGTTGAGAGTTCCAGGGTTGTGAGTTCAACCCTTGAGGGGATCACTTAGGGATCTGGGGCAAAATCAGTACTTGGTCCTGCTAGTGAAGGTAGGGGGCCGGACTCAATGACCGTTCAGCGTCCCTTCCAGCTCTATGAGATATTAATATATGGAGATATACCTATTTTAATGGCAACTGGCAAGAGGGTGCAGAGGGGTTACAAAAATCTCCTGAATCTGCTATGAACATTCTGGGTCTCCCAAAGAATCTCAGGTAAGGAATCACCTGAAAGCAGTGGACTTGCTAGTCATTAATAGTGTTGTCAAATGGTGTACAGATACCATGTGAGGAGTTAGGTGTATATATACTGAAAATGTGTTTAAACTCTGCAAAGTGTCTCTCTCTGTTGGGCTGTAAATGTAGCATTGTAAAATATCAGACTGCATGCCTGTTTAGTCAACTGTTAATAAAGAGATGTGATGTCAACAGAAAAGGAGCACGCAGGTGAAAACAAGCTGCGGGGGATTATCTGGCCTTGGAGTAAAGACAATGAATTTCGGGGGTATCTAGCGAAGGCACAGAAGACACCCCTTCATCCTGCATCTGGGAAGCAAATGGACAGCGTGGGTCACAGGCAGCATTTTCAACCAACGCTGCGGAGGACTTTGGGTGAGAGAGAGGTCTTCAGCCAGGAGGTTAACCTACTAGTTTTACTAAACGTCTAGAAAGTGTGCTATGATTTTGGTTGTTTAGGTAATGACTTGTTTCCACTATTCTTATTACACAGTTCTTCAATAATAAATTTATTCCCATTGTCACTAATCTCAGTGCCTGTGGTTAAGTCAAGTGATGGGCATGAATTGAATCTGCCAAACCCCTGTGTACTGTTTATTTGGGAAAGTGTTCAGTTGCACAGGCTGTGCACGGTGGTGGGGGGGTGTACCTAGCTCTTCTGGTCCAGTCTGCGTGTAACTAGAGGCTGGTGGTGTCAGAGAGTGGCTCCATAGCAAAGATTGCCTTAAAGAAGGGGCAGGGGGATGTGAGATGCCACCTGACCGAGGGGCCCAATCAGTGTTTGTGCAGGCATTGGTCCCTAGTTGAGCTTAATGAGCTCCGCTCTCAGTGTGTAACACAACACCCTCCTATTTGTCTCTGGTGCAATGCCCCATAGCTAAGTGCACCCTTTTCTGCAGTGTGGTGTGTCATAAAGGAGAAGGGAGTTGTCTTGTATAATACAGACCATATTGAAAGTAGACCCAAGTGTGGGGTGGTGGTAATAAAAATGTGACAGCGGGTTACTTATTACTGGCCTCAGAGCTGTGCCCCATGCATGCTTATGTCTCTGTCAGCTTTTTGGGGGGATGGCTGTTGTTCTGTGTCCCTTCAGCGCTTGGCTGAGGGATGGGGTTCATTGAGTCATAAGGCACAGTAAGGAAGCCGTGCAGGTGCAGTCTCAGGGGTGGGGGAAAGCAGCGGTCTGACAAACTCCCCAGCACAGGTGAGCAGGGGCGGGGCAGGAACACGCTGCTCCCTGTTGTGGAGGGGGAGACACGCGCTGCAGCGGCGCCCGGCCCCCGGGACTCGTCCGTGTCCCGCACACCTGGCGGTCTGCACAGCGCATGCGCATTTGGGAACAGCGTTCCCATTGGCTGGGAACGCTACGGTGGGGGTATAAAGCCGGAAGTGGCTCACGCGCGAGAGAGCGGTGGCTGCTCCAGCATCCAGAGCAAGGGAGAGGCCGGAGCGGCGTGTGTCCCGCCGGGCTCCCCACAGCGCCCGGCCCGGGCTCAGCGCTACAGGACCCCCCGCCCGCCCCGGCATTCGATAACGAACGGTGAGTGTGAGGCGAATGGGCAGGACTAGGGTGCGGCGCCCTGCCTACAGCCCGCGCCGGCTCGGCTCGGCTTCCTGCTGTGCGTGCGGCAAGGGTGGAAAAACCTAGAGCCTGGCGGGGGCCGAGACCATTAGGGGGGGGGGCGTAGCTATCTCACTCGGGTCCTCCCCCCCCCCCCCAGCATGCATAGTGGGAAGAATGGAATATGTTTAAAATATAACAGGGGGTGGCTATGTGAAAGGGTGCAGGTGCACCTGTTGGTCTTTTAGCGGCCTTACCAGAAGCGCGCACTCCACAACTAACTGCCCCTCTCTGTGGCAGCACCATATTAGTAGTGGTAATAAACCAAGTAATGGTTTTTGGATGTGCACACAGAACTGACTGCTTTCAGCTTTCACTTTGAGTGCAATGCCAGTCCTAAAGTGGATCAGTATAAGTGCCTAAATTCTAGTATTATGGGACTGAGTAAATAACTTTTCTTTCCATGTCACTCATGATTTTACATGCTTATAGTGGAGATGTCTAACATTCTGCACACTCTGTATTTGGTGGCTGCACCTCAAACTCACAAACAGCACTGACCTTTTTGGGGAACATCATTAATTAAATATTGGCTTTATTCTTGGGTAAATGGTCCCAGTGACTGGTACATGTGGAGTTTAATTGATTAAACTCCAAACTCCACAGTCTCTGTCAGGCTTCCTACTTCTGATTCGAATTTCTAGTCACCATTGTTCATTGTACTATGGGCACTCCATACACACTACCCCAGGAGGCTCCAGACTTGAGCCTGTGGCCCTATCTTAAGTAACTTTTTGGAATTGGAATGGAATAACACTTGACTGGAGACTCAACCATTTTATTTTTATTGGGGGGGGGGGGGCATGTTAAAACAAATACAACAACAACACAACAGTTTGTTCTGTTCCCTAGTTCTTAGAGTACAGTAGTATTTACAGGTTTCATAAGGCACTGGTTCCCAAAAAAGAACACAATCTGAGAGAGAATCCAAAACAAAAATATTATCCCAATGGTTTTCCATTCGTTTCGTTTGCCTTCACTATTTGAGAGTGCAAATCTCTTTCTTTATAAATGAAAGTTTCTTCTGAATTTTTTTTTAAATTTAAGTCTTTACTTCACTTCACTTCTAACCATAAGGTTCACTTGCACATAAAATTTAAAGCAGTATCTTCTTATAAAAATCAAAAAATAATGGGCTTTCACAGAAAGCAACATGCAGAATCTTGAAATGGTATGGTATTTTTCCCATGCAAACAAACAGGGAGTGGATGAGTCTTCTCTCCTCAGAATCAGAGTTTAATGTCCTGTGACTCTGACATTTTGGCAAGTGTTTTCTTTACTCGCAGGGCTGTCAGTCTAGAAGCAGGATTGTGAGCCCAGCACTCTGTCATGAGTTTTCCCATTTGTCTTAGGCACTGTGGAAAGAAAATAGATCACATTCATATTCACTGGGCTAGCTAAAGCCTTTACAACACTACTATTGGATGACATCCAACACCCCACCTCCTTCATTTCATTTTTGGCCACTTAGCTGGCTTAGGTTTGATATCCTGAGATGAACCCAATCTCAGTGTTTTGCTTGCAAATGTTCATCAGTGAGCCTTGACCTTAAAACTGTTCACATATATTGCAGAGAATAACATGGGAAATCTTTCTTGTGAAAGAAACCTGTAGAATTCCATCTGGAATTCCAACATCTGTATACTTCTCCTTCAAAATCATGTCACACTGAAGCTCCACTAACTCCATCTGCATTTCTCCTCTGCAACATTGCTGTTGAAATTGACAAAGTGCCTTGAAATGATCTCTGCATATTCTTTCAAGGATTTGGGTTCAACTCAACTTTTCCTAAAGGCTTGGCTACACTTACAGTTTGCAGCGCTGGTCATCCAGCTGTGTGGCCACACTCCCCAGAAAAGAGGGGGGTGGAGGGGGAAGAGAGGGGATTTTTGGCGCCAACACTGTGTGTTTATAAAGTAAGCTTGACTTTGAGATGACTTAATACTGTCACATCTACATCTGTTAGAAAAGCAAGGTTGCAGATAAAAGTGGAATCAGCAAGCTGTGGAACCTCCTTGTCCTTGTTTTTCATTTTCATGAAGGAATCAATCTCCTCTTTAAGTGCAGTGCAAAAAAACATTTCCACGACTCAGCCATCAAACTTGAGTGTGATACAGAAGTTCCCCTTATTCACTGTCCATACTTGCTAGAAAAGAAGTGAACTGTCTGTGATTCAGCCCTAGTGCACATATAAAATTAACAGTTATTTGTAGACTTTTACTACACAGGGCTTCTTGGTGCAAAATACAATGTATACTGTTGAAGCTAATTCCTGGTATATTGAGGCTGTTCAGTTTGGTCTTCAATAATCATCCAACCACACCAATGTTTTCAGAGCACATTGATGGCGCACCGTCAGCAGCCAAAATTTGAATCAATTGTTTTTGCACATGATCAGCTAAATCCGTTATCCTGCAGGCAACTGTATATCAGGACATAAAATTTCATTGGCCTTCATAAGACATTGACATTCTTTTATGAATAAGCCTTCTGTAGAAGGTCGCTTGCTCTTACTGAATCTTCGCTAGACTTGTTAATCCCTGAAAATAAATTTATTTGCTTGGCAAATGTTGCTTTAAGTTGCTGAACTTTTTCCTCTCGGATTTTTCCAGTGAATGCATCATATTGAAAAAATATAAATTCTCCCATTTGTCTTGGAAAACTCTCTTTTCTTCCATGAGTGTTCTTTTTTTTGACAAAGTCATTTCCAAGCAGTTTTAATAAATATATACACTCAGTAATGCACCTCACTCTTAGATTTACTGCCTAAGGGTGCAGGCTTTGGGAATAGGAGGGGGTGCAGGGGTGTAGGGGTTTGAAGCATTGGAGAGTCTCAGGACTAGGGCAGGGGGGGTGTTAGGACCCTGCAGCAGCAGGTGATGCTGATGCCAGAAGCCGGCACAGTAGAGGAGTGGAGTCAGCGTGAGCTCCCGGGCGGTGAGGGGGCAGCAAGTGGGGGGGGGGGAGGCGTGGTGTGTGGGGCCAGGGGAGAGACCTGGCCCCAAACATTGGGGAGCAGCGTGCGGGGAGCTTAGGCACAAAAGGCGGCGACAGGAAGTAACTGGGGGAGCTCCGCGGGCCACATGCTTGAGACCCCTGTCTTACCTCATCACTGCTCCATCTATTGGGGAATGAAGGACGGAGCTTCTTGATGCACACAACCTCCCGCATGTCCTCATAGGAGGGGTCAGTTGGCACAAGATCATGGTATGGAAGCTGGTACTCTTCAACTATTCCTGAAAGAAACATTTTCCAGATGTAGCATTTGAGGCTGTCTGGATTATATAGCTCTGTGGGTGAGGGGGTGTGTGTGTGTCTCTTTCTTGTTAATGTTAAACTAAACTTGAAGCTTCAGGTTATAAATGGAGTTTGCTGCTACAAGGAAAAGTCATGCCCTGCCCTAGTAACCAACAATATGTTTGCCATTTTACCTCCTGACACACATCTCCTTGCCACCTCCCAAAGGATGAGTCCAAAACTGTACATATCAGCCATGATATATGACTGGAAGTGATTCCTATTCAAGCTTTCATCCAGCACCTCAGGAGGCATATAGCGCTTTGTTCCTACCCGGGTGTTTGGTGGTATGTCCACCTCATTTGTATCACTAAAAGGAAAAAAAGAAGAATCAAACATACAAAAAAGTAGCTTGACAAAAAATCACCTTTGAAAACCCAACAACTGGAGGATGTGGAGAATACACCTAAATGGTTTATAACCACTAAGAATGATAAAATCTGATAGAATAACTGTGACTTTTTGAAAATAACTCAACCAGCAGCTACAGCTCTACCCTGATGTAACATAGTAATCTCATTTAAGCATGCAGTAAATATCCAAATTTGTGTTAGGTGGCAGTGTATACGTGCCCCTAGTATAAACATTCATACAGAAAGAACCACATTATCTGTCGGATCCCTTTCAATTAAGAAGCACCCATTTTATTGCTGACATTAACAAGCCTGGCGTCAGGAAAGAATTCACACACAAAGAAATGCACCTACTTTTACTTACCTAATAAATTTAACTGCCAAGCCCAGGTCTGCTATACAGCAGGTTCCATTCTTTTTCACTAGAATGTTCTTACTTTTCAGATCACGGTGGGCAATAGCTGGTTTGCCTTGAGTACTGAAGATCTCAGTGTGCAAGTGGCACAAACCACTGACGGAGGAGTAGGCCAGTTTCAGCATGGCTTTTGAATCTAAGGTCGTGGATTTTAGATAATCGTACAGGGAGCCGTTCTCATGATAGTCTGTGATAAGATACAGTTGGGTCCAAGACCCTGTACCTTTAATGTCCGCAGCAATGAACCCTGGGGGGCAAATATTTTCAGGTTAATATTTTTTGGGGCTTTTGAACACCACACACAACTCTAAATGATCTTTCAGCTACTTGCATGGTTTAGCTAACAGTTCAGCTTCTTTATCCTGTCTATTGTATTCAGTTAATAAGGATATGAACCGTGCCTGCAGCAGCACATATTAAACTGCATGAAAAAAAATGCAACAATTACGCTGAATGATTATATGGCTATATGAAGAACAGCTCATGCTGAAGTTTATCAATGCTTTCTGTCTAATCCCTGGATTAAGGGTTAAATTGTGATCAAGAGGGGAGGGCACCCCACATCACCTCCTACAGAGAGCTCTGTACAAAGTGCATGACACCAGCCTCCCAAATCCAGTTACTCTCCATCTGCAGTGAGACCCTTATTAACTGCAAAGCATGGCAGGTAACAAAATGGATGAAGAAAAGAACATCAGCAAATAAGAAACTTAATTTTATCACTCACCCAAAATGTTTTCATGCCTCATCAGGACAGTCTGATAGATTTCTGTCTCTCTGAACCAGCTGGCCTCCTCAGTGGTGAAGAACACTTTTACAGCTACCTTTTCTCCACGCCACTTTCCCATCCAAACTTCTCCATAGCGACCTTTACCTATCTGTTTCACCATCTGAATCTGCTTTGCTATAGTCCTTTGGACCTGTTAAATCCCAAGAAATGCAGTTTAAGCATGCTAAAACATAGGAACCCTTGCACAAAGTTGGGAGTACTCTATGAGCGTGCTCCTGTTTTCCTCTTTTTTCCAAAGGAAACCACATTACTTTTGGAAAAACAGGGACAAAAAATTCCAAACCAACTCCAGGAACGACCCTGATTTTCCAAAATGCTGTCTACCCAGCAGCTCTTAGAATCTAAAGGAGTTCAGCCCCCATACTATTTGTGAAAGTTTGCTAAAGTGCAGGAGTTAGGAGGCCTGGGTGCCTTATTTTAGGAGCACAGCTTAAAATCTATGTTTGTGCACTGACATCAGTTTCGTCAAGTAGCTTCACTCTGAATAAAAGCTAAATTCAAAGCACCAGTTGACATATACCCGAAGTTTAGTGCAGCCAACAGCATTGCAGAGTAATCTCTGATGGGGATGACAGATCAGACGCAGAGTTAAGGAAGACTGAAATCCACCTTGGGCAAATACAGACTAACTTACCCTTTCAGGAATGAGAATTCACAGGGTAAAAGTTACAAAGAGTCCTGTGGCACCTTATAGACTAACAGATGTATTGGAGCATAAGCTTTCATGGGTGAATACCCACTTTGTCAAACGCATGAAAACGTTGTGATCCAACCTACAAATGCATGGATGTTCATAGCTGAAGAGCTAATCAACCTCTATTTCCCAGTCACAATAGAATATTGAAATAGCAACTGCTTGTGCCTCAGTTAAACAAAAAGTTTTAATTGAGTCCAGTGCAGTTGCATCTTCCTACATCAGGCATTAATTAGACCTTGGTCATTAGTTATAATTTTCTAGATAATTAAAAGTCTAGATTTTTGCCTTCACCCACATAAAACTCTCATCTGAATGCTTAATGAGTTACATTAATTCAATGTCCTCCCAAAACATTCTGATAAACAAGGCTGCTAAAAATAAATATTCAAAACTGGATTGCAAAAGCATTAGCTACTCTTTTGTTTTCTCTGAAATTGATTGGAATTCAGTGGAAGCTGTTATATTCCTTATGGTTCCAGCAGGTGGCCCATTTGATAATGCAGAATAGGACTGAAACTGTTCAGCTCCAGTCTTATGTTTAAACTAATAGTTTATTGCAAGTTCCTTCTCTGATTTGCATACAAATGGAAGCTGAATTTTTACAGCCTGAGTATGTATTATCACACCATCAGATGGTGGCTTCAGTGCAGTTATTTTGACTTACACCAGTGGAAGCCAAGAACAGAAATTGAGCTTAAGTTGTTTTTAAACTGATTTATACTTTGAAGTAATGATTGAAACTGTTCTATTACACTGGACTCTTTCTTTAACATTTTGTAATGTAATTTTAGCATTGTTGCTTTCCAATTTGCCTACTTTAAAGGATGCATCCTGAAAAATAATGGAATTACATCAAATAACTTAATTTGTGTAAATATATGTAATGGCATCATAAATAAAGCACATGCAATTACAATATTTAATGATGAAAAGTTCCTTATTAAATTATATTAAGAAAATGAAAATCACATTTCTGTTATGAGTTTTCAAAAGGCAGAATACTACATGGAAGACTGTAATTGGTTTCTTCCTGCTAGAGCTGGTCAAACTATTTATTGTGTTCAATTTATTTTATTTCATGCATTTAGTTCTTTTGCTGTTCATAAATATTTAAAAAGATGCTCGTTATTCTAAATTGTTTGACAAACAGATTTTTACAAACATTTTAGTGTTATGGATTGATTGTAAACTGTTCACAGTGAACAATCCATTAATTTTTCAATATTTGTATTTTTCTACACAAACAATGACATTGGTCAGCTAAGGAAATAGGGCATTTTGCTTCTGTTCTCTGACAGGATGAGCTACACATTTACAAACTACTTCCACTGTTGCTTGAATAGAATTTTGTTTTGTCACAAAAGGGGTTTTGCTTCTTGAATGAAAACATCTCGGCTAAAGGCACAAAACTTGCTATCTGTGAAAGTCATACAAAGTTTTGGTCACACGACCATTTGTGACCAGAGCTGTGATGCATTCAATCAAAAACCAACATGTATTTATAAAAATGTATTAGCAAGCTGAATCGAATGTGGCAAACAGCACATGCTGTTGAAACAGCTCTACCTTCCTATACCTTGAAAATGGCTTGGTTCTGTGCTTTTGGCCCTGGTTTTGCAGCTGCTTGAAGGCCCACTGAGGTAAATGGAGCTCTGCCTGGATGCAGAGATTTGCCTGTGCAACCCAGCTTGCAGTGTAGGAACAGTTATTTACAAGTTTTTAAAATGCTTCCGCAGGGCATAGAAGTTGAATGACAACCTGCAGCAAACTTTTATACTAGAGATACAATCTCCTAAAAAATACCCACCCAACAGCTCACAGCGGTTTATACTCTATAATAGCAACATTTACGCTACCTTAAATATATGGGCACGACCAAGAACCACCATATAATTATGAATAATACAAATAAATCAGAGAGAGAAAATGAACAAGGTTGAATGTCAGAGTAACGACACTATCCTGCTTAAGGTTTCGCTTTGTTGTAACCTTTGTATCCAATATAATAAGCGAGCTACAAAAGAAAGACAATATTGTTTATCATAAGCTGGCATTTTACAAGTTTTTTTAAAAAAAAGTATGGTTTGCATTCTCTGAAACAACTTTAAATGCTTTATATTGGAAATAAATAATAAAGAAGTTGGAAATAAACACTTTTAAAATGCAGGGTAGTGTTTTTCACCACACATTATTGTACATATTTGTTATGGGCATCCCCTCTTGGACAGTAAGTATCAATCCATGCACTTCTAAGCTGCATATTGCTGTGGTAACTATCTGACAAACACAGCAAACATATATTATGATGTTCACCATAGCAAAAGCTTTAAGGCTGCAATGCAACTTCCGTCATGGACCTGTTTTATAATTTTCTTAGAAAATCACTATTGGAGGAAAATCTGTTTATGACTTCTTAGTTAGGCAAAGGGGCAGGAGGAAGTGAGGAATATTTCCTGATTTATCAAAGAAATCACGACTTGGTCTAGTCACTACAAAACCACCAGGTATGGCAGAACACAGTTGGGACAGAAAAGAGTACAAATGTCTCCTACGCGTAGCTTTTTAACGCTAAGTGAAGCCAAGGTGTAAAAGGATTCCATTTAACCATCCTGTCTCTAAAAATGATGTAACAGTGTTTGAAATGTAACTGTTTTTATAAAAAGCACCACATCTAAGATCGTAGGCTGGATTCTGCTCTCATCCAGATACATTCCATTGAAGTCTATGGGGTTAATCTGGATTTACGTTGGTGTACCTGAGATCACATTCAGATCCTGGTACATGAAATAAAGAGCTCTGATTCTTAAGTATTTATTCACCAACTGATATCCTTGTCATTTCTGCAGACACTGAGAACCTAATTCTTCCTTCACATACTAATGTAATTCCTATTAAATCCCCTTGAATATTTATGCTGGTGTCTTTGCCTTGTGTGTGAATCTAAAAAATTACATTCCTTTCTTACCAGCAGAGGGAGCCCAGACCCACTTCCTGAGCTCTGAGACTGTTCAATCAAGTCTTTCAGGGATTCCCCTGGAGGAATGTAAGTCTCATCCTGTTCAAGTCCAATGCTGTAATGAGGTCTGGTTTCTTGCCTTTTATGCCTACAATTTTAGTGAAAATTAAATTAGTTGACAGTACAGTGAGGAATGGATGCTATGTAGAAAACGCTATTCACATTTAATTTTTAGTCATGCCTCAACGTTAGAATGCTTTTGGTCTACAAAAGGGGCTGACTAATTTTGCATAGCCAAGTACCAAATTTAAAACCCCTAATTCAGAGAATAGTCCTACAAACAGTGATGCAGCAGATTCAGGGAATAGTCCTAAAAAGCATGTTGTGGGTCTTTCAGGACCAAATAAAGGCATTTTTATGAATTTGCCTATGCTTTCTGAATCTAGCTCCCTCTTTGGGTATAGTTTGTGAATTTGTGTGCAACCTTGTGTGCACTGTTAATAGGCTTATGAGCTTTATTTACTATACGGTGTCTTTACACCATTGTTTTCTTTCATTTTCACTGTATACTACTTTGTGTTATTTCCCACTGGAAAGCTTTTTAGGACATACTTTCTATGAAGGATGCAATACAAAAGACCAACTATATTATAGGCATTATATTGATGCCTTTGTGATTTTAACATTAGCAAAACATACAATTTTTCCCTATAATATAAACAAAGTTTTTTTAATTGTTCTCCAATTCCCTCCTGTTAATTTTTTAATTTTACAGTTCATAAGCTGGGGGGGGGGGGAGGGAAGTGATGTTGGGAAGAAATCTGAAGCAGTAAATACTTCTGACTTACCTGAAGTAACAGAATATGATGATAAGTACCAGGAGTATACTGCAAACTGTCACTGAGATCAGCAAGGCCTTATGGTGAATGTTTCCTTCAACAAAATCTGGTTAAAAATAAAAAAAGCTTTATACGATGGCTGTATTTTTGTCTTAGAAGTCAACACTACACTCTCACACCTGAGATGTCTTTCACATTAGGTTGGCTGTAAAATACATTCTGCCTTCCTGGTTTAGGTTCACATGTAAAAAGACATACAAGAATTTATAAATATATTAAGCAACAGGAGTGTTCCCTTTCTTTTCGAGGGCCTGACTGATCCTGCAGCCTTTACTCAGACAAAGCTCTCACTGGTAACACTGGCGCAGTCCTGTATCGTACATATCTTGTCAGCTAGGACACGGACTTATTTGGTGCTTCTTTATCTTAATTAACTTCTATTAATTTCAGAAAACTATGAGAGTCTTAACAAAGGCAATTAATATACCCAACTGTATCTATCTTAGCAGAGAAGACATACAAGGGATGTCTAATCCCTGCTAAGGCATAGTGCTAAAGTCCTTAAAGTTATGTTTACATCAATTTAAGGATCGCTCTCACACAGCACTCGAGCAGGAAAAATTATTTGTTCTTTATTCTTGCACTTGTGGAAAAATGTGTCATTGCAGATGAGCCATTCTTTAAAACCGCTCGAAAATGCAACATTGCTAAGCAATGTGTAAGAATTGTGATTATATAAAAATAACTGAAAAGTTTGGATTAATCCTTGCACGCTATACTCATTTGTGCTCTAAAATTTAGCTGTCATCTCCAAATTTGTATCCTCATTCCAAACACGTGTTGGACCGTCGTGCATATTCTCATGCTGAAAACTGAAGAAATCCTGCACCATCTTCTTTTAAAACTAGAGTCTCTCAAAACTGTGAAACATTAGCACACTCCCCACCCCCAGCCTGGTGTTCACGCTTATGCAGATAAAGATGAGGTTTTCTGAAACCCTCACCATCTGATTGGATTGTTGTGCATTTTCCACACAAATGCTGAACACACAGTAAACTGTTTTCAGAGTAGCAGCCGTGTTAGTCTGTAAGACTAACAAATTTAAGCTCACTAATGGAACACACAGACAGGAGATATTTATACATACAGAGAACATGAGTCTAATTGAGATGAGCTAAAAACTTTTAGAAGTGATAATTAAGATGGCCCATGGAAATAGATTCTGGAGTCTGTCAAGTGACAGACTTGAAGGTGGCAATTTTGCGAGACTGCTGAACTTTGTATAAATATCTCCTGTCTGTGTGTTCCATTCTATGCATCCGAAGAAGTGAGCTTTAGCTCACGAAAGCTCATGCTTAAATAAATTTGTTAGTCTTTAAGGTGCCACAAGTACTCCTGTTTTTTTACAGTAAACTGTGTGAATTCTATCTTTATTGACTCATCCTGGAATAACACTATTATGTTTCAGATTTACTAGGGTAACGAGGCAAGGAGGATCCTAGGGGAATCTTGGCTTACTGTCATGCACTTTTATATTAGAGATCCAGTTCCCTCTCCCATCTTTGCTTCCAACTATTTCCTTCCCTTCCCATCATGAACAGATATTACCTACCATTATCTGCCTTGTGAGCACACCGGTCATGTTTTAACCTGACATTACCTGCTCCTGGAGCATTAACAATGTAAACATTTAAGCCATGGCCATCGCCTTTGAAAGGTGACACAGGGCCTATCAGGAAAAAACTAGAGCGCATCATTCTCATTGGAGCGGCAGGTTTCTACCTGGACTGTCACTCTAAGTGTGCCAGGAGCTGAAACTGAGAACCCACCGGGGAGTCCAGTTCTCGCTGTGAAAGAGGTGACAGTTCAGGGGGCCAAGATTCTATTTCATGGTTTATTAGCAGTCTATGTCTGCCAGTTATTTCCCTTCTAAAATGTGTGGTTTGTAACAGTTTAAGATGTCACTGCCTATTAGCCCAGGAGAGGCTAAACAGAGTCTGCAGACTATAGGGGGAGAATTCTTCATACTCCGGAGAATATGGAAATACGTTTGCAGCAAGGGGTTTCTGTTTTGTGCTTCTTTAAGCACAACGAGTGTTGAGTGCCACACATACAAGGCTCAGTTCTGATCTTGCGTACACCAGAGTAAACCAAGAAGTGACTCTATTCAGGTAAATGGAGTTACACCCATCAGAAACTGTACTGTAGATGATTCCGCAAAGAAGAGTGACTAGATTTCTATACACTGTGGCCAACATTTCCAAACTTGAGGTACCCAAAGTCAGCCACCTAAAATCCTTATTTAGGCACTTGTATAAAGGTGCTGAGCATCCTCAACTTTTACAGAAGTTAAAAGTGCAAGTGCTCTGCAACTCATAAAATAAGGCCCTTTATAAGGGGCCCAACTTTAGAAAGCCACACTTGAAAATTCTGATTTACATTTTTTCTGTGATCAAAGGCATTTGTGTGGGAGGAAAAAAAAATCCCAGAAAGCACTTAACGATAAAAGGGAATCTAGGTGTAAAAGACAAGTTCTGCATTTTAGCCTACAAAATTGAGGGAGGCTGAACTAGTTACAGCGATGAAAGTTATTACCTTAGATCAGAAGGTTGTTTCTAAAACAATATTACCTAAGGCTTTATTAAAGATGCACCAGGCACACAGTAGGCATGAAATTGGCCCTAAGATTAAAGGAAGGCAAAACATCTTTTTGGAGTCCTTCATGTTTACCAACATGTTATGCAAGGCAATAATAATGGCAAATGAGTGAGTTATCTGCCCAGAATTCAAACATGTTTTTCAATTACTCTTTGCTCATTTGCGGGTTTTGGAAACCAGTTAACGTATCGTTCATCAAAATGTAAAGAAAAAATGCTTAAAAATCTTTATTTTTAAATGTCAGAGAATAATAAAAAATGGCTCTCTGTCAAACTGGGAAGATCTAGCAATGTCCCACAGGGGGTCAATCCTGGGTCTGATACTATTCAATAGTTTCATTAATGAGCTGGATAATGAAGTGGGGAGTACACTTATAACATTTGTGGATGACACCAAGTTGGGATGGGATGCGAGCACTTTGGAGTGCACAATTAGAATTCAAAACAACCCTGACATATTTGTTCTGAAAGAAAAAATAAATTCAATAAAGAGAAGTGCAAAGTACTTCACTTAGAAAGGAAAGATCTCATGCACAACTACAAAATGGGGAACAACTGGCTATGTGGTAGTATTGCTAAAAAGGATCTGGGGTTACTGTGGATCAGAAATTAAATATGAGTCAATAATGAAGCCTAATGTCATTTTGGAGTTTATATAAGACGTGGGAGGTAAATGTCCCGTTCTACTCGGCACTGGTGGGCCGCAGCTGGAGTACTGTGTCCAGCTCTGGGTGCCACACTTAAGGAAAGATGCGGACAAATTGCAAAGAGTCCAGAGGAGAGCAACAAGAATGATAAATGGTTTAGAAAACCTGACCTAGGAGTAAAGGTTAAAAACACTCGGCATATTTAACCTTGAAAAAAGAAGACTAATGGGAGACCTGATAACAGTCTTCAAATACGTTAAGGGCTCTTAAAAAGAGGACAGTGATCACTGTTCTCTGTGTCCTCTGAAAGCAGGACAAGAAGTGATGAGCTTAATCTGCTGCAAGGGAGATTAAGGTTAGATATCAGGAAAACATTTCTAACTATAAGGGTAGTGAAGCTCTGAAGCTGCCTTCCAAAGCAGGATGTGGAATCCCCCTCACCGAAGGTTTTTAAGAACAGGTTGGACAAACACCTGTCAAGGATGATCTAGGTTTACTTGGTCCTGCCTGAGCACAGCAGGCATCTCACAAGGTCCCTTCCAGCCCTATCTTTCTACAATACAATTTAGGCTGGTGAAAGGTGCCAGACTGACTTCCCCTGGACACTGAAGTCCTCCCTTTGTCCACAGAACAGGTGCCGCATACAAAGCAGCCATGCAAACTTCTCTGTCTGCCTCAGTGCAAACCTGATGGGGCTATTTCCTGGGAATGGCAGAGGGGCAGGTGGTCCAGTCTTCAAACTTGGCCTCTCATCTGCAATTGAAAAGGGTGCCAATTTGCACTAATTGTTGTGATATGGGAACTGGACTTAGACCCAGTGCTTCCTAATGTTTTGTAAGTTATCAACTCCAGCCAAGCCAAGCTAAGCTGTGAGGTTATGAAAATAAGCAGGATTTTATTATTTTTTTAGAAGACTGCAGTGAGTTGTTACGTGAGGGATACCTAATAAACACGCAATACATTACTGAAGCTCTTCTACATACTCTGGCTAAATGGGAGTTTTAGCCATTGTCCAATGCCCAGCATGCAAGGAGTGTACTTTATAAGAAAATACACAGTGATGTTATTTCTAGATACCACACAGGGGTGTGTTGTCTCTAGAACAGGGAAGGAGAAATGATAACAGAAGAAACAGTTTCTCTAG